>NC_056725.1:608919907-609602407 GCF_019279795.1 Protopterus annectens | reverse complement strand
GGCCAGGACATCAGGGGACTTCCCATACTTGTGGCATAGTGGGAAGAGGTTGTGTGTGACACAATGGGCTTCCTATTCCTGTTCCAGATGTGAATGTGTCCTGGAGGAGCAGGGAAAAACATGTCTGATTTAGCTTTTGCTGAAACTGAAATGAATGTTGTTAAAAATGCAGTCGAAATGGTAGAATCGCTACCAGAAGTTTTTTCTGATGATGTGGGTGCAGAAACAATGGTGGTAGTGGAGGAAAAGGAGATCATAGATTCATAAGACGATATTAGCCTGTTGGACCGGAGGCCTTATAAGCCTAACCAAGAATTTCACCCGTGTTCCCACAAAGTCAGCACCTGTTTCCCCATCCAGCAAGGACACAGGTGGGATTCCAGGGGTGTATTTTCTGTTTCCCATGTAGTCGTCCAGGTTCCTCTTAAAGAGGGCTAGTGAGGTACTCTGCTTGACATGGATAGGGAATCTATGCCACAGATGGAGGAATCTTTGGGACAGAAATCTATCCTGCCAACAAGTTGTCTTAATGTCACAGACGAGGTTTGCGTGTGGGTTGCATTAGTGGAGTTTGATTTACGAATAAGCAGCAGTTCTGTCAAGGCTGGGTCTAAGATGGCCTTGTATGCCAAACACAGGTCACCTTTGAGCAGTCTGTATGAGACTTAGTAGAGGTACAGGGCTTTTAGCCTATCTCCATAGGATAGGTGTTTGAGTCCCTGGATTTTCCTGGTCGGGAACCTCTGTGGTCTCTCCAGATACTGCATGAGCTTGGCAAGGAACATGCCGAAGGGGGCATTGTACTTAATAATGGGTCTGATAAGGGAGTAATACAGAGATGTTATAACCTTTTTGTTCCTGGATGAAATACCCTTACTTATGAGGTGGGCCATTTAGAAAGCCTTCTCTACAATGGAAGCAATATGGCGGTCAAAAGTCAGGTTGCTATCAACCTGGGTGCCCAAGTCCCTCATGACTGATTGTGTGCTTAGTAAGTTGTTATTATGTGATAATTTGTGCGGATGCCGTTTTCCCCAAAGGGGATAGTGATGCATTAGTTGGCATTCAATTTGAGCCATGCTCCTGACACCAGTCATTAGTTTGGGTAAGGCCCTCTTGGAGGAGGTTTACATTACTAAGGGAATTTAATTCAGTGCCCAGCTTACAGTCATGTGCAAACTTGGTCAGCCACAGGCCACTGGTTTTGGCTTGCACCTCAGAAAAGTGTATCCCAAACAGTAGAGGCCCCAAGACAGATCCTTGGGGTATGCCGCTTGTTACTCATATACTACTAGAGGTGGCTTCCCTTAGTTTGACTGAGTAGGTTCTATCAGTGAGCCAGTTAGCTACCCATCTAGTAACATACAGGTTGATGCCTAGCTGGGTGAGTTTGTCTATTATGCCGGAGTGGGGAATAATGTCAAACGCTTTGATTAGACCAAAGTAGGTGGTGTGCACCTCTTCCCATCATCCATGGTTTTGGTAACTATTTCAAAGAAGTTGACCAAGTTTAATAGTCACGGTCTCCCTTTGACAAAACCAAGCTGTGTTGGGTCAAACATTTGGAGGTTGCCAAAGTCTTTGTTTATAATGAAGGAAAAGGAGATCGTAGCTGAAATGGAGATAGATTCAGAGGAAAACTTTCAGAGGGGATTGGTTGAAGGAGAGACAGTTACCTCTGAAAAATGCATAATTACAACCCTCCATTTGGGGTAGGTTGTGGGATGATTATTTGGTAGAAATGTTAAACCAAAGTGAGCCAGAAAATAGAGTAGCAATTTCATGGAGTGACATCATGGAAAAAAATAGAAAAAGAAAAGGGAGAAGAAGAGAATGTGACAGAAAAAGTTCCAGAGACAAAAATGTATGCACAAACTGCTGGAAAAGGAACAAAGAAGAAACAAGAAATAAAAGAAACAAAAAAGAAGTTTATGTTGTATGTGAGCAGTAAAAGAGAAGAAAGTTTGAACAGGTATGAGGTTTGGGACTCTGTCATAGCACCTCTGTGTGTGAAAGCAAAGGAGGTAAGAGCATTTATTTTAATTAATAAAAAGACTATTTGTGACTTGATATTTAAAACTGAGCAGGCCATGGAAAATTTTTGGGTGCATACAAACAAAAGAAAAATATTTATCCGTAGTCAGAATATGTGGTGCAAGCTTTTTACAGACAAAAAAAGAATAATGCAGTTTAGAACGGAAGTTGAAGAAAAAGAAGTAAAAAAACACTTAACTATATGTAAAGAGGTTAAAGGACACTACAAAGATGTATGATGAGAGAGGACTATGGACTGGGGGATGGGCATATGAAGTAATACTGAAAATGGAAAATGATAATGTTATACATGTAGCTAGTATTATTAATGTTCATGGTAACAGGTGTTTTATGAAATACAGGGGCCAACCAAAGATTGTTTTTTTTTTTTTTTGTGGAAAAAATGATCATTTGATCAGTGAATGTGATAAAAAGATATTATTTATGTGGTAAAACAAGGCATAATGCAAAAAAATGTGATTTAAAGTGCAAAAATGTGGTAATAATGGCCATTCATGGCTAGAATGGGAAATGAATGTGCAAGAAAATGAAAATGAAGTTATACAGGAGAAAGAGATAAAAGAATGTGTTATACAAGAAAATTAAAAAAAAGTGTGACTAATAAAGAGGTTGTACATGAAGTTAAAGAAATTAAGGGAAAAAACAGAGAAGTCAAGTGAGGAAGAAGGTAACTGGCATACAGTAAGAAATAAAAAAATGGATAGGGAAAAGAGTTTAAGGAAAAGAAAGTTCAAAAATATAATGTGTTGAGAAAATAAGAAAGGAAAGGAATAAAATTGTATTATATTAACTGTTCTTAAAAGCTGAAAATATTAGTTTTAAATGTGAGCAGTATGAAAATCTTAAGGGGAGAATAGGTGTATAAAAGTGGTGTGCTGCAGTAGATGCACAAATTATTGTTTTAGAAGATTTCAGATTATTAACAAAGAAAGATAGAATAAAAACTGACAAACTGTGGAATGGTGCAGTAGTTTGGAATATGGGAAACACACTTGTTCAGGCATATGTATATTATGTCAAAAAAGCATTAAAATATTAAATGTAACCATAGTGGAGTTCGGACGAATTATGATAATAGATGTGAGATAGAAAAAATATTTGTATAGAATTATAGCTTTATATCCATATATAACAAAAAAGAGAGAGGAATTATATTTAAAAATATTCTTGAAGATGTTTGTATAAATTTGGACATTATATTGGTGGGTGATTTTAACTGTAACTTAAGAAAAATAAGAGCAGTTGTGATGTTAAAATGGTTAAAGAAATTATGAAAAGCGGAAAGTTAAGTGTATGGGAGAATAATCACTGGACTTACAAAAGGAATGAAATTATATCAAAAATTGATTATTTTTTAATATCTGATAGTTTAAAAGGTAAAAAAGGAATTAAGTAAACTGGCTTTTTGGATCATGGGGCTATATCTTAAAGTACAGGAAAATGAAGAATATTTAAGAATAGGAAAAGGAATAACGAGAATTAATGAAAGGGAATTAGATTTAGAAGAGAAAAATAACTTATGGAATTATGGAAACATCATATAAATATGAGAGTGTTTTATAAGAACTGGACTGTTTGGTGGCTTAATTTTAAAGAGAAATATAAAAAAGTGTTTTTAGAATGTTTAAGGAAGAAAAGAAAATAGAAAAGGAGAAACAATAAATATTATATCAAGAAATATTTAGAGACTTATTAAAGAAGAAAAACTCTTTTATGAAAAAGAAAGAGAAATATATAAAATGAATCCAATTAAAATTAACAACTTGTTATATAAATAAAAATATTGTTTGGAAGGAAAAAAGAAGAGGTAGCACCATATTTGAGTAAAATAAGAAAAGAAAGAAAAATAGTAAGAACATTAAAGAATAAGGAAGGTAAGCTAATAAGACAGCAAGAGGAAATTTATAAAATAAAGAATTTGTTTTGGAATTATTTGTTAAAATAGGAGATAACAGAACAGATTTATAAAGTTGAAAAATGAAATAACAAAGATAGTGAGTATTTACATAAAATTAACTATGAAATAATTAAATTAAATTCTAAAAGATATTATCATGAAATCTGAAACAGGAAGTAATGAAATTGAATATGTTATGTATAAAAAATTAAAGAGTGGCAAAATAATTTTGTAGAGGTTATGAATGAATGGTTAGAAACTGGAATTAAAGAGAAAGAGATATGTACAAGAATGATAAAATTTATATTTAAAAATGAAATAAAGAGGAGTTAAAAAATTGGAGATTAGAATTTTTTTATGGGAATAATAACAAAAAGGTTACAAAAAAAATTAATAGAATATATGACCATATTTGGAAGAAAAGGTAAAGAAAGCCAAGAGTTATTGTGGATAATAAGAGAAATAATTAATATCAGAAATACAAAATGTACACATGAAGGTTATGATAGAGGATAGAAGTAAAACCTATGATTATTCAATATAAATCATTATGGGGAATTATACAAGCATATAATGTAAGCAGAAAAGCATTACAAATAAAATCTGTCAGTGAAAGGAACTATGTGAAACTAAATGTAAATGGCTGAATTGGGAAAGAAATACAAATATAATGTGGAATAAAGCAGGGCTGTTCAGCTGGTAGTGCAATTTTCTCATTAGTGATGAATGTAATACTGAAGGAAATTAATAAAATTTCAAGTAGTAGTCGATACAAAATGATGAAGGAAGTATTATTGCCAATAATGTATAATTATGAAGATGGTATTGTATTAATTGTTAAAAGTAAAGTATGGATGGAAGAAGTAAATGAAAAATTAAGTATAAATTTAAAAAAATGGTTTAAGTATAAGTTTATTTTATTTATTTATTTTTACATTTGTTAACTAGGTTAGTCTGTCTGGGCCCAGAGAACCCTTTTCAGGTGAGACCCAAGGAGAAAAGCTCCAGGAAAGTAATTCAAAAATAAGAGGAAAAAAACTAACAATTCATGGTGTAAGATACTAAACAGTAGAAAAACAGAGACAGAGAAATATGCATTATGAATATATACAAGGCAAAAGTACAGTATTTTGAGACTGCAGTAGCAATATGTTTCAGAAATTTAGTTAGCAATTAAGTTATTTACAAGGAATGTAGCAATGCCTAAAATTAAAAAATTCAGAGTAACATCGTGACGTAGTACAACAAAGATGCATTTAGTAGCATAGGTACTAATTGCAGAGATAGAGTAATATGTCTAGACAGTTTAGATACAAGATACCAAGCAGATATGTTAATTGAGGGAGGAAGAAAAATTCATTATGTAAATTCCTGACAAGCAATGCCAGGCGTGTTGCATATGCCTGTAATCCTAGCATTCTGAGAGGCAGAAGTTGATGGATCAAATCAAACTGTGCATGAGAGACCATACATCCTGGAAAAGGGAAAAAAGTAACCCCTGAAGAAAAAAGTTGCAAAGTATAAATAAAGAGAAAAGTAAAGGATTTGGTTTCATAGGCATGATAGGAGGTATTGAGTTCAATGAAAAATATATAGATATATTAGGAATAATATTTGGGAGGAATGAATACAGGTAACAATAATGGGATAATATATTCAAGGAAATGAAAGATATGGTTAATTTTTTGAAATCATATAGATTTTCATATAGAAAAAACATACCTGTCGAACACCCTGGTAATGGGAAAAATTCTTTATTTTTGCTAATGTCTATATGATTCCTATTAAGTATGAAAAGGAATTAATGATAGTTATGTTTTCTTTTATATGGGGCTGTAGACTGAATCCAGTCATGAGAGGGATTCTGTTTATGAAAGAAGAGTGAGGAGGCTTGGGTTTAATAAATCTAATAGTATATGCTGTATCTTTTAATTTTATATAAGATATTAAAGGAATTATGAAGGAAAATAAATACTTGATAGAAATGATTCTATATTATAAAAATGTAGATTCTATATTATAAAAATGTAGAATTGTGGGAAGGAATGGTAGTTAAAAAAAGATGTAAAAGGATTGTGAATGAAGAAATTAAAGAATACCAAGACAAAATTGTGTTATGGAAAATGAAAAAGAATATATGTGAAAAAATAGAAAGGAATGGTACTTAAATATTATGAAAGTATTTTATTGCATTGATCCATGGAAACATTTAGAAATAGATGAGAAAAAAGGCATAATGATGAGATATAATAACTATAAAAAGATTAAAGAATTGTAATGATTTTTTATAGAGATTGTCTATTAGAAAATTGCCACTTAAGGCAAATATGCCATACAAAAAAGCAAGATAGAATATGTAACAAATGTGGAGAATTTGAAACTAGCAAGCATGTGCTTTTGAAATGTAAAATAATTAATAATTTGTGGAAATAAATATGTAAACATAAGTTGAAAAGTTTGTTAAAATGTGAGCAAATAAGGATGGACATAATAGAATTTGGTTATTATGGAGCATGAAAACAGGAAGAAGTGAAAAAATGGACAGAGTAATATTTTTTGTTTAATGGACTATATGGAATGAGACACTGAATGAAATCAAATACAATTGAAAATGGATTTTGGCAAAGATTCTGGAGAAAATAATGTTTTGGTTGTGGATAAAAGAGTGGGGGAATGCTTAAATTGAAGTTTGTAATGTAGGGAGATTTGTAAGGAGATATAAATAAGGTAAATAATGCAAATATGTAAATATGTAAATAATATGGAATATATGCAATAATTAAAAAACTCTACTCATCATTGTTGTGAGTGGGAAGGACCTCTTCCTGTTTCCATTCCAGGTGCAGAGGCAGCCCGGAAAAATAGGGATGCAGATGGAGAGAGAAGGAGTTGATGAAATAGTGAAAGAAATGAAGGAGAAAGCAAATATCAAAACCAGAGAATGTGTGCAGAATTCTGAAAAAATGTATCATCCAAACCTGTTTGATGGAGATGAGTCAGCAAATGATGGATGTAAAATTACAGCCCTCCGATTTACGTAAAGAAATGGTGGTGCAGAGGGAGCCAGAAAATGAAGGAAATGTTTCTAAGTAGGGCATCATGGAGAAAATACAAAAGGAGGATGCAGAGACAGTCCTGAAGAATAGTGGTGAGATGGAAGACAAAGCATACATGTAGAAAGTAAAAGAAGGCAAAAGTGGAGTAGCAGAAAAGAAGGCAGAAGAAAATTAAAAATGGAAGTACATGGTAAGGGTTCAAAGTAAAAAAAACAAAGAAATTGATAGGCATGAAGTGTGGGACAATTTAATAGCTCCTTTGGGCATAAAAGCACATGAGGTAAGAGCATTTATTCTTATTAACAAAGAGACACTTTGTGACATTATATTTTGAGACTTTTTTAATGGAAACATTTCTTGGAGAATATGAAAAAAGGAAGACTGTAACTCATGGAATCTTTATGTGATAAAAGCATTTAACAGGGAAACAAAGAAGATTTGTGTACAGTTTCGAACAAAGGTGTATGGACTGCTGGCTGGGACTGTACTACTGTGTTAAAAATAGAAAAAGAAAAATAATACCAAAATGTGTAGTGGGAATACTTAAATTCATATGGAAGAAGTAAGGTAGAAGAGAATTAAAAAAACTGCAGACCAATAGTATTGAATAATAATGATTATAAAATCTTTATGAAAATAATACAAAAAAGTTTGAAACTAAAATGGAAAATATTATGGAAGATAGCATATCTAATATAAAGGGGAAGGGTCATCAAGAATTATGAATGATAACTAGAGAGATTGTGGATGATATTATAAACAGAAAAGAAGAAGCAAAAATCATGATAGACCCTGATAGGGCATTTGACACAACTGGACATGAAATCTTATGGGTAACAATGAAAGAATGTAAGTGAGAAAGCTAGGAAATTATGTATGTTAGCATATAGTAATAATAAAGTAAAATAGTTATAAATGGATGGTTAAGCCAAGAGGTGCATATGAAGAGTGGTATAAGACAGGGATGTCCAATGAGTTGTATACTATTTACATTAGTTATGAATGTGATACTGTGTGAAATAAATTACAAAACAAAGGTGGTGGGGTATATAACACATGAAGGCTTAAGAATTCTAGTTCTTTTAACATATGCAGATGATATTATAATAATTGCAAAATATAAAATTTGGATAAAAGAAGTAATAATTGGCACACATGAGTGTCTAGAGATGGCTTTGAATTAAATTAAGGCTTAGGTGATGTAATAAAGATCAGTGGTATATATTTTGCAACAAATGAAATTTCTGTGTTAGGTATAAAATTTTGGAATAAAAATGTAAGTAAAATTCAATGGGGAAAAAAAAAACAATAGTAGAAATAAAGCAAGCGTCTTTTTGGGAGAACGCATAAATTAACATTTAGAAAAAAAGGCTTATTTTATAAATTCAGAACTAATGGGAAATAACATACTTAGAAAGTCCATTTATGTTGCCAACAGTATTTGAAAAGGAATTATTCCAGATCATTTTTTTCATTTGTATGGGGTTCTAGATTAAAGAGGAGTTTTGTATGTAAATAAAGAATAAGAATGTTTAGGGTTAATTAACCCAGTGGAATAAGAATGTTTAGGGTTAATTAACCCAGTGGAATATGCTGCTTCATTAAATTTGTACAAAGTGTTAAAGTGGATATATGAAAAAAGATGAGAAATCAGTAGTAAAACTGTATAAATATAAGTATGATACATTTTGGGATATGGTGAAAAAAGAGTTCAGAAAAAATTGTGTATAAATCAAGAAGAAAATGTTACCAAGAAAAACATTTTTTCTTATAAATAAAAATTGATGATCTAGAAAAAGATAGAAAAGTATGGTATAATATTACTGTGTAAAACCATGGGAAAATCACAAAGATGAAAAAATAAAAATAAGAAGCAAATTGTATAATCAGAAAGAATGTCAAGATGTTTTTGTGGAGACTGCTAATAGATAAATTGCCAGTAATATGAAATATGCCATATAAAAAGAAAAGTGATAGAATATATTTATATTGTCAATAAGAAGAAGCTACAGAATGTGTTTATGAAATGTAAAAGAGTAAAAAAGTTATGGGGAAAATTATGTAATGAAAATTTTTTGAAGATATAAAAGAAGTGGATACAATAAACATGGATGTGATTAAATGTGGATATTATAAGAAATGAAGCAAAGAATATGTTAAAGTAGATAAGTTATTTCATGTTATATAGGTTATATGGAATAAAAAAATAAATGAAATTATGTTTAATAGAAATGGATTTTAGCAAGAATATTAAGTAAAATTGGATGGTGTTTTATAGAAAAAGGAGTGGGGGTCTAATAGGGATGAAAATTTAGCATAAAAGAAGTTCTGAATATGTGTAAACAGATATATATATATATATATATATATATATATATATATGTGTGTGTGTATATATATATATATATATATATATATATATATATATATATATATATATATATATATATATTTGTACACATGTAAATATTTTGTAAATAAAAATTATTGTATATAAATAATGGACCCCTACTCTTTTTGATAGGTACCATGGGTCTTTTACATCCATCTAAGCTGACACCAACTCATGCAGATGGGGCCTCAGTTTAACATCTCATCCAAAGGATGACACACTCTGCTGTGCAGCACCCCCTCACCCTTATGCTGCACTACACTGTCAGCAATCCATCCACCTGATGTAGGAAAAGAACCCACAGCCTTCTTCACCAAAGGCAAGTGTGTTACCTGCTGTGACACTGATTAAACATACTGAACAGCAACAGATCAATAGTACATAAGTTCTGCATATGGATTGTATCAATGAATACGAATTGAGATGGCTTGTAAGCCAGCCTGCAGTTTTATTGTAAATGTGTAGTTCCTTAAGTTTTATTAATAATGTAGAATGTGAAACCATGCTAAATGCCTTTGATAGGGCAAGGAATATTGATGAGGTCATTTCATCCTGATTCCATTTTTCATGCCTGTAGCTTATCAAGGTGAGTAAAGCTGTTCCTGTGCCTGGTATAAACCTGTGTTATGCACAATAAATTGTTTTGGTCAGGTAACTGAAGAGTTGCAAGTGGACACATTTTTCAAATATTTTGATAAAGAGGAGATGGTGGCTACTGGTATGTAGTTAGCAAGTTCTAGCTATGATTACAGTAGGGAGATAGAGTTAACATAAAAAAGTTGTTATGATTTGTTATTCTTGAAAGAAAATGTAATGACATGGCCAGGAATCTAGTAAGAATGATCTTAGACTATGATTGAAGGTATGCAATTTGTCCCATTGCTTCTAAGAGAGGGATTAATACTGTTCCAGGGTATGGAGATATAGTTGGCATATAAGGCATTGTCATGGGTACTATGAGGTTTTGAGTAAAGGCAATGTGTTTATTTTATGAGGAAAGATATGTTGTAGGTGAGTACCATTGTAGACATATGTGTAGAGACAGGCATTAATCTGGTTGATAAAAAAATGTACGTGCTACTTTTAAATATGGTAGAATAAGCATTTTGGTACCTGACATATTGAGTTTTATCAGTAAGGTATCAATTGAACCATATAAAAGTGCTGCTGGAGAAGCTGAGTTGAGAGGATACAAGTAATGGCTTAGGGAGTGAGATAATGTCAAATGCTTTAGAGAGATCTAGAAATATTGAAAAGACTAGTTGCCTTCATTCCTGCTTTGATTGATGAAATTAACAAAAACTAATAGAGCAGTGTCTTAAGTGTGGTTTGGGCAGAAGCCATGTTTTTTGGGTGGAATTGGGTTATTGTCTAGAAGATATAGAAATAGTTGATAGTGAATGTGTCTTTGGAGAATTTTAATATGGTGGGGAAAGGACTGAAATAACTGTAAAATTAGAGAGGTCATTAGATTTCACTCACTTTGTGCAGTGATATGGTAAAAGTTTGTTTCCTTGCATGTGGGACATATTATTCTTAATGAGCCAGTTAACACAGATGGACATAGGAAATGATAGCAAGTCTTAAGAATTCAACTTTGAAGGATGTGGGTTTTAGTCTAGACTGTGTTTTTTTTTTCAATGTCAGCTGCTGAGACTGCTTTCATAGGTTCATAGGTGTTCACTAGGCTAACAACCACAAGGGCTATTTTAAGCCTAGCCATGCATCCCAAATCTCTTGACAAGTTATCTTACCTTTGATAAGTGTAAGCAGGGACTTGGGAGATAAAACATTTTGCAAGCAGTGGCCTGAGAGATGAACAATTTACAGGCTGCCTGTGTGCATTGGAGAAATAGGTGCCAAACCAGGGATGAATTTCCTGTTCCCCATCCAGTTATCCAAGTTACACTTGAATTGGGTTAGGGAGGAACTCTTCTTCACATGAATGGGGAACCTGTTCCAGAGAATGGGTAGTCTCTGGGATACATACCTGTCTCTCCAACAGGACTTAATTATATCACAGGCAAGGTTTAAGTCTTTAGAATGGGGAATTCTGGTGCTGTTTATTTTGCGGATATACAGGGGGTCCATCAGGACATCGTCTGACATTGCCTTGTATGCCAGGCATAGATGTCCCCCAATAGCCAGAAGGAGACAGAATACAGAAATAGGGCCTTGAGGCAGCCTGCATAGAATTCTTTACTTATGCCCTGTATTCTTTTAGTGAGGAACCTGAGGATGTTCTAATTGCTGGATGTGCCTGGTTGGTACATACCAAAGAGGACATTGTCGTCAGTAATATATGTGTGATGAATGCCGAATGCATGATGAATGCAAGAGAGAAAGCAGCTAAGTTATTTGGGGGAAGGGGTTAAAAGGAGGTGCTGTATAGATTTAAAGTCAGAATAAAAGAACGTATTTTAGATCTGCAGAAGAAAGCGGGGACAAATGCACTTTATATGCATAGCAAATACACATATCATTATGCAGAATTTAAATTTTATTTTTTTAGCTAAACTTTCCATGAGAGATGGAGATTTAAAAAATGAACTGCTATGTGCCGAATCAGAGTTTCAGTTGCATCTGAATAGTACAAATGAAAATGGACCTAATGTATCTGAATTTTTAAGTCCATACCTTAGAAAGAGAGATACCAAAAGTTCTGGGGTGGTATATATAGTTTGACAGTTTGCCATTACATAGCACTGCTACATGGATATGCAAATAAGTTAAGAGCAAGGCATTAGTGATGGATAAGGAAAAATAAAGACATTTTAAAAAACACACCTACTTACGACAAAAGCGTAAAGTATCTAAAGTCAAGGGGTAAGTACATATGAAGGACTACATGACAACTGTAAGCTTCATATTACATCATACTATTTCATATGTATTTAGATATTAGGGACAGATGCATCTATGCACAGTCATGTTTAAAACAGTTAAGGCAAGTGGCAGACTAAGCAGCTTTTACTAGTAATGTTTTTTTAAAAAAATAAAGGAGTTTAATATGTTTTATATAGTGGTATTCTTATGAGGACACCCTGATAGTTTTATTAAAGAACAGAAATGAGGAGACAGGAAAGACTAAAAAAAGGGAGATGCAACAAAAGGGAACACAGAAGGAAAATATGAAAAAGGTTGTGCTTTAGGAGATGGGAGAGGAGGGGCACAATTTTTATGTTGGGGGATAGACCCCTAGTGCTGTGGGTGACACCAGCAGGAAAAGGGTGTTTTCAACAGACTACAACAAAGCCTCAACTGGCTGAATCCTCAAAACAACTACCTCCTCCAGCATGTCCTCAACACATCCGAAAGTCCCCTTCCTGTGAGACTTGCAAGGCTGGCACATGCTGGGGGTGCCTACAGGACTAGTGCAACTGCCCTGACCCTGCAAGGATGTCCCCAGATGGACAGAGGGTGATCAGTCCCTAACTTGGTATGTACATGCCTGGGTCCCTCCAATGAATTTTGAAACTGTAAAACTGTAAAAAACTGAACATAAATAGGAGGGAAATTTAAAAAACTAAAGGACAAAGGAATACATAATTAAAATATCAAAAATAGAGAAAAAAAGGAGTGGGGTAGGATCAAATCATGCATCATATCACACAATATTTCATTTCTTCTTTTAAAACATTTCTGTTTTTATAAATCTTTGAACTAAAACAGGGTGTATGAGAAGTGTTTATGCATATTTTCATTTGTAAGTGTATGGGAAGTGTTTATGCAGACATTTGGGATGAAATGTCATGGAATGTGCTTATGTTTACTTGGCAGGACAGTGTTTGATATCATGTAATTGTGATGTTTACATGTTGCAGTGTAGTACCCCAACATAATGATCACATTTTAGCCTGACATGCATTTGTTTGCAATACTGCAGCAAGGCACCTGTCATTAATACTTACTACTTATAATATCAGTTCAAGACAGAAATACTGCATCCATGTCACTCTTGCTTACATATATATATATATATATATATATATATATATATATATATATATATGGGTCTACTTCTGTTCATCGAAATTACAATTTATCGAAGAACAGAAGTACGAACCCAATTGTGCAAAAGTGCATTTAAGCGAAAATGCACTTTCAGGAATCCCACTTCACTGATGCACAGTACAGTGGGGATAAGGGAATATTCCCTTTTCCCCATTGTAGTGCGATCTTGGAGTTAGTATATTTAAGTAGGGGGGATGGGGGTGCAGGGGGGCAAAAATGTGTTTGTAGTGTGTTATATCTTGTGTTTGGTGCATTGAAGTGTGATTCATGAAAGTGCATTTTCTCTTAAATGCACTTTCATAGAATTGGGTTCATACTTCTGTTCTTCGATAAATTGTAATTTCAATGAACAGAAGTAGACCTATATGTATGTGTATATGTATATATATATATATATATATATATATATATATATATATATATATATATATATATATGTATATATATGGATCCCTATCACATGGTCGACAGGCCATATGATCGACACTCATTTGGTCGACAGTTCATTTGGTCGACAAGCTGTGCCCCCCACACCCCCCTTAACTATATATATATCAACTCCAGGGTCGCACAACATTGGGGAGGGGGGCAAATCTGCCTGTCGACCAAATGAATTGTCGACCAAATGAAAGTCGATCAAATGGCTTGTCGACCATCTCAGGTAGACCCATATATATATATATATATATATATATATATATATATATATATATATATATACCATTATGATTTCTAAGCCATTGAATTCATTGCATTATTTGCTTACCATGTATTTGTTCGGTCTGATTTCTCATACTTTGCTAATCTTCCCTTTAATGTCACTTACAAAGAAAAGTATAGTTTTGGTGGAATATTTTTTTAAAAACATTTCTGCTTTGTATGTAACATTCCCTGAATTTGTTTCAGCCAGAATGTCACAGAGAATAATGTGGCAAGTTATGGAAGTTTTCATTTCCTAAACTCTTCAAAAGTACATTCTTGATAGTTTACTTCCTTAAGAATTCTAACCATGTAAAGTGATTTAAAAATGTAAGCAGAAGTAACAGAGAGTTGATAATATTGGTTATGTCTTACTAAAGTATGTGCTTTACATTCATTTCACACTGCAGGAACACAATCCACCCTTCCACAAAATGTCCAGTCTGACTAGGGTGTGGTGCCCGACTGACTTTGGCCATCTTGTATGTGTACTTTGTTTCTTATACAATTAGTACAGTAGGAAGTATTTCCTGGTCTACACAAACTGCTTGCAATGTAACTGCTACCTAATTCAATGGAATACCACCTGAATACACATGGAAATGCAAGCATTTTTTCTATCTTTCTAAAGACATGAACAAGTATTTAGAAGAGTACTCTTACAGATGCTTACCTGTGTTTTTCAGACATATATATGCAGATTATTATTTTACTCATACACATCTTATATTTGTATTCATACAGACAATTATTGCTATTACAAAAACATTACATATATTACTGGGCTGATACAGTTTTGTGTAAAGATATGCCTATGCTTTATGTTTCATTATTATAATAACTTTACTGATACCTTTCTGCAGGTACACATATTTCTTCATGCTAATGCAGTGTTCTTATATGTTTTACCCATGTTAAAAATGTTTCCTCAAAAAAAAAATAAAATAAATAAATAATTTTGTACTTACTTACTTTCTTGCTTCTACCTGGTCTAGCCACTCAGCTAGCTCGTCTGGCCTATGTTTCTTCAGGCCATTGTACATATGATGGCACTGTTGGCTGGATTGGGTGGCCCCTGTCAGTGTTTCCAGGTGTTCACCCACTCCTGCCAAATATTTTCCAATCACTACCTTTAGTGCACACCTCGATCTTATCCAAATATGACTCCTTTGGAAGGTACAGCGTGATTTTGGTCTCCTTATCAGACCAGCTTAGAGCATGGCCTCTTGCCTTAACAGGTGCTGCCATGACTAGAAGTGCCAGTACCAGAATGAAGAGAGTATGAGCAGGGCTGTGGGTCACAGGTTTAGAACCAGCCCCTCCGGGTATGACACTACCTTAAACAAGCTCAGATAACCAGTAGGGGCATTAGAGCATGTGCTATTGTTACTGGCAAGCTTGGTTTAACCAAAAATGCTTTGTCACATATATGTTTTTTTTATAAAAGAGGACATTCTAATTTCATGTATATGCTACATAAAAACAATATGCAATAATCATTTTCATTTTTAATGTTTATAATTGCCACTGTTTGTGTATCTTTTTGTAAGTCTAACACCTGAATATTATTAATTCCTTCATTGCAGCATCAAGGCTATATATATATATATATATATGTATATATATATATATATATATATATATATATATATATATATATATATTTTTTTTGGGGGTTTGCATAAATACATATATTTATATTTATATATATATATATATATATATATATATATATATATATATATATATATATATATATACACACACACCTATGTGTGTGATGAACAACTTTTATAAACTATTGAAAGGGTACATTACAAAGTGTGGCAGATGAAGTTAGATGGGCAAACATGGTTGTGTTAACTGTAATACAAATTACTCCATTTTGTTTTATCTGATTATCTTCAAACTTGAGCATATCTGAGCATGTCTGTGTTTCCTGAGGCATGCTAGGGAATGCGTGGATGTGTTGTGGATGGCTATAGACTCGACCATCATCCCCGGTGCATTCACATGAGTCTGAGTAGTGCATCCATATGAGTTTTAATCTTCATGAGCATCCAGGAGCAATTTATGTCCATAAGTGGACGTACATGTTTGTGTATTACTGAAATTTATAGAGATAAATGTAAAATAGCCTAATTTGCATACAAAGCATGTTAATGGACCTGAATTTATGTAGAAAAGTTGAATACCATCACATTAACCTACCATTATTTAAATTAGGCATCAAATATCTTAGCAAACCACAAGCTTCCTAAAGTAAGAAAATAATACTAAAAATGTTATAATTTAGGAAACACTTAAAATGATGTAAAACTAGTGAGTTAAATTTAAGAAATGTTACTTTTACTGATATCATGTGAATGTTATGATGGCTATTAATGAATAGTTAAGACTATCATTTGAAAGTGGGAATTCAGTAGAGCAGCAGTGGAAATGATTAATGATCACTGATAAAAATAATTTCTTTGGCATCATTTACTGATTGTGCATACATGGTAGAAAGGCAGTCATTAATTCGTGAAGTAAGGATGTTTTATGGGTTCACCTTAGATTTCTCTGTACTGGGAGATTTCTGCCTGTAATGAAAAATTATATGCATACATGACAATGGTAGGATGTGGGGGAGGAGGAATCTGTTAAAAAGGGTCTATATTAGAACACCGAACATTCAAAATTTCGAGTGTTCTAATATCGACCCATTTTCAGTGAACTCTGAAAATGTTGAAGAAACAGAAAACCAAATTTTTTCCTAGGGAAATAATTTGGTTGCCCGTTTCTGTTGCTTCGGTATTTTCAGTGCTGTGGTGGAAAGTTACGGGTCGGGTTCAGGTAAGTGTGCAATTATGCGGACGTGAGGGCTAGGGCGGGTTAGGTGAGTTAGGGTTAGGGTGCGGGTAGGGTGACTGTGTGATAGTGACGGACCTTAGGGTTAGGGTTTGGGTTAAGGTAAGTGGATAGTTAGTGGTGTATGTATAGTTAGTGTAGGGTTAGGTGTAAGAGTTTAGGTGTATGTGTGTGGGTTGCTGTTTGTTTGTTTGGTGTGCTTGTGTTGTATGTGTTTTGGAACAGCGAATATTTTCCCTAGGAAAAAAGTTGCTGTTCTGAATGTTCGATGTTTTAAATTTTCGATTCATAGGGTTCAATATTAGAACACTCGACATTTTGAATGTTCGGTGTTCTAATATAGACCCGTTAAAAAAGGGATTGCTTTAATGATGTGAATGTACTGCAACTAATGCCACAGTACAACTTTACTTACAGTGTGTCCATCAGAAACACAGCTGAAGGAAGAAAATGGGAGTGGGACACTTTACAACTGTATGCATTATATCCCTGTAATGCTACTGCTTAACACCTCAGCAAACTGTGTAAAGCAATCTGAATGGCATAGCATGAGCTTGCTGCCATTAGCAACAGTGCTCTATACATTAACATTCCTACATCTGGTAGTTACCTACAACTTAAAAATATTAATACACATCTTTTCATGGAAACACAGTAATGAGAAAATTACAGTTTAAAATGAGTAGCCTGCTGCCATTTCACCCTTACCTGCACAAATGATGATTTTTTTTGTCTCTGAAGTCACAAATTATTGTGTAAGACAAAATAAAAATAATCTGATCTGCAGTACCACAGGCAAATAACATGCTTTAACATGATAATAAATATAAAATATAAAAAAAAAATATATGATTCATTTTCATTCAAATGCAGTGCATGAACTCATCAAATATTAAAATAATTAGTTTTACTAAATATACCAGATGAGGGCATTTGGTACATGCATACTTACATGCAAAACTTCAGAAGAATTTATTTTGCAAAACAGTTAAAAAGGTGATAATTACTTATGTACATGTACCGTACAAATTGTGTGTGTATTTGCACATGCAAGAGAGATGTGTTCATAGGGATTACTTAGAGCATTTCATGGAATTTTTAAAAGCTGCAGGTGAAGTATATTTTCCTTCGCAGTGTGCCAAAAAGTTATCGTCTGCTGTAAGAATCTTTGCTTTAAAAACTGTCAAGCGTGTAAGATTGCAGAGTTGCTTAGGATGCTCGGGGCACTTTTAGGAGCTATGTTATCTTTTCAGATAAAAGGATAAAAGCAAGAGAGGTTAAGGGAAATGGTGTATTCATTTTATATGTCGATATTTGTATTTGTTTGGTTCTGTGTGTCGGCTGTGCAAGACTTCCATGTTGCCCTTTTGATGTCTGCGACCAGGTGATGTCTGCATAGAGTCAACTTTTTTTTTTTTTTTTTTTTTTTTATAACCCAGTCTGAAGCTTGTTTTTAGGTGTCCTTTATCATGGAGGAAGGAAGTAAATTGTAGGCACCAGCTGTAATTACATAAGCAGGATGGAATAAGACGAGACGCGTGATAGGGGTTTAAAGGAAAGGTACCGATCTTTAATAGTCTTTGAATGGTAAAAAAACTTTGAAAACTATAATCATGTTAGTTACGTTACGGAAACATATACATGGTTTGCTGGTAAAGGGAACCTAGATAAGCAGGCAGAAGTACAGTAGAGAATCAATTATCTGAACTAATTGGGATAGTTCGGATAATCAAACATACACTGAACTGGATAAAAAAAGTTCTAAAGTTTTGTTTTTTCTGCACTCAGGGAATACACTTTTCAACCATTCAGCAAGTCCAGTGGACAGTAAAGAATATTTTTCACACACAAGCAGGCTACAAGTTCAAAAAACATGCACAAGGTAATACGTATATCATTTACATATTCAGACTTTATGATTTTTCCTACCCAAAAACTTTGGGAGACTGGGTTTGGATAATTGACGTTTCGGATAATCAACGTTCAGATAATCAACTCTCTACTGTAATGGCAGAGATACTATGCAAAACAATGTTTGGTTGTGAGCCTTATATTATTGAGGGGGAGATTTAGACATGCACCAAAAAATGTTCATTTTCATAACATTACTGTACCTCAAACACCATTTTCACAGAAAATTAAAAGAATGGTACTTAAATATTAGTTTCTTTGTATGTGGAGGGGTTAGGGAAAGGTGGAAAAGCTTGTACAACTGCCTGAAGTGGGGAGAATTCTTGGACACAGCATTCATTTAATACAGTTCTGAAATCAATATGTCCTAAGTTAAAAAATGGCTTCAGCACAATTAAAAAAAAAAATAGTTTTTCTTCTGGAGATGGAAACGCCTGCTCAACTGCTTGAAGGGTGAAGCACCTTTGTGCGCACACCTGTTTTTATTACTATTTTGAGGCATTGTATGTCAGTGTAAATAATAATTTTTTGAATGTAACTTTTGTGATACAGAGACAGGCTGTAGGTGGATTGGACACCCCAAACTAGCCCTAAGCATGAGTGCGTGTGTGTGCCTTCTGTGGAAGGTTGGGTGTCGGGCTGGCAACTCGACACTGTAAAACTCCACTGCCAATCATGAGTGGACAGGTGATCCGCTGTGGCGACCCCTAACCGGGAAAAGCCGAAAGAAGAAGAAGAAGATGTACTATATGACATCACTGAGCAGGAGTCATTGAGCAGTCAGGCATGACTTGTACTTCTACAAACAATAATATTAAATAACTGTTATGAAAGAAACTAACAAAAAAAAAAAAATATATATATATATATATATATATATATATATATATATATATATATTTTTGGTAAGGTGTGACAGAATGTCATATGAAAACAATAGCAGACCATGCACCACACAGCTATGCCCATAGACATCACTGCATGCGTCTGTTAGGGTGTATATTACAAGATCGAAACTTTAGTTAATCGAATAGCTAAAGATCGATCTTGTAATATAGAAAGCTAAAAACCTCGAATGGTCGATTTAATGCAAGGGAACACTTCCCTTGGCCGCATTAAAAAAAAACTTTTAATCCCAAATCAAGTGGGGGGCTTCTCCCCCCTAACTAAATATACTGACTCCGAGATCTCTCCAAATTGGAGAACAGGATATAAGCCACATAACAGTCAAGGGAAGTGTTTCCTTGCATTAAATCAGCTGTTCAAAGTTTTTAACTTTCGATATTACAAGATCGATCTTTAGTTATTCGATTAACTAAAGTTTCAATCTTGTAATATAGTCCCGTCAGTTATACTCTGTGTTTTTTACAATAAAGAAAACACTAACCTGAATGTCATGATCCATAGTTCAGGACTATATGCCACATCTTTACCTGTGCAACCATATGCCATATACAAGTTTGCAACCAGTAGCATAGTGAGGGCAGGGTAAGAAGGGCAACAGCTCCTGCTGCAGAGTGTTGGGGGGGGTGTGAAGTGTGATCAGCCGATCCTGATTGCTCTTTAATGTAGTATAGGCTTTTAAAAGCCAGTATTGCATTTGCTGTTAAACCTGATCTCTGTATTGCTCTGTATGTGGTATAACCTGTAGCAGCTACTTGCTACAGTGTAGCAAACAGTTTGTTACGGTTTAAAAGTAAAACAAAATCCTTTTTTTTTTTTTTTTTTTTTTTTTTTAATAAATCCTTAGCACTGTCATTCTCTGTGCAGGCACAGCATAAACTGTAGCAGCTGTTTGCTACATTTGTAGCAAGAGTTACTACAATTTAGAAATAATTTGTTTTTAAACTAAAACGTGACTACTGTAGTGCTGCATGCAGGCGGGTGTAAACTGTAGCAAATGTTTGCAACATTTATGGTAAATGGTTTGCTACACTTTAAAAGAAGAAATGTATTTTTTTTTTTAAATATGTTTTTGTTTTTTTGCTCTTCATTTGAAGAGCTGAGGGGGTGGGGTGCTGTTTCATAGCACTACCGAATTGAACCAGCTACGCTTCTGCCTACAGCATTGGATGCTTTACTACTACTCGTGCTGGCTGGTCATCATTAGTCATAGTGGGACTGGAACTGGGACCTGCAGTAACAACATGGGTCACTTCACCACCAGGCTGGTGCATGATCATGTTGTGCAGAGTGCAACATGTAGTAAACAACCTGCATACAATAGTTGGGTCATGCTTAAGGTTACCTGCAAACTTATCCAGGCACCTGAAATGGCTCTTCAGGAGACAGAAGACCATGTCGATGATAATACAGGTCTGGGATAGGGATGTTTTATAGGACTTTTCTGCAGCTCGATTTGGATTCCTCACTGGTGCCATGAGTCATGACTCCAGTGGATATGCAGCATCACCTGAAAGACAAGGAAAAAAAAAGGAGAGAGAGAGATAAATGGGAGGGTGGAAAAGTGATTTACTATTTAGCAATGCATTTTACCATGAATAATTAAATATAAAAAAGAAAAAAATATATTTTTTTCATCTTAGGAACAAGATGACTACAGGGCATCCTACCATGCAGGAAGAGGCAACAGAGTGAGCTAGTGTGCCAAATATGGAAATCATGTGCACTGCCAGGTTTCTGGGCAGATACGTATCGCACACTGCCTGCCAACTGATGGAATAGTAGTCCTTTCTATTGCAGTATCACTTCCCCTGGGGACCAGAAGGGGCCCTAATTGCAACATAGGTGCTATCTATCACACTGAGTACGTTAGGGAAATGTGCCACCCCATAAAAGGCATGCATAGTACTGGCTTGGTCCTGTGGTGACACCGGGAAATAGATGCACTGATCCATATGTGCCAAGAGTACATTCTGGAATTGCTGCAGTATCCTCAAGGCTGAAGTCTTTGAGATCCCCAGCATGTCCACAGCCTGTCTCTGGAAGGTCCCTGTGGCAAGTATATTGCGGGTATACATACCTTAGTGTCCAGAGGGATAGGAAGCCCACACATTCCACCAGTACCCCTATGAGCGTCATACCCTCTAAGATCCTTATAATGTCCTTGCCCACTCTGAACCTATCAAGGACTTCCTGATTATCAAAGTTATGAGTTATCCTCTGCCTGTATCTTCGCTTTTTTTCTGGTGAGCGCCTCTGGGAGCAAGCAGCTGTTGCTTGCCCAAGACAAGCAACTTTTTTTTTTCTTCTTCTTCTTTCGGCTTTTCCCAGTTAGGGGTCGCCACAGTGGTACTCCGGTCCGCTAATGATTGGCAGTAGAATTTTACGGTGCCAAGGTGCCAGCCCACTGCCCAACCTTCAATGAAGGCACGCCCATTCACGCATGCCTTTTGAATGCTACTCGACCACGGGGAGGACATGCAGACTGCACACAGAAGGTGCTCCAGCCAAAAATCGAATGGGAGAACCTCTTGCTGTGAGGCGACAACACTACCGCTGCACCACCGTGGCTTGTCCGTGCCCAAGACAAGCAATACACACCTGAAAATAGCAAGGCTAGCAGCAAGCAACAGCATTTTCACAGATTGCAAAGTAGATAGGATTGGTGAGACTCCATTTTACAGACAGCCCAAACAAGTGAGAAAATTCCACTATGAATCACATCTAAACAAGAGAATCTTTCATTAGCATAAGCTGGGTTGCATCATCCCTCATCTACATCTTACTATGAGTTCATTTACTTTTGGTCATTTGAGTCATTTTGCATTAATGCAAGTGGCCTTTATGAATCACAACTTAGCTGCATATATTAATGCTGACCCCATGTGCAAGATTAGAAAAGGGGTTGTGAATGGATGGATGGATTAGCAGAAAGCAGAGTTAGCTTTAATGCATCTGCGTAGTGACTATGAATACTGCTGTTAATTTTTGTTATGTGCCATGTGAAATGCTTATTTCTGTGTGAGAGTGTTTATATGTAACTTTGATATAAAAGGGTTTGTAAATAGATTTTAAGAGTTTATCTATAGGTCTATGTTTTTAAATGTTATGATCATGTGAATGAGTTCATGTTCAAGCTGATAGTTCTGCTACTGATTGGTGATGCCTGAAAAATGTTATGTACCACATAAAAAAATATTTATATAACTTTGATACAAAAAGGTTTGCGAACAGTAGATTTAAACTTTTAGCTAGGATTTTATGATTCTGTGTACAGTGGTCATGTGAATACGTTTGTATAAATTGATTGTTACTGTAGCTGATTTTTGATGCCTGAAATAATGGAAAAAAGATTTGAGTATTTTAAAGAATGTGAAGATTTTTGTGGAGCTTCATAATTAATAAACTTCCAGTAAAGTCAGCCATGAGTTACAATCGGGCATCTGCAAGGTTATGTTATGTGTGTAACAAGGAAGAAACAGATGAGCATTGTTTTAAGAGTGTAAACAAATAAAACAATTTTGGACTGGAAATAAATGGAATATTGAAAAAATGCATATGCACATTATTTTTGTGTCTATAAAAAATAGAAAACTATAAGTGGGATATAATGGATGAAGAATTGTTTGCATATATTTGGTTTATTTGGTTGGCTAGATACAATAAAGTTTTGTATAATAAAAATGAGATGAGTTTGAAATAAGAAGAAAGGCAGGAGTAGTTGTGGATGAAAATATGGGGAGGATAAGGAATATAAGATATTTTGAGCTCTGTGTTTGATATTATGTGTTTTTACAAAAAAAAAAAAAAGAATGGAAAAGGAATGTTGAAAAAGATTTGTTTTTAAGTAGGGGGTTGTGTTTTTGCATTTTGTATGATGTTGCTTTAACTGTTTAAATAAAGTGATGTTAAGTTGTCCATCTCGCCTTCATTCTTGCTGGATGGGTTTGGAGCCGACCTCGGCTCTGACTCGCCACTCTAAAAGCTCGAGAGTTGGTTCCACCGGCTCGAGGCTCCCCTTATATCCCACAATGCTAGGCGGTATTACCTCAGATCTCGTTTGCCGCTACAGCGATCGAGGTGTTTGGTTTCTACCGGCTTCAGGTCAGTTATTATAGAGTAATCTATAGTCTATTTAAACCCCTTTTATTTAATCTATTATAGTTATTTCCCTTAAATTAGTGGATTTAGACCCTTTTCCTTCTGTTTATCCACCTTTTTTTCCACAAAGAACTTATAAGTTCTTCCCACAGGCCTTCGGGCCCTTCCATCCCCTTAGTGGAGTGTATGTGTTTTTTGTTAGGGATCTAGAAAAACTTGTGTAAAGTGTAATTTTTTCTAGTTAAACTTGTGTAAAGTGTAATCGGTGTGTTTGAGTGTGTGTGTGGTTACACTTTCCTTGACAATGTCTAAGGACTCGAAGGTCTCAGGCTTCAAGAAGTGTGACTCGTGCTGTCAGAAAATGTCTCTGACAGATGGTCACACTTCTTGTGTGTACTGCCTGGGACCTTTACACCTGCAGGACTCTTGTGCTGTATGCCATGGCTTCAGCCCTAGAGTCCTGCAGGAAAGAAAAATAAACTCATTTTAAGAGGTTTGCTTAAGCCTGAGGGTTCCCTTACTGCTACTTGGCAAACCCTCTAAGGCTTCTAGGTCCTCGACTCCAGCTTCTGAGTCGAGGCCTAAGGCTTCAAACCTCCTACTACATCGGCCCCGGCTGGAGCCAATGAGTCTCAGACTGCAGCTTCTGTGGTTTCCTCGGCTCCGGCTGGAGCCGAGGCATTGAAGTTCCTGTGTCGGCTCCGATCAGACCATCGGAGCCGACATCTAGAAAGAGGTCTAGGTCACCGTCCCTTGGCTCCGTTCATTCGGCTCCAGCATCTCCCTTGCTGTCTGAACGGAGCCATAGATCTCACTCCTCTAGGTCATCGAGGCTTTCGGACCATGACCTTCAGAGGGTAGTGAGTCGACTTCTTAAGTCCGAGGCACTGGCCCAAATGCTTCAGAGCCCGACTCATCAGTCGATGCTTGACCCTGTCCCTCAAAATGTTCCTCCTCCGACTCCCTTGAGCTCGGAGCCGGGCGTTTCGGAACCGAGACTGTGGTAGCGTCGGAGCCGATACAATTGTCTTCGGCTCCGTCGTCGGCTCCGATTTCTTCCTTGGAAGAATCTCGGCGCCGGACTTCCCTCGTCGGCTCCGAGGGGGTGAGTGGCATCGGACCCTTGTCCGACCCCGCTCTCCCTCTCGGTGCTTCGGCGCTGGTGAGTTCGGCTCCGACATCGGCCTCGGAGCCATCACTGTCGGTGCCGGGGGGGGTTCTCAGCTTTTCGTAGCGGGGACCTCTGGCTCTGCCTGACAGGGATGCGTTCGAGGTCATGCGGAGTGTGTTGGAACCTTGTACAACTCCACAGTCGGCTCCGTCTGCCCCTCCCTCTTCGGTGCCTCAGGTTATGTCTACTCACTCCCTCATCCCAGACCGCAGAGAGCCAGCTCCTCAAGAATCCCTGTGGGATCTCATCCTCTTCCGAGGCCTCTCCTGAATTGGCAGGAGCCCCTAGGAAGAGAAAGTGTAAGAGGAAGCACATAGACTCACCTGAGTCTGTCACCTCTGACACAGATTTAGAGGATTCGAGGGTTCCCCGTTCCCCTTCTGAAGATGTCTCATTTGCAGACATTCTAGAAATCCTGAAACAGAGGGGAAATTGGCCAGCCCTTAACCCTTGGAGGATGAATCTGTGTATCTTGAGGCGTCGGCTCTCGCCCTTCCACCTCCTGGGTGTCCCCCTTGACCCCCTCATGCAGGTGGTAGCAAAGGCTTGGACGGCTCCTGACTCAGTGGACCCCACCCCAGGAGACCTTCAAAGTTTATCACAGCACCAACAGATAAAAAATTTTTGACCAAGGGAGTTTCTGTGGATGCTATGGTGGTAGCTGCTGCCACTAAGAAGGAACTAGCTGATCCTTCGGTGCCTGTCCATCCTCCTAACAAGGAATCTAGGTCTATGGACAGGTGCGGAAGCGGATGTTTTCGTCAGCGACCTTTGCTATGCGTTCGCTGAACTACCTATGCCATTTCACTCGTCTTCAACGAGATTTGATCAAGGAAGCGAGTGACATGTTGAAGGATCCTACAGCTGCGGGTTTTCAGGACAAGATGAACGCTCAGCTGGCTACTCTAAATTCTATAGCTAACTCCTCCATGCGCCTCCTTTCATATGCGGCTGATGGAGCGAGCAGAGCCGCAGGGACAGGTGTTGCCTTGCGCCGGCATGCCTGGATGCGGCTATGTAATTTTGCGGACCCCTTTAAAATGTCTTTCACTAATTCCCCGTTTGATGGATCATCTCTCTTTGGTCCTCAAGTGAAAGAAACCTTGACGAGGTGCGAGACAGATGGCAAAACACTTTCTGCCGTCGGAGTCCGTTTTTCTACTCCTTCTAGGCCTTACCCCAAAGGCCAGAAAGGTGGGAAAATGTGGTTCCGCAAACAATCTCAAGGGACTTTGCCTGACGCACAGAGTCGGTTCCCCTCCAGAGGCAGAGGGGGGAAGAATAATGGTAGACGTCGCCCTAGAGGCAGGGGGGGTCCGCAGAACCAGGGCAATCGAGAAACCTTTTCCGACAAGCCCTTCCAGCATCCCTGAGGTGTTGCCCGACTGTCCACCTTTGAAGGCAGTCGGGGGAAGATTGTCACTGTACCCAGAAGCCTGGCAATCCCTAACTCAAGACAAGTGGGTACAGTCCATCATTTCCGAAGGCTATTCCATTCCGTTCTTTCGTATTCCAAATCAATCAAAAAAATCCCTTCCAGATGTTCCACCCGCTCAAAGGGATCAAGCAGCGTTGGAAATTTCAAAGTTGCTTGCAAAAAGAGCCATTCAGCCAGTGCCAGCAGACCAGCAAGGATCCGGAATCTACTCCAAATTCTTTTGGTTCCAAAGAAAACAGGGGACTGGAGACCCATTTTGGATCTCAGTATCTTGAACAAGTCAGTCAAGAAAACAAGATTTCGGATGGTCACGCTACAATCCATCCTACCCCCTTTGGGAAAGGAAAACTGGATGTGCTCTATAGACCTCCAGGATGCGTACTATCATATAAAATGAACAGACGCTCCAGGAGATTTCTCCGCTTCGGCTGGGAACCAGTCACTTTCAATTCAGAGCCCTGCCCTTTGGTCTCACCACTGCCCCGGTGTTTACCAAATGCATGGCAGTGGTAGCTTCTCACCTGAGGCATCAAGGATTCCAGGTGTTTCCATATTTGGACGACTGGCTCCTCACAGCTCCTACCAAGCATCTTCTTCTGATGGCCAGAGACTACACCTTTCGCATTTGTCAAAAGTTAGGCATATCAATAAATTGCGAAAAGTCTGTTTTGTCGCCTTGTCATGCTATTACCTTCATAGGCAAATCTAGACACAGTCAACATGTCTGCGAGACTAACAGACCAAAGAATAGCAGACATACGCAAACTGGTCTCCCTTCTTCCACAGCAACAGAGTCAAAGCCAGATTAGTTCTGAAAGTACTGGGGATCATGGCGGCTGCTATCCCTCTACTTTTATTAGCCAGATTCCACATGAGAATCCTTCAATGGATGCTCTTCACACAATGGTCATACCAACAACTTCCGATGTCCCACACCATTATGATTACGCAAGCATGCAAGAATCATCTTCTTTGGTGGATGTCTTCCCCTCAGCTCTCCTGGGAAGACCCTTTGTTCCTTCCTCCGGTTGCTACTCTGACAACGGACGTCACCCTGATCGCGGTTGGGGGGGGCATTATCAGGGCAGAACAGTCCAGGGCATATGGCAACCAGACGAATGCCACTTGCATATAAATGTTCTAGAGATGAGAGCAGTGCTTTTAGCGTTGCAAGCCCTTCAAGACTCTCTTCCCTTGGGAACGATAGCAATCCAGACGGACAATATGTCTGTAGTGTGGTATATCAACAAACAAGGCGGAACCAGGTCCTATCCCTATGTCGAGAAGCACTCAGACTGTGGCAATGGGCGATTTCTTCTCAGCGTTTTCTGATAGCAACGCACATCCCGGAAGTCCAATCTAATCGCGGACAAGTTGAGCAGAGCTATCCTCATGCCTCACGAGTGGTCTCTGAAAGAGTCTATTCTGGAGAAATTTTTCTCAAGTGGGGTCAGCCTTGCTGCGACCTTTTGCTACTCCCCAAAACAGCAAGTGCAGAGATTATTTCACCCTATTCCCGTTACCAGGCCAGCCCAGCAGAGAGCTCTAGTCCAAGTTTGGCCCCGGGGACTTCTGTATGCATTTCCTCCCTTCCCACTAATCTCTCAAGTGATACAGAAAGCTATCACTCAGAAGGCCTCATTGATCCTCATTGCTCCTTACTGGCCTCGACAGGTTTGGTTCCCCTTTCTACATCAATTTCTGTTGGAGCAACCTTGGCATCTGGACCTAGTTCCAGATCTTTTGATCCATCAATCGGGTCAGTTACATCGCTCCCTTCCCTCTCTGAACCTCACTGCTTGGTTCCTCCAATTCCAACCTTAGCCAGGCTTCCTCAAATATCTCACTCTGTTCGAGATATTTTGATAGCTTCCCATAAATCTTCCACTAGGAAGATTTATCTTAGTAAGTGGAAACGTTTCGCCTATTGGGCTCAAGGAAGGGACACAGATCCTTTCACTGCTTCCATCCAAATAGTCCTTGAATTTCTAGCTGAACTCTTCCATGCAGGTTCATCTCCTTCTACTCTTAAAGTTCAATTGGCAGCTATTTCTAACTTTCATGTGGGCATTTCAGATTCTGCCATCATGTCTCACAAGCTTTGCAAAGCTTTTTTGAAGGGAGTTTTTTTTTCTCAGACCTCCTATAAGAAATCCTCCTCCTTCTTGGGACCTTAATTTAGTTCTCACATCTTTGATTCTCCCCCCTTTCGAACCTGCAGCTTCCTGTTCATTGAAATTGCTATCCTGGAAGACTCTCTTTCTGGTAGCCATTACTTCAGCTAGAAGGGTCTCAGAACTTCATGCACTCAGCAGTCGGCCACCATATCTATTGTTTCATAAAGACAGGGTGTCCTTACGAATCAATCCATCCTTTTTACCTAAAGTAGCCTCTGCGTCTAACCTAAATCAAAGCATTGACCTCCCTGTGTTTTTTCCTAACTATTCTAACAGGTCTGAACAAAAATTGCATTGGCTAGAAGTTCATCGTCAGTTAAGGTATTATTTGGATAGAACCAAACAGATCAGGAAAACTGACCAGTTGTTTGTCTCTTATGCAGAAGGCAGAAAGGGACTTTCAGTTTCGAAGGTATCACTCTCCAGATGGCTAACATCTCTGATTTCTTTTGCTTATGAAATTAGACACCAAAAGCTGCCTAACAAGCCTAAGGCCCACTCCACCAGAGCTTTGGCTACTTCTATAGCCTTCCAAGACAGGCTGCCTATTGACACCATTTGTGCAGCGGCTACTTGGGCTACTCCTCACACTTTCATTTCTCATTATAAGTTGGATTTAGCTTCTAGACATAGAGCTAATTTTGGTTCCACTGTTCTCAAGAGTCTGTTCCGATAGGTCACCGGGACAAGGTGCTAGGGGCGGTCCCATCCAGCAAGAATGAAGGCGAGATGGACAACTTAACATATAGAAGTTATGTTCTTACCATAATGTTCCATGTTAGTTGTCTTCTTCAACCTTCTTTCTTGGCCCCACCCTCCTTCCCCTAGCCTGGACAGACCTAGAGGAGTTTGATTGTGACCTCTTTTCTACCACCTCTATTGTATATAGGTATATGCTTTACTTGCATATATGCCTTTCATCAGGTTTCAGGTCACATTCTTCCCTTCCTTTTTATAGAGGTGGGTTTTTCCCCTTTTTCCAGTGGTTCTGGAGTTATTTTTGGCTGGGCATAGCTTACAAACGAGATCTGAGGTAATACCGCCTAGCATTGTGGGATATAAGGGGAGCCTCGAGCCGGTGGAACCAACTCTCGAGCTTTTAGAGTGGCCGAGTCCATCCAGCAAGAAAGAAGGCGAGAAGAAGACAACTAACATGGAACGTTATGGTAAGAACATAACTTCTATTTCATGCTCTTATCAGTAAGTGCTTTGGGAGCATTTTCTTCCATCTGAGCTGCTACCAGTTCAGGTAGATGGAACC
Source organism: Protopterus annectens (assembly GCF_019279795.1). NCBI lineage: Eukaryota > Metazoa > Chordata > Ceratodontiformes > Protopteridae > Protopterus > Protopterus annectens. The sequence goes on along the minus strand of NC_056725.1, from coordinate 609,572,482 downwards.
TTGGTTAAACAGTTCATCTGAAGGATGGCAGACGCAGGACTGTAGGACCTCCTAATGCTACATTGCAGTGTTAGCAGATGAAAAATAAACTCAGCCACCTAGTTTGAGAATGGAACCGTTAGCCACCTGATCTTTCAGTACCAAAAGCAAATGTGCTACTAGATGAGTCACTGACAGACTTTAAATGCTTACTGGTCCCAATTAACAGATTGTATAACATAGCATAGCATGATTTCTGGGTTTTCGGGTTATATTCTGTGATGCCTGCACACTGCAAACCTTATTTAGGCACTTATTCATATCCACACTCCTGTAGTGACTGACACCATGGACACTCTACCCTAGGGTGGGGATGGCATTATTAAAGGCAAACTGTTCGAGATGTGTGGTACAGAAGAGGCCACTATACATCACTCTGTGGTGGAGTTGAGGTCTTCCTCAAGCAGTAGGATTTTCAGGCCTCCTTGTCTCTGAGGTGTTATAGGCATCTGCACTAACAGTATAGAAGTAGTTTGGTACATTAAAAAGCGGTGTGAAACTCACTGTTACCACTTCTTTTAAGAAGAAGTGAGGATGCATGGTTATGGCCTGTGGTAGTAGGGTGCTTTCTGATTGCCAGTCACATTTCTGTAGCACCCACTGCCTCTTTGTGCCTCCTGAGTGATCTGTTAGTCATTCAGTATGCAGAAGATTTTCAGTTCCTAGAGATAGCCTTGCAGCAACCTGTTTGCATTCCTGTCCAGCAGCAGGTGCAGCAGCTTCTTTTTACGTATCTTCTTGTTATGATTCTCTGAGGTATTTTAAATTGAGTTGTATGCGTAGATACTACATGCCAAAAGGTGCATGTTCTCGGACATGTAATCGTGGCTGTAGGTTCCCATATCAGCAAACATGTTATGCAGTGGGGAAGTTTTACTGAAGTAAAAAGAGGAAGCTAAACTAAAAGAATCACAGGCCTAAAGCAGATGCCCTATACTCTGTGGTATATTGTCTACTAAGAGGCGATCTCTGCTTAACATACAAGGCCATGTCAAACCCTGACCTATTGGACATGCTCCACTTAAAGAAATCCAAATCCCTCAGAGCCACACGCTCCAGGGATCTAAACCTTGTCATCACAATGAACAAAACATGCTGGAGGGATAGATTCCTGACCCATAGACTCCCCATACTCTGGAATAGACTGCCCATACTTGTCAAGCAGAGTGCCTCCTTGGCCCTCTTCAAAAGGAACCTTGACGATCGGATGGGAGATAAGAAATTCTCCCTGGGGATCACGTCAGTCGCCCTGCTAGACAGGGGTCCAGGGAAGTAAATATTGTGAGAAGAAATATCCAAGGAATTGTTATGGCTAGGCTTGTATAGACCCTAGGGCTGATAGCCTAGTACCAACCTATGAAGCGCAAATTATTATTATATCTGATGATACATTTTATGATTGACATGATCCATTTCTGCTAAGCAGTTAAACATATCAAAATCATTTTTATTTAGTAACTTTCCAGGTAAATAAATAAATCTTTTAAGTTTAAGTACCTTCATTATCGCTACTCACAAAATAAATGCCTATTATACAAGTAACAATAACTAATTTTCTGTTTCATTTCAGTAGCCATGCATCCAGTAAACCAGTTTACTCAAATCCTGTACAGAGGCAGTTGAGCCATGAAATTCACAGTATACAATCATTACTTTAAGAAAGGTACTACATTTCCTTTAAAAATATTGCCATCGTATAATACCAATAGACCATGACAGTTTAAAGGTAAAATATGAATTACCAACTTTTTTGACATCATGCATTGCCATAGTAAATAGAACCTTTTTAGCTTCTGCATCACAGTTCACTATGTCAGTTGAAGTGAAGTGCCTGAGGAAGGCACAAAGAGAAGCAACCAGAAGTTAATGTGTTATTTAAGCTTCATAGAGTGTGTGACTGGAGGGACATTAAGTAACTTTTTAATGTAATTGAGGTTACAGTACAAGAAACCCAAGAACTAAGTGTGCTTTTATTTGACTGTGTTTTAATATAGCTGCCAGCAAATATTTGTTTGAGAGGTCATTCACTTTTCTTAATATTCATTGTATAAAACTACTTAATAAGCACATTTCTAGAACCGAAGTATGATGTTTGCATTAGTGTAATGTGTTTCGATATTTAATTTCAGAAATGCTATTAGACCTATTTTTGGAGATACATACATATTTTCAAGCTTGATTTACCCCTTTGCATGATTTTGAAACTCTCCAGTACACATGAAACCAGACTACATGTTCAACATTATAGTCACACCGATAATTTAAAAAAAGAGGACCCACATCTCGCACCCTTCTGCAATAATTAATGATTGTCAGCTGGATTTTTGCAATATCACTTATTAAAATCTTCAGATTTTACAGTCTGATAATATTTTTGTGTCATTTTCATCACTCAGTTTTAAATCTTATTTTCCGAACAGTAGCCCACATTCCTATTGAAAGTAGACAGTAGGAAGAGTTATAGTCTATTCACTATTTTAATATAATGCTAATTAGTTGTCCATATTTTTGGTGGCTCTACTTACTTTTTAAAAGCCTTTGTAACAATTTTCAGTGTCTGCAGGTTGACATATACGGTAGCTTCTGATGTTTTATGATTTCATTTTTTTCCAGGAATAAGGAAATACTGGCAGATACTGACTTTTCATTGAATTATCACTGTATCATTTTCAATATGTCTAATAAAAAAAAAGAATTAAAAAATCTGCAGTAGTTTCTTATTTTGTAATACATATTGGTTTACTATACTAGTGTAAGAAATTAAACAAAACTGGAATCATAGAATACTGCAGCGTTTCCAGTATTTGCACAAGCCTTTATTAATTGTAAGTGAGCACTGCAAATGACTTCCAGAAAAGTTGGAATGCTATCTGCAAAGTTTTGCTATATAATAGAACATCTGTCTAGCTTGAAGCATCCTCATTTCCTCCCTTGAGCTATTTCATAATAAGTTAGACTTTTTTTTTTGCTGAGAATACCTGTTTTTAAAATCTGGTAGTTTTCTTTTCTTTCAGTTTTCCTTGTTTGTAGTTTATAAAGGGCATTGCTAAACTCAAACAGGAAGAGAATGATCAGTATGAGAATTAGAGGACGTTTATTGTTTTTTGTCTCATGTTAATTAGATTTGAAAGGTTAGTGCAATGTTTCACAGCCTTACTATATAAACCAAGCAGGGCCTTCTTACATTTGGAAAGGAAAGCTGTTATCGTTATTTTCAAGAAGACATCAAATCTGAAAAGTTTATTAGAAAAAGGAAAAGATAATGTTGGAATGGAAATTACTCCACCTTTAGGTACAATCTCTTGTGGAGGGTGCAGATTGTGAAGGTTTATCTATCCTGAAAGCACATTTATGTTCAAACATTGCAGGTTTTTGTTTGAACCTCGGCACAAATGTGATTACCACACTATTAATATTGTCTATTTGGCCATCTGTGGGACCTGTTATAACTTCTATGTAGGCAAGACAATTAGGGCTCTTAAGGATCGAATGGGAGAACACCTTAGAGCCATTAAGAATAAGGACCGGAACAATGCTTTGGCAAGACACAGTTTAAGTTGTAAATGCTTTCATAGGTTTTATTTTTTAATTTTGGAACAAGTGAATAGCAATAGGTTTGTTGATTCTAGCAATAATTATTTGGAAATGCTAGAATTAAAATGGCAGGGTTTTTCTTAGGTCTGATGTGAGCCCAGGTTTGAACGAAACTATTTCCATTAAAAGTTTACTGAAATACAAATATATATAAATTATTATTTACCATGGAGAACAACATAATATGGTATATATGGATTTTTACATTAATGAATACATTATGTGTATATTTTTTCTTATTGAGAAGTTTTTCATGTGTCTTTTATAGTTGAATGGAATGTTGCTTTAATTATTTAGTCAAAGTTTTAATTATATTGTGATGTCATCACTTTGACTGTATTTAAATGGTCTGATTTTAAAATGAGGTATTTCTGAAGAAGTTCCAAAAGTAAAGGAAATAAAGTGCTAAATCTGACTCTGTTTTTTTGAGCTTTGAACACACAGTGGTATTTTTTATTTGTGTGTTTAGTAGTTCAGTTTATATTGCTCAGTTTTTATTTTTTACTGTGTGGTCAAGTTCATTTTGTTTATTTTATATTATCTGGTGGATTTGCTCTATTTGGGGGCTGAAGACAGGCATCTGTTTAGTGCGGTCACCTAACTGCACAAGTTGACAATTATTTGAATTACTCTGCATAATTTTATGACAGAAAAGTCCATTTATTTTTTGGCTGAATAGCTACAACGTTGTACCTTTAACAGTACAGCTGGTAATTTTTTGAGTCATTTTATACAACCTAGCGGCAGAAAAGTTGGTCCATTTTGTGGGCTGAACAGTCACAACATTGCACCTTTAACAGCACAACTGGTAATTATTGGGATTTCTTTGAACATTTCAGTGACAGAGAAGTCCTTTTATTTTGGGGGCTGAATAGCCACAACGTGTGTTTTTTACTGTCATTTACTAACTTTTACATCTTCTACAAGGCAGTATTAGACTGTATTTGACTGTATATTTGCGTTTTATTAACAATTCAAAGTGTTTAGCAAAACAACAAGGCTATTGGGTTCCTAAATTTCACCATTGGCAAGTATTCACGAAAGGAAGTATTATAGCAATAACCCACGCCTGGGTGTGTAATACTAAATTACGGTTGGCGTGGTTTGGTCCCGAAGCCCGGACCAAAAGCCAACCGTGGTATTAGCATTACCCACACCCAGGCGTGAATATTGCTATTATACCATGACATTATTTAAGAAAAGAAACTATTACTTTTCTTAAATAATGGCATAGTATAATGCCTGTTTGCTGCCCTTCTGCAGATGTCTGGCATCCGGCAGTTCTGATGTACTGCGCGCCTGCGCAGTACATCAGAGCTGGGCAAAAGCAACGGAGAAAGCAAGATCTCCGTTGCTTTTTATGTTCGCTATGTTAAATGAGTTTAACATAGCGAGACAGTTGAAATAAGCAGCGGAGATGTCCGTTGCTTATTTTAAAACTGTCTCGCTATGTTAAACTCATTTAACATAGCTAAAAAAAGCAACGGAGATCTTGCTTTCTGTCTCGCTATGTTAAATGGGTTTAACATGGCGAGACATTTAAAATAAGCAACGGAGATCTCCGTTGCTTATTTTAAAGCTGTCTCGCTATGTTAAACCCATTTAACATAGCGAACAATGTTTAAAACAAGTTATACTAATGGAAAAAAGTCCGGGCGACCGGGCCTTTTTCCATTAGTATAACTCGATTTACAACGGGCACGCTGGCCAATCAGCGTGCACGTTTTGGGGGGGGTCATGGTATAATACGGAAGTGACAGCTGATGGTTGACGTATTTCCAACTGCCGGGATGAACAGCTGCTACGGTAAAGCTCAGTTCTCCTTTCCCTTTCTTCGAGTACTATGGTTTGGTGACTTTTGGTCCATTCCAGCTGCCTAACATTTGTTTTTCACACGAGTTTTGTGGTTTAAGCAAGGACTGAGACATTGTTTTGGTCTAAGTGGCCCTTGGGGGCTAACTTTGATGTTAATTATAATTTCATAGCCGAAGTCAGTTTGACTGAGCAGTTACAACTATCGGTTTGAATGTACATCATAGCCGATGAGTCAAACTTTGACATTCTGATTATTAATCAGACTGTTTGCTTCTAAAGAACTGTTGAAGCTTTATTCTAAAAGCGTCTTCTTGGCATAGCAAGTATCTTACATTCGGCTTTCATTAAATGCAATTTTTACTAGCTTACTGTCATCACTGTACATATATGGAAGATTGACATTTTAGTCTTTGATACATTGACGCTAGGAATATATTTCTAAGTGTTTTTTTTTTTTTTTTTTTTGCATAATTTTGTATGAGTTTTATATACACAACATATTTTTGAGTTTGTTGTACTGCCGAACATGTTCAACGGCAGGAATATCAAAACTGCAATACTTCGTTTCTGGACAATTTGGTTTCTTTCTGTAAGGGTGTTACAGTAACTTGTGTATTGACTATTTTTCATGGTGCTTGTATATTTCCAACTACAGTGGGTTGTTTCAGAATGGCTGAAGGCAATGACCCTATGTTAAATGTCAGTGTATACTCATTGCCTGATGAGATCAGGGTTCTTACAGACAACTTACAACAAGTAGTTGGAAAAGCAGAAGATGTGATTCATAAAGTAAGAAGTCAATTTCACAGAATTGATTCTGATGAATTAACTGAGATGTCCTCTGATGAAGTCACTGTTATCAATTAATAGACTGAATATTCATCCAGATTGGTATCTGATTTATTTAAAAATGATAACCTCAATCCTTTCTCTACTTTTCACTGTGAAAAAGGGTTTGTAAGAAAGAACAAAGATCCAGTACAAATTGACTGTCGCTCATTGGTTTTTCAGCTTGAAAAACAGGTATTGAAATACAAGTTTTTAGAGACTGAAAACCATTATTTAACCAACGGTTTGGAACGTAAAGTTGTTCCATTGGGTTTAAGAGTTCATGCCTTTCCCAGTGGGACAACATATGATGATCCTATGTATCAATAAATTTGTGATATTTACAACAAAGCAGGATGTGATGTGATGCGTGTGTTAGTTAAACATAATGTTCATACTATGAATGGTTTGAAAGAACGTATTATTAGTCTTGATAGAGATATCAAAAGGCATTGTTCTTTTTCCTTAGTTAGACATTCATATGCTAACAGTTTTAACAAAGTTGAATAGCATGTTAAGACTATCATACAGTGAAAAAAGAAAAAGTTAAACATAGATTTAATTGCTTATTCCAACAAGCAGGGCTATATCATTAAGGCTTTGACAGTGAAAAAATCAGTGAAGCAGCGGTCTGGAGCACCTGAAGATGCTACAGGTAGTGCACGTAAATTAGATAGGTTAGATTCTTTTTCCAATGACGCTAACAGGGGTAGCAAAGATTATGAGAATGATAAGAACAATTTGACCTCTAATATGGACAATAATGTCCTTAAAGAAAAGGATGGTGTTTTTTCATCCTTGTCTTCATCTTCTTCTACAGAAGATGATGTTAGTGTGGCCGCTTTAATTTCCACTGAAAATGGTCAAGGGGGATCTAATTCGTTTTTTTCATCCCCAAAAGAAGACAAGTTGACAAGAGCCAAGTCCAAAATGAAAGGGAAAAATCGTTGACCAATTTTTGGTGTATTTTTAATTTAACTAAGGTTAACTTTTCTTCAGTAGAATTAGATATACTATCTAGAGGGTTTACATTCATTCCTACCTATCATGCAGGGCTTACAGACTGCATTTTTGAATTTAAACGGACTGTTAGAAAATTGAATTTAAATTTCTTATACAAAGATGTGACACCAAATAATACCAGCAGGTTCAAAAAGCATAGCAAAATGAATCCACTTTTATTAGGTATATTGAATGTTTTTAATAAATTATGTGAAAACAAAATGTATGAACTTTTTTCTTCTTATGGTAAACAGAAAATTAAAAACAATATAAATTTTAATCTTGATAAGGAACAATGTAATGCTTTAAAACACCTGAGTAGTTTAAACAATGTCAGGTTTATGCGAGCAGACAAGGGGAATGGTTTAGTTGTTATGTATAAAGTAGATTAGATTTTTGCCATAGAAAGTCTTTTGAATGATAAAACTTGTTACAGGGAAGTCAGTAAAGAATTTGTCAAAAGAAGTTGCATGTTGATACATCTGACTTTATTAGATTTGTTATATCAACATTGTCTAACAATTGAGATGTATAATTTTTGTTTAGTTGAACAACCAGAATTGGGATCCCTGTTTGGGATCCCAAAGATTCACAAAAATGTTGAAAGACCACCATTTAGGCCTATAGTGAATTCTCCGAAAAACAACATTGTTAATATTTTTCTCATGTTAGATAGTATTTTAACTCCAGTGGTGCAGACAAGTAAATATTTTTGAAAGATTCTTGGCTTTTTTTTTGAATGACATCAAGAATTGCACAGTTGAACAAAATTACATTATTCTATGTACTGTAGATGTGAATTCATTATACACTTCAATTGACCATGATGAGGGAATTTAATTTGTTGAATTGTACTTAAATATGATTAATCAGAATCTTGACATAGATTCTAGAACAGTTTGTGTTTTGTTGGATTTAGTGTTGAACAACATTTTTTTTGTTTTTGAAAATAAGATTTATCAACAAACATCAGGAGTGGCAATGGGAGTCACTGTTGCACCTTATTTTGCAAATCTAGTTATGTGTTGGTGGGAATGTTATTATCTAACTAAACTCCCCCTATTTCATTATGTTTCTTTCTATTGTAGATACATAGATGATTTGTTTTTTATTTGAAATGGAAATGTGGCAGAATTCAACAACTTTGTTCTACAGATGAACAGTAGTGTAAGGTGGTTGAAATTTGAAATAAGTTGTTTAGGTACTACAGTCAATTTTTTAGATATTGAATTGACTTTCAATCCCATGGATATGAATTTTTCTAGCAATGTGTATATAAGAAAGACTTTTAGCAATAATGATGTACATTTTTTCCAGCTCCCATCCAGATTATATCAAATTTAACATTTTTAGGGGGCAAGTAATTAGATTGAGTCAGATTATCAGTGATTGTGATGTTTTTCACAAGGAAGTCAACTTTTTAATGGACATGTTTGTTCAAAGGGGATATCCAAAGACAAAGTTGAAAGAAATAATACATGCAGTAATTTTCCATAGGAAAGATAGATATCCATCTATTCTTTCTGTAGAATTTGTTCTTAAAGCTAAACACAATGAATTCGATAACAACATTGACAAAAAAGTATTTAGCTTTTCAAATTCCTATGAGTATAGAGGGGGGACAGCTTAAAAATATTATCAAAGATAATTGGAAGGTAATTTTAGGTAATAAGGATTTGAGTGAAGTGGTGGGAATGGAACCAAAATTTATTTTCAAGAAGACATCAAATCTGAAAAGTTTATTAGAAAAAGGAAAAGATAATTTTGGAATGAAAATTACTCCACCTTTAGGTGCAATCCCTTGTGGAGGGTGCAGATTGTGTAGGTTTATCTATCCTGAAAGCACATTTATGTTCAAACATTGCAGGTTTTTGTTTGAACCTCGGCACAAATGTGATTACCACAGTACTAATATTGTCTATTTGACCATCTGTGGGACCTGTTATAACTTCTGTGTAGGCAAGACAATTAGGGTTCTTAAGGATCGAATGGGAGAACACCTTAGAGCCATTAAGAATAAGGACCCGAACAATGCTTTGGCAAGACACAGTTTAAGTTGTAAATGCTTCCATAAGTTTTATTTTTTTAATTTTGGAACAAGTGAATAGTAATAAGTTTGTTGATTCTAGCAATAATTATTTGGAAATGTTAGAATTAAAATGGCAGGTTTTTCTTGGGGCTGATGTGAACCCAGGTTTGAATGAAACTATTTCCATTAAAAGTTTACTGAAATACAAATATATATAAAATATTATTTACCATGGGGAACAGCATAATATGGTATATGTGGATTTTCACATTAATGAATACATTATGTGTATATTTTTTCTTATTGAGAAGTTTTTCATGTGCCTTTTATAGTTGAATGGAATGTTGCTTTAATTATTTGGTCAAAGTTTTAATTATACTGTGATGTCATCACTTTGACTGTATTTAAATGGTCTGATTTTAAAATGAAGTATTTCTGAAGAAGTTCCGAAAGTAAAGGAAAGAAAGTACTAAATGTGACTCTGTTTTTTTTTTAATTTTGAACACAGAGTGGTATTTTTTATTTGTGTAGTAGTTCAGTTTATATTGCTAAGCTCTAATGCTATATTTATAATAAGATAGTTGCTTACCATAGGCATGCAGTAACATTTACGGTGGTCCATTTATTTACCTTCAGTACATTAAAGCAACAGCACTTTCCATGTTTCATGCAGTAAATGCTAAAATTCAAACACTTACAGGAAAATAACTTCCTGAGCTGATCTCTTTAATCTAATAAGTAGAGCTACAAGTGTATGACAGGTGTTTCTCAGCCAAGTTTCCTTTTCACATTGCAGAATAAGTATAGTGTAGATCATGAATCTTGGGATTTCATCACAGTATGCCAGCTGTGTACTATCTGCAATGGTGAAAGGCACACTGGTCTTACAAATAGATGTGCAGTGAATCATTCACAAAATATGCAGTGCAAGAAGGTCACGTACAAGAGCCAATGGCATTTTCAAGTATTGCTTATTAATATCTAGACTTATAACTTCGCATTTAGTTTATCCTAGTTTTGCAAAGGTGGAAGATGTAATACTCCGTACTGCTCTGTGGCCTTGAAATTTTAATTTTGGTGATTCGGATAGAGGTCAGTACATGCAAAAGATTCCTATAACATCCCATCTGATGTTGTTAATCTTATTTCCATTCATCACTGATGGGTTTGGTTCCAAGGCCTCGGAACTGAGTCAGCCTATTACCAAGCTCGTGCCAGCCAAAAAAACTTTCGAGCTAAGTCTCTACCCAGAATGTCCATCTCCCTGTTACCTCAGCTCTCATTTGCCACGTAGCCGTAAAGCTGTGATTCAGCCGAGCTCTCAGCTAAGTAAAATCTTTTTTGATATTTGTGTAAAAGGATTTGGACATCTTCACATCTTACTAAACCTGTAGTATTTCTAGTGTCTTTTCTTCGATCTAACAGTATATTTTCCACTCTACCCATTGTTACCATTGGTAAACTCAAGTACCATTGTTGGTACAGCCTTTTCCCTTACCCTTGTTGTATTTCTTCAGTACCTTAGATTGTATTGCTTTCTCTTGCTTAACCTGTTAGCTTTTATCTCTATTCAGGTGTTTCCCTTTCTTCTCATATGCAGTGTGTTGTTGTATTGGTATTTTTTCTTGTGATTTTTTGTGATTTTTGAACTGGGTGACTTCATTATTGTTGGGTTAGTTGTGGTGTTCTTTCTACTAAAATGTTGGATAAGAAGGGTACCTCTGGCTTTAAGCCTTGTAAGGGCAAGTTACCTAACAGTGACTTGCATGATGACTGTGTATACTGTTTGGGAGTGGCCTACCTTTCGGTGCAGCCCCCATGTGATATTTGTCAAAGTTTCAGCTAACGCACTCTTAATGAGCAGAAAAATAAACTTATTCTGAAGGGGTTACTCAAGTCTCCCTTCTCAGAGGCCATTTCTATGATGGGGGTCTCAACCCCTCCTTCTAAGGACAAAAAGAGATCCCATTCTGTTCCTTCTTCACCATCGGGTGATCAGAGCAAACCTGGGAAATATAAGGTCCCCAAGTTATCATCGGAGCATAAATCTGCCTCTTCGGCCCCATCTTCCTTGGCTCCGACCATTTCAAAACCTTCAATACAGATGCCTGTATTGACACAGACCCTGCCTATTTCGACTTCGGCACCTGTAGCTACTTTGGCTCAGGGCACACCTTTGACTTCGACTTCAGTTTCCATTTTGGAACTGACCATTTTGACTCTGTGTGCCACTTCAGCACTGAGCGTTGTACCAACCACACTGGATCTGACCCCTTTGCTTCTGGTCTCGAAACTAGAGATTTCAGTGCTGGCAGACCTTGCACCACGGACCCGATACTCTCCCTCAGTAGACCCATTTCTAGGCCAAGAGTATAGCCCATTTCTCGAATGTCCTGACTCCCTGTCTGGAGTAAACACTAGATCCACCAGGAGCCTTTTGGAACATGACGTGTTGTGTCTTGTGGACGAGCTGTTAGTAGCCAGTGGGATTCCATCACTCTCTAAAACCCATCCACCTGCTGGACTTGGGTTGCCTTGTCTTCTTGTCTTCTGAAGCCTTCTGTTCCGACATCCTTCTTGGAACCCACCACCTTGGCACCTACGGTGCACCTCACTCCAGCTCCGAGTTTGTCCCTTTGGTCTTTGTTTCCCACCAAACTGGTCCTTCCTCAGTCTGGGGATTGGGGGACGGGAGCATCAGCCTGGGATACGGTGCCAACTTTCGCCTCGGTTCCCTCCTCGGCATGGATGGCTGTGTCTGCGCCGATCTTGCTTGAGGGTCCACCCGTGGGGGTGGGTTCATCGGAGTGGGGTGTGACCCTGGTTCCGAGGTTGTCTTTCTCAGTTTTGGGCTCCCGTCCCTCTTTGGGTGGGCCTGCCTTCCACGCGATGGAGAGGGCTCTTGCTTCTGGTAGCACTCCTATGATGTTGGAACCCCAGTTTTTGCCCCAGAACTGCTGCTGCTGTCACAGACCACCCCCCACGGGACACCAGGCACAGAAGCCGCAGGACACCCCTGTTCAGGGTAACCACTCTTCCGAGTGCTCCTCAGAGACCCCCACTGAGGAGCCCCATTGAAAGAAGATGTGCAAGAGGAAGCACATAGACTCACCTGAGGAGTCCTTCATGAAAGACAAGGATTACAATGATGGTGAAGGGTCCCCACGGTCACCTCCTGATGATGTCTCCTTTGGAAACATCCTGGAAATGTTAAAACAGAGAGGTGACTGGAAGCCCTCCAACCCTTCGGCTGAGGAGTCCGTGTTCCTGCAGGCTTTTCATGCCTGGCTGTCTACCTCTTTGATGACACCGCCTGCCGACGAACTCGTCCAGCTCATCATGCAGCGTGCATGGAAGAACCCTGATTACATTGAGGCAATCCCCTGGAGACCAGAAAAAAATTCTGTCCCCTCCTGTTGAGAATCTGCACTGGTCCAAATGGTTACCAGTTGATGCTATGGTGGTGGAGGTGGCCACGAAAAAGGACCTTGCTGAGGAAAGTCCCGCTGTCCACCCACCCACCCAACAGGGTGTCCCGGATGGTGGACAGACTTGGGAAGTGTGTTTTTGCATCGGGGACCTTTGCTGTACGGTCCCTGAATTATTTGGCACATTTTACGAGGCTCCAGAGGGACTTGATCTTCGAACTCTCTGGGACACTCGCATGACAGTTGTCTAACTAGGTCAGGGACAAGGTGGCCTCACAGCTAGCAACCCTGGAATCAATATCCAACTCATCCATGAGGTTGCTCTCACACACGACCGAAGGGGCGGCTAGAGCAGTGGGTTCGGACATTGTTATGAGACGTCATGCCTGGATGCGCATATGTGACCTCATGGATCCCTTCAAGTCTTCCTTTCTGAATGCTCCCATCGAAGCTTCATCCCTCTTCAGCTCCAAAGTGAAGGACATGCTAGCCAGGTGCCAGCAAGATGGAAAAACCCTGTCTGCCATAGGCCTACAGTTTTCCAACCCTCAATGTACCTTCTCCAGGAATCAGAGGAGTGGGAAAATGAGGCATAGGAAATCTCAGGGTCTTTTCTGTGCCACACATGGTGATGATACTCCCAGAGACAGAGGGGGTAACAATTCTACAATTCTGGAAGACACCCCTATAGAGGCAGAGGGGGTCCTCACAACCAAGGCTCCAGGGACTCTTTCTCTGGACATCCTTATCAGCGCTCCTGAGGGGTGGCCCGATTGCTTACCTCTGGAAGCAGCCGGGGGTTGTTTTTCTCTGCACCAAGCTGCCTGGCACTCTATCACCACTGATCGTTGGGTGCAGAATATTATCACTAGAGGTTACACCATTCCCCTTTCTCATCAACCAAAATTTCCAAGAAAACTTCCCGACATTCCACCCAGTCAAAGGGAAGCAGCAGCTTCAGAGATTATAAAGCTGTCTCAGAAAAGAGTCATCAAACCATTCCCACCAGACCAGCGCAGATCCAGATTTTACTCGAGATTCTTTTTGGTGCCAAAAAAGACAGGGGACTGGAGACCCATTTTGGATCTCAGCAGCTTAAACAAGTCTGTCACCCAAACCAAATTCCGGATGGTCATGGTTCAGTCCATCCTTCCCTTTTTAAGAGAAGGCAATTGGATGTGCTCTATAGATCTCTGGGACACGTATTACCACATCAAGATGGACAAATGCTCTAGGAGTCTGCTTCGGTTCCAGCTAGGAGCCAGTCATTACCAATTCCATGCCCTGCTGTTTGGTCTCTCTACAGCCCCCAGAGTGTTCACGAAAGGCATGGCAGTGGTAACAGCTCACTTGAGACTAAAAGGATTCCGGGTGTTTACATATCTAGATGATTGGCTCCTCACCGCCCCCACCAAGCATCTTCTGGTAACTTCCCTACAACATACTCTCTCTCTCTGGCAAAATTGTTGCGAATAACAGTACATTGGGAGAAATCAAATCTTATCCCTACATAACAAATAGAGTTCATAGGAGCAATGTTCAATAATCAGTCCTGTCTGGTATCACTCCCTTTTCACAGACCCCACCAACTGAGGCTTCAAATCCGAGTGATTCTCTCTCAGACATTAGTCCCTGCAAGACAAATTCTTCAAGCTCTGGGTTCTATGGCAGCATCAATTCCAATAGTGCCTCTAGCAAAGCTACGTATGCAAATTCTGCAATGGCTTCTTCTGTGTCTATGGTTCCCAAACTGTCATCCCCTGGATTACAAGATTTGAATAACCAGCTCTTGCAAATAGGACCTGCTTTGGTGGATGAGGCCAGACAAAGTTCTTTGGAGCCAACCTTTTCAATTCTCTCAACCCACAGCCGCTGTGACCACAGATGCTTCTCTGATTGGGTGGGGGGCCATTTTCAGGGAAAGACTGTCCAAGGCACATGGTCCACCTCAGAGGTCACCTGCATATCACTGTCCTAGAACTGAGGGCTGTGCTGTTAGAGTTGCAGGCATTCCATGTGGCTCTACCCTTGCAATCCAATTAGATAATATGTCAGTTGTCTGGTATATCAAATAGCAAGGAGGAACCGAGTTCTACCCCCTTTGTCAGGAAGCCATGAGACTCTGGGAGTGGGTGATAGCTTCCAACCGCTTTCTGATAGCAACACATATCCCGGGGAGCTCCACAGTGATTGCAGACAAACTGAGCAGATGCATCCTCATGCCCCACGAGTGGTCCGTCAACCCTGAGGTGGCTTCTGTAATCTTCAGCCACTGGGGCCAGCCTTGCTGCGATCTTTTCACCTCTCCATCAAACACCAAGTGCAGCAGCTATTTCGCCCTACTTCCCCCGCAGGGAGAATTACCGAGGGATGATTCATGATCCATGATTGACCCACGAGACTTATCTACGCCTATCATCCCATCCCTCTCATCCCACAATTCCTGAAGAAAGCTGTTTGGTTGATATGCAAGGTGATCCTCATTGTCTTATTCTGGCCTTGACAAGTTTGTTTCCCCTTTCTTCGGCCTCACCTAGTATTCCCGCCGTGGATTCTGAACCCTCTGTCAGATCTGATCACTCACCCCCAAGGGTTGAGCCACCCGAACCTGTCCACTCTCAAGCTGACAGATTGGTTTCTCTACTTCCGCTAGTCACCAGGCAGGCTAATCTCTCCTCTCCTGTTCAAGACATCATTCTGGCCTCGCACAAACCATCCACCAGAAGACTATATCAGGATAAATGGAAAAGGTTTTCCATTTGGTCCAAGGATAACATGCTAGACCTGTATTCGGCTCCAGTTACTGCAGTGCTTCAATATTTGGCTAAGTTTTTTGATAACAGAGCCTCTGCCTCTACAGTTCGCTTACATCTAGTGGCAATTTCTAACTTTCACAATGGTATAGATGCCACCCCTCTTATTTCGTTACACCTTTGCAAGGCTTTCCTCAAAGGGACCTCTCACTTCAGGCCTCCACTCAGACAACCTGTAATGCCATGGAACCTCACTTTAGTCCTCCAGTCTTTGACTCAAAAGCCCCTTGAACCTGTGGCTAAGTGTGACCTAAAGTTCTTGTCTTGGAAATCTTTGTTCCTGGTAGCCATTACCTCTGCCAGAAGAGTCTCAGAGCTGCAGGCATTGTGTATCAAGAGACCCTACCTGGTCTTTCATAAAGACAGAGTGTCACTTCGAATGAACCCATCCTTTCTTCCCAAAGTTGTTTCTGAATTCTCTGTTAACCAGTCCATTGATCTACCAGTGTCCTTTCCAAATTCTGCCAATAGAGGAGCATATTGCCTTCACACCTTAGACGTTCATAGACAATTAAGGTTTTACCTAGACAAGACCAAACCTATCCGTAAATCTGAACAGCTTTTCATCTCCTTTTCGGGACCCAAAATGGGAGAGGCTGTTTCCAAGGTTACATTATCAAAATGGCTACAGGACTGCATACGTGTCATTTATTCCCTCCATAATGAATCCATGCCAAAAGTTAAAGCCCACTCCACTAGATCTGTGGCAACTTCTATAGCATTCCATTACAGGGCATCCATGGATGACATCTGCGCAGCAGCTACTTGGGCTAAGCCTCATACCTTTATCAATCATTACAAATTGGACCTGGTCTCCAGGGGGAGAGCTGCCTTCGGCTCAATGGTACTCAGGAATGTTCTTCCATAAGGGCAGCCCATGGACCTCAAGGTAGCTGGGGATTCTGTCTCATCAGTGATGAATGGAAAGAAGATTAACAACATCAGATAAAGAAGTTATGTCTTACCATAACGTTCCATCTGTGTTGTTCATCGTCTTTCATTCATCACGTCCCACCCTCCTTCCCCCTCCAAAAGCTCCTGGGGGATGCTTTGAGTCTAAGTGGTGCACTAAGGTACTTACGTAGAAGTGGCCTTGGCTTTACTTCTTTTCTTAGCAAACTTGATCTGAGGTAATAGGGAGAAGGCATTCTGGGTAGAGACTTAGCTCGAGAGTTTTTTTGGCTGGTGCGAGCTTGGTAATAGGCCGACTCTGTTCAGAGGGCTCAGAACCGAACCCATCAGTGATGAATGAAAGAAGATGAGCAACACAGATGGAATGTTATGGTAAGACAGAACTTCTTCTTTATTTACAGTGAAAGTATTAAAAAGTTATCTTCAGGTTGCCCTGAAAAACAAATAGTTACCTAGCTGACCTTACCAGTGATTGTCAGAATAAAATCTTCATAGAAAGACATTACGTTTATTGTTGTGAGCAGAAGAGAGAAGAATGCAGTTTATTAAATAAGAACACAGATTACCAAATGCATAAAACAGATGAAGGAAAGATACAAAAATAAACATATGTGAAATTTAATTTCAGACAAAAGAAATAAAAATGCGGATATCTTGAGGAAGCAGATATGAGAACAAAAACAATAAGCAGCAAAGGAAAGAACAGGAACCTTGTAATGGGTAAATTATCAAAGCATTAAAAAGTGGAATGAATAGAAACTTAGCTAGAAGGAAACCAGTGTTTGATGTTTTAGGGTGATTGTGTCACCACTAGCCTATATGAAGTACTAGTCAGTATGGAAAAGGCAAGAAAATGAAAGAATACGTGGAATTCAAAGCATGTATCCATGAAGGGGAAACAACACAAGCAGTGAAATGCTAGCTGCTGTCTAACAATGATACACAGATGAGTAGTGCTATCTAAACCGCAAAGCACAAAGGAATGGTGCCACCTAAAGCGCTGTCTGAAGCAATTACAGCTGTTTTGTGTCCCTGTCTTTGGACAGCATTAGGAAGCAGAACAGGAATAGTGCTGACTAAATTACCATCTTAAGATACTAAATAAAATCACTAAACTAAATAACTAAATCACTATTGAACACGATTACAGTTGTTTTGTCTGTCTTTGGGTAGCATTAGGAAGTAGCACATTAATATACTTATAATTTGCTGCATATGGCTGGCTGCCTTAGTTCTGTGTGGGCTGCAGGGCAGACTCTGTCCATCCTAGCTGATGGATGCAGAAAAGATGCAGAAATGTCTTTGAGGATGAATTTCAGTGAAATAAAACAGAAAGAAAACTGTGGACATCTGGAGGAAGGAAGCTTCAGTGATCTGATAACATGCTTGCAATGCATTTTTCTGGAATGCCATTTTGATTATACAAAATTTATGTAATATATGATATGGTAAACTGTTTGTATTTCTCTTTAACGAAATTTTGAGTGTACAAAATTTTATTTTTGTTGAATTTATCCATGTAGTACAATATGTATTCAGAAATAGTATGCAATAGTATGCACATATGATATTATTTCACATTTTGTAGCTTTTATTCCTGGACCTATGCAGAAAAGGGATATTTTACCTAATTGTACCTTCCAGGCAACACACATAAACACACACACACACACACACACACACACACACACACACACACACACACACACACACACACATACGTATTATTTGTGGCAAATAAAATATAATTTCAAAAATATTATCAATACCTTCAAGGAACTCACATTTTATAGAACCGGTTCTCATTTTTCGTCATAAAAAGGTACTCGTCCTTCATTAAAAGAGTTTGCCAAGCATTCACTGTTACCATTTTTAAATAACACTGAAGTATACTGTTCCATGTGTAAAGTTTTCTAAACCTTAAAGAGTATATTTTAATTGAACTTAGAGAATGGGCAAACTGTACATCGGCAGGGTACTAATGTTCAAGTAAAGCCTGCTGAAGAATGAGTCCGCCACTTCACAGCAGGATATCAAACTGCAGTGGAGCTCGGACTGAAAAAAAACCCTAAAGGCTGCCATTATTTTACACTTGCTAAGCAGCGCTTTTGTTGTTTAGCGAGTGTAAAAAAAAAAAATAAACAAAAAAGTGTATGTGTGTGTATGTATATGTATGAGTGTGTTTATGTTTCTGTCTGCATGTGTGAGTGAATGCATGCCTGAAAGCAGAAAAGACTGTATGCGTGTGCAGCAGTTACGTGGTTCTATATTATTTGCTGCTTTTGGTATAATGTGACGTTCGACACATTTTAGCGACTGTGAGAACATTTCCTTTTCTTATTCAATATTACTGTGGTATTTAGCATATAACTTTGCAGTGAGTCACTTTACAGAAAGCATCATGTATAGCTGTTTACTTCCATGTACAGTTGTATTCAGGGGCTAACACAATGCTGTTAGTAACAAGTTATCCCAAATGAGCACTGTGGGTTATAAAGGTGGACGTCTGCATCTGATTCTTGGAATTGCATGAAACTTGACACCCGTGGTGAATGACATCTCAGACACTGAGGCAGCATGATCTGATTACCCTGGGTTGTAGAGGTGGTCATCAGAATATGGAACGAATGTGACATTATAATATTTTACACATGAATATTCTGTGATGGGAGGGGCAGTTAGCCTGCTTCTCACATGGTATGGACATGTAGGGCCATGCACATCAGTAGGTAAGGGACATTGTTCCTGGGAGGCCACTGATTACTACTTTGAAGAAAGCAGAGAAGTTATTATTTTTCCAGGTGGCCATTGCCCTACATGGACAACTCTGGGTGGTGTATATAGGCTGGTGTTCTGGCTGCACCCCTAGATATATAATGGATATTTAGTGACACAGTTTTTGGTCAAACTGGGTTTACTGTGACTCTTATGGACTTTAGACTGACAAACATATGTGCGCATGCGCGTACACACACACACACACACACACACACACACACACACACACACACACATCATTCTTAACATAAAAGGGAGTTAATGCCAGGGTGACCACACGCGCACACACACACACACACACACACACACACACACACATACACATACCATTCTTAACGTACAGGGGAGTTAATACCAGGGTGCCCACGCAGCAGCCACAGAGGCTGCAGGTATGTGCTATGTATTTTTTTTCTTTAGATTACCAGCGACACTTCCTGCAACTCTTACCTCAATATATCTGGATAAACATACAATAAACGGGGGACTGAAAATAACAGTATATTTTACATGATCCTGTTATTTGTGTTAGCTTGCATTTTTTGGTGTGTGTGTGTGTGTGTGTGTGTGTGTGTGTGTGTGTGTGTGTGTGTGTGTGTGTGTGTGTATGTGTGTGTGTGTATGTGTGTGTATGTGTGTGTGTGTGTGTGTATGTGTGTGTGTGTGTGTGTGTGTGTGTATGTGTATGTGTGTGTGTGTGTGTGTGTGTGTATGTGTGTATGTGTGTATGTGTGTATGTGTGTATGTGTGTGTGTGTGTGTGTGTGTGTGTGTGTGTGTGTCTGTCTGTCTATCTGTCTGTCTGCATGAGAGAGATCGACTACTGGCAATAGTAGTAAAGAGATCTACATACCTCTCAACCTTTCAGATAAATAAATACAGATAAATAAAATAAAGGGAGAAGAAAGGCTCAAAAATAGGAACAGATTTTAACTATTGTTCTTAGAAAGTTGCTTAAATAACAGGATTTATATTAGAATTAATTTTCTAAACAAAATGAAAGTCTGAAACTCAAAACTATGTCATAATTTAGAGACATCAGTCTCTAATAAATGGCAACAAACCAAACGTTTTAGGAGAAAGGAACAGAAAAATAAAGTAAATACTGGGGGACTGTTTTGTATTATATTTTGGATGTAAAATGCTTCCTCCAAAACGATTAACATACACTACATTAAGTTTGAAACATTAGGTGGAGGAGCTATTTTACATAAAAAATATATAAAAAAAATAATATAGTACTTAAAAAAAAAAGTAAGTAGCCCTTTCTCTAAGTGCAATGCCTGATAGTGTCTGTGTTAATGTGTAATTAACACCCTTCCAGGGGTGTAGAGGCCCTATCCCTCCCGCATTGGACCTCATAACACCCATGGGCGGGCATTAATTATGCATTAACACTCACCCTGTCTTGCATTATTGCTTGCTGAGAACCTCCTGATTAAACCTGGTAATATATTTTCAGCATTTTAATTGTTCCACATTTTGAAATGCAAAATTTCACATTTGGGAGAAATAAAAGGCTGATAGCTATTTATTGTTTGACACTGGGGACTCTGTCTGAAGTTCACATTGTGAAAACTGGATATTTTGTTAAGTTTCTATCACTGGTTACAGACTGTTATGTGACCATATCCTTCCTTTCATCCGTTATTGGTGTCTGCAGCCCAACTTCTCTGACTCAGTCACCTTTCACCCTATCCTTACACAGGCAGCTTCTGTATTACTTCACTAGTTTATGCTGTAGTCATAGAGACTAAACTACAAGAATAGCACTTCATTTCACTTTTCTAATTAAAAAAACAAAATTCCAGTGTGATCTGGAACTCTGGGTTAAACTGCATGCAGCAATAGCACCTGTGTGGCTATGATATGCAGACTACTTGCTGCTCTGGCTAACAGGGCCTACATATCTGGTAGTTTTTGTTCTCAGTCCTTGTAATATTTTAAACAAAAATGCAAAATTAACAAGTAAAGGGAATTGTTTGGACAGATTCACAAAAGATTTAAGTAGACATCTTTTTGCTAATGTTTTCTGCATTCATGCACAAGAGTATCCTACACACCTGTGACACTCCACCTCTGGGCCAGTAATCAAGGAAACAAAAAACAGTAGCCAGCAACTGTGAGCTGTTTCAACTAATGTAATTAGTTAAAGATAAAAAAACACAAAAATAACAGACCAGTTTCGGCTATGGTATTCACCTAGCCTTCATCAGTATAAATCATCAGATTTACACTGATGAAGGCTAGGTGAATACCATAGTCGAAACCGGTCTGTTATTTTTGTGGTTTTTTATCTTTAACTAATTACATTAGTTGAAACAGCTCACAGTTGCTGGCTACTGTTTTTTTGTTTATTTGGTACTTTGATGCCGTGCAATTGCTTCCGTGCAGGGGAATTTTTTTCTGAGTGCCAGTAATCAAGGAGCCTCGATCCTCACCACTGGCACCTGTGGAGAACGTTCACTAGGAGGATAACAGGTACACGCCCAGTATTTCCAGATGCAGCTCTCTGCATCAAGTACAATCAAGCACAATTTCCCTTAAGAGCACATGGGGGCACAGTCAATCTGGGGCTGGTTTCTCCCTCTTTCTCCAGATTCCCAGTAAGCCTCCCCACTGGCACAGCTATAGAGTTGAGATCTCAGCTGAGCATCCAAGTCAAGACCTCCAGCACTCTCTCTGTCCAACCAGCTCTTCGTGTTCCTGCCCAAGTAGCTGACACACACACTCTTTGAGATTTGATTTATACACACACACACACAGACACACACACACACACACACACACACACACACACACACACACCTGGGAAAGGATGGCACAAGTTTACTAGCTATGCCCCCTTCTGCCCAGATTATATGGTAGTTACCACCACCACCACCACCAGACACTCCTGCCAGCTACCCTTACAAGGGTACTCTATATACTGAGTGAAGTTAATATTAATACAAATGGTAGATTGACCAAGAGCAAGTCTATTAGGAGTGGCCCACACAGTGTCACCAGATAAATATGCAAATACCCTTCAAACGTAAATATCTCTATAAGTATCAGCCACAATGAAAGGTTTAAATATATTTTATAATAAATAATAAAAGAACAAGGAAATACTAAATATCTATCCACATGAAATATTTAAAATAACATTGAAGGACAGATGCAGACAAATAAAAAAAAACAATATCTAAACTAAGCTTCACTATATTCCTGACTGAATCTAAGAGAATTACTATTCCCTACTTACTTAATAGGGCAAGGCAGATGATGTGGTGAATGGTCCTTCCTGTTGGCAAGCCCAAGACAGAATACAGAATGTTCAGTCTCACTAAGAGACTTCTCAAAATAATATCTAAAATATTACTCCTGGGATAGCTTGCAGAATGACATCACTTCTGGTCGTCCGACTTTTAGTTCCCATGCAAACCCCCATTACTAGAAGCTGGGAGGATTTAGCACCTACCTGTAAAAATACACACACAAGGGCTTTTGCTCAGATCTGTGGCAGATGTTGGAAGTCATAAAACAATTGCATACCTCCACACTTCCAGAGTACTAATTAGTTCACCCCGATGAAAATACAGAAAGCTTCCTAGTACAGACTTTGTGTCTCTGGCTGCAATGACATCTGTGAGATAGCATCTTTATGAACCTAACTGATAAAGTGATTTAATTTCAGATATTTTATTTATTTAACATTTGTTTACCGGGAAAGTCTGACTGGACATAGGTTCTTTATCAGCAGAGGCCCGGGGATAAAAGCTCCATGAGTAACAGTAAATTTTCATGCACACATTACAATAATCAAAAAGTATAAAGTAAATAAAATGTAGTATACAAAAGAACATACAAATTTGTTACATCTTGACAACAGAACCTAGGCTTTGAACATAGTTAGTACTATTTGTAGGTATGGCTTATGTCAAGATATAAGGTTAAGAGAGGTCTGTAGGAACAAAGGATTAAACACCGGGGGAGAAGTTGGGTATGCTTTGGGTATACTGTGATGTATCAGAGCACTCATGAGGGAAGAGATATATTTTAAAGTTTGCTGGACTGTAGCCAACCTCCTGTCTTCCAGTTTCCTCTGTTAAAACATATACATTTAAACAGTTACAGTATTGCATGTACATTTCTGTTCTCTCCAGTAGGGCACACTATGGATACATTTTGAACACAAGCGCTTTACAAATACGTTTTCAACACAAACATCTGTACAAATCAGTTTGATATATACATGACACAGAGTTCTAATACATTTGTAATACAAGCATCTTGTATAAATCGGTTTGATATTCAGAAATGACATATAATTCCAGCTAGCTGTGCTGGCAGTAAGTCCTATCGTCACACCTCTTCCCGCTTCGAAGACTCAAGCTAGTTTTTCAAGTGCACCTTGTGAAACGTTGCTTGAGAGGAATGAGCCTGCCTGGGATTGCATTACCCAATACCGTGTCTTGAGATCCCAGCTGCCTTGGCATTGCTGATCCCAGTACAGCATTGCACTGTCATATCATATGCCTGCAATCCTAGGCTCCACCATAGTAATTTGGGATTTTGTTGGCTGGCTTGCTGTAGCCATAGATCCCCCTCAGACTCCTCCTGTCTCCTTCTGCAAATACTTAACACAAGAGCCTCTCTATCATGGTAAGGTTTCATCATGTTAACATGGTACAGTTTGTGCCCCTGCTTCCTACCTAGCAGTTCTACCAGGTAGTTAACATCACTGACCTGCCTTACCACTTTGAAGAGTCCCTCCCAAGCTGCTAGCAGCTTATTGTGTCTGACAAGAATGAGAACCATAAAGTGCTTCCCCACAGCATACTTCCTGGCTCGAACATTCCTGTCATACCAGACATTTTTCTGCTGTTGGGCTTCTGCCAGGTTCTCCTGGGCTAAGCCCATGAGTTCCCTGAGGCTTTTCCTGCGGTTTAGGACATATGCTACAACAGACTCCTTGTGAGAATCACACTCACCATTCCACTCATCACGAATCTAATATAGAAGTCCCCTCACCTGATGTCCATACAGCAACTCAAAGGGTGAAAAACCTGTGGATTCCCAGGGTACCTCTCGGTAAGCAAACAACAGATTGGGCAGATATTTGTCCCACTCTCTCTTAAACTGCTCAGCAAATGCCCGTAGCATGGTCTTTAGTGTAGAGTTTAACCTCTCCACAAGACCATCAGTCTGGGGCTGGTGGGGGGGTGGTCTTTAGGTGCTTCACTCCACAGTGCTCCCACAGATGTGCCATCAGGTCTGACATGAAATTGGCACCTCTGTCAGTCAGTATTTCATTTGGGAAACCTACCCAGCTGAAAATCTCTAGCAAAGCATTTGCCACCTTTTCTGCCTCGATGGAGGACAGAGCCATGGCTGCATGCTATCTGGCAGCATATTCTACTACTGCTAGGATATACTTCTTCCCTGTGGAGTTTGGGGTACTCAGAGGCCCCACAATATTAATAGCTACCCTTTGAAACAGCTCCTCTGTCACAGGCAAAGCCACCAAAGGAACTCTGACCTTGACTCCTGCTTTGCCTACTTTTTGGCATGCATGGCTCATAGGTGCGCTAGTACCCTGTAAAATCCCTTGCAATCCCAGGCCAATAAAAGTTCTGCATAATATGTCTCTTGGTACACTTTATGCCAAATGGCCTGCAAAGGGAATGTCATGGGCTATGGCTAGAAGTGCCAGACGGTAGACTCTGGGCACTACCAACTGCTGTATTCTCTCATCCTCTAGCCCTCCCTCAAGGGTCCATTCTGTATACAGTAACCCTTTGTTCCAGTATATAGAATCCCCTTTTCTTTGAGAATCAGGAGTCTCCCTAGCTACCTCCCTCAAGCCTTGTAATTTAGGGTCCGAGAGCTGAGCCTGACTCAACTCTCTCTTGTAACCTTTCCCAACTCCCCTTCCACAGGAAATCTGGTCTCTTCTGACAGCAGTGCCTGACGGTCAGCCTGAGTACTACTGCTCACCTTTGCCCTTGTAGTCACTCTTTCCAAGGGAGCATCAGTACCCACCAGCAGCTGTGGCTCACCTTCAGCCTTAGTGCTACAGGGTAGCTCTCCTCCGTGAAGTAGCTGCATCACCAGCCCTGGCTTCAAGTGTGTGGTCTGTCTTGGTCCCCCACCAGGCTACCAGGCACGCATGCCTGTCTCCAAGCATGACTGCATGTCAATGGATGCACACAAGGTGAAAAAGAAAAGCTGCACCAAACTTACACAATCACCATGTTTATTAGCAAAAAATAAAAAATAAAAATAAGATAACATTAGCTCTTTCACGACTGCTCTTGTCGCTACATCAGACAAACTGAACAACTCTCCAACCAATTTATATCACATGTTAGCTATCAGCTGATAGGAATCAAATGTTCCAATTATACAATTAAAGCAGTTAATGTTCTAGTCAGAGAATGCTATAGCAAATTACATCTAAAATTTTAAAAAGCCAGTCCATAAAAATGCATATGTGAAAGTATAAATAAACATCTCTAAATATATATATAGGAAAACCTATATACACGATATCTATTAGAATATACATAAATATATTATAGTAAATTGTTTAAAAACCAGTCCATAAGTATGCATATGTAAAAGTATATATAGACATCTCTAAATACATATATAGAAAAGCTTGTATGCACACCATCTATTTAAATGTAAATATATTTATCAGAATATATTTACATAAAATCATATACAGACAAATTCTTAAACATATATTACTATCTAAAAAGTACTAAGACTCTTGACCGGTGGATGGGAGATCGTAGGTTTACCCCGAGAATCATCTCTGTGTCACTGCTGGACAGAGGCAAAACAAACTAATGGGCACAATATTTTTTAACATAAGGGGTGGCGTAAGCCACAAAACTTTGGGCTAGGCTTATAAATGCCTTAGGGCAGATAGCCTAGTATAAACCTATGAACCTATGAACAATCATCTTGGAACAAAAAATTCTTCATAAAATTCCATCTAAAACTCATATAAAGGCATATTAAGGCATAAAAAGGCACGTCAAAAATATATTAAAAGCATATATGTGTGAGAAGACAAATTATACATACATAAATGACTATAAAAATATTTAACGCCTGAGACGGCGAGACTTCAAGAAAGGTTTTAAGGATGTTGCACTATTTAAACCAGGGTATCTCTCAGCATTCAGAGAGAGGATCCATTTTTGTTCAATGTTCTCAGTTAAATTTTCTATATCACCTCCTCTTACACTAAGGTGAACAACTTGAATAACAAAAAATTTAAAATAGTGTGTGTAGTCTGTTTCCTTAATGTATGTGTCCAGGGCATTGCTATCATTACAGTTGTTGATGTCCCTAATATGTTCAAGGATTCTGTCCTTGAACATTCTGTTAGTTTTACCTATATAGCATACAAAACATTTCTGGCAGAAAGAGAAATATACAACATTCATTGTTCTGCAATCAGCATAGTCCTTGCTTGTGATAGTAAATTGTCACACGGGGTGTGTAAAAGTATTATTTCTATAAAGATGTTGGCATGCAGAACATTATCTGCATGGAAAGGTGCCAGTCCGCATGGACTGGATAGGTCTATCTATATCTGTCTTATTACAAAGATGATTTTTCAAAGACATGTTGTTTCTAAATGAAAAAATGGAATATTGCCTATCTTGTCCATGAGTCCCGGGACCTCATGTAAAATATGCCAGTGTCTTTTAATAATGGAAGTGTACTCATTTACATCACTAGAATGCTGAAAAACTACTCTAAACCTATTATTTGTCTTGTTTAAAACATGCTGGTCATCATTCTGTGTGACGTCCATCAAATATGGTTTGCATCTATTGTCCCTTTGTGTCCAGGCCTGAACTATAGTGGTCTCAATCTCTTCCTTAGAGTAACCTCTATCTAGGAAATCTAATTTCACATTTTCAAGTGTCACTCTTGCTTCATCATCTTCATTGTGTAGTCTTAGAACTCTGTATATTTGTCCCTTTAGGACATTTTTGGCACTGTGTCTTGGGTGCATACTAGTTCTGTGCAGAAGGGCATTTCTCCTGGTGGGTTTCCTGTATATACTACTGCTAAGCCTATTCAATTCAGATTTCCTACCTATCACATCCAGGAAATTGATCTTAGTTGTGGAATGTTGATACGTGAATCTTAAAAAATCAGTGTAGTATGTAAATAGTTCACAAAATCAGTTAACTCACTTATAGTGCCCTTCCACAACATAAAAATGTCATCCACAAATCTGACATACCATAAAATATTTCCAAAGACGGGATTAACATCTGACATTAGAGAGAGCTGCTCCCAACATACCAGTGCCAGGTTGTCGTAGCTATTGGCACAAGCAGTGCCCATAGCCACGCCAATCTTCTGGAGATAGAACTCATTTTCCAACACAGACATTATTTTCTAGGATAGGTATTGATGCAAAAAGTGATTCAATGTCCATAGTAACAAAGATATATTCACTCTCAATTGTCATTATTCTGTTGTGTAACCTTTCTTGGAACATTTTTGTATCTCTCAGTATAGTATGACATCCCTTAATAATGTGTGGAGGTTGCCCTCCACAAAAATGGAGAGTGATTCAGTGCACCAACCCGCGCCTGAGACTGTTGGTCTCATAGGTGGCATTTGAATGTTTTTGTGTATTTTCGGAAGGCTATAGATTCTTGGGACAACTGGGTTATTGATGTTAAAATACTTAAATAGATGTTCATCTATTGGATTCGTCATCAGCAGATCAAAGATCAAGAAAGACACCTTTTCCATCACTGCATTTACAACTACTTTAGTGACACATTGATAAGTATCACTGTCTTGAAGTAAGATTCTCATTTGTCTCAGGTATAGCATTTTATCTAAAATTACTATGCCTCCACCATTATCAGCTTGTTTAATTTCGATGGAGTGCATATTTTTCAATTCACGTAAAGCAGTGTTCTCACAGCTAGACATATTATGAAAACTGTTATGTGTCTTTTCTAATTGTAGCTGTCTAAAGCTTGTCTCACAAACATTAATAAAAGATTGTATTCCTGGATGAGCAGCTGGGACAAAAGCACTTGGTTTACTGTATCTTGAAATGTCAGCATTATTATGTCCCTCTGTGTCAGAAAACATATTTTTTAAGGAAAGACTCCTACCAAGGAGCCTAAGGTCCTTTAACATTTCAACAGGATTTGCCTGTTTAGCAGGAATAAAGGATAAGCCTTTATTCAGTAATCCAGTTTGTTCTTTGCTTAAAGTTATTGAAGAGATATTTAAAACCAAACCTGTATTCAGGTCCGGCTTCTCTTCGGTTGCTGTGCTGTGGGTTCCAAATTCTGTTTTCTGCATTTTCCCTTGTCTCGTTATGCTCCTCGATTGTGTTTTGAAGGGTAATGGATTTCTCAATGAAATCTTCCTTGGCATTCAGGTCTAAAAAAATATATTTGTTGTTCGAACTGTTGTCTTCTCGATGCCGAGCCTATGAAATCACTGGTACATTACTGAGGGAGTCTGCACTAGTGCCGGCTTCACTAAGGCACTTATTACTCCGTTGTTCAGATATAAAATTAGTTTTAGAACTTGTAGCAGCATTATTAGAAGCCACCGTTATAGCAGATGGATGTTCTCCATCTCACATTGCTGCAGTCCTTACACTTGGGTAGTCCGCTGTCCTCGGTCGGCCTGAATATCAAAGTATAAGGCTGACGTCGGTCAAGGCGCATTTGACTGACATCAGGACGTCAGGGTACAAATGCGCATGACCAACGTCATATCCTCAGTCTTTTTTGCCGCATGGTCCGATGCAGAAGCAGCATTGCAAGTGCCGGTTGGCGTTCTGAGATTTTTCGATTTCGAAGTTTCAGACCGAGTTCAAGAGTTGGCTAAGTACCCCGTTGGGGAATATTTTAGTTTTTTCTTGCCTCAGTCATTTACCGGATGTCAGAAAAAGTCAATAATTGCATTTCTTGTGGGAAACAGATACCGCATAGAGATTATCATACTTTGTGTATTCCTTGCTTGGGGCCTGAGCACGACGTTGTTGGCTGTCGCTCTTGTGCTAGATTTAATAAACGCACTATAAAGAGAAGGTTGGATTGTGCAAGGTTAGTCTTTGGGAAGCGGTGCAATTATAAAATGCCGTCGGATGCTCCGGCGCCCGCTTCTTCGAAGAAGCGCAAGGACAAAGCAGTTAAGCCTAGGCTAGAAGAACCGTCTGTACCGGACGCCGGTTCTTTAGAGGTGTCGGTGGAGCCGGTGGCTCCACCGGAGGTTTCTTTGTGTTCCCAGGGTGAGACTTTATTATTGCAAGATGTGGCCTCTCAGGAGGCAAGTCAGGCTGAGGGGGCTTCTCAGGTTACTATACTCCCCTCCCTTCCCAGGGTGGCTAGGCCCTCTCCTTCTGTTTCAAAGGCTTCTCCCAGGGGCAGGCCAGGTTTGGCTTCAGTTGGTGTTACCCCTAGCTCTTCAGGAACTGTGCCCAAGAAGCATATGCTTAAAATGGCAGAAGATTTGATTACTTTGATTAGGGTTCTATGCCCCTCTTGATAAGAGACCTAGGATGGAGCCTGAGCTGGGGGTTTTGAGCAGGCTTCAGATGTTTCAGAGTCTTGCTGAAGACTTGCAGGAGTACTCTCCTTATTCTGATTCTGATGTGGATGATTCTACTCCTTCTGCTTCTCCTCCTGAGGATTTTTCTTTTCAGAAACTCTTCATTCCATGAGGGAGCATTTTAAGTGGGAAGGCCAGGACTTCTCTGATTCCAGGAAAAGGCTTAGGGAATTTTTGTTTTACCCCAGCATAGGCCTTTGGCTATACCTCCTGTTTTGGATGTAGTGGAAGATGTTTTACAGAGGCTTCTCTTAATCCTGATTCTTTGCCTCCTGCTCCTGTTAAGCGGATAGGTATTACAGGGTGCCTGAAGCTCATAAGTATCTTTTAAGAGTCCTAGGGCAGACCCAGAAACTGTTAGCCAGGGGCCTAAAGGTGTTAAGGCTTCTGTTGTAAAGAATCCGGTTCCTGCAGACAAAGAGGCTAGGGCCTTGGATAGATGGGGAAAGAAAGTTTATACTTCTTCCACTCTTGCTATGAGGGCTTTGAATTGCCAGTTTCACATGTTGAAATACCAAAACTATCTCCTTTCACAATTGAAGTCTAAGGTGGATGCTCTGGCAGTAGGTATTGATTGTAAAGAGTTGCAGGATTTAGTACATGTTTCTGAACAGGTGGGTAAGCATTCTTTGCAATGTGGTTTTGATGCTGTACAAGCCTCGTCTAGGGTGGCTGCCACTGGGTCAGTTCTTCGCAGGCACGCCTGGCTAAGGGATCAAAATTTGTCTGAACATGTTAAAACAAGGATTTTAGATGCTCCTTTACAATCTGACATGTTGTTTGGTCCTCCTGTTGAGGCAGTTTTAAAGAAAATGGAAGACAAGGCTAAGTCTATGCAGACTGTTAAGATTTTTTGCAGGTCCAGCCTCCAAAGTTTAGTAGAAATTGGCCTACTAAGGGGTGGACGTATCCTTCTTATGATTCCCAGTCTAGGGGTAGATCTAGACGTGGTAGGGGCAGAGCTCAGGGCTCTTTCAGGCCTAGAACAGGGAGTTCTCCTGCACAGTCTTCAGGTGAGGGCAGGGGTCAGTCCTTTCGTAAACAGACCCAATGACCTACCTTTTCAGCTGCCAGAGCCTTCTCGTCTGGCAGCACCTTTGGGAGGAAGGTTGGCACTTTTCAAAGAAAATTGGAGTTTAATTACCCAAGGCAGATGGGTATTGGATATCATACACCACGGTTACAGGTTTTATTTCCATACCTTGCCTCCTTTCAAAGGCATGCCAGGCGTTCCTCCTCAACAAAGAATAGAGGCTCACAAGCAAGTTTCTCTGTTACTCCAAATAGGGGCCATACAGCCGGTCCCTATGCCAGAAGTGGGCCTAGGATTTTATTCTCGCCTGTTCCTAGTACCAAAGAAGGGGGACACGTGGAGACCAATTTTGGATTTATCTACCCTCAACACTTATCTGGACATTCCCAAGTTCAAAATGTTGACGTTACAGCAGCTTTTACCTCTGCTGGGCAAAGATCATTGGATGGTAACTTTGGATCTCAAGGAGGCTTACCTTCATGTTCCTCTCAGACTATGTTGCAGGAAGTATCTGCGTTTTCGAGCTGGGACTTCTCACTATCAGTTCTCTGCATTGCCCTTTGGCTTATCTACTGCGCCCAGAGTGTTCACGAAAGTTCTGGCTCCAGTGATAGCTTTCTTCAGGCTAAAAGGAATACAGATCTATCCTTATTTGGACGACTGCCTGATTCTGGCTCAAGGAAGGGAAGAGCTTCTTCATCATTTGGAATATGTGATAGCAGTGCTAAGATGCCTGGGGTATTCTGTGAACGAAATAAAGTCCAGTCTAGTACCCTCTCAGGACATGTGCTTTCTGGGTGTGAGACTGAATACAGCATCCCAAATGGCCTTTTTAACCCCGGACAAACAAAAGAGTCTATCCCTTTACTTCCATCAGCTATCTCATCAGTCCGGGCTGACTGCAAGGACAGTCCTTCAAGCCTTAGGGTTCATGGCATCTTGTATTCTGGTGCTTCCCAATGCCAAACTGCATATGAGGAAGCTGCAATGGTATCTCAAAAATGTATGGACACAGCACTGCCAGGATCTAGACACTGTCATTCAAATAATACCTTGCATTCAAAAGGAATTTTTGTGGTGGGCTCAGGAATGTCACCTAAACAAGGGACTCTCTGTGACCCGGCCAGAGGCGAGTCAGATTTTAACGACAGATGCCTCAGACAAAGCTTGGGGAGCTCATCTAAATGGAAAGTGGATACAAGACAAGTGGCCTGCCAGACTACAACATCTACATATCAACCTGAAGGAGATGTTAGCAGTCCAGTTTGCATTAATAGCTTTCAAGGATTTACTTCTTCCAGGACAGGTGTTGATTCTAACAGACAACACAACTGTCATGTGGTAAAGAATCAGTTACAGGAACTGCAAACAAAGCCCAGGGATCATAATCTAAACAATCAGTATCAGACAATTTAGAAGAAGCAGTTCCAGCTCTACCATGGAGCAAGGGGGTGAGGAACTGTACTTGGAGCCCTCGGTCAACATTAGACTGTTTGCATACTCTTTCAAATATATGAATAAATCAAAATGATCACCTTCTTGGTACTGAAGATGTTTACTGACCTTTATTGCTTCTGGGATACAGTTATTCCCTTCCCCATTACCTCCATGACCCTGGCGAAGAGTCAGCATTTCCTTTTCATGTTGCCTCTGCCTCTCATCTTCTTTGGCTTCCAGATGTCTCAGTCTCTCTGCTGATTCTAATTCCAAATGTTTGGCCTCCAGTTCAAACCTTTTTAGCTCCAGATGGATTTTTATGTCCTCTGAGGAAAAGTTGAACTTTCTATTTCCTGAGAGGTGTACATCACCAAGGCCAGTCTAGTTGTCTTCCAGGTTGCTGGTGTGTGATGCAGCTGTGACTAAGGCCACAATAATTTCCCCTTTAGTCAGGTTGGCATGTACCAGTCCTTTGGCTTTGCACATCTCAGCCAACTGGCTCCTTGTCAGCTTGCCGTAATCCTCTGCTGACATCCTTACCTGCTGTCCCTGACTAAGTAAGCTAACAAAAAATAAATAAAACTATTGTGATATGAAACTCTGAATATCTATCACAAGCACTTTACAAATACCTTTTCAACACAAACATCTGTATAAATCAGTTTGATATTCATAAATAACATATAGTTATTTACAAGATTCCAGCTAGCTGTGCTGGCAGTACATCCTGTCATTGCATATATTATGAGGGTTTTATATTTTGGACACTACAGTTAGTGCTGTGTTGTCAGCTGACCACAACTTGATGGTAATTTGAGTTACCCAAAAAACCCATACATGTAGTGATGGCATCCTCAGAATGCCCGTTCATTCTTTCTGCACATGATGGGTTTAACTGTCATCAGTTGAAGAGCTTCTCTTGCATACTTGAAGAAGTTGGCGATGTGAAGTCTAAATCAACCTTGGTCAAAATGTTAGTATCCGAGACAGTGGCAAAGCATTGTGTCTGAAAGATGTCTTTTATTTATCTATCACTGGAACCTGCTGAGACACCAGCAGGGAGTAAAGCCTTCAGGATGAACAAAGAGGCCTTCCGTACAATGATGGCATGATGATTGGGGTGTCACTGAACTTATCTGATAAATGCCAACTGGCCAGGAAGGCATCACTTGTGGCAGTCACTAAATGTAAGAGATAGGTGTGGGAAGACTTTGTCTAGGTCATAGAAATAGGTGTGGGAAGACTTTCTCTAGGTCATAGAGAATAACTTTCAGATAAGTTCAAAGAGGTTCTGACAAACTATCTGCTTTCTCAAGAACAGAAAGTTTGTCATTACCCAGACTCTTTTTAGCAAGGGTGGGGAAATATCCTTGATTGAGGACATTACGGGGAGGTGAAAGACACACTAACAAATTTTGGAATCTGAGGAGGAAATTCCAGAAGTGTCTTGTGAGATTGCATCCATTTCTGGACATGATTTTATTCCAGAGTGGTATAACATCCATAGTTAAAGCACTTCAGAGTAGATCTTTGATGGTTTGCTTCACCTTTCTCAGTATAAACTCATTGCCTTACCTTTATCAGTATAAACGCATTGCGTATTAGCTGCTTGGTGAGCCACTGTATGTTTGGTCATGCTGGCCAGTTTGCTATGTTTCTTGATTCATGCACATTTTTAAAGGTAGACTTGTGATTGTGACCTGTCTGCTGCCCTGGCATCCAGGGGCCAAGTACGTGTTTCTGTAATTTGAAAATATGGTGATTTCTCAGAAATGTTGATCCCAAAGTTTAAGACAAACAACAGTGACAAGAGGAGTTCCAAGTGTAAGTAACTCTTTGTCAGGAGTTACAATTAGAATGCAAGAACATCTTCAAGAAATGTTTAAATAATTCATCAGAGAGCTCTGTGGGGAAGAGTATGAGTTGCAGGATTGTGAGAAGAAGTTGGAAGATTATTTAGATTGTTTTTACCCCTGCTACCAAATGTTCAAATAGAGCAATTGTTATCTGTTATTACACTTGGAGAAGTAAATGCAGAGCTGGACAAACAGTTGATGGTAAATCATCAGGAGAAGATGGGATGCCATTTGAGATTTGGAAAATTGTTTGGGGAATCAGAGATATTTAATCAGACAGAGCTGTAGCTGGCTCATCTAGGGTCCATTGATGTTCTGAAAAAAAAGGTTTTACTGCAAAGCCTTAAATTTTTTTTATACTTTTAACAACTGTAGAGGGCTGCACCACAGTATCTCTACTACTTAAATATGCAAAGATACACA
The DNA here is from genome assembly GCF_019279795.1 of Protopterus annectens. Classification (NCBI taxonomy): domain Eukaryota; kingdom Metazoa; phylum Chordata; order Ceratodontiformes; family Protopteridae; genus Protopterus; species Protopterus annectens. The sequence continues at coordinate 609,537,894 of NC_056725.1, read as the reverse complement.
TTCCAAGATTATTAAATCTTGTTGGGAAAGAGAAAAATCCCTGAGATGCATCAATCTAAAAGCAAGATTTGTACATTGGTGATTGCATATTAAAATGATGATTCCAAATATATTGCATATAAGCAGGCACCCTTGTATATAGTTAGATAATATTTTATTTGTTATTTAGTTTGTCAGTAATTTAATTAGTTAACTAGGCAGAATGATAATCCAGATGGACCATTTTCAGGCTATCCAAAAATATGTACAAAATGTCAATCCATATTGTCATATAATCAAAGCAAGTTTTTAATTTGCTATACAACTAGCACTGATTGGTTCATATGTGTTTACTAGGCTAATGACCACAAGGGCCTTTTTAAGCCTAGCCATGAATCCCAAATCTTTGACAAGTTCTGATACCACTGATAAATGTAAGCAGGGGCTTGGAAAATGAACCATTTACAAGCTAGGGCCTGGGAGATGAACCATTTACAGGCTGCCTGTGTCCATTAGAGACATAGGTGCCAAACCAGAGATGAATCTCCTGTTCCCCATCCAGTTGTCCAAGTTGCACTTGAATTGCTTTAGGGAGGATCTCTGCTTCACGTGAATGGGGAGCCTATTCCAGAGATGGGATAATCTGTGGGATACATACCTGTCTCTCCAGGAGGTTGTATTTATATGACAGGCAAGGTTCAAGTCCTTAGAATGGGGAATTCTGGTGATGTTTGTTTTGCAGATATGCAGGAGGTCCATCAGAGTGGGGTCTGACAATGCCCTGTATGTCAGACATAGATCTCCCCTGAAAAGCCTGTAGGAGACAGAATACAGGGATAGAGCCTTGAGGTGGTCTGCATAGGACATATTACTTATGTCATGTATTCTTTTAGTGAGGAACCTCTGTGGACATTCCAATTGTTGGATATGCCTGGTTAGATACATACCAAAGGGGGCATTGTACTCAATGATAAGTCTGATGAATGCCGAATACAGTGGAATAATGACTTCTTTGGACTTAGATGCTATACCTTTGTTTATAAGTTGTGCAACATAGAATGATTTCCTCACTACTGTAGACACATAATGATCAAAGGCTAGTTTACAGTCTATGTGTGTCCCTAAGTCGCTGACTACTGGGTCATCTCTAAGGGGTGTGTTGTCAATATGATAGTTACCATGACTTCCCAAAGGATACTTTAAGCATTTGTTGGCATTTAGTAGTAGTCCATGGCTCTGACACCAGTTGTTAGTCTGTGTCAGCCTTTCCTGGAGAACATTTGTGTCAGTGTGAAATTCACTGACAGCTCTCAATTTGCAATCATCTGCAAATTTAGTCAGCCAGAGGCCACTGACATTGGCCTTGACTTCAGAGAAATAAATGCCAAAAAGAAGCGGTCCAAGGACTGATCCCTGAGTGACTCCACTTGTGACTGGCCTTTTTGTAGAGGTGGACTCTCCAATTCTAACTTCCTTGGTCCTGTCTGTGAGGCAGTTGGCTATCTCCCAGGTGACATACAAGTGTGTACCTAATCTCTTGAGTTTGTCAACAATGCCCAAGTGGGGTATTGTGTCAAATGCTTTGGCTAGGTCAAGGTAGGCAGTGTGAACCATTTTGCCCTTATACATTGCTTTGGTGACCTTCTCAAAGTAGTTCACCAGGTTGAGTAGGCATGATCTGTGTTTTGTCCAGTGTCTGAAGGTTTACATTATCACTGTTGCTATCACTATTGATCATTTCCATGCTAATTCTTTCCATGGCTTTACATATAAGACTAGTGAGACTTATGGGTCTGTAGTTTCCAGGGTCTGTAGATAGCCCACCTTTATGCAGAGGCATGACTGTTGTTGTTCATGATTCAATATATAATACTTGCATACATACCTCTCAACCTGGAAACATCAAAAATCTGGGCAAGGCCCATGAAAAATAGGCACAAATCAGTACACTGATTAACATATAGTTTGCATACATATTTATGTAACCCCACCCACTCCAATGAAATTGTGGGATACCAACTTTCAAACACAGCTTCTCGCACTTATTTTCAATTTCAGTTTTTTTTTTTTGGGGGGGGGGGCAAAAGGCCACAAACCAGGGACACATTTTAAACATTGCTTGCATAATTTTGGAAAGTTGCTAGAATAGAATGTTGTGTTATCACCATGCATTTCACTGGAAAGTCTTAAGCCCAGGACCCTGTGCACTACAGTCAGAGCAACATGCCACTATGCCAAATCAGCAGTTTCCTGAAAGATAGGAAGACTGAAACTTAAATGGCTATCATTTAGTGAATTCAGTTCTCACTTCTCACCATAGCTCTCAACCTCTTAGCACAAAAAACCTGGACAAAGCCAATAATGAGGGAATACAAATTCAGTTCTCACTTCTCACCATAGCTTGAGCATCATTATTGACACTAAGATGAATTTTGTTCGACATACCAGTCAAATTAGTTGGTTATAACAGTGAAATGAGTTTGAAGGTGATAAGTAAAAGGGAAACTTCTGAATATATGTCTCACGTAAATTTACACTGAGTAGTATTTTTCTTACATTAATAATTAGGCCAGTACGAGAATTTAGAAATTTGGTCAGGAATTTGTCATTTAATAAGATCATGAGGAGAGCAGTGTGGATACAGATGTCATTTACTGGAAGCATTACAGGTTTGAAGGGCAGTCAGTATGAGAAAACAGCAAGACAGTCTGCTTTTATTCATGTTTATGCTTGAGGGATAACTTAATATTTCATAGGTTCATAGGTGTCACTAGGCTAATGACTGCAAGGGCCTTTTTAAGCCTAGCAATGTATCCCAAGTCTCTGACAAGTTTTGGTAACCTTGATAAGAAAAAGCAGGGGCTTGGAAGATGAAACATTTACAAGCAGGGCCTGAGAGATGTACCATTTACAGGTTGCCTGTATCCATTAGAGACATAAGTGCCAAGCCAGGGGCGAATGTCGTAGTCGCCATCTAATTGTCCAAGTTACACTTGAGTTGGGTTAGGGTGGAACTCTGCTTCACATGGATGGGGAGCCTGTTTTCAAGACATTGTAAGATGAGTTCATTTATGAATATACAGATTTAGACAAAGCTGCTTATACATGGAATTTTAGAAATAAAAACTGCAATTAAGACAGGTAAACTTTTCTGAATGACAAATATATAAAAAAGTGTTTTTCCATTTCAGTAATACAGAAATAAATATGTATTTATCAAATATTTATCAAACAAGTAATCTAATTACATGGGCAGCTTCTTGTTATAGTTTCACTACCTCTAACTGACAATCCCAGAATTATGAAAAAAAATCTGTGAAAGTAAAGAACAGTAAATATTGAAAATCGCTGTCCTTCTCTGAAGTTATTTTTACATGGGTTAATTCCATTGCACCCACTCCCCCATGCAGGGGCTGCACCTACAGACCCTAGCAGCTTATATATGGTTTACTATCAATTTGTCGACTGTAACATAGTCGAATAGTCATGTTGTCGAACCAAAATGTTGGTTCGCACATCGACTAACGTAAATGTCGAACCAGGTGTCTGAAAATGTCGATATTGACATTTTCGAGCAAGAAGCAGACTCCCAGACTGTCTGTCTGTCAAAGTTGCCACACTACATTACATGTTTGTAGGGGGGAAAGCCCCACTGCACCCCCCCATGTGGGGGGCTGTGCCCCCACACTCCCCCCTACTTATATATACAAACTTTGAGATCGCACTACAGTGAGTGTAAGGGTACATTTCCAGATCCCCACTATAGTGCGATCTGGCTTAGAATGTTGGAATTCACAACAGCGAATGCTGCATTGCATTCGCTGATGTAAGTTCCGACATTTTTTGTGTCGATGTTATGAGTCAACGTACGGCTCTCTCAACATTTTATAAATCGCAAAAGTTGCGATCGACAAATTGACAGTAAACCATATATATATATATATATATATATATATATATATATATATTTATACACACACTCTATCTCCAAGATTGCTATGCTTGTTCCCTGTGATGTAAATTAAATGCAGCTGTCATACTCAAATACATAAATAAACAAACCAATAAATAATTACACAAATAAAAGCATGTCACAAAATATTACACCTTTTTTTGCCCAGAAATAATGTTGAAATATGTTTTAATGCCCAAAGTAGAATACAGCCTCTTAATTACTTTACATTCTAGTTATAACAGTCACACTGTGCAAACATTTGTCAGAAATATTAAGTTTGCCCTCCTGGCAGATGCAAATAGTCATAAAAAAGATTCTGATAGCTATCTTTAGTTGCAGAGTAACATTTTTGCTAAACATTCTGCTATTTAAAATAATAAACCTAACTTACTGCTCTCCTCTAGAACATATAATCAAACACTGGAACTATTCTCTTAGGTTCAGCTTAGGAGACAGCTTAGAACTACTCAGATCCCTTTTGAGTCTGTTACTGGAGAAAGGGCTTTATGTAAAACTGTACTAAGATCTTGGAATAAAATCTCAAACAAGGTCAGAAATAAAGCATATATCACATCTTTCCAAACAAATGAAGGAAGTAATCATAAATGAGCACAAATGCAAGTGCTTCAGAGATAAATGACAGGCATTACACAAAGAGGACAACTATTTACTTCCTATGTGATCAAAAATATCAAATGCTGAAAGATCAAGGAAGACCAAATTAGAATAACAGTGTTCTCTCACGAAAAAGTGCTTATTCATAACCCCAATGAGTGCCAGGTTGCTTGGTAGTATAGCGAGTCTGAGAACTAGACTGAAAAATATACAGATATTACTCTCCGAAAGACATGCGTGAATGGGCGTCCCTTCGCTGAAGGTTGGGCATCGAACTGGCAACTTGGCAACATAAAAGAAAATCTACTGCCAATCATTAGCAGACCGGAGTTCCGCTGTGGTGACCCCTAACCGGGAAAAGCCAAAAAAGACAAACAACAACTCAATTAATTTTATTTGTACTTGCTTGTTAACTAGGTAGACTAGTCCAAGAACCCCTTTTTCTCATGACCCAAGTCACAAATGGCAGAAGACATAGTGACACACACACACACACACACACACACACACACACACACACACACACACACACACACACACACACACACTCTTCCCCGAACATAAATAAAGGTTTCCTTACTAAAAACTGCAACTCTGTAATCTATAAGGTCTCCGGAGTTAAATCTGTTCCTCCTCGCATTTATGACTAAGATCTTGGAATAAAATCCCAAGCAAGGTCAGAAAAAAAGCACACATCACATCTTTCCAAAAAAAAAAAAAATTGCACTTTATTCATCTGCTTTTCCTGTATTTGTTTCTTCCTACTTTATTGATAGGGGCATTGACTACAACTCTTATCTGAGATATATAACAATAAGTATCCTTTTCTGTACATTTAAAGTGTTTTTTTTTATTGTATCTGCTTTATTTTTTGAAAAAACCCAAAAAATATACTTGTTTCCTGCCTTTCTAAGCTAGTATAGTCCAGTTTTCAGGTTAGTGCTGAATTCAGGGCTATGTTACAAATCTCTGTGTTTGCCCATACCTTACTTGGATGGAAGGAAGTTCTCTGATCACTTGTGAGAGAGGGGAACTTTGAGCAGCCTATCTGTCCCTGGAGGAGTGATTTCAGCCAAAAAATTAGTAGTTTATTGGCCATTTTGGGCTAATTTCTATCTCTTTCATTTCCCTACTATAAAAAACACATTTGCCCGGTTTTGCGCGCCGGGCAGCGGCGGTTAGCTAGGATATAACTATTCTCGGCTCCACAAAGTCTCCTCTTCAATTTTTCCCTTGGAACTAGAAAACTTTTAACTTAAGCACTCATGCCATTCATTTCTCAGCCTGGCACTTGCTCAAAACTCATAGCAAGCACTTATGAACCTTAGCACTAACCTCCCCCCCCCATACTGTACAGAAGGACAAAGCTCTCTATTTGACCTTACCAGTCAATCAGTAAAACAGTTCACTGTACCTATCCAGGCATGTCCAAAGGGCAGTTTCAGGTGTACTCTCCAGTCCAACTGGTGAATCTGGGCATTTTGAGGCAATGTTACAACTTCCTCATGTACACAGACAACCCTCTCTTACCATCAAGCACTAATACATGTGAGAGATGCAATTAAACAGCCAAACTGGAGGCTTGGCTCTCTCAACCCAAGACTGGATCAGACAGTCAAGAGGAGAAGGGAAATACTTGCATCACACCACCAGTCTCACATAGACCCATTAAACCAGCAAAGGCAAAAAACACACATAAATACATGAAAACATACTCGGAGGCTCTAAATAAAAATCTGCAAAAGCAACAAAGCCCTTCAAAGCAGACATCCAAGCAACCTCCACCCCCCAACACAAACCATGAAACACATACTTCACAAAACCAGTGTGCCATGCAGTCACAGCCCTTAAGGCAAAATAACATACCCAACATACTAGTAATAGGTGACTCTATAGTCAGGCACACTGATGTCCCACTCACTAGGCTGAATAAGGAGAAGGTTACTGTTAGCTGACTGTCGGGTGCCAGGATCCACCACATAACACAAGCACTCAGGTCACTCCAGAACAACTACAAATATGACTCTGTCATTGTCCATGCTGGTGTGAATGACCTGAGCCATACCTCCCTGGACTACATAAAAAGAGACATGGAAGAGCTCTCTGATCACATAGCCCAGGCCGGTATGACCCTGACCCTGAGTAGCATCCTGTCCTCACCAAGAAGGATACCACGTTATAAAGAAAAAATTATCAATTTCAACAATTGGCTAAGTTTCTGTTGTCATTCAAAGGGGATCCAGTGTCTGTCCGCCTGGGATGATATGCTCGACAAGCCACGCTGTAGGCTTTTGAATACTGGCCAAGGCTCTTGCCACCCCCATATTGCCTTTTTTAGGCAAGGCTCAAAAGACAAACCCACCGCCGTAGATACCACAAGTAACAAAAAACTGAGGGTAATACTACTCATTGCCAGAAGTCTGAACCTCAAAATGCACGCACTCGAGGCACTCCTCAGTATGGAGAAAATCAATATATGTGCAGTAACAGAAACCTGGTTTAAGGCTCCAAAGAGCACCCCAGCACTATCAGGCTACAACTCATACCATACATTTCGGCCACAGAACCCGGACTGAAATACAAAAGGCGGGGGAGTATCCATATTCATCAAGGATACCCACACCTCCAGGTTAGTGGCATAGCACGATGCTTTAGAGATTATCCACGGGCAACTAACAATGGGCAAAACTGCAATTTAAATTGTAGCTTGCTACAGATTACCCACCATGTCCCAGGACCCCCATTCCACATTTCTGGAAATACTTGGAAACATAAAGGTCCTACCAAGCACCCTAGTATTGGGTGATTTCAGTTACCCAAACATTAACTGGAAGAACTACTCAAGTACTAACTCCCTTGCCCAACATTTTCTAGAATTTATAAACTCAAACACCGTGGATCAACTGGTCAACACTCCCACCAGAGGTGACAACATATTGAACCTGGTCATCACCAACATGGGCGACCGGTGTTCCACACCGGAGGTCAATCCCTCGCTGGTTAGATCTGACCATAAACAAATCACTTTGGATATCCACATTCCACCCCCACCCCTAGACAAGGAAACCACCTTGAAAAACTTTTCAAAAGCAAACTTCACGTTACTTAAGACCGAGGTGGAAAGTTTCAAAGCCTCCATGCTAAAGGATAACGCTGTCCAAGCTGCAAAATCCTTTACTAATGCATTCTACGGGCACCTACAAGAATGCATGGATCATGCTGTCCCAAGAAAAAACAAGACTCACTCCTACAAGAAAAGGAAACCAGTCTGGTGGACCCCTGCCATAAACAAGCTATACAATAGAAGGAGGAAACTAGTACAGAAAAGAGTAAAATCCCAAGAAAGGAAGATATCCCTGATCAGTATCAGCAAGAAAATACGATCCCTCATAAAATCATCCAAGGCGAGCTTCAAAAGAAAAATTGCCAAGGACTCCAAAGATAATCACAAGGCATTCTTTAGCTATGTCAAGAATCTAAGTGGCAATGCTCAGATCTGCTTGGAGTTAGTGCAGAATGGCACAAAATACACACAACCGACCAATATCGCTAACATCCTGGCAGACAGGTTCAGTGCAAACTTCACCCCCCTCTCACCCCCAAAAGGGCCGATAACCATACCAGAAGAATGTAGATCCCCTGAAATCACAGACACTCAGGTTAAAACAGCCTCTCCAAAGCCAAAAACACAGCATCAATGGGAACGGACGGTGTCCCAGGCTGCGTCCTACACCTAAACACACTGTTCAAACTCAGCGTCTCCACAGGCTACGTACCCATAGAGTGGCGCACAGTAATGGTTATTCCGCTCCACAAAGGTGGAGCCACAACAGACCCCAGGAACTATCGCCCTATAAGCCTGACTAGCTTGGTCTGCAAGGCTATGGAGCACATCATCATGGAACTCATTAACAGAGACATTGGGAACCTCCAAACACTGGACCCTACCCAGTTCGGCTTTGTTAAGGGCAGATCATGCCTCCTAAACCTGGTGGACTTCTTTGAGACAGTTACCAAGGCTATAGACGAGGGAAAGGTGGTACACACAGCCTACCTAGATCTCGCAAAGGCCTTCAACACCATTCCCCATTCTGGTATTATAGACAAGCTCACCAGCCTGAACATAAACCCCTATGTCACAAGATGGGTTGCCAACTGGCTCACGGACAGAACCCACATGGTGAGAGTTTCGGGAGCTAGGTCCGACTCTAAACTGGTTACAAGTGGCATTCCCTAGGGCTCAGTCCTAGGACTACTCCTGTTCGGCATATACTTCTCAGAGGTACAGGCAAGCACAGGAGGATATGGCTGACCAAGTTCGCAGACGACTGCAAACTAGGGGCTATAACTGACTCTCCGGCTGAAACAAACATCCTCCAAAAGAGTCTCACTGAGACGGATACCTGTGTCAAAATCATGGCCTCAAGCTAAATGTCAAAAAGTGCATAGTCATCCCCTTTGGAAAAAAAACAAGGTACCTACAAACTACCACATAGGTGGTAGTCCCCTAAATACGGAAGACATAATAAGGGATCTGGGGACCCAAGTAGATAGTAATCTCTCCTTTGATAATCACATTGCCAAAGTGGTTATAAAATCCTTCTATGCGGCCCACCTAATCACAAAAGGGTTTGCATCCAGATCAAAAGAGGTCATTGTGCTCCTCTACGCATCACTCATCAGCCCCATCATAGAGTACAATGCCCCATTTGGGATGTACCTTACAAGACACCTACAACAGCTGGAAAGACCACAGAAATACCTCACCAAGGGGATCACTGGCCTCAAACAGATGCCCTATGCAGCTCAACTGAAGAAACTCCATCTGTACTCGGTTGCATACCACCTACTCAGAGATGATCTCTGCCTGACATACAAGGCCATGTCCAACCCAGAATTGATGGACATGCTCCACCTAAAGAAAACTAGCTCTAGGGATCTAAACCTCACCAGATCAATAAATAGGACGTGCTGGACAGATAGATTCCTGTCCTAGAGACTTACCATGCTTTGGAACAAGATTCCAATCTACATTAGGCAGAGCTCCTCACTAACACTCTTCAAGAGAAACCTTGACGAGTGGATGGGGGAAAAAAACCCCGGAGATCACTTCAGTGGTTCTGCTGGACAGAGGCGCAGGGAACCAATCTAAGGGGGTGCTGAAAGCCAACACATTCTGGCTAGGCTTATAAATGTCTTCGGGCAGATAGCCTAGTACCTGCCTATAGGTTCATAGGTAGGTACTAGGCTATCTGCCCAAGGGCATTTATAAGCCTAGCCAGAATGTGTTGGCTTTCGCCTCCCTTTTAGATTAGTTTCCTGAGCCTCTGTTCAGCAGGTCCATTGAAGTGATCCCAGGGGTAAATTTATGATTTCCCATCCACTCGTCAAGATTTCTTTTGAAGAGAGTTAGTGAGGGGCTTTGCCTAACATAGATTGGGATTCTTTTCCAGAGTGAGGGAAGCCTCTGGGATAGGAATCTATCTCTCCAGCATGTCCTATTTATTGTTGTGCTGAGGTTTAAATCCCTGGAGCGTGTGGCTCTAAGAAATTTGGTTATCTTGAGGTGGAGCATGTCCATTAATTCCGGGTTAGACATGGCCTTGTACGTCAGGCAGAGATCACCTCTGAGTATGTGGTAAGCAACCGAGTAGAGCTGGAGTTTCTTTAGTCGAGCTGCATAGGGCATCTGTTTGAGGCCCACATTCCTCTTGGTGAGGTACTTCTGTGGTCTTTCCAGCTGTTGCAGGTGTTGAGTAAGGTACATCCCAAATGGGGCATTGTACTCTATTATGGGCCTGATGAGTGATGAGTAGAGGGGCACAATGACCTTTCTTGATCTAGATGCGAACCCTTTCATGATTAGGTGGGCTACATAGAAGGATTTTCTAACCACTTTGGCAATATGATTATCAAAGGAGAGGTTGCTATCTACTTGGGTCCCCAGATCCCTGATTACATCTTCCGTACTTAGTGGATTACTATTACGATTATACTATGTGGTGGTTCGTGGGCACATTGTTTTTCCCAAAGGATATGACTGCACTTTTTGGTATTTAGCTTGAGGCCATGGTTCTGACACCAGGTATTCGTCTCCATGAGACCCTTCTGGAGGATGTCTGTGTCAGCTGGAGAGTCGATTATGGCCCCCAGTTAGCAATCATCTGCAAACTTGGTCAGCCATAGTTCTCCCGTGCTTGCCTGTTCCTCAGAGAAGTATATACCGAACAGGAGGGGTTCCAAGACTGAGCCCTGTGGGATGCCACTTGTAACCGGTTTAGAGTCAGACATGGCACCTGCAACTCTGACCATGTGAGTTCTATCCATGAGCCAGTTGGCAACCCATCTCGTAACATAGGGGTTAATGTTTAAGCTGGTAAGCTTATCTATAATGCCAGAGTGGGGAATGGTGTTGAAGGCCTTTGCGAGGTCCAGGTAGGCTGTGTGGACTACCTTTCCCTCATCTATGGCCTTGGTAACCATTTCAAAGAAGTCAGCTAGGTTTAAGGTTCAAGATCTGCCTTTAACAAAGCCGAATTGGGTAGGTTCCAGTGTCTGGAGGTTCCCAATGTCTCTGTTAATGAGTTCAATGATGATGCGTTCCATAGCTTTGCAGACCAGGCTAGTCAGGCATATAGGGCGATAGTTCCCAGGATCCGTTGTGGCACCACCTTTGTGGAGTGGGATAACTGTTGCTGTACGCCATTCTTTGGGTACATAGCCTGTGGTAAGGCTGAGTTTGAACAGTGAATTTAGGTGAGGGTTTAGTTCATTTTGAAGCTCGTGTAAGATGCAGCCTGGGATACCATCAGGTCCCATTGATGTTGTGTTTTTGGCTTTGGAGAGGGCTGTTTTCACCTGTGTGTTTGTGATGTCTGGGGCTCTACATTTTTTTGGGATGGACTTTTGGGGGTGGGGGTGGGGGGGTAAAGTTTGCACTGAACCTGTCAGCCAGGATGTTGGCAATGTCAGTTGGTTCAGTGTATTTTTTGCCATTTTTCACTAGCTCAGAGCAGATTTGAGAGTTGCCACCTAGATTCTTGACATAGCTAAAGAAGGCTTTGTGATTATCTTTAGAGTCTTTGGCAATTTTTCTTTCGAAGCTGGCCTTGGATGATTTTATGAGGGATCGTAGTTTCTTGCTAATACTGATCAGGGATGCCTTCCCTTTTGGGATTTTTGCTCTATCATGTAATAGTTTCCTCCTTCTGTTGTATAGCTTATTTATGGCCGGGGTCCACCAGACTGGTTTCCTCTTTTTGGAGGAGTGAGTTTTGGTTTTACTTGGGATGTCTCGATCCATGCATTTCTGTAGGTGCTTATAGAAAGCATTTGTAAAGGATTCTATGGTTTGGGCAGCTTTATCCTTTAGCAAGGGGACTTTGAATCTTTCCACCTCGGTCTTGGTCTTGAGAAGTGTGAAGTTTGCTTTTTTGAAAAATTTTTCACAGTGGTTCCTTGGCTGGGGGTGGGGTTGGGATGTGGATGTCCAGTGTGATTAGTTTATGGTCTGATCTTACCAGCGAGGGGTTTACCTCTGGTGCAGACCATTGATCCCCCATGTTGGTGATGATTAGGTCCAATATGCTGTCACCTCTTGTGGGAGTGGTGACCAGTTTTTCCAGGGCATTTGAGTTTATAAACTCTAGGAAGCATTGGGCAAAGGAGTTTGTACTTGAGTAGTTTTCCCAGTCAATGTTTGGGTAGTTGAAATCACCAAATATCATGGTGTTTGGTGGGACCTTCATATTTTCCAATGTTCTCAGGAATGCTGAGTGGGGGTCCTGAGACAAGGTGGGTGATCTGTGGCAAGCTACAATCTGAAAAGCAGCTTTGCCCACTGTTAGTTGCACATGGATGGTCTCCGAGGCCTCGTGCTGTGCCACTAACCTGGAGGTGTGGGTATCCTTGATGAAAATGGATATACCCCCGCCTTTTGTATTTCGGTCCGGGTTCTGGGGCCCTTAGGTGTAGTATGAGTTATAGCCTGGTAGTGCTAGGGTGCTCTCTGGAGCCTTGAACCAGGTTTCTGTTACTGCACAGATATCGATTTTCTCCATACTGAGGAGTGCCTCAAGTGCGTGCTTTTTGAGGTTTAGACTTCTGGCATTGAGTAGCATTACCCTCAGTTTTTGGTTTCTTGTGTTGTTTATGGAGGTGGGTTTGTCTTTTGAGCCTTACCTAAAAACAGCACTATGGGGGTGGCAAGAGCCTTGGCCAGTATTCGAAAGCCTAAGGGCGACAGGTGCAAGCCATCTCTGGCAAAGCAACATGGCTTGTCGAGCATGTCATCCCAAGCTGACAGACACTGGATCCCCTTTGAACGACACCAATAGCTTAGCCAATTGTTAAAATTAATTATTTTATCTTTATACTGTGGCATCATTCTTGGTGAGGGCAAGATGCTACTCAGGGTCAGGGTCATACCGGCCTGGACTACATGATCAGAGAGCTCCTCTATGTCTCTTTTCATGTAGTCCAGGGAGGTACATCTCAGGTCATTCACACCAACATGGACAATGACAGTCATAGTTGTACTTGTTATGAAGTGACCTGAGTGCTTGTGTTATGTGGCAGATCCTGGCACCCAACAGGCAGCTTACAGTAACCTTCTCCTTGTTCAGTCTAGTGAGCGGGATGTCAGTGTGTCTGACAATAGAGTCTCCTATTACTAGTGTATTGGGTGTATTATTTAGCCTTAAGGGCTGTGATTGCATGGTACACTGACTTTGTGAAGTATGTGATACGTGGCTGTTGTTGGGGGGGCTGGAGGTTGCTTGGATGTCTGCTTTGGAGGTCTCTGCTGCTTTGGCAGATTTTTATTTAGAGCCTCCGAGTATGTTTTTGTGTATTTATGTGTGTTGTTTGCTGGTGCAGATATGACTGGTCTATGTGAGACTGGTAGCATGGTGCAAGTGTTTCCCTTCTCCTCCTGACTGACTGTGCCAGTCTTGGGTTGAGAGAGTTTGGCTTCCAGTTTGGCTGTATAGTTGCATCTCTCACATACATTTGTGTTTGTTGGAAGGTGGAGAGGGTTGTCTGTGTACATGAGGAAATTGTAACATTGCTTCAAGATGCCCAGATTCACCAGCTGGACTGGAGAGTACACCTGAAACTACCCTTTGGACATGCCTGAACGGATAAATGAACTGTTTTACTGATTGTCCGGTAGAGACAAATAGGGAGCCTTGTACTTCTGTATAGTATAGGGGGGTGCAGTGCTAGCATTTATTAGTGCTTATTGAGAGATTAGAGCAAGGGCTGGACTGTAAAAGGAAGGTTTGAGTGCTTAATTTGAGAGTTTGACTAGTTTCAAGGGAAAAATTGAAGAGCAGACTTCGTGAAGCCGGGGATAGTTTAACCCTAGCTAACCGGCGCTGTGAGTTAAATCCTCCATTCAGTAGTTCATAAGGTCTCCACTCCAGAATTAAGTACATTCCATTCCTGCTTGCATTTAGCCAGGCCAGCCGGAAATGCGTGCACAACGCGAGCTCCTGGAGTTTAATTCCGACAGGCTGGTAGCCCTGATGGAGCTGACGTCATCACGCACATGATGACTTCAGCTCACAAAGCACGAAAAATAAAAAAACAAAGAAAAAATCGGAAATGAAGGGGTGCCACTCGGGAATCATGGCACCCCTTCATTTGGATCACAAAACTCGATAAAAGCCGAGTAATTCTGTACGGTTGGGAGGTCAGCTTTTATATAATATATGCAAGTATGTTAATTAACATCAGAGGTATCAGTTATGGTGGGGTTCTTTATCCAGTGTATACAATGACGAAGGTATTAAATGAAGTTAGTAGAGGGGGAAAAGAATAGTGGGAGAATTGTAGACTGGGTTGGGAGATAAATTAAGTGGGAGGTGGAAAGAGTAAATGTAAGAATGTCCGTGAGTTGGAAGATGATAGAATAGCTGAGATGTGCAAGCAGAGTGATGAGTTAGGATATGTGTCAGCTTGTTATAAAGGCCTAGAAACAGTCACAGGCAGTGACAATTGAGGAAGGTGTTTTTATAGATGAAAAAAGCTGCACAGTGACTGAATGTCTTTTAACTTGGAGGGTAGAAGTTCCCAAAGTTTAAGGCCAATGTCTGAGATGGTGTGGTCAGTGTATTATAAGTTTATTGTGAGGTGGAAGGAGGCTGGTACATGATGTGTGGAAGGAATGGAGTTTGTAGGCAGGTCTCCTAGTAGCCAGTCTTCCTGAGAAGGTGGGAACAGAGTACAGGCTAATTAGTTCTAAAGGAAGTATCCTTAGTAGTAAATCAGATCTTTGATGGGAAGCCATTTTGTTTTGGATAGAGTCCAACAGTGTTGTCCCCTTTCAGGGGAGAGTGTTATGACTCTACAGATTTGGATGGATAAAGTCTGAAAGGTATTTGCATTATTTTTTAAGTTATATTTGGAAGAGGCTTCTGAAGACAGTACTCTAATTGTGCTTGTAGAATGCCTTTTCTTATAGCAATTCTACATTGACAAGATAGGAAATAACATATTTTTCCTAGCTCAGAACAGAGTTTTGGATTTTTTGTGTGTTATGATTATGTAGTTCTGGTAGTTTAGTTTGCTGATAAGCCAGATTCTAAGGTGTCAGAAGTGGCCATTTCATTCTTCTGGGGTGTTGCTGTTATAGAGGAGTGTCAGTGCTGTGGTAGCCTTAAGTTTCTGCTTGGTTCCAAAAATCATAGCTTTTTTTGATGTTGAGTAGGGGGTTCATGGGGGTTCATGTTTTGTAGCCAGATAGAAAGATGGATTATGTCATTTGATTTGCCTTGTTGATAGAGAGGGAAGACAAGGGCATGGTGTCTAAGGGAAGCCTTTTTATGAAGACAGAAAATAGGAAAGAAAATAGGACAGATTCCTATGAAACCCATTTGTATGAGTGGTGCTGTCTGAGAATGATGTACCTATTTTGATCTTAAAGATGCTGTGAGATAGGAAGTCTTGAAACCAGTAAGTGACTTGGGAGTTTATTCCAATTGCAAATAATGAGTCTGAAAGCAGGGTGTGGTGTACCAGGCAAGGGCTTTAGTTCAGAGTTGTAAAGATGGTATTTGTTGAGGTATTTGTGTCCATATTAGTAGGTATAACAACTGTAAGTGTGTATACAGCCAGGTAAAAAGCCATGATATTCTCAGCATTGCAAGAAACAAGTTTAGAAGTAAGGTAGTAACTGGAAATAAACTAATTTTTCAAAGATTTTACTTAGGACTAGGCGTACAAAGATTTATTGGAGGTCTTGAGCTGAGGAAGGTTTAGATATATTAAGTATAGGTGTCACAGATGCATTTTTCCATATTTCTGTCATGTTTTGATAGAAAGAATAATTAGAAATGTGTTGTGAGATGTTTCAATATTCTTAATAGAGGTAGAGAAACCAAGGTAGTAAACCATCTGGTCCTGTGGTGAGGATCTGTAATTTGGCAATGAGTCTATTAGTTATACAGAATAAGTGAAATGGGGGATTGTAGAGAGGATGTTCAGGTAAATGGGACAGAGAGGAGTACTAAGTAGTGGGGAGATTTTGAAATTCATTTAAGAAGTCTGAAGGAGAAAGATTTCCTGAGTCAGTATGAATGGAACCATTTATGGGATATAATTGAGTTGGAGGAGCATCCCCTGATCTTGTATTCTCCAGAACTGTTTTAGTTTGCAAAGACTGCAGACTTGTTGGTATTGTATTAAGGTGGCTTTATGACATTGTATGAACTTTTCATCTAGTTTCCAGAGAGTGGCAAATTTGGATTGGTTATTGGGGTTGGGGTATTTTTTCCATTTATCCCTGGTAATGTCTGTTAGTTTTAGAATGATTTTATGTTCATTACTGAGGTTGGTTTGATTTACAAAGTGTGGTGACAATTGGGAATTTTATTTTTAGGGAGTGACTTTTTTGAGAATTCAGCTAGCTGAGGAAGCACTATTCCTCTGTAAGGAGGAGGACCAGTCAGTGATTTTAAGGTGTTCTTTAAACTGACAATGTTTTTTGATGTTTTAGATGGAAAGTGGTAAGTTTTGTTGACTGCCCAGCTCATGGGTTGTTAGGGTGAATGCTTTATGGAAGTGGGTATCAGTATATTGACTGTGGAGACGAGGGCTGGAATGTTTGTAATTAGTCATCCAAGGTAAGCAATCATTTGTTTGGTTGTACAACACTACGGAGTTCTAGGATTAGGGTTTTAAAGTTTTCTGGGATGATGGAGGAGGATGGCAGATAACAGCTAGGGCTACTGGAATTAGTTAGACATTAAATGTTGGAAACCACATGGAGTGATAGTATGTAATATGTATGGCAAGTCTGGACTGCAACTATATGCAGTTAAGAAAGTGTACGAAAAGCTGATGAATTATGATTGAGCAGATGCATGTTAGAAAGGGGAAGGGTTTAAACACTATCAGATACCGGAAATGTGAGATGGAAGGGTTTGGGAGTGCAAGGATGGGTGCTACCCAAAAACTAAGGGAAGTAGCAGGGAATAGAAACAAAGCAAAACTAGGGCATACATGGTACATGGCTAAGATTAGTAGATGGTACATGCTCCTGACACAATGAAGCAACCACTATACTAAATAAGAAAGAACCTGCATGCCATTGTTTTACAAGTAAAGATAGTGGCAGGTATACAGGAGATGTAGTGTATGCACAGCTGTTCTTTGGGCAGGCAAACTGTCAGCATTCTTGGGTGAGGCAGAGCAATCCCAAAAACAGTTTAGTTGAGGAAAGTGAAGTAAAGAAGCTTTTGATATAGAAGTAAATTGTTGTAAGTCAATGACAACTGCAAAGGAGTTGAAGTGTAAGCTTTTTTGTTCCAGGGAGAGAACGGGGTCATTGTCCTAATGTGAGATGCAGAAATCCCCAAAACAATTTGAGAAAAGTTAAGGAAGATGCTTTTGATTTAGAAGTAAATTTTGAGAAGACAGGCAGTTTCACAGAGGCTGTGTATATGAACTTGTATTCTTTGTGGGGGGTAGGGGTGGGGGACAGGAAGTCAACATGTTTGTGTGAGGCACAACAATCACAAAAATGGTTTGAAGAAAGTGGGGTGAAGAAGCTTTTTTGTTAATATATTGAAACTGCATGCAATGAAACTTCCCTACATTCTGGTTATTTCTGAATACTGCTTATCCTTTTTGGTTAATTTAAATATACTTGCTTTATTTTATGGATAAAACAGAAGCTTTTAACAGAATTGTATGCTCTAACTTGTTAGCTCCAGATGAAATGCTCTAGTTTGAAAAGTTTTTTTCAATAGTAATTTGTGTTTAGGCTATTAAAATTTCACTCTCTTATTTTTTTTATTTCTTTTGGATTCTTGTATTGTTAGTACCAGCATGCATTTTAGTTTTCCTTAAGTTAGGCAAGCAGTGCAATACAATTTCATAAACAGTCAATAGGCAGAACAATATTAGAAGCTAGGAATTGATAGAAGTAGGCATACTTTCTTGTTATCTTCTTATCTACTTTCTCAGAGTATATTCATTCAGTAGTGTTCTTTCCAAAACAGTGGATGTCATTCACATGAAAATAATAGGGGTATCTCAAAAATTCTAAGTATTTAAATATAATGCTGTTCACCATACAAGCTTCCTCGTACAGTTCTGAAGTTTAGAATGCCAGCCTTTTGGGGTCTTTGTTTGCTTCAGAAGTTGCTGTGTATTATGGCTTTCTTTTAAATGATTTTTAAGATACCTAATAATGTTTATTATGTTTGACAGAAAAAGGTGATAGAGAGCATTGTGGTTCCTCTTCTGAAAGTGAAAATGAAATGGGAAAATATCCAGAATCCAAAACACATGGTGCCCGGGGAGCAATGGCAGATAATTCAAATCAGAAAGCATATATGTGGGAAACAAGACATAAATACAGCCCATTATCAGCAGAATACGATGGGTACAGTAGTGAGGCCTCAACAGATGAAGGTAAGATGGAATACATCTTTTGAAGTATTTTAGCTATTATTCAATTTAATGGAGAACCAAAGTATGTATGGTGGTTACTGTCACTACAAATATTTCAATTTCTTTCTCCTTAGATTCTTTTCTATATCAGTAAGTGTGAAATCAGTATAATTTCAGCTCACAGCCCACCAGCACTTCCCTTCTGATGGCCAAGTTATACTTTTCGCGTTGCTTCAACTGGGTATTTCATTTCAAAGTAAAAGTTAAGTTGTCGCGCTTTGTCGCTCTATTACCTTACTCTGCTACATTAGCGACTATAAAACATGTCTGCTAAGGCAAACAAACCAAAACTAACTCAAGATATCCACAAATTCTGGTCACTCTTTCTCAACAACAAGGTCAAAAGCAAAGTTAGTTCTCTAGGTGTTGGGATGGTGGCAGCGCCATACCTCTCCTTTCATTGGCCAGATACACACATGGATCCTTCAGTGGATGCTTACTCAATGGTCATATTATACTCTACTGTTATTTATTGATTGATGAGTGACTATTTACGTAAACTGATCTAATATGGATTATGCAAAAAATAAATACTGACATTGTCCTGTTTCCTGGTACTCAAATTCTGGCATTAAAATAGTGAAGAATCCAGATGAAAGCTACCATGGTGAAAAGGGACTGGAGGATAAGCGGTACAAGGAAAGACTAATGGAAGTAAGTCCTTTAACAATGGAGGAAAAGGCTGTAAGATCACAGATGCATTCAGGAGTGCTTGGGATATGTTGAAGACAACAGAGAGGGGCAGAAAGGGGCAACTACATGGTAGTAGTGCAGAAAAAGGATAGACTAGATGGGGCAGACATCATTTTTCTGCCATCAGCATTAAGTACTGCAATTATTGTGGTGTGAAGCTAGCATAAAATGTTAATATCGACACTAAGCCATAGAGTTTCTAAATTTTACCTTAGGCCAGTATTATGGTGACATTACACAACTGTTGCTCAGTTGTTTTGTCAACCAAACTGTGTCTGTACACACACACACACACACACACACACACACACACACACACACACACACACACACACACACACACACGCACACACGCACACACACACACACACATATATGTGTGTGTGTGTTTGTGTGTGTGTGTGTAATATAACTTCATTCGGTTTAGGATTTAGAGATTGGTCCCACATGCAGTGTGAGTACCAGGAATAGCACCGATACTAGTGTAAGACATGAATATTGCACATAAGGGTAAAATGGAATTAGCTGATGGTTAAAAAGAGTGAGACAAAGATATAGTCAAGGAGAAAATGTTTACAGATAGTGTTGAAATGCTTTTAATTCTGTTGTGTAATATTCTTATTTGGGAACAAGAAGTGTCTCTTGAATTTTTCAAAAGTGACCTGTTTATCAGGGTTATATGCCATTGTCTTAAGGGTACTCAGCTATGAAGAGTTTCTGATTTTTGCATTGTCATATGTGGGAAGTATGAGGTTCTGCGCTATATCCCCATATATAAAAATACGGAGAAAGACTTCCGCTAGGAAACACTGTGTGAATATTTGCAAAGCATAGATTTATGGATTCTGATGCTGATAAAATATTTAAGCCCAAGAAATAATGACCTGGAAGTTGATTTCTTACCTTGAAGACACACAAAGATTATTTGATGTTTGAGTCACTTTGGCAGAAATGTTGTCATCACACTTAATTTCCATACAA
Source organism: Protopterus annectens (assembly GCF_019279795.1). Lineage (NCBI taxonomy): Eukaryota > Metazoa > Chordata > Ceratodontiformes > Protopteridae > Protopterus > Protopterus annectens. The sequence goes on along the minus strand of NC_056725.1, from coordinate 609,517,712 downwards.
GTAAATAATCTATTAGACTTTTCATTATTTAATGTTTCCTTTTTACCTTTCATTGTTTACTGATTCTACTGTTAGTCTTCATTTCAAGATGAATGATAATAAAAAATGTTCCACAGTGTTTTTATTTTAAATGCAAATGCCTGTCTATTATGCAGAGTTTGTCCAGCACGCAAAAAACATACTATTTTTTCATTTAGAACTTTTAGAAGGACGGCATTTTTAGAGCAATTTCTTTTGTCTGTTTGGTTAAGGAATCACAGCCTGCACACATGGGCTAGCAAAAAAAAAAAAAAAACAGTCACTAATTTTATGTACAATTTTTGTTATCATTGGCATTGTCATTTTATACATGAGTCTGGGTGTCACAACAACAGGGAACATCAACCATTGCCAGTGTTTCCCACACCAGGTAGATGGATTGCTGACACTGGAGTGCAGCTTAAGGAGGTGCCAGATGGATAATAAACATAAATGTTTATTTTACTTGATTTATTTTTATTTTATTTATTCTTTGTTGACCTGGTTAATCCCACTAGGCTAGTGGCCTCTTTTTTGGGGAGACCCAAGCTGGTATCTTATACTACTAGAGGAAATCTGATGGGGTAATCAAGGAACTTCCTCTTCTCTTTTCAGTAGGTGCCATGGGATCTTTTAAATCCACTTGAGCCACCAACAGATGAGATCTTGGTTTAATGCGTCAGCTGAAGGATGAAACACTCTGGAGTGCAACCATCTACCTCGTGTGGGAAAAGAACTCACAACCTTCTGCACTGAAGGTAAGTGTGTTTCCTGTTGTATCACTGACACTGTGGTACCAATGCACATCAGAAACAGAGAGGTAGAAGAAGGAGAGGACACTTGGAAGACTGTAAAGAAAAGGCATCTCAGCCAGGCAAAAAATAATTGATCCTAGAAGGAGTAATAGCAAATGATAATCAACTAGCAGCCCAGATTCAGAAGATTTATGATCTCCCCAACAGCGTCACTCAGATTAGACCAAATCCATTACTACAGTTATAACCATGGTGAACACTAGAAGCTGCCTGAATATTCAGAAAATCTATGACTTATGCGCGTGACTGAATGTCTTTTACAGTGCAATTACCAGTAACATGTATTAGATAATGTTTCTGTAAGCATGTGAACCATTGTAAACTACTTTGTATCAGGAGTCATCATGTTTATACTTATTTGTAATGCCTTTATGAGCTATTTTGAAAATCCTCAAAAATATCTCACTGGTGAAGTAGGAACTACATTGGAGAGGGTGTCACAAAAAGTTTTACACTAATAGCTAAATCCTGGGAAGCATGAACTAGATTTGAGAAGGTTGTCCCAAATAGTTTTACACTAATAGCTAAACCAAGGGCAATCCTCAAAATTGTCATAAGCAGACATGCCTGATTATAGTCAAAATTTTTTCCTGAAGACTTAAAAACTTAAATGCTTGGCACTCCAGTTACTGGAAGCTTTCTGTGTGGTTCACTTAGCTCAAGTCTGTTAAAAAGCTTCAGAGGAAAACAAAAAATTCAGGAAAGAGAAACTAGAGGAATATATTTTCAGCTTTTCATCTTAGATCTTTCCATAGACATTAACTATCCTGTAGGGGATATTTATGAAGAAGATCAACACCTCTGCCCTACAACCTCCTTCCTCCATGTGGCTTAAAGAAAAGCATTATAAACCACTATATTCACCGGACAAATAATCTAACCCATTTAAACATCTAGTTATGTGGGCTCATTAACATATTTGCTTTATCTTGGTAAAAAAAAATGACATAAAGTTTATTTAGTTGGTTTATGTATATCATCAAGGCTTTCTTCTTCTTTTACGGGAGATAAACACAGAATACACCTGTTTAGTGTTCAGTACATAGAGTCATAGAGGTATAGATTCATAGATATTTGAAGGCCACTGAGTCTCTGGACCATTTATTCCTAACCATTATCCCCTTCAGGATGTATCTTCATTCTCACAGCAGACATACTAATCAATCCTACAGTATATTTGTAGATATCCATCTGGCAGGACATGTGGTAGGTATGTCTTTTAAAGAAGGAGTTTAATTCTCTATTTTTTGTTAGATCTTGCGTCTTGCATCAATGACTTTTCTTTTGCAAGAAAAGAGATTGTTTTATATATATATATTTGATTTTGTGAAGCAGTGATGAATGTTCATCTTCATTAGCCTGTGGTTTAGTATGTGTGTTACATTTCATGTTTTGTTTTGTTTTATGCATGACTGTGTATATATTTGCAACTAACTAATTTAGGTATATTTTGAAGTCGTTAACTGTTTTGAAGTATTATGAATTTGACAATAAGACCTACTTTTTAATATGAATGGTCAAATATATTTAGTGTATTTATCTGACATATTAACACCATTATAAAGTATGCATGGGTTTAGATTTGATTAAGGATAAATAGTGTCTTATTTAAAGGAATACTACATTTATTTCCTATTACTCCTACAAAAGCATAGGAAAAGTTTAGATAATAATACTATTTTTTCTGTGCAAGCATTTTTGCAGAATAAAGATGAATAGGGAAAGTTATCCAGTCAGTTACACAGATATTTCATTCACCTATTTCAAAGTACAACAGGAACTACCTGTCCATTCCTGAACCGTTTTATAAGAAACCCTTTAAACAATCCCAGCAGAAGTTTGGTAAACAGCAGTCTAAGACAAAGTGGTAAAGAGAGACAGAGAAAAAGCTGGTTGATGTCAAAGCCAGTTCCAGACCAAGAAAAATGCATGACTCTCTTTTTCTTCTGCTCCCCCCATACACTTCCCACCCTGACTATTCTCTCAGATTAGCAGGCTATCTTTGTTTGTATTACCTTCAGTTGAAACTAATCACAGCAGATTCCTGGGTGGAAGGAATAGCCCAGAACAGATACAAGTGGCAGTGAAGCTCCTTTCCTCCAAATGTTGGAATTCTGCCACCCCAGAAAATCAAACTCACCTCTTTCTTCCCATTCTGTCCCATATATTTTCTCAAGGCATCATAAAATTATTCCAAACTCTCAAAAGGCAAATGATTTTATTTCCAATACCAAAAAAAAAGGTAGCATAGAGACTTGTACTGGAACTGTCTTTCCTCAGTCTCTGTAAAACATAAATACGAGTAACAATGGAGTGTAAAAGAACAACAAACAAACTACATTAAACAATCTAAAATGAAAGGAAACTGTTGGATCCAGAAATACTAAAAGTACTTAAAAAACTTTTGTTTTTTTAATTGTGAACAAAGACCTTCTTCATAATAACTTAAAAGTGAAATGCAACAGCTTAGATAACAATAGATCACAACGATCAGCTGACAGTATTAATTCAAACAACAAATAATTAATAAATATTATAAAACCATTAAAACAATAAAAACAGTCATTTAAATAATTCATTATAATTTATAATAAAATACATTAAACAAAGTTCAGATTCTTTTTGTGCCTACAACAACCACATAATGCTGAGAGTTTTGTTGAGGCCTGGTGATTTGTCAGCTAAATGCAGCTGCCACTTAACTTCCTTAATTTCTAAAATATTAACATCACCCATGTTTAAATCAGTGATTATGTGATCCAAAACAAACAAAAAATAAATATCTTTAATCCTTTACAAGAATTCTTATGTTTTGCCAATGCTTTTGTAATATCATTCTTGATAATGGCCAACCTATTCTCATATATTCTTTGTGAAAGCTTAATAGTGATTTTACCAACAAAGAAGTTGTTACATGAATGTAAACTTGCTAGGTAAACTATTCCTTTAGACATACAGGTGTATCTTTTGGAGCTATGTTTAACCATTGAATAACATTTCCATCTAACGGCTAAACATCAAGCCCTAACCATTGAATGTTCATTTGTTCGCTAGGGAAAGTAACAAGTCAGCCAACACTTCTCCATCTTACAAAATGCTGCATTTCAAACCTACCCAGGTGGGGGGCTTTGCCCCTCCCTACACCCACCCTAACTATATATACCAACTCCGAGACTGCACTACACTGTGGAAGAGGGCAGATGGGGAAGTGTTGGGCAGCTAGTTACTTTCCCATTCACTGAAATGAACGTTCGCTGAATGAACGTTTGATGGTTAGGGTTTAATGTTTAGCCATTCAATGGAAATGTTATTCAACAGTTAAAACTAGACCCGTATCTTTTTTTACATGAAAACTCTTGTCCAGAATATTTTAACATAATACTGTGTCCAGTATTAATAACCCTATGTAGATTTAAAATTTTAGAAGGGTACTTCCATAAGGACCTTTAATAACTTGTTCTGTATTTATAAAAGTTCCAAAATTCAAAATGATAATCCTCCAGACTCTTTTTTTCCAGTTATCCCTCCTGTATACTTTTTGGTCACTCTGGACCTTAAAGATGCTTATAATCACACTCTCAGTCACAGAGACTTCTGATGCTGTTTAAGGTTTTCTGTCTCCTGTTCCATGTTCTTCTTTACTCTTTGGGCTTTCCACAGCTACAAGGATATTCACAAAATGTCTTGCTTCAGTAATTGCTTTTTTGCAGACTACAGGGAATTCAGATCTTTCCATATTTGGACAATTGCCTTATTTTTGCAGACTCTTTTCAAAACTGTCAAGAATCACTGCTTTTTATCGGAAGTCTGTTTAAAATATCTAGGATTTCATATCACTCTGGAGAAGCCGTCTCTCATCCTTTCTTATAGACTAACATTTCTGGGATGTCCCAGATGATGATTTATCTATCATTTGAAAAGACTACATTTTACCATCTCCATTTCTTACAGTTTTCCCAATAAACAGTGACTAATGTAAGGATTATCTCAGTATTCTGGGGTACATAGCTTTCACTGTCCTGAGGATTCTACTAGCTAGACTACACATGAGGAAAATACAATGGTTTCTCAAGACTGTGTGGGTTCAGCAACAGCATACTCTATCTTTTCCAATTCCAGTGCTAATCTCTGCCAGAAAGGAACTTTTATGATGGGCAGAGCAGATCAAAACTCTGTTATTTTATTTATTTAACATTTGTTTACCAGGAGTGTCCAACTGGGACAGAGCCCATTTTCAGTGAGGCCTGGGGAGAAAAGCTCTATAGATAATTAGATAAAATAAAGTCATATGAGTAGAATTACCAACATATAAGAAAATTACAAACATACAAGAAAACAGTTGCATTGGATAACATTGAATAAAATATGTCATCAGTATACGTGATAACTAATACAGAAGGGTAGTAAGCAGAAGGTTAAACATTAATATAGTAAACATATAATTAAGTAAATAGTTGAACTGTGCTTAGGATTACATTTAAACACGGGTTTAGTTTACATGTTTGACAGTGGATTTATTTTGTAAAGTGACAGAGCAGATTGTAAGTGGAGTAAGGGAAGATTTAGGAAGAAGCTGAAGATAGGCAAATGGTCAGTAGAGCAGGTATTAGAAAAGGTAATTAAACAGTGCTAGTGGGTGTGAGGAGAGGAGCTGAGAAAGCAAGGTAAAAGGTAGATTAGTTGAGGAAGAGGGGTGGGGTGGGGTGTTACTACATATGCATCAGACTTTGTATAAGGAACAGTTTCCAAAGGATTCAAGTGCAAGCCGTTTGGGACCATTATCTCAAAACAAATGCATAGAAATGTCAAATAAATGATGGGCTTGATAAATTCATTGAAAACCTTGAATGATTTGTAGACTCCGGTAATAACAGATGACACAACAACAACAACAGCAACAACCAATTTGATGGGGTATATAAACAAAGAAGAAGGAACCAGATCTTACACTCTTTGCAGACTATCCATGAAAAGTCTCGGAAATTGCAATTCAACAAAGTCTATTCCTTCAGGCTACCTATATTCTGCCAGAGTAGAACAGAGTGGCAGATATTTTGAGGAGATCCAGGACAGACTCCCATGAATGGAAGTTACATCCCAGGTTTTCCAAGAGGTTATAGGGAACTATTTAGACAGATCTTTTTGCCTCTATTTTGCTCCAGGATGCTTTGCAGAAGTGCCTTGGAGACAGATGTATTTTCCTTCTCACAGACAGGAATTATTTTTATACCTTCACCATTTCCTCTAAGGCGGTGGTGGTGCTGCGGTAGCGTTGTCGCCTCACAGTAAGACGCTGTCCGGTTCGATTCTCAGATAGAGCTTCTTCTACGTGGAGACATGCGTGAATGGGCGTACCTTCGTTGAAGGTTGTGCATCAGGCCTGGCAAGCCGGTACGTAAAAATCAACTGCCAATCATTAGCGGACCGGAGTTCCTCTGTGTCGACCCCTAACCGGGAAAAGCCGAAAGACACAAACAAACAACCATTTCTTCTAATAACAAAAGTTCTTTTAAAAATCCAAAAGGACTTACCAAACTCATTTTGGTAATTCATAGGTTCATAGGTTCATAGGTTGGTACTAGGCTATCACCCCTAGGGCCTATACAAGCCTAGCTATAACAATTCCCTGGCTATTTCTTCCCACACAATTTACTTCCCTGGACCCCTGTCTAGCAGGGTGACTGACGTGATCCCCGGGGTGAATTTCCTTTCTCCCATCCAGTCATCAAGGTTCCTTTTGAAGAGGGCCAAAGAGGCGCTCTGCTTGACATGTATGGGCAGTCTATTACAGAGTCTGGGGAGTCTCTGGCTCAGGATCCTATCCCTGCAGCATGTTTTGTTTATTGTGATGACAAGGTTTAAATCCCTGGAGCATGTGGCTCTGAGGGATTGGGATTTCTTTAAGTGTAGCATGTCCAACAGCTCTGGGTTTGACATGGCCTTGTATGTTAAGCAGAGATCGCCTCAGAGTAGATGATATGCGACAGAATATAGCTGGAGTTTTTTAAGGCAGTCAGCATAGGGCATCTGCTTTAGGCCTGTGATTCTTTTAGTGAGGTATTTCTGTGGCCTTTCCAGTTGTTGCAGATGTCTTGAGAGGTACATACCAAATGGGACGTTGTATTCTATAATGGGTCTAATGAGGGATGAGTACAGTGGGACAATGACCTCCTTTTTTCTGGATGAAAAGCCTTTAATGATGAGGTGTGCCACATAGAAGGATTTCCTGACTGTTGTGGCGATGTGGTTATTGAAAGTGAGACCACTGTCCACCTGTGTCCCTAAGTCTCTTATCACACTTTCGGTGTTTAGTGTACTGCCACCTATGTAGTAATTCACAGGTACATGTTTTTTCCCAAAGGGGATAACTATACATTTCTTGGCATTGAGCTTGAGTCCATGGCTCTGGCACCAAGCATCTGTTTCTGTAAGGCCCTTTTGTAGAATATCCACATCATTTGTTATTCAATAATGGCTCCCAGTTTGCAGTCATCTGCGAACTTTGTTCTTTAGAGTCCCTTAGTATTGGCCTGTACTTCAGAGAAGTAGATGCCAAACAAGAGAGGTCCCAGGACTGAACCCTGAGGTACTCCACTTGTCACTTGTCTGGAGATGGATTTGGAGTCAGCTACTTTTACAGTGTGGGTTCTGTCTGTAAGCCAGTTGGCAACCCATCGAGTGACATGGGGGTTAATGCCCAGGCTAGTAAGTTTATCTATGATTCCAAAGTGGGGGATGGTGTCAAAGTCTGTGTGGACTGCCTTGCCCTTGTCCATGGTTCTGGAGACTGATTCGAAGAAGTCAGTCAGGTTCAGGAGCCAAGAGTAGCCCTTCACGACCCCAAACTGGATGGGGTCCAGTGTTTGAAGGTTGCCAATGTCTTTGTTTACAAGTTCCATGATAATACGTTCCATGGCCTTACAGATCAGACTCGTCAGACTGATGGGGCGGTAGTTCCCGGGATCCAAGGTGGATCCCCCCTTGTGGAGTGGGATAACTGTAGCTGTGCGCCACTCAGTAGGCACGAAGCCTGAGGTGAGGGTATGATTAAACATGACACTTAGGTGAGGTGCCAGTTCATTTTGTAGTTCATGTAGTACACAGCCCGGGATGTCATCTGGTCCCATGGATGCTGTATTCTTAGCTTTGGAGAGTGCGTTTTTTTACCTGTGCGGCCGTTATTACCAGAATTTGGCAATCTTCTGGTATTGAGATGGGCCATTTAGGGGGTGAGAGGGGGGTGAAGTTGGCACTGAATCGATCTGCCAGGACATTGGCAATATCCTTGGGATCAGTATATTTAATGCCATTCTGTTGTAGCTCAGAGCAGATCTGAGCATTGCCATTTAGATTTTTGACATAGTTATAGAATGCCTTGTGATTGTCTTTGGAATCTTTGGCAATTTTATTTTCGTAACTAGCTTTGGAGGATTTTATGAGGGATCTCAGCTTCTTACTGAATTCCTTTTTGGGCCAGACACCATTGATTCTTCCTTCTCATGAAAATGGCCAAGGGCAATTACCACACCACAATCTTCCCCACAGTATGGATCTGTTTACACAGAAAAAGGGATCACTGATCCTTCCCAACCTACAGAACCTTCATGTGACTACTTGAATGATAGTGTTTTGATCCTGCTGATGCACCTTTTCTCAGAGGATGTGCAGCAGGTGTTAAAGGAGGATAGAAAACTTGTCCCTAGGAAATCCTATTAAGCCAAATACAAGAGATTTTCTAATTGCTGCTACAAGAAGAACCAGCATCCATCCATGGTAGAAGCCCCACTGGTTCTCCACTATCTGTGTGAATGTCTCAAATCAGTCCTTTCTTATTCATACATTAAAATTAAACTTTCAGCCATTTCTTCCTGCTTGCCTTTAGATCCCCCTTTTCCTTATTCCAGGTAAAACAGTTGAAAGGGGTACTGCATTTGTGTCACCACAAAAACGGGTAGTTTCTCTTTGGGATCTCAACTGTGTTTTAAAAATCTCACTTTATTACCTTTTTAACTGGGTTATTAAGCTGATTTGAAGTTCTTGACATGGAAAACTGCACTGACGTCAGCTAGGCAAATTATGAGTTGCAGGTTTTGATGGTGATTCAGTCTTTCCTCATATTTCATAGCGACAGGCTAAACTTATGAACTAATCCTCCTTTATCCCCAAAGTGGTCCCAGAATTTACTTTAAATTAGTGCATTCATCTCCCTGTGTTCTTTCCTGAACCTAAAAATGGAGCTGAGAATCCTACATACTCTGAATGACCTCATACAATTCTGATACTACATTGACAGAACAAAAAAACTTTATAGAGCTTCATATCTGCTCTTCATCACCTCCATAATTATCTATCATTCCATATGTGAACACTGAAGATTCCCAAAATGACTAAAGCATCAGCAGGTGGTCCCTTATCAAGCACTGTACCAAGAATCTCTTAGAAAGCCAAGTACATTGAATAGCTCTTAGATGCATGTACACAAATAACTAACATTGAGGCAGTCATTTGCAGACACAAATGCAATATAATTTTAAAATCTGTTCTTCCTCTGTGGTGTGCAGCAAGGCCACATCCAGTGGATGTTTCAGGTTCAGGCAGTGGTTGCTATGGGATTTTACATTCACTTTTTAACAAGGTAAACCAGGATTGAACCAAACAAAATCACTTGTAAGATGTCTTATGTTTTGAAAAATAACTTTCCTTTCCATTCAGCTTGTGTTATTTTGTGAGATGTTCAACTTGGTAGAGACTGAAAAGTTGGATCAGGCGTCTGTTAAACACCTGTACGTAATATGTGCACGTTGGCTTTTTTACTTACTCAGATCTTGTTGACGTGGGCAAGGACCAACTTGTATGAGCAATTCATGGTTTTAACTAAGGCCTTTAACATGCTGAATCACTCATTACTTCACAGCTGTGTACCAGTAATTGCTTTTGTGTAATGATCATGTAGCTGATGCCCAGGCAGACATTAAGGGCAAGGGTATGTGACACTTGAGTTACTTAGCTCTTATATACCCGTATACCTCAGGGTTCAGTGCTTGTGACCCTGCTCTTCATATTTATTGCTAATACACACCTAGTTAGTATACCCTGATAAACACACTTCCATCTGTAGATGACACTGTACAACAGTATACAGCTCAGTAAGCAAATACAGTTTAACACTCCATGGAACAGAAACTTACCTTGATTTTTCAGTGGCTTTGGAGCATACAGCTTACTGTTACTACAAAGCCACGAGCAAGACAAAATGTATGCCTTTGGAATACATACGATATTCTCATGTCCACATAGAAGCCTCCTCAGGTTTTTATCAACCTTTTAGCACTGCTTAGATCCTGTTATGGCTTTCAAGTCTATCCTTGAGGCATTGAAAATTAAAACATACCAATAAATATGTGCATCTTGGGAAATGTTCAGGTAGCTCAGCTCTACGATTTAACTCATCGCTGGAGCTGGTTATGTTAAATACCAGGAGAGAGTTTAACCTACCTCTCATTTCAGCCACCTCATATTATTAGATCTGTGAAAACATTATGTGGCAGAGGTACTTAGGAGGGAGTATCATTGCATTATACTTGAAAAAAACAAAGTGTTTATTGGCCAGGGAAATGTCTGATCAATTTGTTACTGCTCCTCTAGTTACAGAACTGTGCCACACTCCTGCTTTGACTATTATACTTCATATGAGAGAAAATACTTAATATTCCTGGGATCACAGTTATGATCCCTGAACTTTCAACAGGCAGCTGCAAAAATGAATAACATCAAGATTTTTTGTTTGTCTTTTTGGCTTTTCCCGGTTAGGGGTCGCCACAGTGGAACTCCGGTCCGCTAATGATTGGCAGTAGATTTTTATGGTGCCGAGTTGCCAGCCCGACACCCAACCTTCAGCTAAGGCACGCCCATTCACGCATGTCTTTCGGAGGCCACTCGACCGCGGGGGAGGACATGCAGACTCCACACAGAAGGCACTCCAGTTGAGAATCGAACAGGAGAACCTCTTGCTGTGAGGCAACAATGCTACCGCTGTACCACCACGGCTTCAAGATAAAATGTAATAATAATACGTCATTATAAGTATAAAAGGTGAATCAGCTCACAATCTACATAATGAGGAATATTTTATGCAACATAAACCTTTCAGATTTTGTTTTAACAGCAAAAAGATCAAAATGTCACACATTTTCACGTTCTCATGTTTTCACAAATACAATGTAATGGGCTAATGAAAATATCAAAAATAGTTCCCATGTACACTTTCACCTAAAAAATTCACTCAGAACCTCACCCCTCACAAATTTGACAGGTCACACTACACTTGATGAAAACATTTCAGAAATTTTTAGGCCGTCCATTATAAATTCTATATATGTGTGTGTGTGTGTGTGTGTGTGTGTGTGTGTGTAAAACAGAGAGATGAAGACAGTGTGTAAAGTACAAATCTAGAAGCCCATAATTCAGTGCTAGATTGCTTTTGCGCATGTGTCACATTTAGGCGTTCATCTCAAAATGTCACTGCAATCACTGCAATCAATTGAATTGAAAAGCAATACCAGTTCCAGCAACCAGACAATGTTAAGGTGAAAAAATTTAGCCAATTACATTATAATTAGATAAACACTTGCTTTCCCATTGTACTGTGCTGAAACATAAAACCAAACAATACAATAACAAGAAAATATACAATAGAGGCTCATAAACAGTTATGTTTGTGTGATATACACCATCAGTAAATAGTAAGCAATGCCAGACTGAACAAATTAAGCATGTGCAATAATCCTCATAACTTAATGAAAAGGTCAAAGAAACAGAAACCCACTGACGTCCTCTGCATACAAGCAAACTTTACAGTACAAAATCTATGCAACAACATATGGAAACCCATAAATACCAAGGCTGTCATTCACTTCAGTATACACCACAGGTACCCTGTTAGGTGAAGATATTGAACATTTTCTTCTCCTTACATATGCAGTAGTATGTGATGGAGATTTTATATTGTCAATTATCAAAATAATAAAAAATAACATGTTGCTTTACTTTTTATGTTGTCTCTGTCCCATCCATACTTACAAAAATTATCAACACTTACCATATAGGAATAATCAATTGCTGTGACATAACAGAAGTATCTGATAGTGGTTACGCATTTTATACTGTTTATAAATGCTGAACAAAGAACTAGTTCAGTACAAGTGAAGATATAAGACAGCAAAATAGTCATAAAAGGGCAAACAGTCCCGCATAATTTAAACCAAGATCTTCAGTATAAATGTTTGACAGCTTAAACATAAATGACCTGCAAAACTGAAGAAGGCAGGAACAGAGAGAACCGAGACCAAACGATTGTTAGTAAAGCCTATTTGGTTGCAGGTGCTGAAGTTGTGGAACTGCACTCAACTTCTGCTCATATGTAATAAGTGGACTTAATGAAATTGTGTGTAACAAAGAGGAGTTACACATAACTGAGAGTGAAGGCCTCCTGAAGAGCTATTTCAGATGCCTAGATGAGTCTGGGGGTGCCCTTCAGTATGAGCCACTTACTGTGTGCAGCATGTTTACTGCATGTTGCATTCTGCATAACATGCTCATGTACTAGTCTGGTAGTGAAGGGAGCCATGCTGTCACTGCAGATCACAGGTTCAGTCCCATTGCAGCTAATGATGAACAGGTGGCAGTGGTAGTAAGGGACCCATGCTGTCACTGCAGATCCCGGGTCCAGTCCCACTACGGCTAATGATGAACAGGTGGCAGTGGTAGGGAAATAACCCATGCTGTCACTGCAGATCACAGGTCCAGTCCCACTATGACTAATGATGAACTGCTGACAGTGGTAGTAAGGGACCCATGAACCAGGCTGTTGCATGGCATACAGTTTGCATGGGTGTGTGTTTGTAAAAAGCACATACTGTATAATAGATGCATGCAGTGATATTTGTAGGCTCTGCTGTGCCATGCATTATCTGCTGTCACTGGTCACCTGACATTCTCTCTCATCTTCATTTTTTTTATTTCCAAAGCAGTTACTCGTATTATTGTTTGTAAAAGCCATGCCTGAGTACTCACTGACTTGTATTCTCTGACGTCATAAGCCATCATGTAAGGAGTAATCACAATTAACTGTTTTGCACAGTGCATTTTCTTGAGTTGTTTTACCTAAGTATGCACGTACTGAATGTCCTCAAGTGGTATATTAGTAAAAACTGTTAACTCAGTATTTAACATGAGGTCATACCTTACATTTGAATGAAAATGCATCATATTTTTTTATATTATGCAATGTTTTCTAAGTTTATTTTGTCTGTTGAGAAACTGTACATCAGATTATTTTATTTTGTCATGCACAATAATTTGTGACTTCAGAGACAAAAAATATCATTATTTGTGCAGTGGTGAGGGTTAAGCAGCAATGATTGTTTACATGGCAGGATACTCATTTTAAACTGTAATTTTCTCATTACTGTTTGTTTTTAATGAAAACTTGTGTATAACTACCTTTAAGTTATAGGTAACTACCAGCTGTGTGAATGATAATGCTTAGAGCATTGGTGTTCATAGGTTCATACTAGGCTATCTGCCCTAGGGCATTTACAAGCCTAGCCAGAGTGTGTTTGGCTTTCGCCACCCATTTTAAATTAATTTTGCTATGCCCTTTTTCGAGGTTAGTATACTGTGCCTCTGTCTAACAGTGACACAGAAGTGATACCCGGGGTAAACCTACGATCTCCCATCCACTCATCAAGATTCCTCTTGAAGAGAGTCAATGAGGGATTCTGCCTAACCTGGACTGGGATTTTATTCCAGAGTGAAGGGAGCCTCTGGGTTATGAATCTGTCCCTCCAGCATGTCCTATTTATTTCAGTGCTGAGGTTCAAGTCTCTCGAGCGCGTAGCTCGATGGGATTTGGATTTTCTGAGGTGCAGCATGTCCATTAATTCCGGGTTGGACATGGCTTTATACGTCAGGCACAGATCGTCTCTGAGCAGGCGGTATGCCACTGAGTAGAGCTGGAGTTTCTTTAACCGGGCAGCATATGGCATCTGTTTGAGCCCTTTGATCCTCTTGGTGAGGTACTTTTGGGGTCTTTCCAGTTGCTGCAGGTGTCTGGTAAGGTACATCCCAAAAGGGGCATTGTACTCAATTATGGGCCTGATGAGGGATGAGTAAAGAGGCACGATGACCTCCCATGATCTAGATGTGAATCCCTTCATGATTAGGTGGGCTATATAAAATGTTTTTCTAACCACTTTGGCCATGTGGTTGTCAAATGAGAGATTGCTATCAACTTGGGTCCCCAGGTACCTAATTACTTCTTCTGTACTTAATGGATTACCACCTATGTGGTAATTTGTGGGCACTTTGTTTTGCCAAAGGGGATGACTATACACTTTTGGCGTTTAGCTTGAGGTCATGGCTCTGGCACCAGTTGTCTGTTTCTATGAGGCCCTTTTGGAGGATGCTTGTGTCGGCTGGAGAGTCGATTATGGTGCCTAATTTGCAGTCATCTGCGAACTTGGTCAGCCACAGTCCTTCCGTGTTGGCCTGTACCTCCGAGAAATATATACCGAACAAGAGAGGTCCCAGGACTGAGCCTTGCGGGATGCCACTTGTAACTGGTTTGGAGTCTGACATGGCTCCAGCAATTCTAACCATGTGGGTTCTGTCCTTGAGCCAGTTTGCAACCCATCTAGTGACATAGGGGTTTATATTTAAGCTGGTGAGCTTATCTATAATGCCCGAGTGGGGTATTGTATCGAAGGCTTTGCGAGGTCCAGGTAGGCTGTGTGGACCACCTTCCCTCGTCAATGGCCTTGGTGACTGTTTCAAAGAAATCGACCAGGTTTAAGAGGCAGGATCTGCCCTTAACAAAGCCGAACTGGGTAGGATCCAGTGTCTGTAGGTCCCCAATATCTTTATTTATGAGGTCCATGATGATCCTTTCCATAGCTTTGCAGACCAAGCTAGTCAGGCTTATGGGGCGATAGTTTCTAGGATCCGTTGAGGCACCACCTTTGTGGAGAGGGACCACTGTTGCTGTATGCCACTCTTTGGGTACATATCCTGTAGTAAGGCTGAGATTGAACAGTAGTTTTATGTTTGGGTTTAGCTCTTCTTGGAGTTCATGTAGGACGCAGCCCGGGACACCGTCTGGTCCCATTGATGCTGTACTTTTGCTTTGGAGAGGGCAGCTCTTACCTGAGCATCTGAGATGTCAGGGCGGCAGCACTCTGCTGGGATAGATATTTGCCCTTTTGGTGGTGAGTTTGCGCTGAACCTGTCAGCTAGGATGTTGGCAATGTCTGTGGGTTTGGTGTATTTTTTGTCATTTTGGACTAATTCTGAGCATATCTGGGAATTCCCACCCAGGTTCCTAACATAACTAAAGAAAGCCTTGTGATTATCCTTAGTGTCCTATGCAATTTTTCTCTCGAAGCTGGCCTTAGACGATTTTATGAGTGCCTGTAGTTTTTTGCTAATACTGATCAGAGATGCCTTCCCTTTTTGGGATTTTGCTCTATCATGTAGTAGCTTCCTCCTTCTATTGTATAGTTTGTTTATGGCTGGGGTCCACCAGACAGGACGTCTGCCTTTGGAGGATTGGGTCTTGGTTTTATTTGGGATTGCATGATCCATGCATTCCTGAAGGTGGTCATATAATGCGTTTATAAAGGATTCTGCGGTCTGGGCCGTTTTTTCCACAGGCCCGGGGGCTTTGAAGGATTCCACCTCGGTTTTGAGGAGTGTGAAATTTGCTTTAGAGAAGTTTTTCACTGTGGTTTTCAGGGCAGGGGGTGGAGTCGGGATGTGAATATCCAGTGAGATTAGTTTATGGTCTGATCTTACCAGTGAGGGATACACTTCAGGTCTGGAGCATAGAGTCCCCATGTTGGTGATGATCAGGTCCAGTATGTTTTCCCCTCTTGTGGGAGTGGTAACAAGTTGTTCCATAGCATTTGAGTTTATAAATTCCAGGAATCTTTGGGCTAGGGTGTTGGAGCTAGAGTAATGCTCCCAGTCTATGTTTGGGTAGTTGAAGTCGCCCAATATAATGGTGTTTGGAGAGACCTTCATATTTTCCAGTGTTCTCAGGAAGGCCGAGTGGGGTACCTGGGTTTGGGAGGGTGGTCTGTAGCAGGCTATAAACTGGAAGGCAGTTTTACCCACTGTTAGTTGCACATGGATAGTCTCTGATGCTTCGTGCTGTGCCACCAACTTGGAGGTGTGGGTATCTTTGACGAATATTGATACTCCCCCTTCTTTTGAGGTTCGGTCCATGTTTTGGGGCCGAAAAGCATGGTATGAGGTATAATCTGGTAGTGGTGGGGTGCTCTCGGGAGCCTTGAACCAGGTTTATGTTACTGCACAGATATCGATGTTCTCCATGCTAAGGAGAGTTTTGAGTGCATACATCTTGAGGTTTAGACTTCTGGCGTTGAGTAGCATTACTCTTAGTTTCTTATCCCTTGTGATACCTATGGAGGTGGGTTTGTCTTTTGAGCCTTGCCTAAAAAAGGCACTATGGGGGTAGCAAGAGCCTTTGCCAATATCCGAAAGCCCAGGGGTGACAGGTGCAAGCCGTCCCTAGCGAAGCATCGTGGCTTGTCGAGCATGTCATCCCAGGCTGACAGGCATTGGATCCCCTTTGAATAACACCAATACTTAAGCCAGTTGTTGAAATTGATCATCTTGTCTTCATATTGTGGCATCATTCTTGGTGAGGGTAAAATGCTACTCAAGGTCAGGGTCATACCGGCCTGGGCTACATGCTCAGAGAGCTCCTCTATGTCTCTTTTCATGTAGTCCAGGGAGGTACGTCTCAGGTCATTCACACCAGCATGGACAATGACTGAGTCATATTTGTACTTGCCTTGGAGTGACCTGAGTGCTTGTGTTATGTGGCGGATCCTAGCACCCGACAGGCAGCTCACCGTGACCTTCTCCTTGTTCAGCCTGGTGAGCGGGACGTCAGTGTGCCTGACGATAGAGTCACCTATTACAAGTGTATCAGGTGTGTTGTTTAGCCTTAAGGGCTGTGACTGTTTGGCACACTGGCTTTGTGAGCTATGTGTTGCACGTGTTTTGTTTTGGGGTAGCGGTTGCTTGGGTGTCTGCTTTGGAGGTCTCTGCTGCTTAGGTAGATTTTTATTTAGAGCCTCCGAGTATGTTTTTGTGTGTTTATGTGTTTGGTTTGCTGTCGTGATAGGTCTATGTGAGACTGGAATTGTAGTGAGTGTGGTTTCCTTCTCCTCCTGACTGGTTTCGCCAGTACTGAATTGAGAGAGCTTTGCCTCCAGTATGGCTGTATGGTTGCATCTCTCACATGTGTTGGAATTTGTTGGGAGGAGGAGAGGGTTGTCTGTGTACATGAGGCAGTTGTAGCATTGCCTCAAGATTCCCAGATTCACCAGCTGGACCGGAGTGGAGATTGACAACTGACCTTTGGACATGCTAGAATAGTATTGGGAATTCCTTTATAATTGAAAAAAAGGGCCAATGGGGAACAAGGTACTCAAGGGGAGTTTGTGAGGGTGTAGTGCTTTTAATTTTTTAGTGCTGACTTATATAATTGCTTTAGTGAGCAAGTGCCAGGTATCTTAAATGCAATGTGTTACAGGTAATTTAAATGCAAAAACGACAAACAGTAACTTTCTTTCAAGTGAAACAAGGAAATAAGTACAGTAAGCAATGCAGATATCACTAGGGATCCACAAAAGCGCTGAAAATCCGCGTTTTAGGTGGAATTAGTGTTTCAGGGAAATAACAAGCAAACAACAAGCATATAAACAAAGCTAGATTCAGCAGGCCTGGATCTAGTCTATGCTACAGCAAACAAGGTGTACCAATTTCAGTAAGAAACAGTTCAGATATGCAGGCACTATAAGCCTTTAACCAGAAATTCCCAGCTCAGAAGGGCAGAGTCCAGCCTCTCCTCCCACAAGAGTGCAGACCACGAACCTTCTTAATGTAAAATAACTGGCCTGAAGCCCAAGTGCTTAAACCAGAACTAATACACTTTTAGAATAACAAGACACTGAGCCCTCAATCAGCAGTTCCCAACTTCGAAGGATGTAAGCTACCTGTCCTTCCACCACAGTGCAGGCAACAAACCTTCCTAATGTAAAACAACTGGTCTGAAGCCCAAGTGCTTAATCCAAAAGACTTAGAATGATAGCTACACTTTAATCAAGTTACTACCAAGCAGTAATAAATACAATTGAATACTTTAAAGAATGCCTGGATTAGTGCTCAAGTTATACAAACAAAGCTAGATTCAGCAGGCCTGGATCTAGTCTATGCTACAGCAAACAAGGTGCACCAATTTCAGTAAGAAGCAGTTCAAATATGCAGGCACTATAAGCCTTTAACCAGAAATTCCCAGCTCAGAAGGGCAGAGTCCAGCCTCTCCTCCCACAAGAGTGCAGACCACGAACCCTTTTAATGTAAAATAACTGGCCTGAAGCCCAAGTGCTTAAACCAGAATTAATACACTTTTAGAATAACAGACACTGAGCCCTCAATTAGCAGTTCCCAACTTAGAAGGATGTAAGCTACTTGTTCTGCCACTACAGTGCAGACCACAAACCTTCTTAATGTAAAACAACTGGTCTGAAGCCCAAGTGCTTAAACTAAAAGGCTTAGAATGAGTTACACCAAGCAGTAATAAATACAATTGAGTACGTTTAAGATGACGCAAAAGCAAAATAAAGTAGGAAGAAACACAAATACAGTAAAAGCAGATAATTTTTTTTTTTTTTTTTTTTTTGAGTGAGCAAATGAGATGGGCCCAGGAGTTACAGGACAGAAACAAGTGCAAATGCAGGCCTTCAAATCAGAAAGTTGAGAGAGATGGAAGACCGCCCAAACGGCCAGTAACTACAAATTCTGGGCCAGAACCACTCCTTATGTGGTAGACAGGTTACCTAGTGCTTACCACTCGCACTGATAAGCTAGAAGGCTTCCCTCCAACACAGAAAGGCTTGGGGGGCTCAGAAGCTTACAAATAGTCCTGGATACAGCAAATCTGTGTTAATGAATGCAGTCTTGTATTATGTCATGCAGACATCTTTCCAGAATTCCCTGGGGTTCTAAGCAGTATCATTACAAGAATGAAATGAATAATGTTGTAAAGTGTCCGAAGTACTACCCCCCTTTTTAATAACTTATTCCCTTTCATGTTAAACATTAGCTTGTGTTTGTGAAGGTGAAATCATAAGTAAGAGAAATGTCACACCTGAACCACAGTAGGTCAAGGGATGTATCACACACATCTCCTAAAGATAGTCTAGATGATAGTGGAAGTGATTTTGAAGAGATGCTGTCCCAAGAGCTGGATGGTGAGTTGGTCTGATGTCACGATGTACTTGATGCAGGTGATTTTGCAGACTCTAACCTAATAGAGCTGCAGGAATGTGATAGGGATCTTGAATGAGGGGTCCTGCTAAGTGTAGATGAATGCTAACGTGGCCTGCATGAAATATGTTGTTCTTGTTCCCCCTGACTTATTAGAGTACATTCTTGAGAAGCACTTGTAGTCTCAAATGATCTGCCCTCACATGTCCGGACAGTGCCCTGTCCTCTTTCTCTTCCAAGACTGACTGCTGCTTGAGTCCAGTAAGTCCAAACTAGCGTATGAACAGAGGTGGCCACCAGTGCTTGGTGTGCCACCCTACTATGTAGCCGCAGGATCATTGCATTATGCCTATTCTGTGCCATTTCCACGTATTTCTTTTTATTTATACTACTAGGGGAAATATGGCCAAGGTACAAGGACATTTCCTCTACTCTTTTCAGTAGGTGTTGTGGCATATTTTATATTCACCAACTCAAGCAGATGGGACCTCAGTTTAATGTCTCATCAGAAGGACAGCACAGCAGTGCTGGAAATCTTCATGCATACCTTGAAGGACTGTGACCATTTCCTGCTGACTCTATGTGGCAGTGTTGTGTGACTTAACAATGTCACAGCACATTTGCTACTGGGCAGTTGATGCTTTCTGTGTTTCCCGGGGTAACTGTAACAAATTCTTGCATCGGTCTCCCCTTTGTAAATGGGTCACTTTCACCACTGTTACTTCTGAATATCTGCAATCATCCTGAAAGCATTTGCCTAGTTTTGGAGATACTGGTATAGAAGTGCATAGGCTTTCTCCCTGTACAAGCGTGAATGTAATGCCGCCATGTGATTGACTTTATGATGAACTGCCACTTCCTGCAGTGTTGCCAGGGGTGTGAGATACTGCCATTAAACTTGGGCATTGTGTGCCATTTTTCTCAGGCTGCCTAATAAATATCTTTTCATCATAATCATCTTCTCAAAGCCATTCTGCTGCTGACATCCACCAAATTTATTGAGGTGAAGTTGTTAAATCTCACCGTTTATTCTCACTGATGGGTTCGGAGCCGATCCTCGGCTCCAATACGGCCGATAGCAAAGCTCAAGGTTTGCCAGTAGCTCAAGACCCAAGCCCCTTATCCCACAATGCATTGCCAGAATTACCTCAGATCTAGTTTGCTGCAGCAAGAGAGATCTTAGTGATCCAGCTAGCTCGGACCATTTGTGGAAAAATTAGTAGCAAATTTATAAAAAAAACTTTTCTTTTCTTACTAAAATAGTTGTGTGTTCATATCAGGTTGTTTATTAATATAATCTATAGTTTATGTAGTTTTAGACAGTTTAAATAGTTAGTGCCCTGTTGGCTTCGTGGTTTGTGTGGGCCTTTACCCTATTTACTCTTATTAGTCTTTCTAATAGTCAGGGTTCTTCTCTGTGGGCCTCTTAGCCCTATATTGGTAACCTGTAATTATATTGTTATAGTTAGTGCCCTGTTTGGGCTTAGTAGTTTTGTGGATTTTTACAAGTCAGTAAGGATTTTTTTGTCTTACTCTTTCAGTTTACTGTTTGTTATTAACTATGTCGGATGAAAAGGAGAAATCCCATCCTAAATTGAGATTCAAAAAATGCCCAGATTGTGGGCAGAAAATGTCCATCACTGACGGACACATCCAATGTGTCTACTGTCTGGGGGCTAAACACCTCCAAGACACTTGCAGCATTTGCTATTCTTTTTCTTCAAGAGTCCTCTTGGAAAGAAGGAGGAAACTAATAGATAGGAGATTGCTACAGCAATCTTTTTCTGAGGTTTTGAGTAGCCATGAGAGTGCTAGCACATCCTCCAAATCCAGATCTTCTGACAAAGTGCCAAAAAAGGCAAAAATTTCAGAAGGAGGGTCATCGGTTCCACAGACATCGGAACCGAGTGTACCTCTGAGTCGGAGCCAGCTCTCAGTTTTGGAGCCAGTCACTGAAGTTCCTTCTTCACCTCTGCTCCAATTTAGCACCTTTGGTGCATTCAGCTAAGTCCTCAGTCAGCCTTTCAGATTTGGACATGGATCGGCTAGTGCAGAAGCTTTTACAGGCACCAGGACTTGCCAAATTGTTGTCGGCCCCAACCCGCTTGTCGGTGCCAAAGACCATGGAACCGGATTTGTGTACTCCTCCTCCAAGCCGTACTGGACTCTTGGAGCTGAAGGAAACTGAACCGATGGTTGTCAAACCCTTGGAGCTGATACCTGCACCGGTGTTATCGGCTCCATCTACTCGGATGTCCTCGGTGCCGATCGGGGACTCTAGGAGCCAACGCTCTCCCGTCGGGTCCGAGGAGGATAGTCGAACCGATTTGTCAGTGCCGACTCTTCCTCTCAGGGCTTTGGCTCGGATGAGCTCGGGCTCGGAGCCCAGGGTTCGGTGCGGGAGGATCTGATGGTACTCTCGGATCCGTCCACTCCTTCTCATCGGAGCCATGGTGCCTTCGATGCTATGAGGAGAGTTTTGTCTCCAAAGACAATGTCAGCATCGGTTCAGCCTTTCCTCTCCCCTCAAGCTCCTGCATCTACTTCTACATCTACCGGTCCCTCTAAGCGTAGAGACCCCAAGCCACAAGTACCCCCACAGGGCGTCCCCTACTCTTCTGAGGCCTCCCCAGATCCCTCCACTGAGGAGGTGCCCAGGAAGAGACTGTGCAAGAGGAGGCACTTAGACTCCCCACAGGAGTCTTTGACATCTGATACAGACTTAGATGAGTCAGAAGGGCCCCCTCGATCCCCCTCTGAGGATATCTCCTTTGCAGAGATACTAGAGATCCTTAGTCAGAGGGGTGATTGGCAGTCCAAGACCCCTACTGAGGATGAGTCCATGCTCTTGAAGGCTTTTGTGTCTCAACCTTCCACTTCTTGGGTGTCTCCGCCTTACAACGAGCTCATGGAACTGATTTCTAGTAAGGCATGGGAGTCACCAAAGGCCATGGAACCTGTTCCTCGTAAGCTCAATAAATTCATGTCTGCCCCAGTGGACAAGCCATTTTTGACAAAGGGAGTGCCTGTTGATACCATGGTGGTAGCTGCAGCCACCAAAAAGGAAGTATCTGAGACATCCACCTCTATCCATCCCCCTAACAGAGATTCTAGGGTCATGGATAGATATGGGAAGCGCATGTTTAGTTCAGTGACTTTTTCTCTGTGATCACTGAACTACTTAACCCACTTTACGAGACTACAGAGAGATCTCCTGAAAGAGCTAGAAGATACTCTTCAGGGTACAATAGCTGCAGGGGTGATATATAAAGGACTGTGAAGTGTGGTTTAAATGCAGTCTGATGAAGCCAAGAAGGTGAAAGCGCTAACTGTACCAAATAAAGAGCGTTCGTTTATGTTTTAATGGAAGTCTTGAGTTATATTATTCTTAATTAAGTTTCTTCATTTTCATTTTTGGAATTTGTGAAGCCTACATGTGTTCCGGTTACCGTTTATGAGTTTGTGGACATTTATTACTTTTTACATGGTAACGGACACGCTACTCGCCTGGGGCTACGTTATTGTGTGTGGTATTTCCTTTATTAATACCCCATTTGATGGCTCATCACTATTTGGGCCCAAAGTAAAGGAAACTTTAACCAGGTGTGAGCAAGAAGGCAAGACCTTATCTGCCGTTGGAGTCCGTTTCTCGACCACTACTCGGCCCTACCCCAAGGGTCCTAGGGAAGGGAAAATGTTGTTCTGAAAAGCACAGGGAGCCTTTCAGGACACACATGGAGAAACCCCCCCTAGAGGCAGAGGAGGGGGTTATAACGGAAGACGCCACCCCCGCGGCAGAGGGGGTCCACAGCAACAGGGTGACTGGGGTCAGTTCTCCGGTCAACCCTACCAGCGCCCCTGAAAGGGGGCCTGACTATTCGGCTCTGGAGGCAGTCGGGGGGTCATTTGTCTTTGTACCCAGAAGCCTGGCTAAACATAACATCAGATACTTGGGTACAAAGCATAATTTCCAGAGGATATTTCATACCGTTCTCTTCCCCTCCCATTCCTGTAAAGAGAATCCCAGATGTTCCACCCAATCTCAGGGAACAAGCAATCACAGAGGTCCACAGATTGCCAGAAAAAAAGAGTCATCCAACCAGTCCCAGCAGACCAAGTTGGATTCGGAACTTACTCAAGATTCTTTTTGGTACCAAAGAAAACAGGGGACTGGAGACCTATCTTGGACCTCAGCAGACTCAACCAGTTCATAAAGAAAGGAAAGTTCCGAATGGTCACGCTTCAGTCCATTCTTCCCTTCATAGGAAATGGCGATTGGATGTGCTCCATAGATCTCAAGGACGCGTACTATCACATAAAGGTGAACAGACGCTCCAGAGATCATCTGTGCTTCCGGCTGGGAGCCAATCATTACCAGTTTTGAGCCCTGCCCTTTGGTCTCACTACAGCCCCCAGAGTGTTCACCAAATGCATGGCAGTGGTCACGGCTCACCTGAGACGTCTAGGATTCCAGGTGTTTCCATACCTAGACGATTGGCTCCTCACCGCTGCCACCAGGCATCAATTGACTCAGGCAACACAATACACTCTGACATCAATTAGGCATTACAATTAACTTCGAAAAGTCTGCCTTATCGCCATCGCAGCATACCGTTTTTATAGGAGCAGAGTTAGATACCTCAACTACCACTCTACATCTCCCTGTCGAAAGAGTCTTTCTTCTCCACCAAAACATCAGCTCACTGGTGTCAAAGAACAATGCTACAGCAGCAGAGGTATTAAAGGTGCTAGGTTTGATGGCGGCAGCAATCCTGGCTATACCACTCGCAAGGATGCATATGCGAATTCTTCAATGGCTCCTCTTCGCTCAGTGGTCTTACCAGAAACTGCCGATGCACCACATGATTCTCATCACGGATTCTTGCAGGAGAGACCTTTGGTGGTGGTTGACGTCTCTTCATGTCACAATTGGAAGACCCTTTGTCCCCCCCCCCCCAGTAGCCACTGTGACCACGGACACTTCCCTGATTGGGTGGGGGGGGGGGCATTTTCAGGGAAAGACTGCCCAAGGCACATGGACAGATCAAGAATCACATCTGCACATCAATGTTCTAGAGTTGAGAGTGGTGCTTCTGGCATTGCAGTACTTTCAGGACTCTCTCCCTCTAGGAACTATTGCAATTCAGATGAACGACATGTCAGTAGTCTGGTACTTGAAAAAGCAAGGCGGAACCAAGTCTTACCCCCTTTGTCGAGAAGCCCTCAGGGTCTGGCAATGGGGTGTGTCATCCCAGCATTTTCTGTTAGCAACGCACATCCCAGGGAAATCCAACGTGATAGCGGACAAGCTAAACAGGGCGATATTTCTCCCTCACGAGTGATCTCTCAAACAACAGGTTGCGGAGTTGATTTTCCGCAAATGGGGCCAGCCTTGCTGTGACCTTTTTGCCAGCCACATCAATTCAAAATGCAGAAGTTACTTTGCCCTAATACCACCTCCCGGTCATCCCCCGAGAGATGCACTTTTACACGATTGGCCCCAGGGTCCTTTATGCATTTCCACCCTTCCCATTAATACCCAGATTTTTACAGAAAGCAAAATTGTTGGGAAGGACTGTTATATTCATAGCCCTCTACTGGCCTTGACAGATTTGGTTTCTGTTTCTCCACCATCATCTGTTGGAAGATCCATGGATCCTGGACCCAGTTCTGGACCTTCTGATGCACCCATCAGGGGACCTTCGTCCTTCACTGCAGTCCCTGAAACTGACTGCTTGGCTAATCCACTTCCCCTAATTGCCAGGCTTCATTCAATTTCAGAAGATACAAGACAAATTCTCTTGTCTTCTCACAAGCCATTTACCAGGAAATTATATGGCAGTAAGTGGACAAGGTTCTCAATTTGGGCCAACACGCAGAACATTGACCCTTTCCGAGCTCCGCTATCTTCTATTTTAGAATTTTTGACAAAAATTTTTAAGGAAGGGCCAGCAGCTGCTACAGTTCGAGTTCAGTTAGCTGCCATCTCAAATTTTCACCTTGGGTTTGGTGGCTCAAATGTTATGGGCCATAAATTATTCAAGACTTTTCTTAAAGGCATTCTTCATATGAGACCTCCGGTCAAAATTCCCTATTCTCCCTGTAATTTAAACCTTATGCTGTCTCAAATTATTCTTCCTCCCTTTGAACCAGCATCTTCTTGTGATCTCAAATTTTTATCTTGGAAAACAATATTTCTTGTAGCCATTACTTCTGCCTGCAGAGTGTCAGAACTTCAAGCATTATCTATCAGACCACCATACATGATTTTCCATGCTGATAGAGTATCTCTCAGAACAAACCCCTCTTTTTTTACCTAAAGTCTGTTCTGAGTCAAATATCAATCAGGTCATTGAGCTGCCAGTCTTTTTTCCCAACCACTCTAACAAATTGGAATACATGCTGCACAAACTTGATGTTCACAGACAGCTCAGATTTTATCTTGACAGAACTAAGGATATTAGAAAATCAGATCAACTTTTTGTATCCTTCTCAGAAGAAAGAAAAGGCAATCCAGTGGCTAAAACAACCTTGTCTAAACAGTTATCCGATTGTATATCCTTTGTTTATGAAAATGCGAACATGCCATTAACACACAAACCTAAGGCTCATTCTACCAGAGCCGTCTCTACGTCTTCTGCCTTTCAAGCTAAATTGCCCCTTGTCAATAGTTGCGCTGCAGCCACTTGGTCTAAGCCTCATACCTTTATCATGCATTACAAAGTAGATAAGGCTTCAAGGGACAGGTCTTCCTTTGGTTCTACGGTACTGAAGAACATACTCCCATGAGCCACCCAGGGTTGAGGGTGCTAGGGACACTAACCATCAGTGAGAATAAACGGCGAGATTTAACAACTTCACATAAAGAAGTTATGTACTTACCATAACGTTCCATGTGAGTTGTTTATCTCGTTTTTATTCTCAGGTCCCTCCCTCCTTCCCCCTCCTGGCTGACTGTTGACTTAGAGGCTAGTACCATCCTGGTTATTCAGTATTTCTTCTTCCCCCTTGGGAAGTGTTCTTGGTAGATATATATAAAAGGGTATGCATATGTATGTATATAGCAGCAAACAAGATCTGAGGTAATTCCGGCAGTGCATTGTGGGATAAGGGGCTTGGTCTCAAGCTACTGGCAAACCTTAAGCTTTGCTATTGGCCGTGTCGGAGCCGAGGATTGGCTCCGAACCCATCAGTGAGAATAAAGGCGAGATAAACAACTCACATGGAACGTTATGGTAAGTACATAACTTCTTTTTATAGTGTAACTGTTTGTTTCTGCTGCTGGCCCTGTAAGAACTGATTTAAAAAACATTAGTAATAAACAAATAGCAAACAATTAAGGAGGTGTAGGGATCACTTTTATCATGCACAATGCCTTTATTTTCATTCTTTGCAGTTGTAGAAGGATCACATATTAATAGTAATTGTCATGTGTTTAATGTAATTATTCCTTACTGTTTTTAAAACAGCTTTTCTGAGTGGAAGAGTGTTGCTGCTGAAGATGTTGGTAACAGCCAGTGTCCACACCACCTGTGATTATTCCAGTGTCATTATCTTTTGTGTCACAGTCACCCCCATGGATGGAGAGGAGGTATTCCTCCTCTGGCGTTAATGGGATAAATGTTACAGTCCTTCCCAGTACTGATACGGGGGAAATGGATTCTGTCTTGCCTTGCTTCTAGCATGTCCTACCATATAATTTGCCATCTTCTTGCGCTATATTAATCTGTGGCTCCTTTCACCTAACTGCATAAATGTCCAAGAGAACTTGATTCCAGGCTTTTGTCCTCTGAGCTTGTTTGCCCCCCCCCCTTTATCAAACAGACATTTGCCATATGTCCAAAGGGCTGCCATGAGGAGTGATATTCCTCATGACCGAAGATGTCCTTTCTCTGCCTTGATCCCTTCTTTTGCATCATTACTGCACATAAAAAAGGCCACAGTCATACACAAAACATTTCTGATGTAATTATCAGTCAACACAACAATGACCATGTGTGCTTTCCATGCTCCTATAAAAAATTAACACAAACCCCATAATTATATACACATGTAAAATTTCACTCTAACAAAGTAAAGTTGTGCTATAACAATGTCTGCAGCATCATTCACAACAATAAAGCAATCCCTTTTTAACAGATTTATTCTTTCCTTAGCCCCCACCTTTTTCATGCATTCATAATACTGTCATTTTTCATACTTCAGTGACACTCACAAATCTTCAAATAAAGACATATGTATGTTCAACCAACAACATATCCTTACAGCTTCAGTACTCCACAATTAAAACACATATGTATGCACAATCAGTACATGACACCAAAATAGAAGATTTTTTTCAGTGATCAGTGATCATTCCCCTTTGCTGCTGTAATGATTTTCCACTTACAAGTGACAGCTTTGCACTAGTCATTAAAGCCATGATAATATACCTATCATATCAGTAAAATAAAACTTTTTTCAATGCAACTTACTAATTTTACATCCTTTTGAAGTGTCTGAATATTTTTTTCTTATAGTATGAAGTCTGTGGTTTCTTAAGTCATTTGCTGCCTAACTCATATAATCACAAGTTAATATGGTGGTGTCACATAAATTCAGGTCCATTTATACATTCTGTATACAAATTAAGACCTTTTTCGCTTAACTCTAAAAATCACATTAATAAGCAAATGTGTACATCATTCTTGGCTGTTCATGGATGCAGCCACAGATTCATGTGAATGCACTGTAGAAAGCAACAGTATCTGAAGCAGTCCTCAGCAGCCCCCAGCATGCTGCAGAAATGTGTGGATAGCCTTAGATAAGCTGAAAGCTTGATATATTCAGAAAAGGAAAATGGAGTCATATGTTTGACAGTCTGCACAACCTTGAAGTGTAATCCCTGCCCATCTAACATCATCTGGCACACCTCATCACCTCATACTACTCAATACCTAATAAAAGTTGATGATCACACACATAGGAATATTATTTATGTACCCCCCCAAATCAGGTATAATACTTCAAAAAAGGTAGCTGAGGCAATGTACAGCAACAGTAGCAATTATAAGTAATACAAAGAAAAGTGATGATTGTATACTGTTTTTTTATCCACCATATAAATGAAATGTCAATGTACTCCTTAAAAAACATGTATGTGACAAAGCATTTTGGTTAAACCAACGTTGCCAGTAATAACATTACTTGGTCTAATGTCCTCCTGTTTAACTGGGTTTGATTAAGGTGATGTCACACACCGGAGGGAGTGGTTCTAAACCCGTGGGTCATATTAATCATAGGTTTAAAAACTATATAATAAAGTTGCCTAATTTAAGTATTTGCTAGATTAAATATGTGTACCTGCAGAAATGTAGCTGTATGCAATTATAGTAATACAAAAGAAAACTTAACCATATCTGTGCACAGAACTGCATCTCTATGCAAATATATGGAATGTTTATGCAATGCAAAATTTTATGTATAAATACAAATGCAGCATATATATATATATATATATATATATATATATATATATATATATATATATATATATATATAGTTTACTGACAGATATATATATATATATATATATATATATATATGAATAAAATATTAACCTGCATATACATAGTCTGTAAATCATGAATCTGCATGAGTACACTTAAAACTACTTGTGCATGTACTTATGCAGAAAGCAAAAAAAAAATTGCATTTCCATATTTTCATTTAGTATTGCATTAACATAGGTTGTAGTTAAATTACATACAGAAAGTTTGCATAGGCCAGAAAATATTTATTAGTGTAGTAATTGTGTAAAAAAGTCATTTTTTCCACAATTATAACTGCAATTACAAAATGGCTAAATTCAATCAGGCACCATGCCCTAATTAGAGTGGAGGTTGGGGGAGGTGGGGAGGGGTTCCACTGTCAAGTGAAAGTCCAGCACATACTATACTGAGAAATGACCAGTATTATTACTTATGCATTACTTCTGCATACATTTATATGCTCAGAATTCGTAAGGAAGAAGACTATCAAAGCATGCATTTTTATGTGGCTAAGGAAATGAAAACTTCCATGACTTGCTACATTATTTTGTGTCTCTGCACCAGCTGGATGAACACAATTCACAGCCTGTTACATGTAATGTATATTTAAAAAGTCTTTCCACCAAAAGTGCATCAATATCTTCATAACTTACATGAAACAGAAGATTATCAAAGTATGAGAATTCAGATGCCAACATATATTTCAAACAAACACAAAATAAGCAATTACCGAAGCAGTAGAAACAGGATTTTCAGATCATATGCAATATGGATAGAAATTACTGCGGTGGTGGTGCTGTGGTAGCCTTGTCGTCTCACAGTAAGACATTGTACTGTTCGATTCTCAGCTAGAGCATCTTCTGTGTGGAGACATGCATGAATGGGTGTACCTTCGTTGAAGGTTGTGCATCAGGGCCGGCAACTCAGCACGTAAAAATCTACTGCCAATCATTAGTGGACCGGGGTTCCGCTGTGGCGACCCCTAACCAGGAAAAGCCGAAAGACACAACAACAACATGCAATATGGATAGAAATTGAAGAAAATAAAGAGAATATAAAAATTGGAAAATGAATTAAAAGAATAAATGAGAAAGTATGGAATGATTAAGGAAAAGATAATATATTGGAATTATGGAAGGATGCTATAACTATTGTCATTCTTTTGTGGTACTTTTATAATACCTGGACAAAATGGGGTTGGCATTTAAAGAGAAATATAAAAATATATAATTACAATGGGAATGTGGAACAAGACAAAAAGAAAAAAAAGAATATATGGAAATGCAGAATAAGGTATTAGAAAGTTTGGAGAGAAATGAGAAAGTATATTACAGAAAAGAAGAAGAGATATATAAAAGAAGTCAAGAAAAAATGAAAGTGTTGTTTTTATAAACAAAGATCTGCAAGGGAAAAAGGAAGAACTATTTCCTTATTTAAGTAAAACAATTAAAGAAGAAAGTGGTATAATGAGAAAAATGAAAAATAAAAAGGGGAAAGTGGGAAAATAACATGGAAGTATTATGGAAATTGTAGTACAGTATGCTAAAGAGATTTTAAGGAAAAGAGAGATAAAAAATGAAAATTAATGGAATATTAATTAATTTGCAAAATAAAGATATGGATAAACACATTACCTTAATGATTTAGATATTGTGATAAATAAAGTAAATCTCAATTCTGCAGCAGGTTCAGATAGTATAGGTTATGTAATGTATAAGAACATGGGTCAGTGGCAAAAAGAAACCTTAACAGGTATATTTAATGAATGGCTAAAGGATGGTACTTGTTATACACAAATATGTAGTAAAATCACTGGATTGATTTGGAGAGAAAGATGAAACGAATAATTGCAGACCAGTTGTGTTAAACATATTGATTATAAGAGATTATGAAAATAATACAAGTAAGATTAGAGAATACGATACATAAGAAATTAAAAGATAGTATTTATGGAAAAGAATGTTAGGAGGTATTAATGATAGTTAGAGAATGATAGATGATATTAAAAAAGAAAGTAACTAAGACAAATTATTGGAAGGAGATATAAATAAAGCATTTGATGGCATAGATCATTATATGCTATGGAAAATAATGGAAGGATGTAGTTTTAGTAAACAAAGTCAGGAAGTAATTAGATCAGTATATAGAAACAGCAAAATAAGAGTTTTGATTAATGGTTAGTTAAGTTGAAGATAGAGATGAATAGAGGTTTAAAACACGAATGTCCAATGAGTATTTATTTATTTTATTTATTTATTTTATTTTATTTTTATTTTACATTTGTTGACCGGGAAAGTCCGACTGGACACATGTCCATTTTCAGCGGAGGCCCGGGGAGAAAAGCTCCAATAGTACATAGTAGGTTACAAAAAGTTCCAATAGTACATAGTAGGTTACAACAATGTTTGACAGCTAACATACGATTGTAGTTATGCACTAAATACCCAGGGAAGAAAAAAAAGTTACATTAGTATGTACAATAACAATTAGAGAGAAAAACAAAGCATCATATAGTTAGTATACACAGGTAAGAAAAAGTTACATTAGGATGTACAGTGAACAATTATTATAAGAAACAAACCTACAAGTAGTTAGTTTCAGGGGGAGAGTAGATGGCTTGAGGCCTAGGAGGATAGTAATTTCACTGAGGAGGTTGAGGGGGAGCTATGGGTTAGTCTGGATTAGAACATTGGCAAAGCCAGTGGGATTTGAAGTGGTGGGAGAGGCCATTTCTGAAAGTATTTAGGGAGGTTGATTCGGTGAGACTAGGTGGAAGAGAGTTCCATATTTTACCCACTGTGTTTGAAAACAGAGAGTCACCTCCTGAGTTACAGGATTTGATTGTCTGTGCGAGTAATCTGTGGGATGATCTTAGTCTATTTAGGTTGGTATAAGGGGTAATTATTCCAGACAGGCCGGGAGTGTTTTCAGGTTGAGAGAGTATTTTGTAAGCAATAATAAGTTGCTTCTGTAGAAGTAGGTTTGGTAGTTCTATCCAACCTAGGTTCTGAAGATTAGTACAGTGTTGGGTTTTGTAGGGCAGGCCTGTGGCAAATCTTGCAATATGATTATAACAACAAGAGAGTTTAGATAGATCCAATTTGTTGGGATTTGTAAGTATGGGGGAAGCATACAAGAGGGTAGAAAGGAGATGGGTGCGAGTAATGGCAACTTTAGCCGTGGGAGTCAGAAAAGATTTTATTCTATAAAGGGACCCCAGTTTTTTATTAACAGTTTTGATAGTTTGGTTGATGTGCACATCAAATCTGAGTTTGTTGTCAATGGTAACCCCTAATAGCTTGGTATGAGGGTCGGGGGTGATGGTGGTTCCATTGTTGGATTGTACACAAAAGGGAAAAGTTGGTGTTTTATGGGTAGGATGGAAGAGTAGCATTTTCGTTTTTTT
Source organism: Protopterus annectens (assembly GCF_019279795.1). Classification (NCBI taxonomy): domain Eukaryota; kingdom Metazoa; phylum Chordata; order Ceratodontiformes; family Protopteridae; genus Protopterus; species Protopterus annectens. The sequence continues at coordinate 609,485,586 of NC_056725.1, read as the reverse complement.
TTTGGATTAAGGATCAGTTGGCGTTCTGATAACCAATTCTCAACTGCAGTGAAACAGTCTTGAGTTTTGGATAATAGAATAGTTGGGGATCTATCTGAGCAAATTAAAGTCGAGTCATCAGCATATTGAATACATGTAGACTCTGGGATGACTTTGTTAAGATCATTAATAAAGATGGAAAATAGAAGAGGGCCAAGTATGGAACCTTGGGGACTCCTATGGTGTTGGGTATGAGGTCGGAGAGCTTGCTTTGCCAGAGCACAGCTTGTTGCCTATCAAAAAGATAGGCATGAAACCAGTCTAGGGTTTTGTTATCTAGATAGAGAGTTTTTAGGGTTGCATGCAAGAGTTTGTGGTTGACCATATCAAAAGCTTTTGATAGGTCCAAGAAGAGGGCTGAAGAAATTTTTTGTCATTCGGTTAAGATTGATAGTGTTTGTGAAAGAGAGGAGAGCGGTAGTAGTGCTATGTTTGGGCCTGAAGCCATGCTGGGAGTTGGTTAGCAGGTTTTCCTGAGTTAGGTAGTGGATGAGTTGTTTCTGAATACTTTTTTCCATGATTTTTGCCATTGGTGACAAAATGGCTATTGGTCTGTAATTTGAGAGGTCAGTGGATGAGCCACCTTTATGGAGGGGGATGACATGGGAGATTTTCCATATGGAGGGGATTGTGGATTCAGTTATGGTCCGATTAATTAAGATTGAGATGCGATAGGCTATAACATCCGCAGCTTTTTGTAGAAAGTCTGCTGGAAGTAGGTCTGCCGCGAGAGTGGTTGGCTTTAGTTTCCTTATTAAGGATCGGATGTATGCAGTAGGGACAGGTTGTAGGTTGAATAACGGCATGGTCTTCTGGGTGGGACTAGTGGTTAGGGAGCAGGGGGCTACTTGTTGGTTGGCTAAGGATTTGATCACATCGATGAAGAAGGTATTAAAGGATGTGGCCACTTCATCTGGGTTTTTCATAGTTAGGTTTGCTGGTGTGGGGGTGGAGGACCTGCCTGGATGGAGAAGTTTGTTTATTCCTGTCCAAAGCTTTTGGGGGTTGTTTTGATGTTTATGTTGTAGTTGGAAATAGTAGTTCTTTTTGTCCATTAAGATAGATTTTTTTGTGTCATTTCTTAGTTTTTGGAAGTTAGTACGGTCTAGGGGTGTCTTGGTAGTGCCATTTATTCCATGCTTTGTTTCTAGATTTGATTTTGGCTGTGGAGTCTTTTGATAGCCATGGTGCTATGAGAGCTTTTGTTTTGATTAACCGTTTGGGGCATGTGTGTCAAGTATGTTTAGAAATGTGGAGTTAAATTTTATTACAGCTTCTTCTAGTGGGAGGTGTTTTAGGATTGACCAGTTACAGGACTGCAGCTCATTTCGAAATCTAGTGATGTCAGAATGTTTGGTGCTTCTAACAGTCCTGAGTACAGGGAGGTGGCAGCTACCACTTTTGCTTTTTACCATATAAGTAATGAGGTGATCACTGAGCTCATTAGTAATGGTCCCAGATTTATAAGTTTCGGGTTTATGGTTAGTGAGTATCCAGTCTAGGATACTTTCTTTTTGTTTGTTGCTGCCAATTTTAGTAGAGGTGGTAATATTTTGTGAGAAGCCATGGAGATTGATATTGGTTGGATCTGTCTCTGACATACATTGATTCCAGTCAATGTTGACATCTCCCAGAATTATGGTTTCTTGTGGGAAGTTATTTGTCAGCCAACTTAGAGTGTTCTCAAGAGTGTCAGAGTTGTTCCCAGGGGGAATATAGATTACGATTAGGTTAATACTTTTTTCTTTATTTAGTTGTAGTTTTAGGGTTGTTAATTCTACGTTGGGTATTTGCGGTGGCTGAGTGGGGTGTAGGGTAATGTTGAGTGTGCTTTTGAAGAGCACAGCAGTACCACCACCTCTTTTCGGTCCTGTATATGTTGTAGCCAGGTGGCAGGATTTCGTTATCTTTGGTCTCTGGTTTGAGCCAGGTTTCTGTGAGACACATAATGTCAGGGAGGTAAGTTGCTAAAAGAGCATGTAGATTATGAATTTTATTATTTAGGCTTCTAATATTAAGGTGGCAAATAAGAAGGAGTCAGGAGGTCTTGGAAACAAGGATGTTTTATTTGCACTGTCATTTGATGGAGGGCCTGGGTTTGGGTGTATGTCTCCATCTATATTTATGTTTTTTCTAAGATACATTATTAGCTTCATCAGTTTATGTAGTAGTTTATCTATGTTTTGGACTTGGGGTAGATTATGTTTGGTTTATAGGAGTAGTGGAAGTGAGTAAGCGGTGTTTTGTTGATTAGGTAGTGAGTAGGGTGATTAGTGTTGATCAGAAATGTGGGAGTACTAGTTTGGTACTTTGGATAATGAAAACCTGGGTGTGTTTGGGACTCGTATATAGTTAGCAGGTATAGTGTGATAAGAATTGGTAGGGTGAGAGTTACAGTTTTGGGCTGGTATAGTGATATGGGGTGTTAAGGACTTCATACTGTTGCTTGATTGGTTATAAGATAGTTAGTGTAGGTGGTTTGGTATTGGTTGGGGAGAGGCGGGGTGGGAGTGTGGCAGTCTGATATGTGAGCGTAGTGGACTTGGTGGAGCAGTCAAAGAGGTGGGTCAAGAGTTTCGAGTGGCTAGAGATAAAGGAGGGTGTGGTTAGTTAAGTATAAATTTAGGGGTACTGGGGTGGGATACGGGGCAGGGGTGGGGTTAATCCCACTCCACACAGAGCAAGTCCAGGTAATACACTAGTAGATGTTTTTCCTTGCTACAGGGCTCTACAAGTGAAGCATAATAGTAGCTGCACTTTTGCTTATAGTTTGGGATTAGCTCCTCTGTTTTACTCAGAATTCACACTAATTTTCCAAGTAAGTGAGGAGAAGATACTGTTGTTTCGTCTTACTGCTGTGTGTGAAACCCAGTTAAGCTAGTTTAGGGATACTTTACAATGTAAAATACATTAGTAGCTTTCATTTTAGTAGGATATTGACCTTGTAGATGAAAGTGTTTGGTAGATAGTATAGTTCTGGGCTGTTGGTAGATAGTTTAGTTCTGAGCTGTTCTACACTTTAGGTATCGCTTTCTTCCTTAGCGATATTGAGAGGGAGGTCGGGAGATTACAGGACAGTACCTTGTAGATGAAAGTGTTTGGTAGATAGTATAGTTCTGGGCTGTTGGTAGATAGTTTAGTTCTGAGCTGTTCTACACTTTAGGTATCGCTTTCTTTCTTAGCGATATTGAGAGGGAGGTCGGGGGAGATTACAGGACAGTACCTTGTAGATGAAAGTGTTTGGTAGATAGTATAGTTCTGGGCTGTTGGTAGATAGTTTAGTTCTGAGCTGTTCTACACTTTAGGTATCGCTTTCTTCCTTAGCGATATTGAGAGGGAGGTCGGGGGAGATTACAGGACAGTACCTTGTAGATGAAAGTGTTTGGTAGATAGTATAGTTCTGGGCTGTTGGTAGATAGTTTAGTTATGAGCTGTTCTACACTTTAGGTATCGCTTTCTTCCTTAGCGCGATATTGAGAGGGAGGTCGGGGGAGATTACAGGACAGTACCTTGTAGATGAAAGTGTTTGGTAGATAGTATAGTTCTGGGCTGTTGGTAGATAGTTTAGTTCTGAGCTGTTCTATAGTAGTATTTATAAGTAGTAGTAGTATAAGTAGTATTTTATTTGTAATAATAACAAATTCACTAGTAAAGAAAACAAATGAAAAAAATAGAAAAGTGTAGTACAGTCAGAATAAAGGTCTTAAATATCCTGCTATCTTATCTTGTGTGGATGATATTATTCTCATGACTAAAGACAGTAAAATGATGGAAGAAGTGATTTTGTGTGTAAATAAAAGCTTAGAAGAAATAGGGATGTCACTAAACTGAGAATAAAGCAAGGGCTTTGGATCATAAGATAAGTTAAAAAGGAATTCAAAAAGGAAATATCAATATTAGTAATAACATTTGGGGCACTGGGTGTCGTTAAGGAGCAATGGATAAAAATTGTAGAAGAACTGAGGAATTAATATTATATGGAGTCGATATAGATTATCTTATAGAAAAAAAGTACACCTGATTTATTCTATATTGATGGGGAAAATTTGGCTGGTGTGTATATATATATATATATATATATATATATATATATATATATGATACAAAAAGATATGGAAAAACATTTTACTGAAGTGATGTTTAGATTTATTTGGGGATCTAAACTGAACCTGATAAAAAGGGGAGTATTAACTATGGATAAAGATAGTGGGGGGTTGGGTTTGTTGAATCCTATAGTATATGGGGGATGGTTGAATTTATATTGGGTATTAAGATGGATAAATGGAGTAGAAAGGAGAAGAAAGTAAATTGATAATTGTATTATTTAAGACAATATGACAGAAAATGGAATCTAATAAAATTTAATAAGAGGGAGAGGGATTGGAGAAGTGAAGAAATAAAAATGTATCAAGACAAAATAAAAATATGGAAACTAAGTATAGATGAAGTAGAATAAAATAGGCAGTTGTGGTAAAAACATGATGAAAAAATTGTGTGAACCCATGGGGACATCTGTGAGAAGAAAAAATAAAAACTATAAAACATAGAAATAAAAGGTGTATGAAGAATGTGGACTGGCATAATTCTTTGTGACTGTTACAAATTCATAGATTGCCAGTAAAAGGAAATATGCCTTATAAAAAAAAGTAAATGAAAGGATATGCCTTTTGTGGTGAATTAGAAACTGCAGACCATGTTTTTTTATTTATGTAAAAGATTAAAAAATTATGGGAATTATGGGAAAAAATAATAGAGAAGAATATTTTGAAAGGAAGATGGATATAATTGAATTTGGATTTTATAAAAAATGTAGTAAAGAATATGTTAAAAAATTGGATAAGAAAGGGTATTGTATAGATGATATGGAATGAAAGATTGAATGAGATTATGTTTAATAAAAATTGTATAATACCAAATATAATACAAAAAATTAAGTAGTGGTTGTGAAAAAAGAAGTGGGGTCCATACAAATGTGAAACAAAAAGTTGAAGATTTGGGAATGTAGAGCTGATACATTTTTATGTCTTCATTTCTCCATTCCCTTGTAAATTAATGTAAATATATATGTGCCGTGAGATCTTTTATATCCATCTAAGCTACCACCAACCCAAGCAGACAGGGCCTTAGTTTATCATCTCATCCAAAGGGTGGCACACTCAGGAGTATAGCACTGCCACAAGAGTGTCAGCAATCAATCTTTCTGGTGAGAGTGGTACTTGTTGCATCACTGACATTGTTTCATATTTGCTTCCTTTATTTCATTTTGCTAAGACCCAGCATGAAAAAAAATCACTTCAGAACTCTAATTTTTCACAGACATTGTCAGCGTTTCTGACATGCAAGTGTTATTTTAGACCCCAAATATCAGTAAGAATAAACTGATTTACACACTTTACTTTTCAGCTTCAATGCTTGAAAAATAGTTTGTGGCAAAAGTAATACATTCTTCTTCTGATGAAATCTTAAAGAAAGTAGTTTGCCATTAATAGTAAGTATTTCAGTCAACTGATATTCACTGTACTTTCTATGCAGTGCAATGGAATGTACTTTGCTTCACACATTTTCACAGTCACCACAAACATTTGGGGGAATTCATAAATGTTACTGCTAGGTGTACTTCATGGTAAGCTTTCTGAATTCATAACATAGTACTCTAGCCTGAAGGTGCAGTATGTCAGGCTGTCTCCAGGTCCATGTTACATGCAATGAGGCAGTCTGGGGAGAGGCGATGTTACTTGCCATGTACCTTCTTCTCAGAACTATCTGTAGGAAAGCATCAATGATACAATCAATTCATAGACTTGCTTAGCCATGTAGAATGGTACGACCACCTACCCCTATCATATTGTGGTAGTGAGCACAGCCAAAATAAAGAGGTAAGTCCTAGGGTATTTGTGTTAAGGTAGAAATGGGAAGTGTGTGATTGAGTGTATGCAAGGGACTGCATGTGTGATTATGTGTGTGCATGAGTGTATTTGTCTGCTTGGGGGATAGTGCAAGGGAGGTAGTGAATGGGTGAGTGAGTTAGGTGTGTGTGTATGTGTGTGTGTGTGTGCATGTGTGTGTGTGTGTTTGTATGTGTATGTGAATGGATGAATAGATAAGTGTGAATTTATGAATGTGAGTGATTGAGATCAGACAGGTAGGAGACTGCATGTATTTGCTTGTCTGTTTGATGTATATATGTGTGGGCTGTGGAAGAGATTGCTGTCATTCCTTCACATACCACTACACTAATGAGCATAATCTAGAAGATTGGGTGGGGGACCACTAGAGAGCAGAAATAACTGTGCTACGAGGATGAGGGGCCACTAAGCACTAGGTATAAATACTCTTGTGCCTTAATGGTACTTAATACAGGGTTCAGGGGTGGGGAAACACTAGACACCAAAAAATACTACTCTTCAGCCCTATAGTAAAGGGATTGGTGGACTGGGGACATTAGACACCATGGATAGGGTGTACAGTGTGGGACAGCAACCAAAGGAGATATCAGGGACATGCAAACAACTAGGGACATGCAAACAACTTGGGGACAGGTATAGGGACTGTGTGTGTGTGTTGGTGTTTGAATGTGTGCACTGTGTGTGTGTCTATGTGTGTGTGTGTGTGTGTGTGTGTGTGTGTGTGTGTGTGTGTGTGTGTGTGTGTGTGTGTGTGTGTGTGAGAGTGACCGAGGGAGGCTGGATGCCTCTGACTTCATGATACACCCACTGCAGTTAACTACTGCAGGAAGTGTTGACCTGCACATTGTGGTACTTAACTGCAATTCAGAGTCATGCAAATAAGCTGATAATAAGGCCTTTTCCACACCATAGCTTACATGTGTCTGAATCACAAAATTCTGCATTGTGGTAGCAGGACCTTTGTATATCTCAAGCCAGGCCTGTTAATGAATTCTCAGGTTTGTCTTTAGTTCTTACTTTTAGTTTCAAAATGTTGATGCGCAGGCTTATTCTGGGCCTGATTCCAAAAGGTTTGATCTCAGTGTAAGTGATTTACATTGATGTGAGCCTGCTTTATAGACAAGCCTTATACTAGACTAAGTCGCTTACACAGAGAGCAAAACATTTAGAATCTGACCTTCTGTTTTTTGTAGATTCTCAGAAAATGGTCCTTACCATCTTGTACTCTGCAGGTTTGATTAAAAGCTGTGCACTTTCTGTTGCCTGTAAACAAACCTGGTAACCTTTTCCTTGTAGGCTCCATCTTGGATATCTCATAGTTTTCTGTGTCATTTTCTGTGTTACAAACTTGAATTTTGCCTTTATACCACCTGTTAACATTAGTTTTAGCCACGATTTTAATTTAAACTCAATTTTCCATGTAAGGTCCTTTAGCTGCATATTAATCATTTCATAAGTTCATAGGTTGGTACTAGGCTATCTGCCCTAGGGCCTATACAAGCCTAGCCATAACAATTCTTCACACAGTATTTACTTCCCTGGAACCCTGTCTAGCAGGGCAACTGATGTGATCTCCAGGGTGAATTTCCTATCTCCCATCCAATCATCAAGGTTTATTTTGAAGAGGGCCAAAGAGGCGCTCTGCTTGATATCTCCCATCCAATCATCAAGGTTTATTTTGAAGAGGGCCAAAGAGGCGCTCTGCTTGACATGTATGGGCAGTCTATTCCAGAGTCTTGGGAGTCTCTGGGTCAGGAACCTATCCCTCCAGCATGTTTTGTTCATTGTGATGACAAGGTTTAGATCCCTGGAGCATGTGTCTCTGAGGGATTGGGATTTCTTTAAGTGTAGCATGTCCAACAGCTCTGGGTTTGACATAGCTCCTTATGTTAAGCAGAGATCGCCTCTGAGTAGATGATATGTGACAGAGTATAGGTGGAGTTTTTTTAGATGGTCAGCATAGGGCATCTGTTTTAGGCATGTGATTCTTTTAGTGAGGTATTTCTGCGGCCTTTCCAGTTGTTGCAGATGTCTTGAGAGGTACATACCAAACGGGACATTGTATTCTATAATGGGTCTAATGAGGGATGAGTACAGTGGGACAATGACCTCCTTTTTTCTGGATGAAAAGCCTTTAGTGATAAGGTGTGCCACACAGAAGGATTTCCTGACTGTTGTGGCGATGTGGTTATTGAAGGTGAGACCGCTGTCCACTTGTGTCCCTAAGTCTCTTATCTCACTTTTGGTGTTTAGCGTACAGCCACCTATGTGGTAATTCACGGGTGCATATTTTTTTCCCAAAGGGGATAACTATACATTTCTTGGCATTGAGCGTGAGCCCATGGCTCTGGCACAAATCATCTGTTTCTGTAAGGCCCTTTTGTAGAATATCCATATCATTTGTTATTCAATAATGGCTCCCAGTTTGCAGTCATCTGGGAACTTTGTTAGCCAGAGTCCCTTAGTGTTGGCCTGTACTTCAGAGAAGTAGATGCCAAACAAGACCAGTCCCAGGACTGAAAACTGAGGTACTCTACTTGTCACGTGTCTGGAGCTGGATTTGAAGTTGGCTACTTTTACAGTGTGGGTTCTGTCTGTAAGCCAGTTGGCAACCCATCGAGTGATGTAGGGATTAATGCCCAGCTTAGTAAGTTTATCTATGATTCCAGAGTGGGGTATGGTGTCAAAGGCCTTGACGAGGTCCAGATAGGCTGTGTGGACCACCTTACCCTTATCCACGGCTCTGGAGACTGTTTTGAAGAAGTCAGTCAGGTTCAGGAGACAAGATCGGCCTTTCACGAACCCTAACTGCATGGGGTCCAGTGGTGTTTGAAGGTTGCCAATGTCTTTGTTTATAAGTTCCATGGTAACATGTTCCATGGCCTTGCAGATCAGGCTCGGCAGACTGATGGGGCAGTAGTTCCCAGGATCCAAGGTGGATACCCCCTTGTGGAGTGGGATAACTGTAGCTGTGCGCCACTCAGTGGGCACGAAGCCTGAGGTGAGGCTATGATTAAACATGACACTTAGGTGAGGTGCCAGTTCATTTTGTAGTTCATGTAGTACACAGCCTGGGATGTCATCTGGCCCCATGGATGCTGTATTCTTAGCTTTGGAGAGTGCATTTTTTACCCGTGTGGCCACTGTTACTGGAATTTGGCAGTCTTTCGGTATTGAGATGGGCCCTTTAGGGGGTGAGAGGGGGTGAAGTTTACACTGAATCAATCTGGCAGGATATTGGCAATATCCTTGGGATCAGTATATTTAATGCCATTCTGTTGTAGCTCAGAGCAGATCTGAGCATTGCCATTTAGATTCTTGTCATAGCTTTAGAATGCCTTGTGGTTGTCTTTGAAATCTTTGGCAATTTTATTTTCGTAACTAGCTTTGGAGGATTTTATGAGGGATCTCAGCTTCTGACTGAGACTGGTAAGGGAGTTTTTTGCATGCTGGGATTTTCCTCTTTTCTGCAACAGTTTCTTCCTTTTGTTGTAAAGTTTGTTTATGGCAAGGGACCACCAGATTGGCTTCCTTTTTTTGGAAGAGAGCGTCTTTTTTCTATTGGGGATGGCATGATTCATGCACGAGTGGATGTGCTCATACAGTGCCTTATTGTAGGATTCAGCAGTCGAACTTTCAGTTCCCATCTGCATTGGTGTCATGAAGTTTGTCACTTCTGACTAAAGTAGCATGAAGTTGGCTTTGGAGAAGTTTTTTTACGGAAGTTTCCTTACTGGGGGGGGTGTGATGTGGATGTCAAGGGTGATTAGCTTATGGTCGGACCTGACCAATGAGGGGGGTGACCATAGATGTGGAGCATCGATTTCCCATGTTGGTAATGACCAGGTCTAGGATATTGGACCCCCTGGTGGCACTAAGGATTAGTTGATCCAGAGCTTTGGAATTTATGAATTCCAAGAACCGTTGGGCAAAGGTGTTGGTACACGAGTAGTTTTCCCAGTTAATGGCAGGGTAGTTGAAATCAGCCAGTGTTAGGGTGTTTGGTTGTATCTTAATATTTTCCAGTATGTTAGAAAGATGTAGTGAGAATCTTGGGGCATGGTGGGAGATCTGTAGTAAGCTACAATTTGGATTGCAGTCTTACCTAGTGTTAGTTGCACCTGGAGAATTTCAGACGTATTGTGTTGGGCAACTAGCCTGGTGTTGTGAATATTCTTGGTGAATATGGACACTCCTCCATCTTTAGTGTTTCGATCCTGTTTTGGTGGCCGAAAAGTGTGGTAAGAGTTGTAGCCAGGTATTGCAGGGGTGCTCTCTGGAACCTTGAACCAGGTCTCAGTTACTGCACAGATGTTAATGTTCTCCATTTTTAGGAGTGCCTCGAGAGAGTGCATTTTGAGGTTTAGACTTCTAGCTTTGAGTAGCATTATCTTCAGATTTTGCATGCTTGTACCTGTTACGGTGGTGGTTTTGTCCTTTGAACTTTGCCTAAAAAAGGCACTGTAGGGGTGGCAAGAGCCTTAGCCAGTAACCTGAATCCCAGGGGTGACAGGTGCAGACCATCTCTGGCAAAGCATCGTGGTCTGTCGATCATGTCATCTCAGTCACATAGATACTGGATCCCCTTTGAATGACAACAGTAGCTTAGCCAGTCTGCAGACATCTAGTACATTATGTAAAGTTAGTTCTGATTCTCTGAGCAGTCTACCCCTTACTTGATTATTCTTAAAGACACAGACAGTGCTGTCTCTGGTTAGTGAATAATGGTATTCCCCAAAACTCAGTTTGTGATTGTCTTTTATAATTCAGTCGCATAAGCTTGTAGAGTTTCTTGAATTCCTTATTTTCTAGTAAAAAGTTACTTTAGCAAAAGACAGATTTTTCTTTGCCTCAAAGTTTGCTTAAATCTATATATCTTTGTAGTGAATAAAATATTAAATACCCTGATGACTTCATATCCTGCAGCATGTAAGGATGTTACACATTACATTTTTCTGATTTGTCTGCTCATTTTTTGCAGTGAGATACGGGTTTAAGTTATGGATCTAAGGCTTCCAGTTCTTTCACAAGTTACCATTCAGTATGAAAAACAATGATTGTTATAACAGATTCATTCCAAAAATGAATAATGAGGGTTGTGCTAATGTGAAAAATGGGAGAATTTGGTGGTTGAGCAGTTTTGTCAAGATTGTAAGGCATATATATATATATATATATATATATATATATATATATATATATATATATATACACTCGTGTGTGTGTGTGTGTGTGTGTGTGTGTGTGTGTGTGTGCGCGCATGTGTGTGGCCATCAATTACAGGCATTTGCATGAGCGTGTTTACTTCAGATGTCTTCTTGAAATCAAATAAAGGAATGCATAATTAATGGCCCAGAAATATATTGCATCTCACTACTGTCAAAACCGTGTAGTGCAACCAGTTGTAGCTGCCCCTTCTGCTCTCACAAATTATTAGCTCAAGTCAGACACAAAAAAACAAAAACAAATCAGGAACAATCAGTTTTTAAATAATGCTTTGTAGTTGAAAATTGCTAGAAAGGCAAGGTTTTTATTAACAAGTATTATTCTGAAGGATGTGAAGTTTGAAACTCACATGCCTGTCATCATATAGTCATGCATTGCACAACAATCTGTCAGAAAAGCACAAACCTTTCAAGGGACATTTAAAAACATGAGGCAAAACAGTTGACAGTTACACCATCTGGACAAACACATGCAGATGCACAGACACACACACGCATACTCACACACACATGAACGTCAATTGCAACACTTGTATGAGTGAGTATACCTCAGATATCAGCTTGAGATCAAATAAATTAATACATGAATAATAGCCTAGAAATATATCTCAGCTTACAACTGTCAAAACCATCCAGTTCATCCTAAAGCAAACCCCTGTCCTTTGCAGATATTTCAGTTTCATCCTTCATATCCTTCAAAAAATGCATGCTAATGCAAAATTTTGTTGTTCTAGTATTAGTTTATAAGAACAATATTTATATTCTATCCCTGTTTCTGGTTCTTTATATCCCCATTATTTTTGGCTTTGTACAGAATTCTTGCACTAAGACATTAAGAGGTACAGACACTTGTACTGAGATACTGTCAATCTCAACTGTGCAGAATTTTACAGAAGGTCCGTAATTTTGCCTCATATTTTTGCCCATTCCCTCATACTTTTATTTTGTTTTCATGGTGAATTACTTTGGATTACATTTAATACATAATGGCAGACATTAGTGTGTCATACTTACGTTGCTTAGAAAGTTCAGATTGATGCAAAAGTTTGCTCTAGTGACCTTTTAAGTGAAGCCAAATCATATTAAATATTGTCTCTGATTTTTGGCCTTTGACCCCATTGTTTGCCTTTCTCCATAATAATTTGAGAGGTGTGATCATACCATGGGAGTACTGTAATGTACTGGGTTTGCTGGTGCAGTTTCATGATTCTTTTTGTAAAAGTACTGTGGCAGTATAGTACCCAACCTACTCACCCCACCGCCAACTCTCTAGTGCAGTGAACTGTACCCAGTCCTGAAGCAAATATCTGGTTTCAGCTGACACACACACACACACACACACACACACACACACACACACACACACACACACACTACCATATATATTGCTGCTTCTAAAGAAAAAAAAAATACACCTAGTTTTTAATCTTGCTTCTGCTTCTCACTCACTAACACAGCCTATACTAATGCTATTGAAGAAAAGTAACCATAGGGTCTCAAAGGATTTAGGGGTATGCAGCTGCTCCACAAGTGAGGCTGATGCTTATGTAGGGAGCTCTACTACATATACTGAAATTCCTGGCTCCACTAACCTAGACCTGTGTTGTAGCCGGACAAAGAAGCATCTCAAGGGTCCCATGAGATTCTTCTTTGGTGGGCTACAATATAGAGGTCATGTGGCTAGGACTGGGATCAATTACTGCATTGACAAATGTGGAGCCCCCCTTAGCCACAGGGCCCTATTGAATGCAGTTGTCTCAGTTGGCCTAAGGCTTCCCCTGCACATGACATGTATCCCCTTATAGCTATGTCTACTTTTTAAAACTAGAATCTGCTGTATACTACCTGTGCCATTGTCTGTAAGTGTAGGAAGAGCCATTAAACAAGGCAAAAATGTTATATATGTGTGACATTGATTGTTTTGCCTAATTTGCATAATATTTGAATAATTTGTACTTGTGCACTTTAGCTAACATCTATTTTATGTGTCTTGTATTCTGTGAGTTCTTCCTTTTTGATCATAGGCTTGTATATTATTTGTAAAATTTTGCAATCACTTAAGTCATATACTGTGAACCATGTCAAGGTATTTTTGAATGAAAAAATGCATTTTTTTTTGCTGCTAATGATGCACTTGCTGAACATAGACACATGGGTGGGATTGAATGAGAAGACTTGGTCGATAGCGCTCAGTCTCATTTTAAAATCATAGTGCTATGTTTGCTTATGCATAAAGAGTTATGACTTTATAAATATATAATTCAGACTGTAGGCTTACAACTTGTCTAGGTGCAAATACTTAAAGGTCAGTCCTATCTCATATCATGTTAAAATTCATTTGTTTGGAAATAAAATAGTTTTTAACAGGATTGATTTTTTTTTCCTGAAAAGCTTTTTTTATTGAACTTTATCAATGTGGTAAGTGTATATACAGAGCTACTTATTTGGGCATAGATACATTGTCAAACACCGAATGGTTTTCTCATTGCTGTCTTAAATTACAAATAAGTATTTCCATCTGTCCTTCTACATTAATGGACTCATGTACTGAGCTTGCTTTGTATTGTTGCACATGAAGAGATATTAATATTTTCCTGCTTTTTTAGTAAGCGATCACTCTTTTCTCCTCTAGATGGCCACATCAGTCTGTTTTTTATTTGTTCCACTTCTGAAGGAATTGTGCATATTGCTTATTTCTTAATGTGTCTGAAAACAGGCAAAGAGATTTCTATAAAAAGGTTGTCATCCTGTCAAAGGATGCCCTATTTAGTTATGTATTTATTTGTTACTCACTTTCCACTGTAACAAAAATAAGGATCACAGGGACCATTAGTGGTCTTTTTAGGAAACAAAGCTGAGGTCTAATCAGTATTCCCATATGTGGAAGTTACTGGAATGTTAATGTTCTGTAGTTTCAGATAATCCATTACACATAAATGATTTTAGTACTACATGGAAGTATAATGCTCCCCACATATAAAGAAACGTTTATTTTAGAAATATTATGTTACCCAGCTCCAAAAACATGGATGGGATGCCTCATACTGACTTTCATTCTGTTTTTGAAAAAAAAAATAGAGGTATATTTTAATATGCTACTGCTTTTCATTAGATTTTATAAGCATTAAAAGGTAGAGGCTAACTATAGCATTCATGGCCCATTTATTGAGGATGCTGAAGGGTAAGCTGCCAAGCATGAATAAGAGTTTGTGTACATAAATCCAGAAGGTACAATAGTATCATGCAGGTAGTAGTGTATTTACATGGGTGAGTGAGCAGAAGAATTATCAGCTGGGAATACAGGTTGGAAAATGTGGAAAAAAACGATAGAATTAAGGATGCTGAAGATGGCTTTGAACAAGTTGTAACTGTGCAGCAGTGGAAAGACAGGAAAACTAGAGTTTCAGAAAACAGGTTAAGTGGGAAACGGGTCATGGAACAATAAGGAAGAGAGGAAATTAAAACAGTAGGACAGTGGAAGGAGAGATCAGAAATACTGGGTAATTTAATACATCAGTTCCAATTCTTTCAGTGAACATAGATGTGAGAGCGTTGAATAGAATGCTGAATAATTTACAGATTACAGTGGGGGAAATCTCAGGCCACAGCTAGCACTTTTCTAACAGAAGGTAAAATGCAGTAGCTGGTGCAAGCCAGGATGACAGCTGGGTATGGCAAAGAGCTTGACAGTGTAATCTACTTAAAGGAGGACCTGTATCAGGACTGAGGCAGCAGCCTGTGATATAATCTCTATCACACAAGTTTGTGGAAAAGTTATTCATGTGGAAATTGACAAAAAAAGGGCAGTAAATGTGACAGTGGCTTGGAAGACTAAAATAGGAATTATTTATTTCTTTATTTGTTTACTGGGAAACTTGGAATGAGCCACTTTTCATAGGACGCCCTGAGAGAAACCCTCCAGACGCATATCTTTGTAACGTGGGAGGAAACTGGAGCACCAGTAGGAAATCCACACGAACACAGGGAGGACATGCAAATTCCACACCAAAGGCACCCCAGCCGAGAATTGAACCAGAGAACTTCTTGCTGTAATGTGACAATGCAATGACAACTGAATGATGGACGAATACATTTTTATCCCTTTGTTAAACAGGTAAATCCACTAGATTGTAAATGCCTGTTTTCAAAGATAATCGAAAAGCACTGCCTGTGCTCAAAATTACACAGTTTGCAATATGAAGCTTATTAGCCTGTTACAATGACAGCCATGATAATCAAGAGTTGCATAGAGAGGCTCTTCCACTTTGTGTCCCAGAAAAGTTCTGATGCAGTAAGAACTGTCCCAAAAGGCAGCTCAGATATCTAGTGAATATAGTCGTATTGACCATTGCAGATATGAAGACCATTGAAGAAACCAGTCAGATAACTGGAACGTGCAAGAGCTAAACATGATACTAAAGACTGAAACATTGCACGTTTTTGCAGGTATTGTTTTGATATGTATAGCCCATGACATGTTTAGGTTAGAGGTAAGGCTAATTTAAAGTGAGCAGTGTGACTGTAATTCAGGCTACCCCACCTCATAGACTGTGTGTAAAAAAAGAAGTATACATATATACATGTATACGTATATATGCTATGTGTGGAGGGTAGAATTCCCACTGAAAACATACTTATGTGAGTAATTTTGACTTTTTTGTGAGTTAGGTAAGTATGTTGCCATTTGGGTATTAGTGTAGGGGGAAGCTGAGTTTTAATTTAGATTTCAAATGTAAACACATTTTTTATATTCAGAAGAATAGATAGGATTGGGCAAAGGGGGCAACACCCATGGCACTAGCTATTAGGGGCCACATTCAACAGATGGTTGGTAGTGCAGTGCATGCAGTGCATTTAATTCTGATGCTGCTTTTACAGCCTGTCAGGACTAACACATCTCCTGCCTCTCTGCTTTGTGTGCGATACAAGTTGTATCAAGTGGTTTAGTATAGTTTTTAAAAGTTGAATAACTTTCTTTTTTGGCTCTGAGCAGTGTGGATATGTTCTGACTAATGAGAGCTAGATCAGGATGGATCTTAATTTTATTTTTATTGCTCCTCAGGTTAGAGTTGTGGGTGCCAGATCATGGCCTTGCACTTGGTGTTAGATGAGTCAGCTGTGGCTCTGTTTAGATTTGTAGTGCTTATATTAAATGCCTTTCATTCACAGTGAAAGTGCTCATTAATGAAATTGATCCATGAATTATGTCTTAGCCAATTTCCTCTGCAGTCTTTTGTAATATTTTATATATATATATATATATATATATATATATGTGTGTGTGTGTATATTGTGCGTGTGTGTGTGTGTATGTGTCAATATGTATAGATATGGATATATATATATATATATATATATATATATATATATATACACATTAATGAAACGTTATTCTGAAGAAGTCTTGATATTAAAGAAGACAAAAGCGCTAAATAATACAAGAGTTGCTGGTGTTTTCCTTTTAATTCTTTTTGAATGCTTTTGTGTCACGAAGTTCGTCGTTCTTAGTTTTTTATATAATATATATATATATATATACACATTTTATATATATATATATATATATATATATATATATATATATATATATATATATATTTACACATTATATATATATATATATATATATATATATATATATATATATATATATATATATATATATATATATATATATATATATATATATATATATATATATAAATGCATTATAATAAATAATAATAACAACTGCGGTGGTGGTGCTGCGGTAGCGTTGTTGCCTCACAGTTAGACATTGCCCGTTCGATTCTCAGAGCGTCTACTGTGTGACGACATGCGTGAATGGGCGTTCCTTCATTGAAGGTTGTGCGTTAGGCCCGGCAAGCCAGCACGTAAAACTCTACTGCCAATCATTAGCGGACCGGAATTCCGCTGTGGCGACCCCTAACCGGGAAAAGCCAAAAGACACACACATAATAAATAATAATAACACATGTATGCATTATATGGGTGCGCTGTCATTGGTCAATTTAATCTTTAATTGGTCTCTTTTCTGTTGACACACTTTGGTCAATAAAACAGATGGATGATAAATTGTGTGACATTGAAAATTCCCTGGGATGGGGAATATGCTATCCCTACACTCTGCACTTTCATATTAGTGGGCTTCTTACTCCATCCAGCCCACAGTCTACTTGTGGTTTACCTGATTCTTTGTTCAGATAGGTTGTAGACAGAATGGAGCAGCAAGACAACAGACTGAATGACCAGATGTACTGCAGCTCCCCTGGGGTGTTACAGGGGCAGGGCAGGGCAGGGCATTTGTTTATTTATCTTCATAATGTAAAGAAATGCTGTATTTCTTTATGTTAAGAAAATAAGTAACTAAATAAATAGCAGAAGAGTGGTCTTAACAGAACAACACCCTATGTGTTCTCCAAGGTAGTCTGTATGTAAGGCTTGCCATGACAGGCATAAATCTTGCATTCATAATACTTTTCCTGTTTTCTTGTACAAAGTGGTAAATAGCCATTTATTACAAAAAAAAAATAGAATTGTGATTTGAAAACGTTTTATGATACTTTTGCATATAACAAAATAATAAATGTCAAAAAATTACAGTGAAAAATAAAATCAGTGTTCATTCCAGTAGAGACATAACATCTATCCAGACAAATGCAAGCACATTAGAGTGAGAATAGTAGTTGCTTTTTTTTTTCTTTCTCTCATTCTAGTTTAGTGAGAGGAACAAAATAAAATGAAATAAATAAAGGTGTTTCGACATTTATTTATTTTTAACAAGAAACATCTTTATTGAATTATCACTTATGATGTAGGCAATCATGCATTTATATAAATGAAAACAAAGCATATTGACATATTTTCAGTTGCAAACATTATACATTGCATATCATTTTATCTATAACTGCAGTTGGATTAGTTGGATGAATCATCTGGCTAGCTGTAACTTTAAGATGCCAAACGCTGAGTTTTTGATGCATGATAGCTGCTATAAGTGGAAGCACATTTAAGTTTTTGCTTTGTGTATGTTGGGAGACTATATTCTGCTGCAGCATGCGGACTGGAATGTGGAACTGTGGCCCTCACTGTGAATTTGTAAGACAATAGAGAGCAGTAGACATTAGAGCGTATTTACTTCCACAGTACTGTAAGGCTAAATTTTCTCCCTGTGATGTGATGATTAAGTTACCTGAAATTTCACCATATATATTGTTTTGGTTACACAGTTACACCTTCTGTGTGATGTTACTTGTCTGCAGTATTGACTTTGTAAGCTTACTCAAAAGGAAAACAAATACTTTTATTAGTTAGGACTTATTTTGTAGTATAAACTAACATGACATGACATATGAGGGCTCATGCCATTCATTTCTTCTCCATTTACTGTGGGAACACTTGGTCTATTTTCTTCCAGCCATAGTACATAACATGGTCGTTGTAAGCTGGTTGACACCCTAGTAAAACTAGTTTCATGAGATACATTTATAGAGGCATGATATAATGCCAGCCATCTTGGATGGTACCCTATATAGATTTAGACTAGGTGGTACTGCTTATCTCACCACCTCTGCACTGATGAGAGAAACACTGTGACGAGTCGATCACAAAACCTTGGCAAAATGTAACATCCTTGCAGATAATATCTTGTGTCTTATATCATATGGCTGTGTGACACAGAAAGGCCATACCACCCTTGCACATGTATTCTTTTCATGGTATTTTTGCTTGTATGAGGTATATCCTTTGTGGCTCTTAATTGCTGAAATGAGGTGTGGCGTGTCTATAAATGTTTAACAGCTACCTTTAAAATACTGTGAGGAATGAAGTTACATTTAATGTATGGAGTCAGGTGGAGATATAGGGACATTATGTGTCTTGCTGGACTAAGAAATATGGAACTAGTATTTACAGAGTAGGTAGGGAAAAATATAACTTTGAAATCTAGAGTCATTAAATTACAAATGAACTGAAACCAATCCATAAGTCTATATGTATATCATAAAGATCATTGCTGCAAAATTTATATATATAAAAATCTGCCAGAGGCAGACATCAGTTTTTGCCCAGGTTTTTTAAGCATTCATATGCTTCCTGATATGTGCTGTAGCAGTATTCAGCTGTGGCTATTAGCTGAGTAGCCTGGCTGTAAAAAATAGCAATGATCACAATTTCCTCACTTCTTTTGTTTGCTCCCTTAAACAGTCACTCTAATTAGCTTTGCATTGTTGTTGTCATTTTAACCCTTGTTTTTCTCCAGACTGACTACAATTGTTAATGTTTCATGCTTTAGAGTATAATTACATTTTTTCTAATTGATTTCAAGATAAGTGGAATTCCCTGAGAAAGTTACCAACAAGTGCTTTTGTGCCCATCACATTAACTTAGAACACCTTCTCCAATGCTTATTTGTTTGGTGGAAGAGCATGGTATGAAAAATTATATTCACACTGCTACTTTTAATAAGAAAGACACTGGGCCACATTCATTGGGATAAACCTGGCTATATTTGTGAAAAGTAAAGTGTAACTTTTATTTAATGCTCTACATACTTTTACCTTGTGGTTTTAATTAATTAAATGTAGCTGCTTTAGTGACACAGGCTAACAGCTGAAATCGATATGCCAGCAGGCATTCAGTCCACACTGTGTTATAACATACCAAGAATGTTTTGGTACTAGGGTGAACAGTGATTCCAGTACACCCCCATTTTAAGTTTTCTGAAGCTTGTCTTTCTTTTTTTCCATCCTTCCTCCTTTCTTTTTTTTAATATCTTTGTGAGTTTTTTCTACTTTAGGAAATGTTTCTCCTCTTTCATTTTTATTATATCTGATTTAAATATTTGAACTGTTACCGTGAATTTCATTTGCACAATATTTTCCTGTAAATATTTGTACTTATTTAGTCACATCATTTTGAATCATTCATTATTTCAATTACCTTGTGTCGCTCATCCAGTCAGGATGAAATAGATGTGTGGGTTCTGTTCAAGCAGCTTTATTATGTACAAACACATCAGGATTAACGCTTAATAAATTTAACTTAGATAAACTTATAAACAAACTAGCTATTGCACTCATACATTCTCACTCTCTGGCTGCACTCTCAAAATGGAACTGAAGCTAGCACATGCTTGCTATTTATATGCACGTGCCAACCTTGAAATGCTTCTGAAAGGTACAACACACACAACACTATTCTACACCCTGTATTATTACAGTACTGTAATTGTTTTGTCAATGGGAAGGGAGGGCTATTTAAGGAGATTACTAGCTTGGTTAACCATTCATTCTGATGAAGTCTAAGGATGAAAACGCAAGTTATTGTTTTGTGGCGTTAAATAAATCTTTTTGGTTCACTGACCTGAAGAAGCATTTTGTTTGCTGGTTCTGCAAGTGCTTTGGTTTGTAGTGATTTTGGTGCTGTTTCCAAGCAGTTTTTCCTTCTCAGTTGTGTTTATTGTTTTGGGTTTTGGATGGAGGAACTTCAGACCAGCATGGACTCTCCATTAGGATGAGCCAGCGACCTGGATGGTGTGAGCAACCAGCTCACAAGGGTGGAAGAACAGCTTTCCCAGTTACTGGGTATTCTTACACAGCACCACATTCCTTTAACAGCCTCACCTAATCTCAGTGGGGCTTTTGACAACGACATACCGGAGGCGTCACTACCAGGTAACCAGGAGGCATTACCTCAGAGGGACAAATGTAGAGTTTTAGCCTTGGACCCTTCACAGGTTATGCAGTCCTCAATAGGTCGCAGGTGAGGGAATACAGAAGAAAATGACTCCCACGAACCCAATAGCAACCTAAGGGACAGTAGTTCCCAGACTGGACCTGAGAGTTCCAACACGCGTGAGGGAAAGAGAACGACTCATGCCTCCCACCAAGGTGACTTTTTTTCAGCTTCTAGCTGTATTGACAATAATACAAAAGACTCTGAGTCTACGAACTGGGGAGGAATGGCATCTGTGCAGGGATGGTTAAAATCTAGGTGTAATTTTTCTGTACCTAGTGAGGATACTAACTGAAGGTTCAATTTGAACCGAGGTAACAGTTATAGTATGAATGTGAGCCTGTTGTATGATTTAATGCTTAGACACAAATCTTTAAATATGGATAACTGTTACTTACAAGAGTGTATTGGGAGGGGCATTGTGCCCAAAGGATTATGTATTTATAAGTATCCAAACAATGTTAAAGAGGGTAGTGAGTTCCATAAAGAACTCATTAACATTTTTAATCATTGTGGTTTGGATATATTGCGGGCCATCATTAAAAACAATGAACAAGAAATGGACATATTATTTAAAGATATAGAAAAAACTAACAAAAAAATTACCACTGATTTACTATTTACTGTGGAAGAAGAAATATCCAAATACTTAAATGTGAAAGGAAAGATTGACGAAAAGTGTACATTTTTATTTAACAGGAAATGTAAGAAGCTTGATAGGGACATCAAAGAATATAGGGAAGAACGATGTTACCCTAAACCCAAAAACAATTTTAAGCATCAGTACAGGAATCACACTGACCACATGGGCGATGATTTACAGGGAGAATATTTGGACCACCGAGAATGGGGTCATGGAGGGTGCTATAGTAATTATCCTTTTGAGGAAGCTCTGGGGGGTACGATTTGAACGGCTCTTTGGATTTTCCCACACTGAGAAGATCCGAGAGGATAAAACAAAGAACACTAGTCAACTACTACCCCAACAGTGGGGAATATTCGAACAGGAGGAGATACTAACCCCTATTAGCCCCACTTGTAGTTTGATACAAGACAATGGTATAGTAGTCGAGGGGTACAGGCACAAGTATCACAATTTTAGTATATGCAATTATAGTAGCCTGGACATCGACTGCACATACTTTAGTTTGTTTAGTAAAGGTTTGAAGTTTGTACCTAGTAACAGAAATCAAATTACGAATGTTCTGATTGACTTAAAATTGTTTTTGAGAAAAAAGAAGTTATAATTATTAATGCACCATGAAAGGGGGGGGGGCATGAACTTGATTAAGAGAAAAAGTACTTACAATCCGCCCCTTCACCCACAGTTAAAAAACTTTGAAATTCAGGTAGAAAGGGAGCTTTGACAGGGTCTGAATAAGAAGACAATATAATTTGAATAAGGAAGAACACGCCCTCCTGGATTCTTTAAGGAACAACCACCACGTCAGGGTTATGAAACCCAACAGGGGGGGGGGGGTTGTCCTTATGGATGATGGTTGATGAAGTCATGATTAGTCAAGATACCTATCACTTTTTAATTATGGACAGACCAATAGTACCATCTATTTTTGGTATACCCAAGGTCCACAAGGATGTGGAGAACCCGCCACTCAGACCAATTGTGGCAGCCACTGGGTCTAAAACTTACCCTTTGGCTAGATTTTTGGACCTAAGGTTAAAAAGGGTCTGGTCTGAGCAGGCAGGCATTCTGAAGGACTCTTGGGATTTTTTGAGAAGTATCAACAATGACCTATATATTGACAAACTCATCTTTGTTGCTTTAGATATCCAGGATTTATTTAATGTCATTTCTCACAAGTTAGGGTTAGAATGGTTCGAAGAAGCTCTTAGAACCAAAGGAAGTTTTGATGAAAACAGTATCTTGGTGTTTATGGATTTAATGGATTTGGTACTAAGACACAATTTTCTGTATTTCGAGGGTGAGTTTTTTAGGCAGTCAAGTGGAGTAGCTATGGGGGCCAGTTGTGCCCCCTTGAATGCTAACTTGGTATTTTCCATTTGGGAAGAGCAGTTTGTTTTTCATTCTGTATACTCTCAGTATTGGAAATACTATTGACGTTACTTGGATGATATGTGTATGTTTTGGATTGGACCTGAGGAGAAACTAATAGAATTTATCGAGTACGTCAATAGTACTACTGACTTCCTTAAATTCACCGATAGCTTTTCTAGGGAACACTTACAATACTTGGACGTGATGATTGAAAAGCTACCTGAAGTCCAATTTTTACAGAAAAGTGACTTTTTCAAACTCCTACTTGTTTTACACTAGTGCCCACCCTTTCAAACAAAAGAAAGGAATTTTGAAAGGGCAGTTCATTAGGAGTAGTAGGATGACGTCCCTTGATAGGGACTTCGACTTAAGAAAGTAAGAAACTGAAAGATATGTTTTTGGAAAGAAATTACCCCCTTGCTTTAATAGAAGAAGTATTGAATGAAGTAAAAAATGGGAGGGGGGGGATTTAGTCCCATATTAGGGGTATTGGAACACACTGTAACTAACACAGAGAATACCCCACCCCCAAACACAAATTGGAGTAGTAATTTCATCTTGAATTGAAGTACTGACACTTATTTGGTTAAAGACATTATTTCTAGAAATTGGGGGAAGTTTGGGGACTATTCTGACTTGGACTTGTTATTCAAGGACCCCCTGAAATTTACTTATAGGAAGGGGGAAAAATATTAAGGAAATGCTGGAATATAGAAAACCAAAGCAGGGTAGGCAGAAGAAAGGCACTTTTAAGTGTGGGGCTTGCTCCCAATGCTCACATGTTATACAGGGGGAGAGTTTGTATTTAATGGAGAGGAACACAAAGTTAGAAACTAACACGTTCTCCAACTGTGACACCATGGGGGTCATATATATCACCATTTGTAAACCCTGTGGAGCCTTCTATATAGGGAAGACCACAAAGAAGTTTAAGAGGCAAATATACGAACATCTCTATGACATTAGTAAGCAAGGTACTAATAATGCACTATTTAGACATACCACACTTTGTAAAGATGCAGTTTTTGTTTTGTCATAGAAAAAGTAGAACAGGACCCTCTAGGTGGTCCCTGGGAGACAACGATAGAGTACAGGGAACTATGTTGGCAGTTGAGCTTGGAGGCCAACAGCGAACCAGGCATGAATGACTATATTTCTTTAGCCCCTGTCCTTAAACTTAGATCTGCTTAATTTAGCATTATTTCTTGACCAGTAGATGGCAGTGTTTTACTAGTTTACCACAGTGGTTTTGTTTCAACACATTTTAAAACTTTGGTGTAACACATCTTTTTTACTTATTTCTATTATATTACATTTGATGTTCTGCATTTTATGTATTTACATATTAATCTTGTGATTCAATGTTTTTTAAAATCTGCTTTTTAAATAAATCTGTTACTGTAACAAGTAACTGTTTTAGGAGTTTTTATAGTTGCATTTTTACAGTTGCACTTTGAATGCACTAAATTCAATTATACTAAATGTTTTAATTGGTTAATTGTTTTGTCAGTGGGAAGGGAGGGTTATTTAAGGAGATTACTAGGTTGGTTAACCATTCATTCTGATGAAGTCTAAGGACGAAAACGCAAGTTATTGTTTTGTGGCGTTAAATAAATCTTTTTGCTTCACTGACCTGAAGACGCGTTTTGTTTGCTGGTTCTGCAAGCGCTTTGGTTTGTAGTGATTACAGTACTGTAATTCTTTAGTGCTTTGTACAAGTTATATCTGTTATCTATGCACAATGTACTGTTTCATTTTGTTGTTTTGTATAATGTAAATGTATATGTTGACTCTGCCTTTCCTGCCCAAGTCATTGCTGAAATGGTCCTCAGTCCAGATCACTCACCTGGTTAACAAATATAAAATAAATAAAATAATGCAAAACATTTTTGACATAGGCTCCCTACCAGTATAGTCTTATTCAGAATTGAGGTAAACAGTTTATAGGTTCTTAAGTTCATAGGGTTCATACTAACTTAATGACTACCAATGTTTTTATAAGTGTAGCCATGCAACCCAACCCAGTTCTGTCCCAGTGTTCCTTGGACACATATGGTGGGGTATGTTTGTAAAAAAAGTAGCTAAGGGTTATGTGGGGGGTGGGTATGTTAGAGACATGAGGCCAGACATGGGCTGAATTTGTGATTTCCCATCCAGTAATCAAGGTTTCTTTTGAACAGGATCAGGAATAAACTATGCTTTCCATGGATAGGGAGCTTATTCCATAGTCTGGGAATCCTTTGAAATGCATGTTGGTTCCTCTACCAGGTTCTCTTCTTGTCTCAGACAAAGTTCAGGTCTTTAGATCTAGTGTTTCTGGTATTGCTTGTCTTGTAAATGTGCAAGAGATCCATTAGAGCTGGATCTCAGGACACCTCATGTGCTAGGCATATATCACCTGTCAGTATCCTGTAGGAGACTGAGTACAGAGATGGGACCTTAAGATGATCTGTGTAGGATATGATATTCATACCCTGGATTCTCATGAAGAGAAAACTTTTAAGGTCATTCTAGCTGTTGCGAGTGCCTAGTTAGGTACATGCCAAAGGGGCATTGTACTTAATGATGGGTCCGATAATGGCTGAGTGGAGTAGTACAGTTCCTTCTTTGGACCAGGATGCCATACCCTTGCTTATGAGTTGGACAACATAGAATGATTTTCTTCTATCTTGGCTATGTGTTCGCTGAACACCAGATTACTGTCTACATATGTTCCTAGATCCCTAACTGTTGGCTCAACTTTTAAGGGTGTTTAACGGATGAAGTAATTAGCTTGGGTGGATGCTTTCCCAAATGGCACGATAATGGATTTCTTTGCATTGAGTTTTATCTGTGGCTTTTGCACCAGTCATTTGTTTGTATTAGACCTTCTTGTAGAATGTTGATGTTGTGGGGGGAATCTATGATAGCTCCCCAATTTTTAGTCATTTGTAAACTTGGTGAGACAGAAGCCTTTGACATTAGCCATGGCTTCCAAGAAGTAGATGCCAAATGGTAGCAGGCCCAACACAGAGCACTGGAATACTCTGCTAGAGATTAGTCTCTTGGTGGGAGTGGTCTTATTGATCCTGAATTCTTGGGTACTATCTATGAGTCAGCTGGTAATTCAGTGATTTATGTAGGGATTTATGTCTTGTTATGGGAGTTTATCAACAGTACATTTGTGAGGAATTGTATCAAATGCCTTGGCCGGGTCAACGTAGGCTGTATGCACCATTTTCCCCCTCCTCCATAGCCATAGTGTTAGATCTGAGCTTATTTCTGGTAGGTATAGCAGCCTCACTGCAGCCATTTACATGTTGTACAGAGTTTCTTTAAATAATTTTGCATAGGTAGTTGTGTTGTCGAGGTTTGGGGGAGCAGTGAATTTTGACAAACTGTCCCTTAATAGGATGAAGTTTGCTTTAGTATAGTTCTTAACTATTACAGGTTAAGTTGGGATTTCTCGGTTGATTTTTATTTCGTGGGAGACAGCTTTGTGGTCCAACTTAACCAATGAGGATGTAACATGGGGGCAATGCTGTCCCATGCTGATGAGTAGTAGGTCCACTTTGTTTGATCCTCTGGTTGGAGAGTGCACTATCTGATCCAATGTGTGTGTGTTTTGATAAGGTCCAGGAAATGTTGTGACTGCGAATTAGAGGCAGTGTACATTTCTCAGTCTATAGAGGATGTTGAGTGCCTATAGTAAGTCTAGGAAAGGGTCGTGAGCTTTATGGGTCATAGAGGGTGTCCTGTAACTGGCTAGTACATGTTAGGGAACCTTGTCTATGGAGACTTTGACATGGATGAACTCCAGGGCATCATCCTTTTTGACCAGCCTAGAGTTGTATAACATATACTGCTATCATAGATTGGCACACCCCCTTTAGCCCCTGTCTGTGCTTTTGTTGGCCTATATGTGTGGAAGGCACTGTAGCCTTTCACTGCTGGAGTACTTTCTGTGGCTTTAAACTAAGTCTCGGTAATAGCACAGATGTCTACACTCTAAAGAGTGAGGAGAGCTTATAGGGTGTGGAATTTTTTGTTTAGTTCCTAGCACTGAGCAGTTACACCTTAAGGTTGCTTTGTTTTTATTTATTTATTTTTTTTATTTGCTATGTTAGTAGTTTTGTCATTTTCACATTCCCTAAAACAAAAGCCTTAGAGGGATGGATAAAGTTGACAGGTGCAGACCATCCTTGGTAAAGCAAAGTGGTCTGTTAACCATGCCCTGCCATGCTGATGGATATTGGATTCTCTTGGAGTGACAGCAAAAACTAAGCCATTTATTAAAACCAATCATTTTCTGTTCATACTGTGTCATCATCATTGGTGAAGGTAGAATGCTACTTATTGCAGGGCACATACTTGTCTGTGACATATATTTAGAGTGCTCCATAATGTCTCTTTTCATGTAGTCCAGTGAGGTATGCCTCAGGTCATTTACACCCACATGGACTAGGATAGAATTATTTTGGTACCTGTGGTGCAGTGACTTGTGTGATATTGTGTATCCTAGCTCCAGATAGGCAACTGTTATCTTCTCCTTATCCAGCCTTGTGAGAAGGGTATCTGTATGTCATACAATAGAATCCCGTATAACAAGAGTACTAGGTAAAGTGCTTGCTTGCCTTATGGGCTTTGTTCTAGGGGGATCATTTGGTCTAGGCTTATGTGCAGTGTTAGGTATTGCTTTTGGTGTGTGCTTTAGTGATTGCTGAGGGTAGGTGTTGCAGCTTGATAGCTTAGTAGGTCTTTGAGATTTAGAGAGTTTTTTTTCAAGCACCTCAGCAAGGTCTATGTGCATGCGTGTGGTGAGCGATATGTGTGAAGGACGTAGTGTGAGTGTTTTTGACAACTTTGTAAGCAAGATATTTGCCTCCAAGAAAGTTGTGTACATACATGTCTCGCACACTGTGTTCGTTTCTTTAAGGATTAAAAGACATGAGATAATTGTTTTATATCTCAAGAAAAAGACAGAGTTTTGGACCTTGCATGCTTTTAATTACACAACTTAAAAGTAAGCTTTTACTGTATCATAAACACATTATGCAAATGTAATCCTACCTTCTCATTTGGTTGAATCAATTCCTACAACTTCCATCTAAGGGGTATAGTTAATATCTCTTTAGGATTGTTACATTACTTTAAGGTATCAGACTGATACCATGCCCTATGGATCTGATCATATGATCATAGGTAGTTACTAGACTAATGGCCCTAGGGCCCTTACAAGCCTAGCCAAGTACAACCTCTGTTCCCAAGAATATCAAGGTATTAATTGGAACTAAGTCAACAACTACTGCGCCTGTCCAAGAGGGACACTGGTGAAACTCCCCAGGTGAATTAGTGGTTTCCCATCCAATCATCCAAATTATGCTTAAATATGGTCAGTGAGGGGCTGTGTTTCACCTGAATTGAAAGTTTGTTCCACAGGAGAGGTAACCTCTGTGAGACATATTTGTCCTGCTGATGTCACATGCTATTTATTTATTTCAGTTTGATGATCGGGGAAGTCCATTGGGCTTTAAAAGGCCCATTTTCAGTGGAGGCCCGGGTAGATAAGCTGAATGACACAATTACAGTAACAAGTCAATTACAATTCAAAAAATGTCAAAAATATTATCGCTAGTAAGTTAGATCCATCATTAAGAGGACATTGCTCAAAACAACAGACATATCAGTGGAGGATTTAGGCATGTGCGCAGGGGCGCATGCCGGCCCCTTTTTAGACTTTTTTTTTAAATGCATCCTGTCAACAATGCACCTAATACTATACATCAGAGATGTGATTTTTTTTTTAAAAAATGCATCCTGTCAACAATGCGCCTAATACTGTACATCGGAGATGTGATTGGAGGGTGCAGTCAGACGACTTTTCTTTAAAACGATCCTCCAACTGCATCTCCATTTTAATTTAGGAACGTTGGTGACAGCTTGATAACGAGTAAAAGTTAATAACTTAATTATTTACCTTGAATGCCTCAGACTGTTCAAGACTGTTCAAAACCAGAATGCTCTTCCAGTGTGAGGGAGTGATGATCTGCAATTGAGATAATCTGCTAATTTTCATTGAAGTAGCAATTATTTTCAAGGCGCCAAAGAAGCGGTACAGTTGAGAGAGTGCTGCATTTGGCGCGCTTATAGCATAAACAGCTTGTTATGCTTTTATGTTCTAGTGCAACTTGGTAATCAGAGAGGAATAAAATGGATGTGGTGTATAATTTGCACAGTCTGAACGTTTAATATTATGCGCTTCATTTCAAACTTTGTGCAGTGGACTTTGAATTTTTCGAAGTATCATGGGGAGTAGGAGCCAATTAAATTGAGCTGGCACAAGCCTGTTATTTTGGGATTTCTTCTTTTCTTTCTTTTTTTTTTTTTTTTTGTGTAGTACTGAGTTATCTTGTCCAAAAAAAGCAGCGTGTAGGAAAGGGAGGCCTACACTTGGTGGGGGGCAGGGCTACATACTCATCTGAAAACTGTCTCTTAGTTCCAAAAAGTCCTGGCTTCACCCCTTGTGACAGAATGCCAAGATTTGTACTAGGCTAGCTATCAAAAATCTGGACAGCTAAGAGATAACATATCATTAAATTATATTTTCCTTAATGTCTACAATTAAAGCATACTTATACCAATATAATAACACAGAATATTGTGTTATTTCAGGAAAATCAGATTTCATCGAAATCCCTGGTTTGGAAAGCAAGTACAGTTCTCTAATACTTCATACAATGTGTTATGATACCCTTATAAAAAGTTATGCTGATGAATTAATGCGAGCCACTATTATTTACTATGAATATCACTTAAAACATGGATATTTTAGACTTACACAACCGTTCCTCATAATGAGGTACACTTGAAAGATATGAATTCACCTTTCAACGTT
This sequence comes from Protopterus annectens, assembly GCF_019279795.1. Lineage (NCBI taxonomy): Eukaryota > Metazoa > Chordata > Ceratodontiformes > Protopteridae > Protopterus > Protopterus annectens. The sequence continues at coordinate 609,455,790 of NC_056725.1, read as the reverse complement.
TGGCTGACAATCAACATTAAAATATCCACAAAATATTATCTGTGTGCATTATATACCTCTCAACTGCCCAGATTTTCACAGAATGTCCAGATTTTGCCTCATATTTTGGTCTGTTCCACATAAAATTTGTGGTTTCCTGGATTTTTAGGGCAAATCAGTGAGGACCGATTCACTAAATAATGACAGGCGTTTGAGTTTATTTATTTATTTTACATTTGGTTACTGGGATAATCCGACTGGATACATGTCCATTTTCAGTGGAGGCCTGGGTAGAAAAGCTCCACATAGACAAACTTACATAGATTACACAGAAGTTAACAAACAATTATAAAAACAAAGTGATCATATACAATGGCTTAGTAGTGTTCCCTAGTAAGGACTCACATTTCTCATGGACAGACACAATTAAAAGTAAGAGACATCAGATTGGAAGCAGAGCTTCGTGACGTAGTTACAAGTTATGATAATTACAGAATATGCTTTTAGTTTATAACTTAATCAGGGTTGGTACATGGGCATAGGCAATTCACTTTGAGATACTGTTTGAGTTTTTTTTTTAAGAGACTTTCGGAGGATTGTAGGTTTATATAATTTGGGAACGAATTCCAGGTTTTGCCAACAAAGTTGGCAAACAGGGATTCACCAGCAGAGTTATTAGCTTTGTGGGTTTGGACCAGTAGTTTATCGGCTGACCATAGGGATCTTAGGTTGCTATATGGCTTAATAATATTTTTAAGTGAGGGGGTATCCTCAGTGTGGTACAAAATTTTGTGCGCTATTAAGAGTTGATTGAATTGAATTAAGCTGGGCAGTTCTAGCCACTCTAGTTGCTTAAGGTTCTGGCAGTGGTGGGTTCTATAGGTGGAGCCAGTGGCAAATCTGGCAATATGATTGTAGCTATGGGACAGCTTACCTAGTTCGGATTTGTTGAGGTTTGAGAGTACAGGCGAGGCATATAAAAGAGTAGAGAGTAGGTATGATCGGGCATGGTAACAAAAGACCTTCTATTCTAGCAACTCTAAGTTTATAACAATATTTAAATTTGTCCCTATTTCCGGGGCTTTGTCACCCCATTATTTGTCCAATTTTTTTGTGCTAAGAGGTTGAAAGCTGTGATATTATAAACCGATAAAAGTTATAAAAGCGGAAACCTAGCAAGATATAAAGTTCTGGGACATTCTAGTGGTAAACAGTAGAAGTATCTGTTCATCAGTAAAACATGCATTTCCACATGCTGGAGTTAAACATAATCTATGGCACTCCGAGTTCTTTTTGTAGCTAAAATGAAGCGATTGTCACAAGCAATTTGCACCACTGACAGAGGCATGAGAGCCAAACAGCCCCCAGATGGGTGACTGACAAGAAATCTTCAGAACCTCTTAAAATAAAGACTAACCTGATAACGGTGCAAACAGATACTCATGTGGTAGTAGTAGTAAAAAAAAAAAAAAAAAAAAAAAAAAACACGACCATTACTTTCAGTCAGATAAACAGCAAATATTTTGATATTTTTTTGCATTGCAGAGGTCCTTCTTATTATGGCAACATTACCTGCTTATGAGAGGAGAGCTTTTGTTCATAAGCTCAACAAATAAGGACATCATGGTTAGTTTTGTAAGGTACACAGACTGTAAAACTTTTTAAAAGGGAACTGCTTCTGATGCTTACTTGCTACTTCTGCTTCAGTAGAGTGCATGTCTGTGCATGTCTCTGCAGTTGGCGGCAGGCTGCTGCATGCAGTAGGTGACTTCTTTACCTAGTTTGTGAATTGTTTGCTGTCATGCTGAGAATGGCATATTTAATTTCTGGTTCCTTTCCTCTTTCTATGTTAATGTTGTCTTGAGGGTGACAATAAATATAGAAGTAGGTGTGCTTTGTTCAATGATGCGATTCTGATTGCCTTGGGGGACAGTATTTTCATATGCTCCAAAAGGTTCATTCTGATGTTTAGTTCTGCTGGTGAGGGGATGGATGCTGACATATATGTGTGTGGTCATTGGAATGCCACCACCCCTTCACCAAAGTGTTGGCTGCGATTGAGAGCATGTTATCTTCAGGATAATAATTTAAGGTTTCAATGGCATTCCTTACTACTAACAAAGGAGTGAACGCAAATGCCTCATAAATATGGGAAAAGCCTGAAATTAGTGTTAAATATCTAGAATCTGGAGAACTTTTACATAGTACATACTTATTTTGAATAGTCATCTCCAAAGAGTGACATTAATTAGTGGATTTAATCACAGCTTCTCATACCTCTCAACCTTTGAACATCAATAATGATAGCACTAGCCTTTAAGAAAACCATAGCAGGGGGCTCAAAATAGGTGCACATTGTTTTTTTTTGTTTTTTTTTAGAATAGAAGGCCTTTGGATTTTTTGGAAGAGAAGATACTAGATCACATATACGTAGTGCCAATCTTTGCAGAAGAAAATCAGTAATTCTTAACAGAAGCAATGTAAAGTATGAAGCCAAAAATCATAGTGTTGCACCTAAATCATAGCAGTTGAGACTAACTAACATGATAATAATAGTCCATCGAAAGTGCAATCTACTTTAGTGTCACCTTAACTATACAGATTTAGTTAAATTTCAATGTACAATAATAATCGTATGGGGAATATGGCAAAGTGGACATTTTGGCTCAGTCTTAACAGTGTCTTAATCTTCTTCTTCTTTCGGCTGCTCCCGTTAGGGGTCGCCACAGCAGATCAACTGTTTCCATTTCTTCCTGTCCTCTGCATCTTGCTCTGTCACACCAACCACCTGCATGTCCTATCTCACCACATCCATAAACCTTATCTTAGGCCTCCCTCTTTTCCTGTTACCTGGCAGCTTCATCCTTAGCATCTTTTTCCCAATATACTCTGCATCCCTCCTCAGCACATGTCCAAATCAACATAATCTTGCCTCTCTGGCTTTGTCTACAAACCTTCCAACCTGAGCTGACCCTCTAATATACTTATTCCTAATCCTGTCCATCCTTGTCACACCCAGTGCAAATCTTAACATCTTCAACTCTGCCACGTCAAGCTCTGACTCCTGCCTTTTTGTCAATGCCACTGTCTCCAACCCATATAACATAGCTGGTCTCACTACCCTCTTGTAGACCTTCCCTTTCACTCTTACTGGTACTCATCTGTCACAAATCACTCCTGACACTCTTCTCCACCCACTCCATCCTGCCTGTATTCTCTTCTTCACCTCTCTTCCACACTCACCATTACTCTGAACTGTTGATCCCAAGTACTTAAACTCATCCATCTTCGCCACCTCTACTCCCTGCATCCTCATCATTGTCTTAATAACCGATTAAAAAGAAAATTGACTTTGTCCTTTCTTACTCTCTGCTGAAACCCAGAAAAGCAGTACAAGGAACATATGGGATTTGTTGCAGCGCAAACTGTTAATTGATACTTCTTTGTTTCTGGTTTGCTTGCTTTCCATTGTCTCCCAAGTAATTGTGGTTGTAGTTGTGATGTCAGCTAGGAGGCATAGAACAGCACGGCTGCCTCACCTTTGGACACAAAACTGAAAATGACAGAGCAGTTCTCTTATGTTGTTGGCGTGCCCTTTCTTTTGCAGTGCTGTTATTCCCAAAATATATTAATGGGGAAATATTTAGCAATGCACACTCACCTTTTTATTTGTGTGCAGTACATGGAAAATGTCAGAAACGCTTTTTTTGTAGGTGGTCACAGGATAAGGTTAACCAATTTGATCAAAACAGCTCAAATGAGCAAGTGGAGATGGATCAAACCTTGTTGCCTTAACCACCAGACAAGATTTATCTTTAAAAGTCTGCCTTTAACTTTCTACTTAGGTTCCTATCTGGCTGTCTATCCGTCTGCCTGTCTGTCTGTCCACTCCTAAAGCAATACAGCTGCATTCCTGCTGCAATCTTGCAATGACCCCTTGATAAGAAACTCCTGCTACCAGCACATATGACGCTACTGCTGACTTCTGTAGAGCTTGAAACCCTGTTTGCAAGGGCCACTAAACTCATTTGGATGCCAAATGTCACAGTTTCCTTTGCACCATTGATCACTGTATCTTTAACTTTTTTATTCTCCTTTCACTCTCCATGCTAATTTTTGAGATGCTTACCCCCACAATCCAGCACGCTGGTATGGACAAGTTGCTTCTTTGACATCAGATACTACACACACACATTTGATGTCCCTGTAGGAGCACTTATCTGTATAATTTCAAAATGAGTTTGACAATCTTGCCCCCTTTTCCAAGTTTGCTTGTTTGTGTAAGTTCAACCGCTGGCAGCTATACCCAAGATGTCTTATAAAACCCAGATTCTGTCCACGTCAACACAAATAAAAAGCATTTTGCTCCTTGATGAAGCCTGGGGAAAGATTAATTCTTTTTCCTGCATTTCCAAGCATACAATCCTGGATTCCAATCTGTAGGGAAAATGATAAATTTCATATATTTCACGTCCATACCCCGAGATATAGCTCTTTTTTGACCGTTCCAGTCTGGCTTGTTATGGATCATCAGGCCTTTTTTTTTTGCTTGTGTGGGCTTTCAGTTCTCAATTAAAATAAATCAAGGCTGTTATATGACTGCTTTTGGGTTTATGTACACCCCCTTGCATTCTAATCATAGATGTTAGAATACTGAAAGCAAGCTTTCGCAATAGGGTTAACTGCTTTGACTAAAATGAAGTACTAATCTGTAACTAAGGGTACAGATCTAACCTGAGCTTGAGTTTCATACTGGGTTGACCAGTACCGCATTATTACAATACATGCTACAACATTAATGTGGTAAACAGGATAACCTGCAAGTTTGTGTATACAAGATCGAATGCTAACTTTGTTCTGCAGCTGATTACATATACACATACATACTACATTGCGGTTGTACATTTAGAAAGTTGACAGAATAAATGGTTGGTTTTGTATTAGCATGCAGTATGAAACTTAAATGTCCTAATTAATTGTGAGACTAGGTACTACACAAATGAGTTGTGCAGGGATGTGGTGTGAGTGGCTTACTTGATGCAGACATACCCATCTCAGGTGAGGGAATAAGCTAGATACCATAGCACATTTGCTACTTGTCAGACAGATAAGCACTGGCTCATGTGTAGACCATGTGTAGGAGAAGACTTGGCCTATTAAGCAATGTAAAATCACTGTGGGCAAGGCAGTTGTATGGGAGCACAAATCTGCAAGTTGTTACCATAGAACTTCACAAGTTTATAACAGTGCATATGCCCAGTATGACATGGAAGGAGAATGATGTGACTTGGTATGCGCAACCAATCATCTTTTTCCAGGCATGCATTGAAAATACTTGTACTATCTATACATGTGCTGTGTGCTGCACAGGAATTACCTATTTCTAATATCATATCCACAGCAAAATTGTGTGCAATGAATTTAAATTGATGTCTTTCCACACGTGATGTCAGAGCTTCTTAAGGTAATCTTTTCACAACCACCACTGATTTTATTGTAGCAGGATTCTAACTTGGATTGTAAACTAAGTTGGAGATTGGTGAGCAGGGGGGCACCATATGCGAGAGAGGGGAGAAGGTAGGGGGAGGCTAAAGTATTTCTGGTTGCTAGATTAAGGAAGTGGTTATGTCAATACAAGAGACCTAATTTCTGATGAGTTTTTTTAATAACGGTATTTATATGGATGTCGAATTTTAGATGATCATCGATAATGACACCAAGGAGCTTTGTGTGAGATACAATTTCAATGGGGGTGTTGTTTTGGGTTAATATAATGAAGGAGGAATTATCAATGGTGGAAGTTCTGGAGGGAGCAAATACTATTAGTTTGGTTTTGGGTGAGTTTAGGGCAAGGTGATTGTTCTGCATCCAAGTTTCAGTTTTTGAAAAGGCTAATTGAGTTTTTAATAGTAAGTCAGAGGGGGTGTCAGCAGTACAGATGATAGTGGAGTCATCTACATACTGAATTACAGAAGAATTTGGAATGGAGAGATGAAAGTTGTTAATGAAAATGTTGAAAAGAAGGGGGCCTAGCACAGATCCTTGTGGTACACTAGTGGGGGTATGTAGGAAGGAGGATATTGAGGATTTCCATTTTATAGCTTGGAGTCTTTCAGAGAGGTAACTAGAGAACCAAGATATTGTAGAGGGAGAAAGGTTGAGAGTGGAAAGCTGGGATAAGAGTATGGAATGGGAGACGGTGTTGAAGGCTATAGATAGGTTTAGGAATAAGGAAGATACTAGTTTGCCAGTGTTATGGGCCTGGTTTTTGGATCCAAAGAAGGATAGAAGAGATGTAGTAGTACGATGGCCAGGGCGGAAACCATGTTGGGTGGGGGTGAGGAAATTATTGTGGGTTAGATGTGACATTAGTTGGGTATGAACACATTTTCCTAGTATTTTTGAGAGTTTAAATTGATTTATATTAAGATACATTTAAAATGTACATAGTCCAAATTTGGTAAAGGTAAGTCAGCCAGAAAACTGCATAATGCAATAGAAATATTAGAGTACAGACAGTTATAAGCCAACCTAGTAAGATAGCTGTACTGAGGGGGTAAATGTAGGGTAAAAGCAGGAGAAATTGATTGATTGATTACAGTTGTGTGAACCATGTTTAACTCTTAGCAGGTTATTTATATTTCTTCCAATATTGTGGACTTGATATATATATATATATATATATATATATATATATATATATATATATATATATATAGGTCTACTTGTCTACTTTTATTAGTCAAATTTACGTTTTTACGACTAACAAAAGTACAACCTTACTTTTGTGAAAGTGCACTTTCGCGAAAGTAAGGTTGTACTTTTGTTAGTCAAAGAAACATAACTTCATCTAATAAAAGTAGACCCATATATATATATATATATATATATATATATATATATACAAGCATATGATATAAGGGAGTGCAAGGCTGAAGTCCATTTTATGTTCATTTGCATGTAGTTTCAGCCAGTCCATTCTTCGATGAGTTTGACTCTTAGCTTTGTTTGTGAAGAGTCCTCTTTCGAGCGCTAATAGTGGATCTCTATTGCAGTAGTTCCTGTAAAAGTTCATCACCTTGGATTCTTTCTTATACTGCCTTGGATTGAGAGTTTAATGCTATAGGTTTTCTTCTCAAAGGAAGACAGTACCATTGTTTCAGGGTTCTCACCGTAACAGTTGGTCTTTCAGGGAATGTTCCCACATAGTCCCACTTACAGACTTCTGGAAAGAATTTGAATTTGGACTTTGTGACAAATTTTCTTTTTCTGTGCAGCCTGAAGGGTTATTACTTGCTCACCTTAATAAGTGGAATTACAGTGTTACAGTGTGACAGCTTTTATTACAGTGACTGTTTTATATACCATACATTTTACTAATATATGTGTATATATATATATATATATATATATATACACACACATATATATATATATATATATATATATATATATATATATATATATATAGGTCTAACTGTTAACGCCGTAACTGCAAAACGCCGACGACGAGAACACCGACACCGGAAGATCAACAATGGAGGTGATTGACAGTTGAAAATCCCAACGCTGAGAACACCGACATATTAAGGTAAGTGTGGGGTTAGGGGCAGATTAAGTGAGTTAGGGTTAGGGTGTGGATTAGGTGAGTGTGCGATAGTGACAGACTGTAGGGTTAGGGGCGGGTTAAGTGAGTTAGGGTTAGGGCGCGGGTTAGGTGAGTGTGCGATAGTGGCGGACCTTACGGTTATGGTTTGGGTTAAGGTTAGTGCATAGATAATTGTGTATGTAAGGTTTAGTGTAGGTTTGTAAGGTTTTTGGTGTGCTTGTGTTCTGTGTGTGCTTTTTGGACAGGGGATTTGTTTTGTTTGTTGATTGTCGGGATTGTGGTTTGTCGGGCATGTGAAGTTTCGTGTTTTTGAACTTTCGGTTTTGTGGTGCCAGTGATTTCGTTGTCGGTATTTTTGCATGTTGGTGTTATCAGGTAGACCCATATATATATATATATATATATATATATATATATAGATATATATATATATATATATATGTGTGTGTGTGTGTGTGTGTGTATGCATGTATATATATATATATATATGTATATATATATATATATATATATAAATATATAGTATTTATTTATTTATTTGCATTTGTTTTCTGGGATAGTCCACTGGGCCTAGGAGTGTGCATTTTCAGTGGAGGCCTGGGGAGAAAAGCTCCACATATTACATATACATTCATGAGATAAAGTTACATAATGACTGTTAACAGATTCAAGTTACTATTAAGCAACATTATACAAAATACAAAAATAACAATGATTTGCATCCAGGTGCAATATTCACATGTTGATATACAATTGGAATTAGGCTTTATTTTCTTTAAATTTCGTCTTGTAACTGAGGATTTATAAAACTGAGAGGGAGAAGAGTTAAATTAAGTGAAGATAGATATTTCAAAGTGTTAAAGTTGTTAGAAGAGGTTTCTAGTTTCATGTAATGCTGAAAGAATTATTTGAGCATGTACAGTGCCATAGTTTGGAGAGGTATTCTTGCAGTGACTTCTTGAAAATGGTGTGGTTAGAAGTGGTTCTGATTGTGGTGGGTAAGGAATTCCACACCTTGACTATAGCAATGCAGTAAAGAGCTCAGCCAGCTGTAAAGTTGGGTAATTCTACCTTTAGAAGACATTTATTTTCTGATCTGAGGTATCTAGCGGGGTTTTAGGGGCACATTAGTGAGGCTAGGGATGGGTAATCTTCTGGTTTAGTTGTGATTTTATGTGCTGTGGTGAGTTGTAGTTAAGTTAGGAAATGAGTTAGTTCGAGCCAGTTGAGTTTTTGAAGGGATATACAGTAACGGCAGGTATGTGTAGCATTGTTGGCAAACTTTTCTACTTTATTATATCAAGATTCGAGTTTGTTTTTTTAGAGAGAGTTGAATGTCTGTGAGCAAGGGGTGCACCATATAATAGAGATGGTAAAAGAAAGGAGGATGCTAGGGATTGTTTGGCTGAGTGGCTGAGGTAAGTTATGTGCCTGTAAAGCAGACTTAACTTTTGGTGGGTCTTTCTGATGTTGTTTAGGATATGAAGGTCAAAGGAGAGATTTTCATAAATAGTAACTCCAAGAAGTTTAGTGTGGGGCACTACTTTGATGACAATGCTGTTCTGAGACTGAATAATAAATTCTGACTTGTTTATGGGGGTGGATCTTTTAGGGGTGAATAGAAGGAGTTTGGTTTTGTTAGCATTTAAGCTAGGTGATTGTTATTCATTCATGTTTCTGTTGATGAGAAGGTGATTTGAGTTAGTTTTTGAAGTTCACTGGTGAAGTAGGCAGAGCAGATGATGGTGGAATCATCTGCATATTGAATAAGTGAGGTTTGGGACATGGAAGAGTGGAAGTTAATAACAAATATGTTGAAAAGGAGGGGGCCCAAGTATAGCACTTTGGGGAACTCCTGTTGATATTGGGAGATAAGGTGAGAAGTACTGGTCCCATTTTGTTGCTTGTTGTCTATTTGTAAGGTAGTTAGAGAACCAATCTAAGGTAGGGGGTGAGATTTCTAGGTTAGATAGTTTAGTGAGTAGTAGGGGATGTGAGATGGTACAAATGCCTTTGATATGTCAAGGAATAAAGAGCACACAATTTTCCCTGTGTCTCTTGCACAGTTTACAATGTCCAAGAATTATATAAGGGCAGTGGTGGTACTGTGTCCAGGTCTGAAACCATGTTGGGTGGGGGATAAGATTTTATTGTCTAGGACAGTGATGGCGGACCTATGACACACGTGTCAAAGGTGACACACCACAATGGTTTAGGTGACACACCAACGTTCACCAACACCCAAGTTACCAAAGAAACTGAATACACAAAAATACAAGAAATGTGTGACCCTACACTTATTTTTTAAAACTCAGCAACGAAAATGTCATTGATTGATATTAATCAAATCAAATGCAATGTGTTCCATATTTTTTTCAGTTCAATTCAAAATTACTACCAGAAGTAGGGTCATGTTTTTTGTGCACTATTTTAAGCCCAGTTATTAGTGTGCATATCATGTTCTCTATTGTAAGTCACTGATTTTTCTTTTACTTTTATAATACACAGCAGCACACATGATTGGACTGTATTTTTTTAAATAAATGAATATGTAAAGAATTGTTTCACTTTTGTTTGGGGGGGGGTGTGACATGCCAGCAGAGTCAAGAGAGACATTTTCCGAATTTTTGACACACTGACCCCAAAAGGTTTGCCATCACTGGTCTAGGAGTTGATTGTGGATGCATTTTTTTAGAATTTTGGATAGAGGCGAAAGGATTGCTATGGGTTGGAAATTGGTGAACTCTTATGTTTTGACGGCCTTTATGTAGTGGGATTATATAAGCTTTTTTCCAGATAGTGGGTCCTTGCTGTTCTCTGAGAGATCTATTGATAAAGATGCTAACTGGGTAAGCTATAGACTTTGCTGACATCTGTAGGTATGTTGAGGTAGATTATCAGGTGCATTAGTACATGGTTTGAGCTTTAGGAGTAGTTTCAAGATAGTTGAGGTAGGGATGGAGGAGAAGGCGAAGTCTGGTGTGGAGTTTATATATAATATATACATATGTACATACACACACACACATAGATATATATATATATATATGTATATATGTATGTGTATACATTTGTACACACACACACACACACACACACACACACACACACACACACACACACACACACACACACACACACATGTATGTGTATGTATGCATATATGTATATAATAGAAAATGTAAGTAACTACAGAACTATTCCAGCAATTTAACAGAACAGTAGCAATTTAACAGAAAAAAATACAACGAGGATCCCTAATCCCATACTCTTTACAGTAGCAGGAATTGTAATGAAAAAAATAAACAGACACTAGAGTCTATACAATATTTACAATATTAACAGATATAATAAACATTTTGTGCCAGAGCAAATAGTTTTAAGACCCTGACTTGTACAGTAGGAATCAAAATACAAGGTTTAAATAGAAGGTTAGATAACAGGTTGCAGTAATATATCTAGTGTAAATGAGAAAGTGACATCATAGGAATAGTAATATCCATGTGGATGCCAGGAGAACTGCAGAGGAGGAGTAGTAATAATGAGAGAGACAAGTAGAAAAGATGGATGTATAGCAACAGGCAAAGGAGGGAACTATAATGGAAGTTGGATGCTGGGGTCAGTCAGGATTTGAGCAAGGTCAAAGCCAGTGAGATTTGAAATAGTTCTTTGTTTCTTAAAAAGTTGTGATGAGACTAAAGTAGTCAGTTCAATGGGAAGTTTATTCCAGTATGAGCCAACAACATTTGTGAACAAGGAGTCACCAGATTTATTGCGTGATTTGAGAGTAGCTACTAGCAGTTTGTTAGCTGAGCGAAGGGAAGTAAGATTCCTGTAAGGAGCAACAAGGTTGTTAAGTATGGGTGTATTAGTAGGGTAATAGAGAATTTTATGGGTGATAACTAATTGATGTAGAAGAATAAGATTTTGAAGTTCAAGCCAGCCAAGTTTTTTGAGATTAACACAATGATGGGTACGAAATGGGGAGCCTGTGGCAAACCTGGCAATGCTATGGTAGGATGTGGCTACTTTCTGAATGTTAGATTTTGATAGGTTGATAAAAGATGGAGAGGCATACAATAATGTAGAGATGAGATGAGTTTGGGCTAGAGACACCCTGGTAGTTGCTGAAAGAAAGGGTTTAAGTCTGTAGAGGGCACCTATCTTTTTATTAACAGCTTTGATGGTTAGGTTGATGTGGTAATCAAAGTTTAGTTGATTATCTATTGTAAACCCTAGTAGTTTAGTGGAACAATCAGGTGTTATGATAGTGCCATTGTCAGAGACAATAGAAAAGGAGAGAGGGGCAGACTTAAGGGTTGGAGAAAAAAGTAGTAATTTGTTTTTTTTTTTTTGATTAAGGAGGAGACAGATATGTTGGAACCAGTTTTCTGCTGCTGTAAAGACTTTTTGGATGGAAGAATGAAGTTCAGCCGGAGATACAGCAGTACAGATGAGTGTTGAATCATCTGCATACTGAATGCATGTGGATGTATATATATATTGTTTACAGTTACATAGTCGATCGCACTATGTGCGATCACCGTATGTGCTTAAATCAGGTAGCAGAACCATTAGTCCGAATACTATATTGTCGAACCTTACAGTAGCGTACAGCGGTTATAGCAAGGTTTGACAGTGTAGTGCAGATCGCACTATAGTGGGGATTGGGAAATGTACCCTTTCCTCAGTGTAGTGGGATCTCGGAGTTTGTATATATAAGTGGGGGGTGTGGGGGTCACAGTATATACACACACACACACACACACACACACATATATATATATATATATATATATATATATATATATATATATATATTTATGTATATAGTGGAGTGTCTTTCTACGAATAATCTGCCTGCACTGATTTTATACTGCGGTTGTGCCAACCCATGTCAGTTCTGACTTCATTGAAAGGCCTTTAATAGTTTACACAGGAGAAGTCGGATTACTAAAGTATTCAGATCTGATCATAATTATGCAGGGGAGTAGAATCTCATATGCTATATTTTACTGCTACAGTGAATTTTTCCTCAAACACTAACTCTTAAGATGTGTACCTACAGTAACTCTGTTGCAGTGTTTCAGAGAGGGACTTGACCAGGCAATAAGCTTCCATGGGTATATGACAACATTTGGTTATTGATTATTTGAACTTCAGAACTTTGATTATGAAAGAAAAAAAAGTTACACAGTTTCTGTATATTTAGTACGATGATGAAATATTTTCTGTCATGAGGAAAATAACACTGACCTAAAACAAAAAGCATGGCACTTGTATAAGTACACATTATAAAAAGTTGTTTTTAGCTGAGTGGTTGCCTCCCTACACCCTCCAACTAACAATACAAATTTCCAGGTCCATCTGCTTCACATAATAAGGGAATACATAGATTGGGATTCAGAAAAGATTATCACAAGAGGTAAGCTCTACCCTTAGTGGCCAACCCCTCACAGCAGCCCCTTATTCAGAGACCACCATATTGCAGTGATTGTTCATGAGCAGAAGCATCACCATGGAGGGCAGTCTGGTTGGCTGGTACAGGCTAATGAGGCAATCTGTGGGAGAAGTTACTGCTAATTACCCATGCACTGTCCACCAGAAATGCCTTCCACTACCAATTTATGCTGCCAAGTTATTCAAAAAAATTGCCCTACAGCATAACATACCTGGGCTGGTTGAGAGATTTAACTTGACCACAAATCTGTTGTCACTCATTGACTACTATGGAAGATGAAGTGCAGCAAAGTTTAACAGAGACATAAGGGTATGGGGGGGTGAATGTGTGTGGAGTGTGGCAGTGTTTGTGCATGTCTGCAGGAGAGTATGAATGGAGTACAGTGACTGTGTGTGTGTGTTTGTGTGTGTGTGTGTGTGTGTGTGTGTGTGTGTATTTGTGAATGGCTGAATGTGTCCGTGAATCTGATCAAGCTTGGGGAGTGTGATGTTGTGTGTGTGTGTGTGTGTGTGTGTGTGTGTGTGTGTGTCTGTGTGTGTGTGTGTGTGTGTGTGTGTGTGTGTGTGTGTGTGTGTGTATGTGTGAGTACATGTGCATTATGTGTGTGTGTTGGCAGGGGTGATGTTGAGTGGATGTGTGTGCATGTGTGGGTGTGTGTGTGGGGGGGGGGGGGTAACCGCTCATACCTGTCATGCCCTTGCCCAAGAATTCCAAACAAAGCCAAAAAAACTGGGGGAATACATGTCCACAACTGGGGACAATTTTTAAAATATTACTGTACTTCACTTAAAAAATTAATAGTAGAACAGATTTTGCTTCAATGTGCATTTTCTAAACAATAAGAATCATAAGACTCTAATGTCTGGCATTATGGATTGGCAGCCTGTGACAAAACAATGCTTTTCCTACCAGATGACACCACTGCTGCAAAGAGCTTTTAGCACCAGCAGTACAAAATAGAGACAAGCAAACTAGCCAATAATGAGGTCTTCCTCGATGTGGCTAAAGTTGCCTGTGAATCACATTTTCTACAATTGTTTAAACTGACCTACTTGTGGTAAGCAGTTCACACGACTGCAGCCCCTTCTGTCTGAATCACAGCCTTTGTCTAACAGCAAAACCAAGCACTTCGTTTTTTTGGTAATGTTTCTTTAGAGCTGGTTTAAATAGTTTATTGGTACATGGTGGTACCTCCCCCACATTAGAGGTGCAATAGATACGGTCCTCTTATAAATTCAGATACATTTATGTTTTTCTTAAGGTTTTCAAAAAAATACTTATTCAGAACCATGACTTCAGACATTCATGTGTGTCCTTTGCTCTGTATATTTCACTAATATTAAGGACTGCAAAAGTTTTGCATTTGCTAACCAGGAGTGTACAGCCAGGGGGTGTTCATTTTAGTGGCATCTTAAAGAGAATAGTTTCCATACAGTCGGGAGAAAGTACACAATTATACAAGACAATCAGCATTCAGACCAAAGATTAATATATGGTATTGTCTTACAATCAAGACCAGCAGACAACACACTAAGTTAATATAAAAAAAATAAAGTAAGAAAATATAAGAAGAAAATGCAAAACCAAAAACATCAGTTATATCAGTGAGTCTCAACCCTGTGGTGGGAAAAGGCTGACAAAACTCTAGGCAGTGATTATGTGTAATAATTGTAAGTAGCATATTGGTATGAGTTTGAGAGAGATGAATTTGAGAATGAAAAGCCAGTGAAGTAACACTATAGTAACATGTCCTTTTCTTATGAAGGTGACCTTTTCACTCATTTTAAAATTACTTTTGTTCTTGAATATGGCTTAGGTTGTGAAGGAGCTTACTTCAATGTTTTCTTATGGCAAATTTTGCATTGACAAACATTTTTGCACTTAGGGATGTAGACAGATGGCCAACAGATCACCAGATATTTTATGTGGGTGATGTCCCAGTGTGAAAATACTGGACAATTGGGAAGGAGCAAAAGCTTTTATAAGCAAAAATCAATGGGATGATGATAAGATGATGAAATTCCAGCCATTGTAGGTTTCTCATTGAGCAACACTGCTACATTCTACTGTGATAGCCAAAGACAAACCTAGCATTCCTACTGCAGCCTTTATCAGGCCAATTTAGAGAAGCATTTTTAATGTAGCCTTTTCAGGCCTGTTTAGGGAATAAGAGTAGATTCCAGTTAGGATTTGAGCAGAATAAAGAGAGGAGGAAGCAGATTCTGAAAGAAATATCTTGGCTTTAAGCTACATACCTAATGTGATATTAATTGTCTTGTCAATGTTTTTGATGTGATCCCCAGTATTTATAAGGTAGCCTAGAACTGAGCAAGAAGCTTTCTGAAAGTGATTATTTCAATGGATGTTGAGTCTGAAGAAGTAGTAATGAACTTGTGATCTGTATCTATTGTGAGAAAAGACATAGTAGGAACATAGTTCAAACTGCAGTTTATTGTGTGGGAAGAGCACAAGTTTAGTTTCTGAGGAATTCAAGTATAGGCCCATATGTGGCAACTGGTCTTATACTGAAAAAACACTGAAGTGTATTATCAGTGGTGTTTAGGGCAGGGTTGGTGACGGCATTTACTGCAGTGATGGATCATATCATTCAAATAAACCGTGACTAAAATCATGCCCAATACAGAACCTTGGGGAATGTTTTCATTTACAGGAAGGAATGGGAAAACTGAGATGTTCCACCCAACAGCCTGTGTACATTGAAAATGGAATTATCGAACCATTTTCAGCACTGTGAATAAAGCCAGATGTGTCATGGACTTTTCAAATTCTGTGATGACACACAGTGTCAGTGGTTGTAAATAATTAAAATATGATGTCTTCAGAATTACCAGAGTGTGGCGAATCTCAATTGAAGTCAACTGGGGTAGTACTGTTCTTAAGCCATTTTGAATAATATAAGCCATGTTGTGAATAAGTTACTTTTAAACACATTTTATATGATTTTGGGAAGAGCAGAAAGAGCAAGAGAAACACAGTAGGCCAATAGTTATTCAAGGTATTAGCATATGTATGAAAAACCTGCATCACTAAGTAATGCATTTCTGTTAAAGAAAATACATTGTAAATGGCATGTTCTCTAGACAGACTATTTGCTGCTGAGGTCAGTTTTCATTAAAACCAAGGTTTATGCACACTTCTGTTCATTAAACTCACTGAACAGATGTGTTTGCCTTGTTTTAATGAGTAATTGTGTGTAATTTTGTTAAGTTATTCATGTCTGAGGTTTCCTGTTTGTATTGAAACTATCTCTGGTGCATACGTGTTCATAATATAGTGGATTATGTGTGGCTCTCCAAATGTGTTTGCGAAATAGATGCCAAAAACTTCACCTTGAGAGCAAAGCTTGACAGGTGACTATCCTAACATTTATTTACAGAACACATAACTGGTTTTGACTGGAGATCAGGTTATAATGTCTTGTGATACATAAGGAGTTTAGCTGCCTGTGTTTAATGCTATGCACTAGAAAATAAACAAATATATTGTGCGGCAGTGGGACGAATGTTGCCGTTTTTAAAGATGCTGATTGATTATTTTTTGCTTCTGACTGATGCTCATGAAGCACAATGATGTATTACAGCTTTTAATGCAGTCAGCTGTTTTCAGACTTGGTGACTGCCATCTATATGTCAGTGTGAGGGTTAGTTAGTTTTATAACATCAAGATTCCTTTGTAAGAACCACAGTATGATACATTTTTTTTAATCATTTTTGGGTACAATCAGTGCCATCATTATATGACATTCTAATTCAACTTCCAAGATTTGAGTAACAGTTTGCACTAAGCACCTTCCTTCAGGAGCCAGAAGTATTGGCTACATCATCAAATCTTTATATACGTGTGTGCATTTGTGTGTATGTGTGTATATAGATACAGACATAGGTATAGATATAAATACAGATCTTAGATATAGACATGGATATAGACATAGACACAGATAGATATAGATATAGACATAGATATGGATATAGATATAATGAATGGATGACATGTTAAATGATCAGCACTAAAAACATCAACCATAACATGCCACCGATTCATTATATCAACAACACTAAACATAAACACTCAGTTCATTGAAAAAGGAAACACATTTCATTTTTGAGGTGCTACCCATAACCCTACCACATCCCTCAGCTTAAATTTGTCTGAATAGCGATAATGTTATGGAAAGTGCTTTTTTAACCCCCCCCCCCCACAGTAAACTTATCCCCTAACCTAACCCTTACCTTAACCTTAAAGCACACACTCATAAACAAATTCCTTCCCCTACCACAAACTCCCTTACTTTTGATGACTAACCTGGAAATCACCAAAAATGCTGTTCACACAAACAGCCTTTTGTATAAACAAAACCACAGTTAACTTCAGTCGCACAAATTAGTGTTGTCCAAGTGAACTATAACCACATGGGTCTACTGAATTTAATCAAAAAACCCAAATGTCAACTACAGAATATCCTCAAATCAAACAATGACATGTTACTACACATGTGCCTAGCAATAATTTCAGCACTTGCAAAATTAAAAATTAAAAAAGTCCCCCACACCTTCTACTAATTATATATAATAACTTGGAGAATGAACGATGTTGGGAAAAGGACATATTCAGCAAATACAGGTAATCCTGGTCAGTAAAGGTCTAGAAAGTACAAAGACACAAGATAAGCTGCAAACAACAAGCTTGACCACCATGGCTGGAATGTACAAACTTTTAATATAAACAATAAAACCAATAAAAGAAGGTAAGTGCTTTTATGGCTGATAGCCACTTCTTCAGACCATAACATCAATAAAACTGTTTCAGTACTTAAAATATGTGCTAAACAATCAAAAAAACAAAACAAATCACGTTTCCTACTACAACTCAGGTAACCTGAATTCATTCATAAAATCCTAATCAAAAAACTTCATTCAAAAAGAGGAAACCAATAGAACTAATGTCTCAAGCCATGTGCTCACAAGTTGGGTTTGATGGTGAGAGTGTCATTCAAACCAGGAGGTGAGTCAGCTTTCAGTAAAATAATCCATCTGAGCTCAATACATTCCATGACATTTTTTATATCACCACCTCTACTGTTTCTTTCAATAATCTGTAAAACAGTATATTTAAAACAATGTGCAAGGCCAAAGTCAATAGCATGTCAAGCTAAAGCATTTGTACATTTCTTATTTTGAGTGTCACCTATATGTTCAAGAGCTCTGTCTTTCAGCATCCAGTTGTTTTTTCTGACATAAAAACTATTGCATCCTTGACAATTGACATAGTAAATCACATTTAAACATTTACAATCTGCATAAAAATCAAAATAATACAGTAATTCAATGAAGGGTGTTCTGTGGAGCTCGTGATACAAATATATTTACATGGTTGACAGGACTGACATGAAAAAGTGCCTGTACGATCAGAGGGAACAGATCTTGTGCACTTGGATCATTTGTAACATAATTCTCGTTTTAATGATTTGTTGTTACAAAAAGAAAGTCGAGATAAAAGTCCTAGTGCCTTTTTAATCGTTTCATCAGTCATAAGCACTGCCCAGTTCTTTCTGATGATCTCTCTCGTTGAATTACAATATCTGTTTTGATTTTTATGCTGACTCCTGACTTATGACATATTCCCCAACCCCAAGAATTGTGCAGTTTCACACACCTGTTGGCCACCTGCTTAATTTCAACAAGATTCAGTGCTTCCATGAATAAATATATACATGCATATATAAACACATTTAAGAACAATTAAAGGCATTAAGATATAACTACCAACACTTTAGGTAAGCATGTTAGCAACAATACAAAACATTTCTTTAAATTTTCTGTACTGGAACAGGTCACTGCACAATCCCAAGCCCTACATCTGGAGGCAAGGGAGTTATACTGGCAGTTACATCTTAATGCCTTTAATTACCCTGGTTTAAATGAACAATGCTCTGTAGCCTGTTTTTTGAAATTAAAGAGTTTGGATACATGCATTTTAAATGAAAGAATTTTTAATTTAACTTTTTCTCTTGGGTAATGGATCTAGTTGAAACTCTAGTAGGGGCAATGATTTAGAGATTTTAAAGGGAATATAAAGTCATTTTTAATGTTCTTAAGTGTGTTTTAAATAAGATATGAAATGTGATATGTCTTTAATCAGCTGGTGACCACATGATGTTGTTGGTGGGGTATTTTAAGAATGGGTAAGGATTGTTTGTTTATACTTTTGTGGAAGTCCTGACTGTCTGGATGAAAGTGCTTAAGGACCGTCATTGTTGCATTAAACCATTTCGAATTGTACTTCCTGGCAGTGCAGTTATTTTCTTGTGTCTTGTTGGTGCCTTGGACCTTTCGTTCTTGTGGTGGTTTTGTGATCTCAGAGTTGGTATATTTAGTTAGGGGGGTGTAGGGGACACAGCCCCCTACATGGGATGGGGTGAAGCCCCTCACTTGGATGGGTTTAATTTTTGTGCATTTTATTATTTTACTCTGGTGGCCAAGAGGTTTGTTTCCTGGTGAAAGAACCTCGGTGCTTTGTGGTTTTGGATTTTAAAGGTTTCGTTGAAGTTGTTTAGGTGGAAACGGATTCGGGTAAGTGGTCTTTTAGTTAATGAACATAGACCCATATATATATATATATATATATATATGTTTATATTGCACACACACATATGTGTGTGTAATATATATATATATATATATATATATATATATATATATATATATATATATATATATATATATATATATATATATATATATATATATATATATATATATATATATATATATATGTATATATATATATATATATATATATATATATATATATATATATATATATATATATATATATATATATATATATATATATGTATATATATATATATATATATATATATATATATATATATATATATATATATATATATATATATATATATATATATATCTATATAAGATGTTGTGACTTTTAGTGTGAACCTTTGTTGCACAATTCAGAAACTTACTAAACTGTGTTATGCTCACTAATAAAGTTAGCACTGTACTTTCTGGAATTTTTTGTGATGATGTGATGTGATTCACAATCATTACATATTTACAGTGCACCATTTTCTTGCTTTTTGTGCTGTAGCATATAATCTCTACAGCTGTTCTATAGTTTTTCCTCAAATGAAAGTTGACCTTTCCCTGTGTTTTTCCAGATATTGTCCCTAAACAGTGTGAATCTCAAACCACTTTATACACTGCAGTTTAAAGTATCTCCAAATATAAGAGTTAGTGGGGTTGTGTACCAAAAGAAAAGCTTCCATTTTTTATTTTTTTTCCTTTTCCTTTCATACTCATTTTGCATTTATCTTGAAAATTTTTTTGTTTTATGCTTATCTATCTCAAATGAATTTATCTTGTATATTTTGTATAGATGTGTTTGATGTTTATATTTTACTGTGAGTAATATTAATCTACTGCTGTAATTTTATATTATGTGGAGCTTTTCTGTCCAGGCTGCCACTGAAAATGAGTTCTTGCCCAGTCGGATTTTTCCAGTAAACAAATGTCAATAAATAAATAATAAGTAAATAAACATAGTCATATTGATTATTTTTTATTTTATTTATTTTTGGGGGTTTAGAGATTGGTGAGGGTATGTTTCTTTTTAATTAACCAACTTTTCATATAATGCTATCACTAAGTAAATGGAATTTGAGCATAGCCTTACATGCAAAATAATCTGACTCAGTTTCAGCTACTCTGAGGAAGTTCTGACGTACTGAGGTTAAAATAAAAACTATACAGGCTTGCAGAATGCAAAAGTCTGACAATTTGACTGGCAGTAATGGACTGGACTGAGCGTAATTCGCATATATGAATTTAAATGTGAGTTAATTCAGTCCAGTGTTCTCCGTTATTGCCACTTGAAGTCATTTGCATTGTGTCATAGCTGTTTTTCCAGAAGGAGAATGATATTGAATTAAATATAGGAATCAATTGATTTAATGCCTAAAAGCTATACAGTTTTATTCAAGCAAAAATTTTAAATAGCTAGTCCAGTGTTCTCCATTACAGACATATTAATTACAAATAATATTGTTTATATATTAATTTGTTTAAATAATATTGTTTTATATTGTTAACATTGTTTAATTCAATAATTAGTGTTAAATATCACACATACCATTGAAAATTAGTAATTAACTACTAAAAATATATTTCATAAAACTCATTTATATTATCCAATTAAAACTGTCAGTAGAATACAATTTAATAAATAATCACATAGCAATTATAACACATCATTGTATTTTAAAGAATAAGTATTTTAAATGTTTACACAGCGATAATAGAGAACACCAGCGATCGTTATTTAAAATGTTAGGACAGCAATGCACATGTGCAAAACTATGATTTTGCTGTAACATTTCAAACTTCACGAAAAACCACTATCTCAGTCCATGTTTCAGGTGGGGGTGGTTAAAGGTATGAGCTGTTAATGAGCTTCATCCGGTTTTTGGTTCTCTCAATTTCCACTTGCAAACTGTGTGACTTTTATCAAGCCACTTAACTAGACAATGCTCCCTGGTCATTTCTGAAGAGGAACACTTATGTCCATTGGATTTATCCCCTTTCCAAATAAATAAAAAAGAAAGAATTTAACATTCGGAAGTTGTGAGTCTTATCTTAAGGAAGAGAGAGTCACAGATGCAATTTGGATTTGGATATTTGTTATAGAGTAAGAATTTTAGTGATCATGTTTTCCAAAGTTTCTAACCACTATCTAATAATGGAGGTGAGAAAATATACACGTGTAGAGTAAGAGTAAGGAATTATTTTATTACTCCATAGATAGTCCTTTGAATATTATATTAATGTTATCCATATAATTTCTTATTGAGGAAATATATTTATCAAGTAGATCAGTGCTTTCAGCATTCAGGGCTACACATAAAACTGCCAAATTCAAACAATTTCTTTTTTGTTAAATAGTTACATTTTAGATATAAAATAATTCTCAATTTTTTTGATATAAACACAGAAGAGAAGGAAAAAAGTCCTTCCAGCTTAACAGTTTACTTTTCAGCACCTCAGAATTGTCCTTCTCCACATATTTTAGAAGCGTAGTGATATGTGTGAAGTAACTAATGAGTACAGGTTAGGGAATATTATGAGCTGAATATAGGGTTTGTATCAGTATAACCACATGATTAGCTTGTACTGTCTGTGAAATACTTAGAGAAAGAGTATTCTTTATAATTTGTCTTCCGCTCTGCCAAGTAATTATATCATATTTATTATAGTCATCCTGAATTTCTTGATAATTAGGGAAAATATAAACATCTGTTTATTTAAAACCTTTCTGTCCTGTTTAAATGGAGACTATTAGACAGTTAATTGTGATTACACTTCCCAAGGCCCATTTGGTTGAATCTAGCTGACCAAATAAGCAACTCCAGTTTTTTATGTGTATGAGAGGATTTTCCTTCACCTCCCCCCAACACACACACCACCCGCATCCCTTGTGTAATATAAATAATTCCAAAGTGTCCAAATCACAGAGTTTATTTTCTGACCAAGACTACTTCTTGTCAGAGCCCAATATTATGAGATTAATTTGCTTTTTTTTGTGTTTTCCTTTATTTGGGTAGCCTATCTCCACTAATTTATAAAAGCAGTGCCTTAGCTTTCATTCAATAACTCTTGAGTTGAGTGTTCATGCATTCTTAAATGACACAACCTGATTCTGTTATAGATGCAATCTTCTAGTGAGAGTTTGGGTTTCTTTTTGTTTTAATATGTAATAGTGGATGTTTTTCTCACATTTTTCAGGCTGGTATTCCTTCCCGTTTGTTCACTGAAATGTTTATTTATATGTCTTTATGAAATTATGTGATTCTAACTTGAAAAGTATCACACTGTCCTCTCAATGAACTTGCAATTAATAACAGTTACATGGTGTCATTTAAAGACTACCAAGAACTGCACTAGCAGCTATTCATAGAAGGTCCTGGATTTGGTTATGGACTTTAGTAGATGGTAATGTTAAACTTAAAGAAATGACAAGAATTACATTTTATTTGAAGGCATTGAGAGCAGAAGAAACAAAATTAACTGAGAATGGCTGCCTCCACTCTGACATTGTTTGAAAGGACAATTTATTCATGCTAGTAACAACTGAATGTGCTGTAAAAGTAATAGTAATGTTTAGACCATCAATATATAATGTCATTTTTTTTTTCAGTTTTTGGCCATAGCAGTCCTTCAAATAAATTGAAAGGCTAGCCACAGATAATGAAAGTTTTATATAAAATGCCTGCTGAGATAATTCTATCTGTAAAGGACAAGGGTCTACTTTAAAATACCAAAATTCCATAATGTTGACTTACAGAACATCAAGATGAAAAACACAAAACTTAACCTTATGGAATGTTCATATCACCATCATTTTTCACCATGAAAGGAGGCAGTTGGCCAACATGGTGAACATTGCTCTTTTTCCTCCACTGAAGTGCAATTTCAGAGCTTGTATATTTGGTCAGGAGGGGGTGTGGGCGGCACATGATGGGATGTGGGGGGCAAAGCTCCCCACTTGGGTAGGTTTTATTTGCTTCAGTTAGTTTTTTTTTTTATGTACTGTCGGCCAAGTGTTTACTTACACGGTGAAAAATTAATGTGATGTGAACTTTTGGTAATGTAAGGTTTTGTGGTTTTTGTCTCGAGGTTCTATAAGTTGACATTATGGCATTTCAGTATTTTAAAGTAGACCCAAAGGGCAAAGATATATTGAAAAGCAGCTAACCCTGTCTTGTATTGCAAATCAAGTGGGAGAATTCTGATAGTCAGCCTGATTGTCTAAGTTGTACTCGCAAGTGTTTGTACATATTAAGAATGATCTCTAATAAAGTAACCGAAATGTTGAATTAAAGTTATAATTTTGTTTTAAAAATATTTCAGCTGTATTTGTGAAGTGTGTTTTCAGTACCTAAGCCAAGTACCACCAATGAAGTTTTTGTCTCTGGTTGTCTTTTCTATTAAAAGAACTTTTGCAATATCATTCTTGCTTTACCTGTCTGGTATAAATCTGGGTATGTTACCTGAAATTAATTAATTTAAAAATGGAATATTCTTTTAATAAGAAATCAGTATATAGAAATGGAAATGGATTGTTGTGAATAAGTAAAGGAAGGGTCTTTTGTCAGAATCATATGCTTTTTTAGGGAGAGTGTTATTCTGTATGGAGCAGGTTTGGTGAGGTGCTGACTGCTGGGTAAACATCTCTGTTTGCTCACTGAAACTCCATGGAAGGGTTGCTGGAAACCCATTTAACAATGCCCTGTATTTGGTTGTTAATTCAAAGTACTGAGCAGCATGAGTGCATACCTTACTGGAATAAAAAGTTCTTCATTTTTATCAACAGTTACAACTGTAGTGGCTCATAAGATGCAGAAGCAACTTTCAGCCAAACCAAAGAAGATGCTAAACCATGAGTGGGAACAAGCTATTGTTAAAAGGCAGAATTTTCCAATTTTTGGAGATGCCACAAAACACACACAAATCAGATGATGATCTAACTCTGAATAAAAAAAGTAAAATGACAATATGGAAGCATCTAATCAAGAACTGCATGCTGTGTTACTGAGGGTTTTGGCTGAAGACACATCAAAGGAGCCACAGGTGATTACTGATAATATCTGTATTCTACAAACCAATTGTTCCAGCCAGTTGGGACTTGATAAAGGTGCCACTTTAATTTTGTCTTCCATAGTAGAGTCAGAGCAGATGGCAATGAATATCCATAATGTACAACAGGTAGAATCAGTAACAGCCTGGTCAGTAGAAAAGACATCTTTACCCAGGGATTTTACTCCAGGGCGGTGTTGCCCTTGAATTTTGGACTCTTGACTAGTGCATTTCATTTTGCAGGAGTGACCATTGGAGGAGTCAGCAATTCTTTTAGCTTTGAACATGGTTGTATATCCAGAGCAAAAAGATATGTTTAATCTTGTTAAATTTAAAATATAATATAATAATATTTTAATACAGTTACTATTCAAAATGTACTTTTGCACTGATCTTTCTACAATTTTTAAAGTCCAAACAAAAGTTCTGACACTTCAGACAAAAGATATTACAAAGAATATTAAAGGATGTTTGCACCATTACAGAATCATTAAAGCCTTTATTAACAGAGTTCCAAAAATGTAAGCAACAATTAACTAAGCAAGAAGAAGAAATTGTTGTTTTCTGCCATGGCAGAGTTGCATAAAGGTAAAATTGTAGAACTGCAACTTGATAATTTCATTTCACAAAACAAGCAGCTTCAGCTAATCACACAATCTTTAGACTGACATCAGTGGGCTAGAATATTAAACTCCTATTTTATGAATGTTTATAAACAACTGGACAATATGCAATCACGAACCAGACTGTAAAAGAGATAATGATGAAACTCTTTCATGATTATTCTGCCTACTCCACTGCAAAACACCTTAACATTGATATTGTATATACACTTGGACCAATACTATCTGGTATTCCTAGGCTGTGCCGGTTTCTTTTCTCTTAATGACAGAAAAAAAAACATATTCCAGACTTAGAGACTAATAACCAACATGGTATTCCTGTAGGCAGAAAAAACAAAGTGCAAAATGTCGTTCCAGGTACCACATGTATTTATTTGGACAAACATGATAGATGAGATAAAAACCATAAACCAGGTCATGCGCTTTCATCCCTCGTACTTGGGACTTCTTCAGACTTATTTATGAAAAAAGAGGATAATGGACAAGCAAAATCCGATATTTATGTTTCAAGAGTTACACCTGGTAGTGGCAGACAAGAGGCATTCCTTTGCTCAGTTAAGAAAACAATTGCAGCAGAAAAACGTGCAGATTTGATATAAGAATCTGTGTCATTTCAGTTGTAGAAAGAAGAAAACACAGAGAGCTCCTGATTTAATAAATTGAAGTTCATCAGCTGCAATGGGCTGCCCTAATTTCAACTTTCCTTTTGGATGATATTGTTTGCTGGTTTTAGTTTTTGCTGTGTATGTTTGTTATACAAGGGTTGGGTTTGATTATGGCCTGCTTCTGTCTTCCTTTTGAAGGAAAAGGTATTTTAAAACTGAATTATTTGAATGATAATACCTTAAGCAGTAAAATTGGAAAGGAATGTCTTGTATCATATGCAGATGCTGATATAATCCATTTACAAGACCTACAATTACCAAACCAAAAGCATTATTTGATTAAATATTCTAGATTGTGGAAACAGAATTATACCAATGCTGACAGCAACAAATCAGTAGAATCAGCATCTCTTCTTTTTGAAGCATATTCATTTTTTCTTCCTTTCTGTTCCAGAAAAGTACTTTTCTTTTGTACAGTCTACTATAATTATCTTAGCAAGAGACTTTAATGCCAGTTTAGATACTTTTTTGCAATGACAAGAAACTTAAATTTTTACAGTTGCATAATGTATTTCATGCATGGCATTCTACGTTTCCTGAACAATCATGTTGTACACATATACATCTTAAATATAAAATTTAGACTAGACTAGATTATGTTTTTTTATTTTTCTGTTCGTCTCATTATATTAACAATTTCTCTGTAATCCAAGTATCTCCAAGACTAATATCTGACAATGCCTTAATTATCTGTCACTTAGAGATAGCAACAAGGCACAAAAATAGAAGCATAAAATAAATTCAGCAATATTTGACTGTTATAAAGATACTGTTATACCTGCCATTGAAGAATGTTGAGAAAATAATGCACTGGATTTTTATCTGTAGTGGTATTTTCAGCTTTCTTTAAAACTCGTTTTTGTAAATGTTAATTAAGTTCATTCCTACATATGAATAGAAACAATATTTACAACTTCCTATGTTGATGGATTCACTGTTCAGTCAAAAGAGTACTTTTATCCCCCCCATTCATCCCCTTGTTGACACCTATGAGAAAATAGTGACTAGGGAGATTTATAATTTATATAGTGAATACAAGAAAAAGAAACATATTAGTAATTTAACTTCGAAAGAAAAGGAAACATTACATGAACTTCAATTGGACACTAGTCTTAGGGTTCTGAAACCCGACAGAGGTGGTGGGATTGTCATTTATGATGGCATAGACTACACTAAAAGAATGTATGATATTTTATACAGCTCGGGTAAGTATGAATCCATTTCTATTAATGAAGTCAACATAGCTTATCAAAGAATTGATTCCTACGTGGAATAATTTTACATTGATGGTAGGATAACTGAGGACATCTACAAATTCCTGACAGTCAAGTACCCAAGGCTTGCTACATTAGTGGGTATACCAAAGATACACAAGAACATGGTTGACCCGCCTTTTCGACCTATTATATCGGGAAGCAAGTCAAAAACATTCCCTGTCAGCAAATTCATTGATGTCAGACTCAAACATATTTATAATAAGATACCACATATGGTTAAAGATTCTTGGGAATTTTTAAGGAAGTTTCCCATTCAATCCTGGAAGAAAGGGTGGTTATTTGTCACTATTGATGTCATTGACCTTTTTCATGTATTCCTAAACATGCAGGACTTGAAGCCTTTTGTAACAGCATTATGAAACATTCTGATATTAAATGGGATGAAGTCAGTCTTATAATGGAATGTATGAGTATAGTGTTAGACAACAATTTTATTTACTTTGAGGGTGAGCACTTCAGGCAGACCAGGGGGGTAGCTATGGGAGCAGCTTGTGCTCCCATTTTTGCCAACCTGGTCATGCTTGACTGGGAAGACAACATCTTATTCCAGAGTGCTCATTTCTCTCACATTATGCACTACTCTAGGTTCCTGGATGACATTTACATATTATGGAATTCCAGTATGGATAAATTAGATGAATTTATTCAATTTTTGAATAATAGCAGCAAATTCCTCAAATTCACCTACTCCTATAGTCAAGAAGGAATTGTTTACTTGGACACATTCATATATGAACATGAGGGCTCACTTCATTCCAAAATATATAGGAAAAATACATTCTCCAATGATTATCTTGAATATGGCAGTTTCCATCCTACTAAGTTGAAATATAATATTTATAAAGGACAATGTATTAGAGCCCTACGTATTACATCAGATTTCAACACACTAGTAGATGAAATCCAACTTATAACTAATATGTTTCAGGACAGGGGCTATCCGTTGGATATGATGCATGATGTGGGTCAGTATGTATTAAATTATGGGGTAATAAATACAAACCCCTGTTGGGTTTAGATACATACATGGACACATACATGGATCAGGGGCTAATGCCCTTTAACAGTGATATTAAAGGGGAGTCAAAGGGGATGGAGTCCCATCAGAGATCTTTAATTATGTTATACAGTCCATCAGTTAATGAATTAATCAAAATCATTCACAAGTATTGGCACTTGATTACAGGGGATTTGTGTTTGTCCGAAATCATGGGTACTAAACCAGGAATAGTGTATAAGATGGGAAAAAATATAAAAAGTTACATGGAACAACAAAAGCAGGGCAACAGGGACAGTAATAAAGGAAAGGATTATTGTACCACAAAATGTGGTTCATGCAACCAATGTAAATTTATAACTGATAAAAAAGATGTGGTGATCCAAAATATATTTAAGCCCATTGTTAAATTTGTCAAAGGGAACTGCAATACTAAAATGGTTGTCTATATAGCCTTATGTAATGAATGTGAATGTTATTACGTGGGGAAGACTGAGAGATCTCTCAAAAGACGCATACATGAACACACATACAACATCAAAAAGAAGGACCCCACAAATGCCTTATACAGGCATATAGAAATTAAAGGGCATTCACAAGGATTTAAATTTGCTATTATTGAGACTGTCAAACATGACCCATGGGGAGGAGATTATAGAACTTTCCTGAGTTATAGGGAAACTTGGTGGCAGTTCTATTTAGATGCAATATCACCACCTGGGTTGAATGATTTTATTTCCTGTAAGCCCATATTATGTATGAATTAGCACAATACCACTAAGTGTGATACCTATGTAATATTTAGTACATTTTATAGTAACATAGTATCGGGTAGTCATTAATTTCATAACCTTCATATTAGACAGCAGATCTTTACACTATTAAGTAGTGGATATTGGATAAACTAACATAGACACACAAGTTTTATTGTACATATACATATAAAAGATTTTTTATCTTATTATTTTTCATTTTTTATTCATTATTTTTTATTTTTATTTTATTACATTTATTATCATTTTTACATTTTTTTTTTACACATTATCGTATGGAGTTTTAATATTAAATATTTTTTGATTGGTTGCTTCCTACACTCACATGTTGTTCTAATAAGTTTTTTACAAGCCCAGTCATCATCTAATATTTTTTACAAGCCCAGTCATCATATAATATTCATTTGAGGCGTATTTAGCAAATGACAGTTTTATGTCAAAAGGACTAGTATACTATTATTAATATGTCCTTTTTTAAGCTATTATACTAAGCTATTATATCAAGCATTTAACAGTATATTTATAAGGCGCCAACTGATATTTACAGGACAATAACATTGGCTCCACACTAACAGGTTATAAGTGAAAGGTTTTGTCCGAGAAAATGAAGTGTATATATTTATATTTCATATTTTTTATTCACTGTGTTTATAGTAAATATTTATTAAGACATATATGTTTATATATAATATTTTGGATTATTTGTATCATGAAGTCAATGCGTCTCTTGTTCTGATCATATTCCTATGTCATGGAATGAGGAATGTGGGGGGGGACAAATCAGTTTACATTGTAATATGGCTGCAATATGGCTTTAAATGTTTGAAATGATCAACAGTTTTTTTTTGGCGCCAGTTATGTTATATAAGGTGTCTTTGTAACAAACATGGTGTTCTGAAGAAGCCCACATTGATGGGTGAAAGCGCTTAACAATTTTCTCATGGTTTTAACTATTTTTATGTTGTACAATAAATTGTTTTACATCATTGGAGTTGGTTGCTGTTCTTCTCAGGGCAGTATATACCAACCTAGAGGTGACTGGACACTTATTGGTGTCTCAGTGGCATTGAGTGCAATATCTGACAATGCCTTAATTATCTGTCACTTAGAGATAGCAACAAGGCACAAAAATAGAAGCATAAAATACATTTAGCAATATTTGACTGTTATAAAGATACTGTTATACCTGCCACTGAAGAATGTTGAGAAAATAATGCACTGGATTTTTATCTCTAGTGGTATTTTCAGCTTTCTTTAAAACTAGTTTTTGTAAATGTTAATTAAGTTCATTCCTACATATGAATAGAAACAATCTTCACAACTTCCTATGTTGATGGATTAGCTAGATGTTTTGGACAACCTTGCTCAAGTTAACCTTTTCAAATATCGTGTGCATTTTAATTCAGTAAAGTAACTCATTCATGTCTTTTCTAACAGATAAATATGCTTACTCACTCAGAGAAATTAGGAGGAAGTTATATTTTGGGGCACAGCAGAAAAGCTTTTTTTTTGCAAATCGGCTTCTTCATGACAGGCAGTTCAGTACTTACATATTATCGCAACCACATTGCAAAGCAGTCGTTGTTGACAAATTCATATGTCCTTAAGACTTTTTCCCGTTTACTTTTGGTACATTGTACAATGTACTGGTTTCTACATATTAATTAGGAAATTTTTTTTGTAGTGTAACGTATCTGCAAATCAGTATTTTTTTATTGGGGGGGGCGTTAAAAAGCACACTCCATGATGTACAGTTGCTGACCCTGCTGTTAAAATATGACAGCTTAGAAATACATTTGCACATAGTGAATTTCAGCTTACCGAAACGCGTTAATTTTCTTACTAGCGTATTCTCAGGGCATGTATTTATATGTATAGATTTTCTCTGTCTTGAGGCGAAGCCTGTCAGAGATGCTTGCAGTGCTGTAAAAAAAAATAAACACAATCCTCACTGCACAGAACATAAACAGATTGCACGCCTTATTTGACCCCTGCCTGTACATAAAGTGAGATCAGAATGAAATGGTTACAAAGCACATGTAAATAAGCACTTTAATGTCAAGCCCGAAGAGCTGCTGTTACTGGCAAGCTGCTATTGTATGCCTTAAGCAAATGTTGCATTCAGTAACGCTGGTAAAGGATGCTACCCAGGATGTGGAATTTTTGACATTTTTCCTCTCCCTGTTTCTGAAGCAATGTCTTACACAACAAATTTGTTGTGCAAACAGCTGCTGATGCCATCGCGTTCCCTATTTGTATACTTATAAATAGGTCAATCCAAGAAGGTTATGTACCCCAAATTTGGAAAAAAGCCTACATTATTCCCCTCCACAAAGGAGGTAACAATAATAACATCTCTAACTTTAGGCCCATAGCCATCTTATCTCCCATCTCCAAACTCCTGGAAAAATGCATTCACATACAACTACTACCATACCTCATCAATAGTCACCTACTAACCCCAACACAACATGGTTTCAGACCCGGTCATAGCACCACTACTGCACTACTCTCCTTCCTCGAAACTGTAAATAAAGCTAGAGATTCTAACCAAATTGTCTCCACCCTCCTACTAGACCTATCTAAGGCATTTGATACCATCTCCCACTCCCTACTCCTGACCAAACACTCCAACCTACATCTTTCATCCTTCTGTATCAACTGGTTTACAAGTTACCTTGCCAATAGGCAACAATCAGTTAAATGAAAGAAAACTACCTCCTCATTCCTCAACACAGTCACTGGAGTACCCCAAGGTTCCATATTAGGGCCCCTACTGTTCAACATCTTCATTAACGACTTCCACCGCAATATCCCAAATGCTAAAATAGTCCAATATGCAGACGACTCTACAATAATCTGTACTGCTAATTCCATTCCCTCCCTTTTAAAACTAACTCAGGATGCCTTCTCAACAACTGAAAAATGGATGCATGAAAACCACCTAACTCTAAATCCATCAAAAACCAAACTCATGATATTCACCCCATCCAAAAACATAACTATCGACATAAACTCTTTCCTTATAACCAGTCATAACAACACATCCATAGAAGTCGTTTCCTCTGCTAAACTGTTAGGAGCTCTCATTGACAATCAGTTTAGTTTTGATTCCCACATACAAACAAACATTAAAAAAACACACCAAAAACTTGGTATGTTCTATCGCCATATTCGCTTCCTCTCTCCATCCACTAGACTACTCCTCTCTACCACATATCCAATCCCTTCCCTCCTATATGGGGCCCCACTTCTAACCAACCTAAAATCCTCTACCAAAACTAAACTCTTCTCCTGTTACAACAAAATCGCTAAATTCACCACTGGCCACAGATCCTCCTCCCATCACTGTACTGCCCTACATAAACTAAACTGGCTAGAGCTCCCTAACTACCTTGCCTACACTCAACTAACTCATGCTCATAAGCTCATTTTCAAGCCCTCACTCTGTCCCTCACTCACCTCAACCTTCATCATACACCAACCTAACAGACCCCTTAGAACCAACACTCAGAACCTAATTGAACTCCACAAACCTGCCCGTCCAGCAGGCAAACTCTTACTCTTATTTTCCCTTGCCCGTCTCTGGAACTCACTCCCACCTCATATCCGCAGCACCAGCAACCTTCCCATCTTCAAAACTCTCCTACACACACATTTATCATCTCTCTGGGAATGCTCATGTTCCCATCTTACATAACATCCCAGCTACTTCCTTATCACCCATACTTATCTTCTCACTGGGAATGCTCATGTACCATCCTACATAACATCCCCAGCTACCACCTTACCTCCCCAGTCTATAATCACATCCCTGTGGGAATACACACATCGTAAATTATCTCTTAAGTCCATATTCTTCTGCATTTACTTCTATTTCCTTCCTTTAACATTCCTTAAAAAAAAAAAAAAATTTAATTGACATGAATTGTCACTAAGCTTCACATTCCTGCTGTATTAACATTCTCACATGCTTATATGTACTCTTCTGTTCATTCTTGCATACTATTACAATATTGTTTTGTATTTTACTTTATTTTATTGCATTATTGTATTGTATTTTCTTTTTACTTTATTTTATTTTATTTTATTTTTATTCTTTTCCTGACATTATGCTATTGTATTACTCTAATATATCGTTACTTGATATTGTACCTATGGAGCTTTTCTCCCCAGGACTCCATTGAAAATGGGTTCACTTGGCCCAATGGACCATCCTGGCAAACAAACTTCAAATAAATAATAAATAAATAAATAAATTTAAAGTTTACACCCCCCCCCCTTCCCACTGCAGGATTAAGTAGTTTCAATATAAGATTACGATTTACGGCAACTCCAACATGTGGTAGCGATAATACGTAAGTACCGGCAGTTCAACTATATTTCCATTATTAAATACAGGCAGTACTTAATTTGTGATCCTCCAGACATGTTGTTGAATTTTCAAGCTTTTTTGAACCTATTAATGAGAATACTGAATTAGATGACAGTGATCCTGAGTTCAGCTTTATTTCATGGTGCGTTAATTCTACGTTAGATATTCTTTTTTTTCTTTTCTTTTAATTTCTTTCTCTCTTTTTTTTTTGTTTGTTTGTTACACTGGTGTCATATCTTCCCTAGAAAATAGTAGTTGGTTCACCTAACAATAAAGCTACAGTTCCTGATGCTTTCCATGTCGAATTCTGTGCAATTTTTCACTTATTTAGTTCCTCATTGCCTCATTTCTTAGAATTAAGGTTACCTCATATAGATACTTAGTTCTCATTAGCTAAAATAGTAATGATTCTAGAACCATGTAAAGATCCACAGTTGATAGAAAGTATACCTATGTATTATCGCAACCAGATGTTTGCTATAATACCGCTTGCTTCCTGGTGTGTGAATGAAACCAAAAATATATGCAAATTCACACAGACAATGTCAGAAAACACTTAACTTAGGTAGGAAGAACAGTGTACTATTTGAAAAATGACTGTTTGTGTGAAGGTATGCCATTTCCTGACATCACGTCACTCATACTACATTTCCAAGTCCTGTTATATGTAAGGCATGTTCCTTTTCTCGAGACAGTAAATGTTGTCAAAGTTAAACTTGACATTTGGAAAGAACATCTGTGTAGTTACTTAGTGGTAGTGAACTGACCCCCCCCCAAAAAAAAAATAAGGTATATATTCACAATGCGTTTGTGGGATTTGCCAAGGACAGAAAAGGAGTCAATAGCACTTTTCCAGCAGTACGGGATTATACCAGCAAGTAAAGAATGCTGTTCAGGCCATTCAATGAGATTGTACTTTGGGAAGCAAATCTTTTGGAAATGCAATTCAGAGAAATGCTACCAACACATAGGAGTTTGGGTTGGAAATTTCTTTGATGGCAGTAGAATTCATTTTACCACCACTGTCCATTTCCTTTATTGTTGGTGTAAGCAGATGACATTGATTAGTTTCTGTCAGGAAGAACTCGAGATGGCTGACAAGACTGTCATAGACTGGAGTAACTATTTAAGGGATGTCTGTGTCTTAGAAATGGAGAAACAGGGCAAGAAACAAATCGGAGGGCCAGAGTGTATTGTGGAAATAGAAGAAACTCTTATTTACTCATTGTAAAAGTAATGCTGGCTGTATTGTCCCGCAACAGTGGGTATTTGGAGGGATATGTAGGGAGACAAGAGAGACATTTCTTGTAAAAGTCACTGATAGAACAGCCGCAACATTATTTAGCAAAATCACAGAATACATAAAAGAGGGCAGTACTATTTACTCTGATTCCTGGCAGGCATATCAAACCCAACAACTAGAAGAAGCTGGTTTTACCCATGAGAAAGTAAACCATAACTATAACTTAATGGATCCAGACACAGGAGTTCACACAGCACGTAGAGAGAATGTGGGGATCTGTTAAGTGGAGGAACAAAAGACAGAGAGGTACTGCATGACACCATTTGGACTCCTATCTAGTGGAATATATCTGGTGAGAAACACAGCTTGCTCAGAAGAAAGACTGCTTTGATGCAATGCTGACGGCAAATGCAGACAATTTCCCCCCACACAAAACAGTAAACCAGCGACTGGACAATCCACAAGTATGCTGACGTAAAATATCCACAAAACATTCCAACACTAACTATTACCCACAAGGATAACACCATCAAAATAAAAAATAAATAAATAAACTGGTACTGTCAACTACTCCATACATGATTATCGTAGTACCCCCACCACAACATTTAATAATAATTTCAGCCTCCGTTGTACAACTACTTTATCAAGTGTGCACATACATATTCTCTTAGTTATTGTCATTAACTTAAGTTCTGTTCTCAAATTTGTAAAATAAAACAAACAATTCACCAAAAAGATTTGCAGGTCTCCTGGTCTTATTTTCTGAAAATTGTATTGTAAACTTTTGAGTAATCCATCTTGCAGTACGGCAGCAATTCAACAAAACATTTCCCAGGTGCCCGTGTTTCATTTCCTGCAGTACCAATTATAAAGTATGCAAACCAGGATTCACATTTTCATGTTGAGTTACCTTACGAATTTAGGACAAACTAAGTTGTACCCACTGAGGACATCATATTCCACCTTAAGGTAACACCCACAATCCGTTTTTAGGGCAACAAGCATACGAAAATCTGGTTGCGATAATACGTAAGTACCATAGAAAGTTATCCCTCAGTTGCACTATTAAGCATTGACTATACATTCTGTGCCAAAATAATTAAAAAATATTTTACTTTTTTTCTAAATTTAAGCATTCACATTGATTTTTATTGGTTCTGGGTAGGAATGTGAGCAGTATAAATGTTATGCTGCAAGTCATAATGTCATAGTTTGAGTCAAGTAGCCAGCTTCATTATCTGTACCCAGCTTTCTCCTCAGTGGATGATGAAAGACTTTTGATTTAGCTGATTGGTATTAGATATTCTTGTTATGAAAGTATATTAAAGTGCATTATATCATGTGTAATGTGATTTTCTTATTGCTCTATTAGCCAGCATACTTTATCTCTACATATGTTAATTAAGCATATTGGAAAATACAGAAGTGGGGAATGTGTTAAGGCTGTCCTATATCACTTACTTTACCTGACATTGCCTTAAATCCTATACTTCTTACCCTATAAACTGGCACTGGGAATGTAGCCCTTAAATTCCATGATCAGGTCTTATTGCCTCACTAATAAAACTGCTTTTAAATGCCAGATCTAGAAATGGCACAATTTTCTCAAGTGTAGGTAAACCATAACATATGAATAATTGACAATGATTGTGATTTAAAAATGTATTTAAGGCTACTAATTTATATAATTTAGACAAGCTGTACACTAATCTTTTTACTGAAATAGAACTGAACCCAAAGTATAGAAGTTTTCAGTATTTAATAAGTAGGCATCATGTGGTCTACATACCATTGTCACCATTTCCTTGGTTTGGGGACACACTAAGTGACTGTCTCCCCAATATATATATGTGAATTCTATATCTCCCACCTTATCACTGGAAGCAAATTTAAATGAGATATAAGACAGGATTTCTGAACAGGTGCTTTCTACGCATACTTAGAAATGAAACCTGTGGTTAAAATAGTAATCAAAACCAGAGTTAATAGGCTAATTGACTAATAGGGTAGCAGATCTTAAGTGATCAGTTTCTGAAAATAAGTTTGCCTTTTTTAAATTGTCAACTGTTCTGAGAATTTGCCCAACTCATCTTATTGCAAGATTAATTGAATCAAGAAAGCAGGTACTGGATAAACAACTGCATATAATGATTTTTACGAATACTTGATGAACTATGTTAAGTATATCCATTCTATAAAGAATGCAATTCTTCGACAGAGCTATTCCATTGGATATATTGTATTCCTTTAAATATGGGGCAGACCTTTTCATCCCAGAAGAAATGTTGGCATCAATGTAGATGCCTAAGTACATGGTCCAATGTGTGGTTGGGGTTCTAGGCTTTTTAATCACTGGTTGAACAAGTCAGCTGTTTTTTATACTCAAACGTCATAAGATTCCTCTAAAATACTTTGAATGGCTATTTTTGGAAACATGAATCTAGGTTTTATCAGCTGTCATAAAATCTTCATTTAACATGACACCCACTGTTTGCTGAAGCAAGTCCATTTAAAAAAAAAATCAGTTTTGATAAATAAAACGTAGAATTTTGCACCTGTTTTAGATATATGAAGCCTGTCATGTATTAAACGCTATGTAATTTGGTTATATCTTGTCATGTGTTGAACACTTTGCAACTTTGTTATGTTTTGTTGTTACCAACATGAGGTCAAAGGAGGGAGAGAATTGAAGGGTACTTATATCACTATGTATTTTTCATATTTTTAGGAGGGAGAGAATTGAAGGGTACTTATATCACTATGTATTTTTCATATTTTTATCTTGTGATGGGTAGGTAGTCTTATCCATCTGAGCTAGCTGTGACCAGCAGCACTTCACCTGTCAGCTGGCTGAGCCTGGTTTATCCCCTCCCCTAACTGAGACCCAAAGGCATCCTTATCAATCTAGCCCAAGCTTGCAGGCACTCTATCCAATCAGTGGAATGCATTGTTCTGGGCATAGGCTTTGGAGATGGTTTCTTTGTCCTAAACCAACCCTAATACCACCCCTGTTAATGAAATGCCCATCCTCTGATGTGTGTATGCTCCCACACACAGGCCCATCACTAGTGCTACAGTCATTAGCTTGGGATTCCAAACGTATTTATTAATGGTTTTATTGCACGCCTTCATTTGTATTTGAGCACTGCCAGACTGGGAACTACCTCTCCCTTCCCCCAGAATTGGCAAGCCAAGCCTACCACTCACTCTTATCTTTCCTCCTGCCACTCTTTTAGTACCTGAGCTGCTACTTGAACTCACGTCATCTGGGTCACAGTCAGGGCGTCATCTTTTTACCACAGAGCTAGGTACTTAACCCAGTAGGCCAGTAGTAGTAGCAGTAGTATATATCCCAGAATGCCAGTGGTAGCAGTACATATCTCAACATGCTTGTGGTAGTATTATGTATCTCAGGAGAATAGTAGTAACACATATTCCATCATGCCAGTAGTAGTACCTACCAAACTTGTCAGTAATAACAGTACATATCCCAGCATTCCAACACTAGTAGTACATATCCATGAGAGTCGTGGTAGTGGTACCCATTACATCATGCCAGTTGAATTTATAGTAGTAGTTCATATCCAAAACTGACAGTGACATAGCATACTAATATTAGCACAAATCCCAGCATGCCAGGAGTAGTACATTTTCTACCCTACCACAGAGATAGCATGACACTACTAGTAACAGTACGAATCCTAGTATGCATATATATATATATATATATATATATATATATATATATATATATACATGTCCTAATGTGCAGTTGATGCAGACAACTATGCTGAACAGTACTCCAATGCAGTATACAAGCACCTGTACAACTGGAAGGACTCAGCCATACCCAACAGAGCTAAAACCTGCTCTTCAAGGAAAAACAAACCTGTTTGGTGGACATCCTCTATCAACAGGCTTTACAACAAAAGGAAGAAACTGTTGTCCAAGGGTAAAAAGGAACAAATTACAAATTGGAAAAACTCCCTCCTTAGCCTCAGCAAGCAAATTATATCACTAGACAAAACCAATTATGAATTGAAACTAACCTCTGAAACAAAGGAAAACCACAAAGCCTTCTTCAGTTAGTCAGGAACCTCCATGACAAAGCCCAGGTTTGTTCCAGATTAGTACTTAACGGTATCACTTACACTGATCCTGTTGACTTAGCCAACATGCCAGCAGATAGGTTCAGTGCAAACTCACCCCCTGTCCCCCCCAAAGGGCCTTTTGACATCCCCGATAGTTGTTCCGCATCTCACATCTCTGTAGATCATGTTAAAGGCCCTATCCAAGGCAAAGAACACAGCTTCCATGGGACCTGATAGTATCCCAGAATGTATTCTGCACCATCTCCAGCAAGAACTGGCTTCACCAATGAGTAGACTATTCAACCACAGCCTAAGTACAGGCTTCATTCCAGCAGAGTGGAGAACTGCCATTGTCATCCCCTTGCACAAAGGTGTTGCCACTAATGATCCTGGAAACTACCCCCCATTAGCTTGACAAGTCTGAACTGTAAAGCCGTGAAGTGTATTATTATGGATCTCATAAACAAGGACATAGGCACTCTCCAAGCACTTGACCCCACCCAGTTCAGATTCATCAAGGGCAGATCTTGCCTGTTGAATCTTGTTGACTTCTTTGAGACTGTCACCAAGGCCCTGGATGAGAGAAAGTTAGTACATATAGCTTACCTTGACTTGGCCAAGGCCTTTGACACAATCCCCCACTCAGGCATCATTGAAAAGCTAACACAACTTGATGTATATCCCTGTCTTATCAGGTTGGTGGCCAACATGCTCACTGACAGGACCCTCAAGGTCAAAGTAGGCACCTCCACCTCTGATACCAGACCTGTCACTATTGGAGTTCCCCAGGAATCTGTCTTGGGACCCCTACTGTTTGGCATCCACTTCTCAGAGGCCCAGGCAAAGACAAAAGGCCTGTGGCTGACCAAGTTTGCAGATGACTGTAAGTTGGGTGCTGTCACTGACTCCACAAATGATGTTAACATACTGGAAGAGGGTCTCACAGAAACTAATAACTGGTGCCAAAGTCATGGCCCCAAGCTAAACACAAAAAAGTATCACCATGCCATTCGGCGAAAACACGGCCCCTACTGATTACCACATAAACAGCAACCCCCTAAGCACACAACTTGTGGTAAAGGACCTGGGTACTCAGGTTGATAACAATCTCACATTCGACCATCATGTAGCGACAGTGGCCAGAAAAGCCTTTTACTTGGTTCATCTCATAGGTAAAGGGATTGCATCCAGAAAAAAGGAGGTTATTACCTCTCTATACTCCTCTCTCATTAGACCAATAATTGAGTATAATGCCCCATTTGGTATGTACCTTTTCCAGACATCTGCACCAATTGGAAAGGCCACAGAAAAACCTCACAAAGAGAATCCATGGCCTCCAACATCTGTCCTATGCAGACAGGCTCTTGGTATCATACAGATTGCTGAGAGATGGTCTGTGTCTCACCTACAAGGCAATCTCACACCCTGCCCTATTAGAGATGCTCCATATCCATAAGCCTAACTCCTTGTGCATTACCTGCTCGAAAGACCTAAATCTAATATGCAAATTCAGAAAAGCCTGCTAGAAAGACAGGTGTGTTTCCTAGAGGCTGCCCCATCTCTGGAATAAACTTCCCATACACATCAAACAGAGTACCTTGCTGACCCTCGTCAAGTGCAAGCTTGATGAGTGGATGGGAAACCACAAATTTGCCCCAGGGGTTCCGCTTGTGTCCCTCTCATTGACAGGGCAGACAGGTGCTGATTGAGGTTTCTTTCTGGGGATAAACCCTTGGCTAGGCTTGTAAGGACCTCAGGGCCATTAGCCTAGTAACCTCCTATGATCCTATAATACTAGGAAACCAAAAGTAGCAATATATAACTTAGCATGCCAGTGGAAGTAGCTGTCCCAACATGCCAGTAGCAGTAGTACAGATTCCATCATAGCAGGGGGTAATAGTACATATCCCAGCATGAAATCATTAGTAGTGCCGAGTCCACATGTCAGTGGTGATGGAAGTAGATATCCAAGTATCCTAGTTATAGTAGTACATATCCTACCATGCTCTTGGTAGTATTACATATCCCAGCATGCTAGTAGTAATAGTGCTTAGTCCACATGCTAGTGGTAATAGTACCTAGTCCGGCATAGCAGTATTACATATCCCAGCATGCTAATAGTAATAGTGCTTAGCCCACATGCTAGTGGCAATAGTACCTAGTCTGGCATAGCAGTAGTAGTATTACGTATCCCAACATAATGTTTGTAGATGGACATATCCTAGCATGCCAGTGGCAGTAGTACATATACCAGCATGCAAGTGGTACTGGAATTTATCCCAGTCAGAAAGAATACATGGATAAATTCATGAGAAACAGATAGACTTTCATATTTTGTAAACATTTGTGTAGAAGGCTAGAAACCTTCCCGTGAACTTAATCTGACTCTTATTAAAACATAAGCTACCTTTGATATGTTTTTGGCCTCCATGGATTGCTTTCCTTCATGATTTCCTCTCCCAAGAGTGCAGTACAAAGCCAGAGAAAGCAGAATAAAATTGCCCTAAAACAGTCAGAAGAGTATTTGCTGTTCTTGCTACTAAACATAGTTTAGGGCATTGTGTATATATGAAGCTGTTTAACAAGTTACTGATGATGAAGTGACAGACTATTTGTTATTTTATTCTCCAAACCAGGATACCATCGGCCTGGATTATCAATCAGTGTCCATACCTTCTTAGAACAGACAAGAACACTTAACAGAGTGAAAGATAGAGGCAGCAAGAATTGAAATATTTCTTTGGTGATCTTATGTTAGATGGGTTCTTCTTTTCAGGAGTATCTTGAGCATAAGTTATTATCTGTGAGACATTGCTGAGGCAAGAGTGTCTTTGGCAAGTCAAATTGCATTTAGTAGCCGTGGTAACACATGCATCGCAAATACTAGTGCTAATGCAATTCCTTCTGACTGTCTGTTCAAGACAGGTTGAGTCTCTTAAAGACTTTCAGCAAGTCTCCCTTTCCCATGTATGACCTCAGTGCAGTTTGTGCTTGACTCTGCTGATGTCATCAGCCTTTGACACAGTATTTGTGTAAATACGGGCAGCAGAATTCATATATTGGCTTCTGTGTGTCACATTAGCATTGCATAGACTATTCTGTCTACCACAGTGACAGACATGGAGTTGATAGACAGAATCTCACACCTGTCAGTACACCCTCACTGTAGTATGGAGAAACATGAATCCATGTGAGAGGCATACAATGGGAGCATTCTGTGACATACATAGTATATAGTACACTAGGAGGCTTTGGCAGCTGATGTGCAGAGAATGTAGAACACACAGAAGGAGTGATTTAGGTGGTCCTTTGCAGAGTTACTGCCAGGAGTGGCTGTGGTACAGAAGTGGAAGTGTAATTTAGGTAGGATGCTCAATAAGGCAGTCTCTGCCCTCAGGCAAAAGAAACAGCAGTTTAAGGTGCACAACATGAGCAAGCTGTGCATTCATGGTCAGACAAAAGCAGAGGCAAAATAGAGGCATGTCACAGGGCACACAGCATGCATGTGTGCTCTTCCAGCAAGTGTTAGGCAACTGCATGTACACACACACACACACACACACACACACACACACACACACACACACACACACACACACACACACACACACACACACACACACACACACAGCATAGCACTGGGACCCACCTAGGGGCAGTGGAACTCCACTGAAAACAATGGCATAGGCTGTGCACCAGCATACATAGCAGACATTGAGGATCAGGGCAGTGGCTAGCAGCACTCTGTTGTGCATGACATGACCTTGCTCTGCATCCACAACAGGCATGAGTGCACCAGGAAGTGGTGTAAGGAGTCTATCATTGGCTTATAGTGAGCACAGCTTGTCAGACATGTCTGAGTTGTAGATAATAGGGATGTGACAAGCAGGTAAAAGGCACCTGCAACTGGTACAGGCGCCTACAGTGGGGCCACCTTTGCACAGTATGGAGCTGTAAGGGACCAGTGTGGGCACTGTGCAGGATTCAGTACTGTTGTTATTACATGCCACTTGGGGTACTGGGATATACAGTGATACTGCTGACCTAGCCTCTGCACCCACATTTGCATGCTGACAAACAATCTGAAAGTAAATACTAAATATGAATACTAATAATTCAGATGCATAGAAAGTTCAAACTGTATGCACAGAAAAAGAAACAATTCCTATAAATGTCCACAAACAATACTGCTGTAAATTACAAAATGTACAAATGTAAATTTGCATGACAACTGAACAAACGCTGAAATGCATCTCCAAACCTCAGTCCTCCAGTCTCATGTGTGGTAATATTTAAGCAACTTCCACAAATTATAAACAAACCTCAATGGGCCGTGTCCCAAGTCCCATTCTGCCAAAGCAAAGTCAACTGAAGTAGGAGAATTAACTAAAGGGAGGGAAACCACGCACAGTCAGGAGCTAAAGTCAGCAATAATATTGTAACATCACAGTCAGCAACATACTAGGGTGTAAAAAGAATGACACTTATAGGCTTCAAACACCAGTGAAAACACGATTCCAAAGTCTGCAGTAGGAATAGCCCAACACCTCAATGAGAAACTTCTCTGTGGTCTGTAAGGTTGACTAAAGTTTGTTGCTTATAATACCTGTAACTTAACAACTGTTCTAGTGTTTAATTAACTAACATCTGCATTAACTTTTGTTTTCTCTGAATTCTAAAATTGTCATAGCTAGTGCATATTTTAGAAAACACCCTTCATATATTCAGAAGTTTCCAGTGCAACAGCAGATGCAGAAATGCTGTAAAAGTGTTCACTTTTTTGCAGCTCCTGTTCACAAACATAGTATTCAGTAGTTAAGCAGACTCTAAATCTTAGTACTGTAGTCCCCTTGCTCATTTATTAACAAGCAGTGCAAGAGAGACACACCCTGAGCTGTATGAAGCTGTTCTTGTTGTTGTTGCCATCAATAACTCTGATCAGATGATCCTTATGTGTTAACATCATGGATATCAAAAAAGCTATCTTCTGATTGCCTGATTGTCAACTTATCCAGTGCCCTTATCAAGCTACATTATGCCAGCTGGTACTGCTTATGAGAACAAAGGAATGCAGACCATCATACTGGGAAAAGTCAGGAGATTTTTCTTCATCATAACTCATTCCCATTGTCTGGTGTATAGAGCAGTGTCTGCTCATCTCTGCTGCTGCACGTTTGGAATTGTGCATGCTCACTAAATATAGCTAGAGGGCAGTGCTGTCTGTGGCAGTCTTGGTTCTGTATTTCACACTTTCTTGTACAGTGCATTTGACTGTGAGCTAACACACAGATATCTCACCTGCAGCAAGTAATGTACTAACCCCTCACTCTGGGAGAGGCGAGACAGTATCAGAAATTCACTTCTATGTGTCCCCAACCAACGTTATCAATGCCTGAGTCACTGTCAGTCCTGGGTCATCTGAGCTGTAGTCAGACCTTTATTTCTGTACACTACAGAAATGGCCATGGCCACAGCTTTGCTTGTCTGAAGCTGAAAGAGATCCCTATATACCCTTACTTGAATCAGACAGAAAATATTTTTGAGCACACAGCACAGTCTTACAAAAGTCTCTCCTTTGTTTCCAGAATTCTGACATTGTACCCAGTCTCTGGAAAACAAATCTGCAACCATATTGGGCAAAAAGATTTCCAGGGGCTATCCTGAATACAGAACCTGCCTAATCTCTCTTCCTCATGGCAGCATTCAACTGATGATGGAGTTTTCATTAAAATCATACAGGAAGTAAATTTGTCAATTAAAATGTATCAAAAAGCAATGAAAGTCATGTTCTTCTCAGGTCCAGTGTTCCCTTTGCCTTATGC
The DNA here is from genome assembly GCF_019279795.1 of Protopterus annectens. NCBI lineage: Eukaryota > Metazoa > Chordata > Ceratodontiformes > Protopteridae > Protopterus > Protopterus annectens. The sequence continues at coordinate 609,411,197 of NC_056725.1, read as the reverse complement.
CAGACTCCAAATGGGAAAAATACTGCATAGGAATAACTTTTGGAACCAAAAGTCACAGCCTTTAGATTTCATTCTACGTATTCAACTATCTGTAAAGAAATATCCTAATACTGACAAGATCCCTGGATGAATCTTAAATAGCATGAAGCACCCCCAACAACACTGTTCAATCTCAGATTCCATACAGGTTTTGTACCAAGCAAATGGAGAACAGCTACAGTCATTCCCCTGCATAAGGGAAGACCCTCCACAGACCCAGACAGTTACAGACCCAGATGTCTGATCAGCATCATTATGTAAAGCCATTGAAAGACTTATCATGGAACTAATCAATCAGGATATAGCAAACCTCCAAAACACTGGACCCATTTCAATTTGGATTCATCAAGGACAGGTCATGCTTACTGAACCTGGTGGATTTTTTTTTGGGAAAGTTTACCAAAGCAATGGATGAAGGCAAAATCGCACACACCACATACCTCAGCCTGACCAAGGCTTTTGACGCAATTTCCCACTCGGGCATAGTAGAAAAGCTAAACAAACTGAGAATAACCCCCTATGTAGTCCACTGGATTGCCAACCAACTCACAGATAGGACACAAGAAATCAAAATAGGGGACGTTACCTCCACAAAGAGACCAATCACCAGTGGAGTTTCCCAGGGTTCTGTGCTGGGACTTCTCTTGTTTGGCATCTACTTTTCTTGAAGTAAAAGCCAACACCAAAGGGCTCTGGCTGTCTAATTTGCAGATGACTACAAGCTAGGAGCAGTAATTGAATCCCTATATGACTTAGCCATCCTCCAGGAAGGTTTGTCTTAAATAAATAACTGGTGCCAAAATTATGGACTGAAATTATTGTATCCTTTGGGAAGTCATCTAACCTAGGGAACTACCAAATTAACAATACACCCATGAGAGATGACCCAGTTGTTCAGGATTTGGGAACATATGTGGACAGTGACCTACTTTTGACCAACACGTGTCCACTGTTATAAGAAAGTCCTTCTGTGGTGCACAGTTTGCAAACAAAGGGATTGTGTCTAGATTTAGGGAAATCATTGTCCACCTTTACTAAGCCCTCATTAGTCCAGTCATTGAATATAATGCTGCCATTAGCATGTATCTGTCCAGACACATGCAGCAACTGGAATGCCCACAGAGATACCTTACTAAAAGGAAACAAGGCCTAAACAACTTGACCAACATGGACTGTCCCAAAGTCCTGTCACTATACTTGGTATCCTACAGAATGTAAAGAGGTGACCTGTGTCTGGCATACAAGGCATACTCCAGCCCAATACTAACGGATTTACTGCACATTGGAAAGTCCAGTGGGATCAAAAATACTCAGTCTAGGGATCTAAACCTTTTCTGCAACATCAACAGAATGGTTTGGTGGGACAGGTTTATCTTGCAGAGGATACCGCTGCTCTGGAACATCATCCACACAAAACGAAGGTCATCCCTGTCCATATTCAAGTGCAAAACAGACCTGTGGATGGGAAACAGAAGATTTACCCCAGGACTGTCCCCTGTACTACTAATAGACAGAGGTAGTTCCTAAAAGCTTTATCCCATGCATGGGTTTCTTCAAATTATCTATGATATGATCCCAATTATTCTCTTCAGGGGTAATGTATAATTATTGACCATGGGATGGATAAGGCCAATCTCTAACCAAATGGTATAGGTTAATTTGAGCACAAAATGAGAAACTGGAAAGGTTTAAAAATGGCCTGCAAGGGCAGCTAGCCTAGTACTTACCTATGAACCTAAGAGTTATATTGGTGGACCTAGCACACCTCTTAGAATTGGGGTCTTCCATTCTTACTACCTCTCCCAAATCAAGCAATGATGTTGGGTGCTTTCTGCTATGTTTGGGGAGATCAGTTCCTGGGTCTGAGACTACAAGGACTTTAGAGGACAAAGTGCATAATTATAAAAGAAATGATAACACACCTAGCTGTAAAATCTTTTCTTTCAATTTTCTGGCTAGGAATCGTTCATTTGGTCAGGGGTGGTAGAAGATGATCTGATATGGAAACACATACCTAGTTTTAACTGGTAAGCCAAATGGCAGTGATTTTCTAAGAACAGGCAACTGAGATGAACTTAATTTTGCAAGCCATTTACTTTTTTAAACCTCAAAACACTCTCACTGATTATTTAAGTAGAAAATTGTTAATCTGTCATGAGTAAAAAATTGGATAAAAACCTAGTTTTGGAAATAGTAAACATTTGGGGTATTATTGTGTGAAGGACCATTGCTGTGGAATAACATCACACCTGCACGTGATATGCACATTTTTAGCTTTGCTACCTTAAAATTTTTGATTTGTTGAGTAATGTAATGTTAGTCCTAAGGTATTCAAGTAGACTGCAGTTTAGAAATATAAAAAGATTAGAGCAAGAAAGTTGCATATCTTTATACATTTATATTTTTGTTCAATTTTTTTTATTCTGTGGCTGCTTTAACTCACCACAAGTGCGTTTGCTGCTCCAGTCAGCGCTATATAAAATACACATGGTATGCTTCTTTTTATAGCTCTTTTGACTGCTCTTTTGACAGTTATGGGATGAGACCACAACCATATGCCTGTAGAGATATCTGACTGCTGAAAGTATCTGTCAACCACCTACAGTTTTATTTCAAATTATGTGCACAATTCATGCAGCAGTGCTCCTGTTATTTATATGCCTATTGTTATGGTGAGTACCTTATACAACTGTATTTTCTTAAGGTTTCTGAGGTACCCTGCAGTAAGTAAGAACATCAGTTTGGAGAAAAATATGTAACTGTGTACTTACAGAAATATCCTTGCTGTTAATGAAGTTGTTTTGGTAAACTGTAGAAAGAAGTCCATAATTAGACACATTCTGGTCTAACAGAGTCTGTGTTTGAACCAAATATCCATATGTTTGAAGTCTGCACATAATCTTACAACACGAACTATACAGTCAGACATCTGGTAAATCTCTGGAAGCAGCAGGAAGACTGTATGGCAAAGAGAGGAAAAGAATGTGGAATCCCCCTCACAAAAACTCAGAAAATGTTTGTGGCCTTTGTGTATGGAAATGTAAAACTGTAACAGTGTAAGAAACTTCTCTGTGTGGAAGATTTTCAGTCTATATATTTCTAGTTAATCACTGTATATTAATCAGATCATACAGTAGTAGTAGAAGTAGCGAATGTAAACTCATCTTAAGTCAAACCAAAACAAAAAGTAATAGAAAATATATAATTGTACAGCATTACTAAGTATTCGAAAGTAATCCAAGTAAGGCAGGCAGTCTTTTTCCAGCCGAAAATCCTTTATTAAGTACACAAACAAGCGATCCAAGTAAAACAAAAATAGAGTAATAATTTCCTTACAAGCTTTCTAAATATATATATATATATATATATATATATATATATATACTTTTTATCAGGCACGGGAGTGGTTTATTGTGCTGTAAAACAAAGTGTCATTGGTACACATGTTAAATTCACATCCCTTCCCCCATCAGTGTGACATTCGAGCTGGTCCTGCCCTACCTAGTAGTTGTCATAATAATATATAACCCTTATGTACTTTAAATAAAATTTATAATGATGTGGTACCTCTTATTTAACCAAATTATTAAGTAGATTATTAAGTCTGTGATTTTTATCCAAGACAATATACTACATGACTGGAAATATAGCAACCTTAGTTCATTTGGCAATCAAAAAAAATATATAAATATATACATATACATTTTGCATGTAAAAATCATTTTCTATTTTCATAACCTATTGTTAACAAAGATCGCTTTCATCCTTCTAGACATCTTCAGGTCTGTGTACAAGAACCCTAAAAACCTATATAATTGTATAATTAGTATTGTTATTACACATCATTTTGAATAAAGTGGAAAAAGAACCAGAAAAAAATAAAAATAAGAAAAAATGTATGTATGATGATGGAAACAAAATATACACTTAAATTTCAACTGATTTAAAATGGTATTTAAAACCAGTTTGTAGAATAAAATAAAATAAAATAAAATTAGTCATGTAAACAATGTGGCAATTTTCTAAGTTCCAGTGCACTTTTAATTGAACAGTAGTAGTTTAGTCCAGGCTTCCTCAAAGAGTTCAGCTTTAATTGCTACATGAGTTCATGTTTCTCCAGAATATTTGGGATGTCTCCTTCAAGATCACCCATGTGTATGCGATCCAGGATCTGGAACTTAAAACCTGTGCGTCTTTTATGAAGAGAAAGGTGTTTGGCTAGTGCATTATTTTTACATCCAGAGCGGATTTCTGACAGATGACATGAAATCCTACGCTTGAGATTATTTCTACACAGACCTGAAGAAGTCTAGAAGGACGAAAGCGATCTTTGTTAACAATAGGTTATGAAAATAGAAATTGATTTTTACATGAAAAATGTATATGTATATATTTATATATATTTTTTGATTGCCAAATGAACTAAGGTTGATATATTTCCAGCCATGTAGTATATTGTCTTGGATAAAATCACAGACTTAATAATCTACTTAATAATTTGGTTAAATAAGAGGTACCACATCATTATAAATTTTATTTAAAGTACATAAGGCTTATATATTATTATGACAGCTACTAGGTAGGGCAGGACCAGCTCGAATGTCACACTGATGGGGGAAGTGATGTGAATTTAACATGTGTACCAATAACACTTTGTTTTACAGCACAATAAACCACTCCCATGCCTGATAAAAAGTATATATATATATATATATATTAAGCTTGTGAGGAAATTATTACTCTATTTTTGTTTTACTTGGATCGTTTGTTTGTGTACTTAATAAAGGATTTTCAACTGGAAACAGACTGCCTGCCTTGCTTGGATTACTTTCGAATACTTAGTACTGCTGTACAGTTATATATTTTCTATTATTAATTTTTGTTTTGTTTTGACTTAAGACAAGTTTACATTCGCTACTTCTACTACTATTGTCTGATCTGATTAATATACAGTGATTAACTAGAAATATATGGACTAAAAATCTTCCACACAGAGAAGTTTCTTATACTGTTTTGTTTTTTTGAGACTTCGGGGATACCACGGAGATTACTTGTTTTTTGTGAAATGTAAAACTATGAGACACCCTACATCAAAAAGGAGAATAAGGTCTGCAGTGTCAACATCTTCAGCTTTTTCTTGTTTTTACAGAGTAATTCATGTTTGTATACAATTTGCCTCTACTAACAGCCTTCTCTTTTTCTACTAGACCTTAAATTAAAACATTTTCTTTGTTATAGTAGAGGCACTGGTAGAATTTGCCTTTGTGTGTAGCATTTGCTGAAGCAGAGGAAAGACAATAAGGAGCTGATACCTTCACATGCTTGAAATGGATCTGGGGAAATGCTACATCTGGACTTTTGTTGTATTTCAGCTTGCCATATAGTCAAACAATTTTTCTTCATTCAGAATCCTATACCCTACAACCAGTCTTAACCAATACCTGATTTGTTTTACTAGCATCTCCCAACTATATTATTTTATGACACTGTTCACCCCCACTTCTATACTTGTAATATATACCTTGTGATAGCCTTTTTATATAATTGTATCTGAACCTACTTTACACCCCACCTCTTAACTACAATGTTAACATTTTTTGTCCTACCAAGTTCCTTCCTTTACCTCTATTTCTTTGAATTTCTAAGCACTAATCACACGATCCATAATCTATCTAACAAACCCACTAATATGCCTCTTCAGATGCTCAATGTTCAACATCTACTAATGCATATGTGACTCCCCACCACTGGTCAAATAATCAAGGAGCCTCAATCCTCACCACTGGCAACAGTGGGGGATGTACACATTGGGAGGTTGGCAAGTACACACACAGTAAAGTGCAATTTCTCTTAAGAGCACACAGAGACCACAGTCAGTATGGGGCTGGTTTCCCCCTCTTTCTCCACATACTCAGTTAGACTTCCCACTGGCACAGCTATAGAGTTGAGATCTCAGCTAAGTGGCCAAGCCAAGACCTCCAGCACCCTCTCTGTCTAGCCAGTGCTTCGTGTCCCTGCCCAAGTAGCTGACACACACACACTGTTTGAGATATGATTTATACACAAACACACACCTGGGAAAGGCTGGCACAGGTTTACTAGCTATGCCACCTTTTGCCCAGACTATAAGGTAGTTTTTACTGCCACCAGCCACTCTTTATCAGCTACTTTAAGGTCCTTAGCAAAGGGTCTCCAATCTTACTGTGTAATGTAACTATTAATCCAAATGGTAGTTTGACCAAGAGCAAGGCTTTTAGGAGTGGCCCACACAGTGTCACTAAATAAATATGCAGGTATTCTAAGAGCTTAAAATATGTCTAGACAGACCATCCACAATTAAAAAGGTTTACATATATTTAATAAGAAATAATGAACAAGAAAATACTTAGTAAACAATCACAGTTACTTCAGAGTTCAAAGTCACAGGAAATATTTAAAACAACATTGCAGGACAGTCTCAAATAAATAAAGAAAACACCTAAGCTATACTTCACTATATTCCTAACTGTATCTAAGAGAAATTACTGTGCCGTAGACTTAGTTACCCATAGCAAGGGAAGACAGATGTGGTCAGTGGGTTCTCCAGCTGATGTTGTCAGGTCAAAGACAAAATACAAAATGCTCAGTCTCCCTTTCAGAGACTTCTTAAATTTATATTTCAAATATTGCTGCTAGGATACTTGCAGCATGAAATTACTTCTTGTCATCTGACTATCCTAGGCTAAACCCCCATTGCTAGATACTGCCAGAATTTAGCATCTCCCTGTGAAAATACATAGCCTTCAGATGTTTGCAGCTGCTAGAAGACATAAAACAATACAATACTTACAATACAATGCAGAAGGCTGTCCAGTTTTAGATATTATGTTTCCTGTTGCACTGAAACTGAAAGATAACATCTGTTTTATTACATGGTTAGAAAATAATTTAATTTCAACAATTTTTTCTGATATTTTTGCAAGTTGACCTTCTATATCCCAGTTCCCATCGTTAAAACATATACATTTGCACAGTTACAATAGTAGAAAGACAAACAGGCTGTGCCTCGTTCCTAGTAGCAAATAAATCCAGAAATACTTGCCAAAGTAGAAAATAATTTTGTTTAATAGGACAAAACAATCCACCAACGTCGCACACGACAGATAGCAGGTTACCAGTTTCGTTTATCAATGTAAACATCATCAGACAACATTCAAGTGCATTTCTAACATTTAAATATTCACACTCAAGCTCTAATTGGCTGAAACACTTAAAGAAACATAAACCCCTAAAATACCCGAATAAAATCTACTATATGTTCTATAAAATATGTGTTACACGGTAAATAAAAAATAAATGCATTGAATTAAAAGAACTGCATCACATTATTCACTTACAATCTTACCAAAATATATATGACTACTTAAAATATGTTAAAAAATGAGAAAAACATTTTCTACCACATTCTGGTTCATTCATGAACTATATCTACTATAAAATCACTTAGAATGGAGCAGCATTAATTTTCCTTCTGTATCTTCCTTCTTTCAAGTGCCTTTAATTTTAAGACTGGGAAAACCGAGACTCTAGCATTTATGCCCAGCCATCTATCAGCTTGTAAAAATATCTGCCATTTTAATTCTTTAAGTTCTAAACTGGTACCCCATGGTGTCCTTTCATTAATTTCCACATGGTCGATTGCCATGAACTTGAATGAATGGCTGACATTTTCATGAATATGACAGGAATTATTAAGATTTCATTTTTTAATAGCATATTCATGCTCATAAATTCTCTGATTAAATCTCCTCTCAGTTTTTCAAACTGAGCATGGTTCACAAATGGCTAAATATACTATAGCTTTTGAGTTACAATTGTATCTAGCTTTAATTTTTATTTTGAAATTCTTGACTTTAAATTCATCTCCTGTTCTGACCTTATGGCACCAGTTACATGTTTCACACATATATGCCAAAATGTACCTGTGAGCAAGGCACTTGACTAGTTCTCAACAAGTCTTTCATATTTCTACCTCTCCTATAGGTAATGACAAGTTTGTCACCTAAATGAGTTCAAATGTTAAAGTCTTCGCTTAAAATTTCCCAGTTTTTATTAAAAACCCATCTTAAAGGTGGAAATCATGAGTGAAAGTAATGGTCAAGGACCTTGTGAAACCAATTTCAGCCTTTGCTGTTGTTTTATCAAAAGATGGAACACTAACAGAAGAGCCATTCAATTGTTGTGCAGCTCCCTCCCTAAAAGGTGGCAATTCACTTGGTCCATTCTCTCTGTTAATACTGGGCCTAAAGTGTCCATTTTCTCTTTTTCTAATGACCTCTTCTATTAAATTATTGACTAAATCTACTGGGTAAGCCCTTTTTATAAACATGGATCCCAAACTGGAACATTCATTTAAGAAATCTTCCTGTCTAGACACCATACGAGCAGCTCTCAACAATTGCCCCTTTACAACTAATCTTTTTTGATGTTCCGGGTGTGAGCTGCTGTAGTGTAAGAAGGCGTTCAAATAGGTTTTCTTTCTATAAATTGTTGTTGCATATGCTTCATAATTCTCATCTTTAAACAAATGCACATCTAAATAGTCCATTTGGCCTTTATTTACTACCCAAGTAAAATGCAAGAACGTAGTTGTAGTGTTAATATATTCTAAAAATTCTTCCAAAACTTTTAAGGATCCTTTTCAAATAATGCTGATGTCATCCTGAAACCTGTAATAAACTTTTATATGGGTATGATAGTTACATTTAAAGACATACTTCCTTTCCCAATATGCCATAACACTATTGGCATATGCTCCCCCACAAGCCGATCCCATGGCTATTCCAGTTAATTGTAGATAATATTTATTATCAAATGATATAAAATTGTTTTTTATTACTGCCTGCAAAAGTTCCATTATAAGGTTTATTTTGTTGTGGTCTACTTTATGTTCTAACAATAGTTCATTAACCCAATGTAAACCAATATCTCATGGAATTACTGTATACAGGTCCCTAACATCAACAGTGGCCAATATGTCATTCACATCATATTCCATTTTATTGATATGCTCTAAAATGTCTAGAAAAATTAATGCTGCTCCTTTCTAAGTGATTTTATAGTAGATATAGTTCATGAATTAACCAGAATGTGGTGAAAAAGGGTTTCACATTTTTTAACATATTTTAAGTAGTTATGTATATTTCTGGTAAGATTGTACATGAATAATGTGATGCAGTTGTTTTAATTCAATGCATTCATTTTGTATTTACCATGTAATAAATATTTTATAGAACATATAGTAGATTTTATTCAGGCATTTTAGGGGTTTATGTTGCTTTAAGTGTTTCAGCCAATTAGAACATGAATATGAATATATAAATGTTAGAAATGCACTTGAATGTTGTCTGATGAAGTTTACATTGGTAAACAAAACCGGTAACCTACTATCTGTTGTGTGTGACGTTGGTGGATTGTTTTGTCCTATTAAACAATATTTTTTCTACTTTGGCGAGTATTTCTGGATTTATTTGTTCCTAGGAATGAGGCACAGCCTGTTTGTCTTTCTGCAGTTTGTTTCACTTGGTTCTTTACAGTTTTTATGGCTTCAGGCAGTGACCTTGATTCCGTTCAGGAGCAAATGGTGGTTTCACCAAAAGAAAAAGAGAACAGCATCGGCAATTTAACTGCTCTTATATTGCAGCTGAGTCAAAGGATTGACAACTTATATCACTGGATCGGCATTTCTGAGAATTCTGATGCTTGTGGAACTTTGAATGCACCTAGGGAAGGAATTCGTCCTTCCTCTGACTTTAATTCAACCCCTCTATGCATAGCAGCAAGCCATGCTGCAGATCATGTGAATGGCTTGCATCATGACGCTTTTGGTTTTGAAGACGCTGAACCAAGAGTTGTGAGTACATGGAATGGCAAACCTGTTGGTAGTGGTATTTTAAGGAAGGAAATACCTCTTCTAAAAGAGTGGCTTGGGTATGGACTTTCTTTTATGGCGGATTCAAGACAAAGCACACTATCTTTGAATGGTAAGTTGGATGAATTTGATGACAAACGTTTATGTTGTAAAAAGTTGCATTTGGAAAATGCATACCTTAGAGAATGCATTAGACTAAAAATTGTCCCTAAGGGTTTAAGGTTATGGCGTTTTCCAACAGGACTTAGTCATAATTCTGCTCTCCATCTTGAATTGTTGCAGTTATTTCATAAGTTTGGGACTGAGTTACTGGACTTGCTAGTTAAGCACAATAACATTACAATAGACTTTTTATTTAAAGACTTGAATGGCTTAGATAAAGCTATTCATGAGGATGCTCAGTATGACACCATGAAGTTTGAGCACCTAAGGATCTATAACAGCATAGACCAGTGCATTAATAAACTAAAAGCTGACAAGCTAAATAAAATTAACAGAGACTTGAGTGACTATGCTAACGGTTCAGCTTACCCAAGACCTCCAGGCTCATACAAAATGGCCAAATATAATGGTGGCAATAAGAACATGCATTCTAATACAGCCACAGAGTATGAAGAAGAGGTAGCTGAAATTGCAAGTGAGTCAGCTTTGAACTATGAGAAAGATTATCCTGAACTTAGAAGAAGTGAGTGGCTTAGAAATAAAAACAATTCTTATGGAAAGCAGCAGTTTCAGATGGGGTTTCCAGCAGTAGAGTTTCAAGGGGCAAGACCCAAAAACAAAAACTGGAGATCATAAATTCCAGTTTTTTTGGAAGTCACAAGTACAAAAACAATTCCTATATGAGTCAAGAACATTTAGATTGTGAAGTTGCTACAGAAACTGAAAGTTTAAATAATGAAACTTCTAAGTTTTTTGATCAATCAAATAATGGTGTGAATGAAAATGTGACTGACATTGTTTTATCCAGCATGAACTTAAACAGTGAATATGAGATAATTTACAACCAGCAGAAAGATTTTGCAGTGTATAATTATTCTAATTTAGGTATTGATGAACATATAGCTGATTTTTTATCGAAAGGCATGACATTTGTACCCTCTAAAGGGTTCAATATTATTGACACTATGATTGACCTTAAGCTCTATGTAAGAAAATTAAACATAGCTGTATTGCATGGGAATCATGGACAGAATAATAGTCATAACCTATATTCTATCAGCTCTACTTATAACCCTCCTTTGCACCCAAAGCTTGTAATTTATGAGAAATTGTGTGAACTGGATCTTCACAATTTATATAAACATAAAAATAAGGTTGAGAGTATGAATTTGAGTGAGGACGAGTCAAACTTTTTGAGGTACTTAACGAACGGGAATGTCAGAATTATGAAACCAGATAAGGGGGTGGGGTGGTTGTGATGGATATTGATGTGTACAATAATAAAATGCAAGCTATTTTAGAAATGGACAGTTCTAAGGAAGTCTCTGTTGACGAGTTGAATGGGGCTTATAAGAAAATATATTGTCAATTGACTGATTTTTTTTGGAAAAAAGAATAGACATCAACCTTTACATCCACCTAAACATCATAATCCCTAGAATTCCCATGTTCTTTGTCATTCCTAAAATCCACAAGGGGCTTTGTGATCCCCACATGAGGTTTCTTGTGGATGGTAGAAATTCTATAATAGATTACGAACCCAAGACAATAATAAAGGAGGAGAGCCAAATCTGCAAGGATTCCTGGACATGTTTAGAGCATATCAATAAAATAGAATATGATGTGAATGACATATTGATCACTGTTGATGTTAGGGACCTGTATACAGTAATTCCACAAGATATTGGTTTACATTGGGTTAGTGAACTATTATTAGAACATAAAGTAAACCACAACAAAATAAACCTTATAATGGAACTTTTGGAGGTAGTATTAACAAACAATTTTATATCATTTGATAATAAATATTATCTACAGTTAATTGGAATAGCCATGGGATCGGCTTGTGGGGGAGCATATACCAATAGTGTCATGGCATATTGGGAAAGGAAATATGTCTTTCAATCTAATTATCATACCCATATAAAAGTTTATTACAGGTTTCAGGATGACATCAGCAGTATTTGAAAAGGATCCTTAAAAGTTTTGGAAGAATTTTTAGAATATATTAATACTACAACTACGTTCTTGCATTTTACTTGGGTAGTAAATAAGGGCCACATGGACTATTTAGATGTGCATTTCTTTAAAGATGAAAATTTTGAAGTATATTCAACAACAATTTATAGAAAGGAAACCTATTTGAACGCCTTCTTACACTACAGCAGCTCACATCCGGAACATCAAAAAAGGTCAGTTGTAAAGGGGCAATTGGTGAGAGGTGCTCGTATGGTGTCTAGACAGGAAGATTTCTTAAATGAATGTTCCAATTTGAGATCCATGTTTATAAAAAGGGCTTACCCAGTAGATTTAGTCAATAATTTAATAGAAGAGGTCATTAGAAAAAGAGAAAATGGACACTTTAGGCCCATTATTAACAGAGAGAAAGGACCAAGTGAATTACCATCTTTTAGGGAGTGAGTTGCACAACAACTGAATGGCTCTTTTGTTAGTGTTCCATCTTTTGATAACACAACAGCAGAGGCTGAAATTGGTTTCACAAGGTCCTTGACCATTACTTTCACTCATGATTTCCACACTTTAAGATGGGTTTTTAATAAAAACTGGGAAATTTTGGGTGAAGACTTTAACATCAGAACTCATTTAGGTGACAAACTTGTCATTACCTATAGGAGAGGTAGGAACATGAAAGACTTGTTGAGAACTAGTCAAGTTCCTTGTTCACAGATACATTTTGGTGTGTGTTAGTGTGGAACATGTAACTGGTGACATAAGGTTAGAACAGGAGATGACTTTGAAGCCAAGTATTTCAAAATAAAAATTAAAGCTAGATACAATTGTAACTCAAAAGCTATAGTATATTTAGGCATTTGTGAGCCATGCTCAGTTTTTTATATAGGAAAAACTGAGAGGAGATTTAATCAGAGAATTTATGAGCATGAATATGCTATTAAAAAACTAAATCTTAATAATGCCCTAGCCTGTCATATTCATGAAAATGTCAGCCATTCATTCAAGTTCATGGCAATCGACCATGTGGAAATTAATGAAAGGACACCATGGGGTACCAGTTTAGAACTTAAAGAATTAAAATGGCAGATATATTTACAAGCTGATAGATGGCTGGGCATAAATGATAAAGTTTTGGTTGTCCCAAATTTGAAATTAAAGGCACTTGAAAGAAGGAAGATAGAGAAGGAAAATTAATGCTGCTCCTTTCTAAGTGATTTTATAGTAGATAAAGTTCATGAATGAACCAGAATGTGGTAAAAAAAAGTGTTTCACATTTTTTAACATATTTTAAGTAGTTATATTTATTTTTGGTAAGATTGTAAGTGAATAATGTGATGCATTTGTTTTAATTCAATGCATTCATATTGTATTTACCATGTAACACATATTTTATAGAACATATAGTAGATTTTATTCAGGCATTTTAGGGGTTTATGTTGCTTTAAGTGTTTCAGCCAATTAGAACTTGAGTTTTTTTTTGTCTTTTCAGCTTTTCCTGGTTAGGGGTCGACACAGCGGAACTCTAGTCCGCTAATGATTGGTAGTCGATTTTTTTATGGTGCCGAGTTGCCAGCCCGACGCCCAACCTTCAGCGAAGGCACACCCATTCACGCATGTCTTTCGGAGGCCACTCCACCACGGGGAGAACATGCAGCCTCCACACAGAAGGCACTCCAGCCGAGAATCGAACAGGAGAACCTCTTGCTGTGAGGTAACAATGCTACCGCTGTGACAATTAGAACTTGAGTGTGAATATTTAAATGTTAGAAATGCACTTGAATGTTGTCTGATGAAAATTACTTTAATAAATGAAACCGGTAACCTACTATCTGTTGTGTGCGATTTTGGTGGATTGTTTTGTCCTATTAAACAACTTTTTTTTTCTACTTTGAGTATTTCTGGATTTATTTGCTCCTAGGAATGAGGCACAGCCTGTTTGTCTTTCTGCAGTTTTTTTCAGTTGGTTCTTTACAGTTACAGTATTGCATATACATTTCTGTTTTTTTTCCAGTAGGGTACACTGTGGGTACATCTTTTAAGCTCAGTACTTTACATACTCTTTCAACACACACTTCTGTACCAGCAGTTTGAAATGCAGACAACATGCAGTTCTAATACATTAGTAACACAAGCTTATGACTCGTTGATATTCACAAATGACATATAATTATTTACAAAATTCCAGATAGCTGGACTGGTAGTATTTCCCTTTGTCATAGCATATATCTTTTGTACTGTAATAGTTGCCTCTTGTTTCACATGAATGTAGCCTAATTATCAAATTTATGTGTAAATGTTAATGTTTTAATGTATATTACTGGATGTCTATTTAAAAATTATTGTAATATATTGATTTTTTCATACCTGGGCCTCTACTAAAATGGGGTTTGGACTAAACCCAGTTGGACAAACCTGGTAAACAAAATCAAAATCAAAATAAAATGAATAAAAATTTCCTGTTAGCACTGTCTCCCTCACTTAAGATTCTGTAGTGATATTGACCTACTGGTGGATAAAACAGAGTAAAAAGGATTAGTCCAGATAAAATCACTTTAGCTAGCAGATCTAGGAGACTCTCTGATGCCCTACCTGTGGGAGGAAAAAAGATGCCTTGTTGAAGTTTCAGAAAGTTTATTTAATTAAACAGGTAGATGTGCAAGTGTTCTTGTTCTGATGCATTACATTACATTCAAGAAGTCAGTTATTTAAATATGTTTATATACAATGGATGGAGGGTACAGGGCAGCTGATTGGAAGAATATATGGGAAATGGAAAATGAACCAGACTCAATGCTTAGTTGTCAGTCCCTTATTTGAGTATTCTTGAAGGATATTGTGAGGATTTACTAGCTCGGCAGCCTGTGAAACTGCATTCTTAGTTAAAAGTTTTATTTTTATTTTAATAAACATAAAAAATTAGAATTCAAGCATGGCAACACACTGTGAACAACCGCTGTAGAAGTATATTTAAGAAAATACTTTCTCCTAAGCTTCATCAGCTCACTCTAATAGAGCAGTTTACAGTTTTGTTTTTTTCTCATTTAAAATGTCTGCTTTTACTAGGCTGTTGACAGACTTTAATAATGTGTTTGTATCACATGTAATATGAGATATGTCTGCCTTTGTGGGGTTCATATTCCTTGAAGCACATTATAAAAACTGTATTACAGAACTTTTTCCAGTCTGACTTGTCCTTATCAACACATTGTATCACGTGTAATATGAGAGGCTGTACCCGCTTTTATGGGGCTCATATTTCCTGAAATACTTTATGAAATACTAATCTTCTATTACTTGGCAAAAGGATTACAGTGTCTGCTTATAAGACGATCATATACATGAAAAATGTGACAAGTCCCTATTCTTCTTCCTAATGAAAACAAGCCGTTATATATGCAAGGGAGGTAATCACTCAGAGCCACACTATGTGGCTCCCATTTTTTGAAAAATATGTGGATCCAAAGAAATAGCTTACAGTGCAATTATTTCTCATTACTTTTGCTACCTTCTGTGTCACAGATGGGGTAGCAGACCCAGCCTGAGCTTTCTGGATTACTTTTGTTTTGTTTACTGGTGGGTAAAAAGGGAAAAGCTATTCCTTTATAATAAAGAAGTGGAACAGATTGGAAAGGGAAGCAAATCATGTTATCACTGAGATGGCTTATTGTAGTTAAATAATCAATTCTTTTGAGCTAGGACACAGGATTGAATTGCCTAGACATAGTAAGTTTAATGATGTTGGCTGCCAAAAAAGTAGTTACTAGAAAATGGAAATCAAAATCTAAACCAGCTGTAACTGAAGTATTGAATATTGTAGAGGAGAAGGAAGAAATAAATGGAAGTAAGATCTTAAGAAAAAGGAAGGAGGAAATAACACCAAAATAAGTGGAATTTGTGGGAACATTACATGCAGAATAGTGTTCAAGAGGAAGAGTCAGCATTAAGAGATGGCAGAAATTAAGCAATTTATGTAGTGTTGGTGTAACGAAAACATGTATGTTGCATGAAAGCAATGAGAAACATCACTATAATTAGTTTTCTTTGCTATTAATATATGTGTACCTATATCATTTCAATTGTGATTTAATAAAAATGTTAAAAAAACAGCTGTATAAAATGCCTAAGCTTTAATAGCGTAAATGTTAGCAGCACCTGAGAAATAGAAGACAACCCACCTAGATGACTGGGTACTTACCTGTACAATAGGAGCATTCATAGAAATAAAATAAAAAAAAAGACGACTTTAAATTCAGTATCATTTTACACTTGCACCCTTTTTCTGAGTGTAGTGAAAGCAGGGGCAGCATGAAAAATAGTAGATCTAGAGCAGTCCTGAGCAATCATTTGGGGAATTAGGGAAATAGAGGACCATTAGGTGAAGTATAAGCATGCTTGGCTCACTGGGTCAACAGGGGTGGTCACTGATCTGATTCATGATGCATAATTTATTACTTCTTTGCTTTCTTACGGGGCTCCATAGATTTCTTTCCTTGTATTCTACTTTCTTGAAACCTTTTTAAAAACATTTCCTTTTGATTATTAACTGAAGAAACAAAACAGGTGGAGGTTGAAGGAAGAGAACAGGCTACGACCTGCAACTTCCTCTGCGCAATTAAAGTCTACAAGTTTCTTGTCTCCCCTGATAAAATTTTCAGATTACATTTAGCATAGTGTTTACAATTATAAGAATTATGTTCCTTCTATAAACAGAACAACCATTTAGAGTAGAAAACTGTAATGGGAAATCTGATGTCCTCAAGGGTACTCCTTGGTACTTTTAACAAGGTATGTCATTATCAGAGTGATAAAATCAATAAAGACATTTATTTAAAAGTATCATAAACTGTACTTTAAACATAATGCCAATCAATAATACAAAATTTTGTATTTAATTACTGTCAAGCTCAAAAGGCCTGAGCGTGATTGGGTAATAAAGCATCATAAACTGATCATAAACTTTGGCTAGCAAAAATAACTAGGTACAAGGTGTACTGTCTTTTATATCTGGCCTCTGTCTAATTTCCAACAGGCCTAGACTTCAGACAAACCCAGGCAGCAACATGTAATCTGAATGAGTTACTGATGTCTAATGTCTACTAATCCCAGTGACAGTTGTTATTCCTGTGTCAATGGTCCTACAATGAAAATTCATAAATTGGTAAGGGGTATTGTTAGCCAGATGGAAACAACCGCTGCATATGTAATATCCTTTTGCTGGGGAATTGCTCTGCAGAAAGTATGCCCTAAGCAGTCATATTAATTTTGATACATTTTAAAATAAAAGTTTGTTTCTGTTCTTGGATTTTTATTCAACATATCATGTTAAAAAATACAGCTACTGCCAATGCAGCGCAGGATGCCAGGTAGAAAAACACACATATGTCAACTCTGTCAAGGCAAATTGTATTGACAGGCCTCATAAAATGTTAAACTTACATTAAATATTAAAACCCATGACATACAATAAGCAATGAAGTTCAGGTTTCCATATTTCTAATTGCTTTTATTTAATATATATATTTAAAATGGTACTGTGAGAGATATGGCATGTCCCTTAATGATTTTGTTTTTAAGTTATGTTAGCAGGTATCAGTCAGAAAAGCAGCACCTGTCATTGTGAGTTTCACAACTTCAAAAAATATTTTATTTTATTAGTCTGGGTAGTAGTGGTGCTGCGGTAGTGTTGTCGCCTCACAGTTAGACGTTGCCCATTCGATTCTCAGTTAGAGCGTCTTCTGTGTGTCGACATGCGTGAATGGGCATTCCTTCGTTGAAGGTTGTGCATTAGGCCCGGCAAGCCGGCACGTGAAACTCTACTACCAATCATTAGCAGATAGGAGTTCCACTGTGGCGACCCCTAACCGAGAAAAGCCGAAAGACACAAACAAACAAACAATCTGGGTAGTAAACTGCAGTGTCAAAGAAACGCAGGAAATTCTGGAAGTCAGTGTAAAACCATTAAAACTTTTCATTGGGAAGCTTCACCCCCTGTATCCCTGAAGTTACATCTGAGCTCATTGCACCACAAAGAATATCGGGATAGTCCAAGATACCACAACCTTGGACTTGGTATATATTTCCCATATTTTACATAGTTTCATAGGTTTATACAAGGCTAATGACCACTAGGGTCTTTATAAGCTTAGTCATAAAACCCAACCGAGTTTTGTCCCTGAGTACTTTGAACACCTATATGGTGTGTTATGTTAATAGGAAGGTAGATAAGAGTTATATGGGGGGTATGTTTGCTGGGGATTGATCTACTTACTGTCGGACCTCGGTTCATCAGTGACATGGGGAGCCAAACTGGGGATGAATTTGCCATTTCCCATCTAATGATCAAGGTTTCGTCTGAATAGGGTCAGGGATGAACTCTGCTTCTTGTGGATGGAGAGTTTATTCCATAGTACAGGGATCCTTTCAAACACATATCGGTCTCTCCACCATGTTCTTTTTATGTCTCAGGCAAAGCTCAGGTCTTAGAGCTTGTGTTTCTAGTGATGTTTGTTTTGTGGATGTGAAAGAGATCCATCAGAGCTGGATATGAGCATACTTTATATGCCAGGAATAGATTGCCTCTCAGTAACCTGTAGGAGACCGAGTACAGTGATAGGGCCCTAAAGTGATCTATGCAGGACAGAGTATTCGTACCCTGGATTTTCCTGGCAAGGAATCTTTGAGGGCATTCTAACTGTTGTATGTGTCTGGTTAGATACATGCCAAAGGAGGCATTGTGCACAAATGATGGGTCTGATAAGAACGGAGTATATTGGTACAATTACTTCCTTGGAAATGGCTGCCATGCCCTTGCTTATGAGTTGGGTGACATAGAATAATTTTATTATTATCTTGGCTATCTCTTGGTTGAAGGCCAGATTACTGTCTACATATGTTCCCAGATCCCAAACTGCTGTCAACATTTAAGGGTGTTTTATTGATGGAGTAATTACCTTGGGTGGACAGTTTCCCAAAGGACACTCTAATGGATTTTGTTGAGTTGAGTTTTAATCTGTGGCTTTGCTACCAGTCTTTTATTTTTGGTAGACCCTCTTGTAGGATGCCAGTGTCATGGGGGAAATCTATAACTCCCTGTTTACAGTCATCTGTGAATTTGTGAGCAAGAGGCCTTTGAAGTTAGCCTTGACTTCTGAAAAATATATGCCAAGCAGAAGCAGACCTAACATAGTTCTCTAGAGTACTCTGTTGGTGGCTGGTCACCTGGTGGAGGTGGTCTCACTGATCCTGACTTTTTGGGTCCTGTCTGTGAGACAGCCAGCAATTTAGTAAATCATGTTTGGATTTATGTCTAGTTCTGAAAGTTTGTCAGTAATACCTGAGTGTGTATTGTATTGAACTCCTTGGTCAGATCAAGGTAGGTGGTATGGACTGTTTCCTCCCCCTCATCCATAGCCTTGGTAATTCTCTTGAAGAAATCTATCAAGTTGAGTAGGCAATACCTTCCTTTAACAAAGTCAAAAACCCGAATGGGTCTAATGTCTGTAGGCTGGCAATGTTCTTGTTGAGACGTTCCATGATAATTCAGTCCATGGCTTTGCATATCAGACTTGTCAGACTGATGAGTTTGAAGAGGGATGAATGTTCTGGCCCTCCATTCATCTGGCACATAACCTGTTTTTATGCTCTAGTTGGAGTGTGCCTCAAGGGGTCCTGCTAGGTCATATTTTAAGCTATTTAGGAGGAAACCAGAGATATTGTCAGCCTCCACTTAAGCAGTGTTTTTGGCCTCAGTTTTGATATTTGGAGATTGCAACTCATTTCTCTGAATTTCAGTAGGAACCTGTTTTAGCATGCACCACCACTTTTAAGGACATGTACTCCATTAATATGCCTTGTCTGTCATAAGTATAGGCGTCCGTGTCAGTTTTGGAGACAATCACAGGTAGAAACTGTAGATAACAGCAGTCATATTGCCAGGTTTTTTTCTAGTCTGTGTGCTCTAACTCATATTCAGGTGTTATCACCAACCTGTCAGTGCAGTAGAGATCCTAGACAGGGATGTAGAAAGGATATAAGGAACTGAAGAACCACCTTCCAGAGTGCAACTCCAAAGTAGTATCAAAATGGTCCTTTTTATATGATATATAACTTAAATAAAAAATTAAGTGAGCTAACATCATACTAAAATCATTACATTAGTCTGTTCATTGTTTACCTATTGATGTAACAGAGATATATTACTCTCAATTAAGTTATCTTCTTTGCTGTATCACTTGTATCATTTTAATTTTGTACACATATTTGAAGTTGAGATAATTAATACCCTTGCTTTAAGCAAGGTTTTTCAATGTTTGCCCCCACCTAACAACTATCAGTACACTATTGCCAACAGTGTTATATACTTGGCTGTTTCTATGCTCCCAAGAAACCTTGTTGCTGACAGCAATATAGATAAGGACATTAGGGAGCTAGAAAACAGATAAATTGCTTAGCCTTTCTTACATGGTCCAGTATATCTAGGCAGATTTAATGTAACAAATAATGAAACTAATGCAGGCTACTTTACTACTGCTAATGGTGGGAGGATGGCATAATGGTTAAGGTGTTTACCTTAGAAGCACAAGGTGCAGGGTTTGATTCTCATAGGGGGTAATTGGCTAGGCTTAAAATGGTCCATGAGGGCAGTTAGCCTAGTACTAATCTATGAATCTATGAATCTATATATAAGGTGGTGCCTTCACCATATTATTAGCAGATCCCATAGCTGCACAACCTTGTTATGTGAGAATCCATTGTTGTTGTTTGTCTTTCGGCCTTTCCTAGTTAGGGGTCGCCACAGCAGAACTCCGGTCTGCTAATGACTGGCAGTTGTTTTTTATGGTGTCGAGTTGCCAGCCCAACGCCTTACCTTCAACGAAGGCACGCCCATTCAGCGCATGTCTTTCAAACTCCCACTCGACCGCAGGGAGGACATGCGCACTCCACACAGAAGGCACTCCCAACCCAAGCCGAGAATCGAACGGGGAATCCATTGTATAACAGTAAATCTGTACTTTCTGTGTTGTGTTGTTTTTTGCAGGTCTTCTTCATATGCTAAGATAGCTTGCAGCAATATTAATTTAAATTTGTAGGCTTTCAGATAATATTACAACAGCCTCGTCACCTGCCCTTGGTTATATTGATCATTTTCTTTTCCATTTTGGTTATTCACTCCCAGTTAATTCAAACACTAGGTGTCTGCCTATTGCTGACTACTTTATTCGTTTCTTGTAGTGATGAGAGCTTGTTGGCAAACTCCTACAGCCAGTACTGTGCAGGTTCAAGTCTTTCCTGTTATAGCTTTCTCACTGTTCCCCCACTCTACTCAGTGTCTAACATGCAGAGATGTTACTTAGGAAACATGATGGTACATTCACATATGTGCTATGATATGGATTCCTGTTTGCATATATATCTCCATTTCCTTCCTGCTGCATGTCCCCGGCCTTCCTAGGTGAGTTGCTAGCCAATGCATCCCCCACCCCAGCAGAAAACAGATATCTGCTGGCAGTCCAAACCCTCCCACCATTCCAATAGTTGGCCTTCTGGAACATGTATCCCTAATCAAACCTAGAGCACAAGTGCTGAAGATGGAAACTCTTTCTCTTTGCCATTTGACCAGCATGTAGTTTCATTTAAGTTTTGTAACTGGTCCTAAAATAATAATTAGAAATGCTTTTGAATTTCAGTCTTTTCCTACCATGTTTAAAAAGATTCATTATGCCTTTTATATCTCATTCTGAGCAACATGGTTGAAATTCCAGGCTGTAGACCATGTTAATAAACAGTGAACATTTACATTTTATTTTGTCAAATATCATTTATAATTTAAGTTTACATTTTCAAACCTGTCTTTAGTGCTAAGAACATCTTATGACGCAGCACAGTTTTAAATAACACATGTAGCTATGGTTTATATTTTGTTGCTTAATGAAACTTAACATGTGCCTAGCCTTTTTATTCAGTCAGTATTTCATTTTATTTTCATTTTTGGCAGGGAAACTATTTTAGAAGCAGAGTAAGACACTCCAAAATAGGAGTTAGAAGCTGTTGAGTGTGGTTCCTAGGTGATAAAGGCATGTTTTATGCTTCACAGCAATGTGATTATTAACAGATAAGTGGTACCTTAGAGTGTCTTATTATTTACAATATCTAGATAGATAGATAAGCTAGATAGATTATTTACTTATGCTTCATTTGAATGTGATTATTATTTACAATAGATAGGTGGCTAGATAGATAGATAGATAGATAGATAGATCGATAGTTAAATTATTTACTCATACCCTTACTTGCTGTCTATCCTCATTTGGTTTACCATTGTTTTTCAAGGAATACAAAGCCTGTTCAGTAAAGTTCAGTTCCTGTAGATGCAACCATACGGCAAGACCTTCTGTTTAATGATACCCCACAAAACATCCTGCTAAGAAAGTGAGATATGTGTCACTACACAGTTTGGTGAAGAAAAATCGTGATCCTTTGAAAGATGTTTGATCAGTGCTCTTTCAAACCTTTGTTGTTGGAAAAATCAACCAAGTAACGTAATAATTTATTGACTCCATGCCAAACTGTAAACTACTGTGCTGTTGTTAAAAGTTAAACATTCTTTAGCAATAATCCTTATTAACTTCTGAAGAAAAAGCAGTATGTTAATATTACACCCATGTCATGCATGCTCAAAGACAGCTTTCAGTTGATGTTGTAAGCTTGAGGACATTGTTCTGAATTATGCATGACTGTCTGGTGAGCAGCTCCATTAGAGAACTAGATGGATAACGTAAACATGCTCTGAATTTTAAGTATTCTGTACCAGTGTCAGGCTAAAAATAGAGTTAATAACAGAGAACATATTTAGAAATTCAATTCCTGCTGTGTAAAACCACACAAGAATGAACCCTGCAAGCAGTAAGCCACAGGTGTAGTTTCTGATGACTGTTTTGCATATATATATCAGCAGAAACAGAGACAGTTGTGAAGCCCTGCTGCAATAAAGGTGAAAAGTTACTCTTGTTTACTGGGATATGTTAACTCCTTAGCAGCTGAATAACTACAGCTTTCAAATTAGCCAGCCATGCTGTCGTAACTGTTAAATACTTCATCTGTATGATTATGGCCAAGATAATAATTTCAAAGGCTTTAGTCTGTTGGCACTATCATCTTAAGGGCAGAAAAACCAGATTAAACATACATTTTACAGAGGAAAAATAAACACACGTGAAGTCAATCAATCTGGTCAGAATGGAAGTAGAGAGCAACCTTTACTTCCTCTCTTTATTGCAAAGCCCATGATCACATGACCTCTCCACACCAACGACATCAGTGTAAAAGCACACATACACTCATTCACTCTCTTTTATTATAAGCCAACACTCCCACTTGCTCTTACGCTGCATACAAACACATTTTAAGAACATAT
The DNA here is from genome assembly GCF_019279795.1 of Protopterus annectens. NCBI lineage: Eukaryota > Metazoa > Chordata > Ceratodontiformes > Protopteridae > Protopterus > Protopterus annectens. The sequence goes on along the minus strand of NC_056725.1, from coordinate 609,387,699 downwards.
TTTAGAAAGCTTTTTCCTTTACAGTCAAAATACATAAAATATAAACCTTTCAATCTTCGATTTCGTAGCAGGTTTGATAAAAATATCTGCAACCATGTCTGTTGTTGGGCAATATTTAATACTTATTTTATCATCATTAAGTGCAGATCTAATAAAATGATAATGTCAACATGTTTACATCTCTGACAACTTACTGGATTCTTTGACAAAGCGATTGCTCCCTGATTGTCCTCAAATATTATTACTGGCACACATTTACACTCTCCATCCTCTTCACTTAACAATTGCACAAGGAACAAACTCTCCTGTGTTGTTGCTGCCAATGCCATGTATTCTGCCTCACATGTAGGTAAAGCCACTGTTTATTTCTTTGAATTCCATGAAATAATAGGCCCATCTCTATTAAGGCTAAAACAATAACTTGTTGTACTACGTCTATCATTTTGATCTGTTGCCCAGTCTGCATCACTGTATGCTACAAGCTGAAGTTTCTCTTCATTTTTCTTGTAACACAACTCTCTGTTTAATGTACCTTTTAAGTACCTTAGCACATGTTTGGCTATTGTTTAATGAGATTCACTTGGCTGTGACAAATATTGTGAAAGTTTACCTACAATCCAGCTAAGATCATGTCTTGTACATGTCATAACATATATCAAGCTACCCACAAGCTCACGGTATTTTCTTGGATTGGTAGATTCGCTGTCACATTCAAAGTTTGGTTTTTGTTCAGAAGGGGTACTTCTTACTTTACAATTAGACATACCAAATTTCTCAAGAATTTTTGTGATGTACCTCTTTTGGTTCATCTTTACTTCACCGTTGTTCTGGGTAAAGTCAATGCCTAGAAAATGTCTTAGCTTTCCCAGATCTTTCATTTTAAATTTAGCTTTGAGCATTTCTTTTACATCATTCAGTGATTCATTGTCACTAGCTGCAATAATGAGATCATCGACCCATATAATAAGGACAGTTTTCTCATTTTCAGCCTGTCTAGTGTACACACAGTGGTCTGCCGGGTTTTGGGCGAAATCATTTTTACAAAGATAGTCGTGCAACATTCTGTTCCAGTTACGTCCAGATTGTTTCAATCCGTACAATGACTTATTCAGTTTACAAACCAATTTTTCATTATTATTTGATTTCTTTTCAAAGCCTTCAGGTTGCTCCATATACACTTCACAGTCAATAGGAGCATGTAAATAGGCCATTTGTACATCCATCTGGTGCTACTCTAAATCATACTGAGCTGCCATCTGCATTAGACTTTGTACAGATGTCATACTTGCAGTTGGTGCAAATGTTTCATTGTAGTCTATACCAGCAACTTGACTGTAGCCTTTAATCACATATCTGGCTTTGTAAGTCTCGGTAGTATCTGCATTGTCTTTTACAGTGAAAATCCACCTACCTCCCACTGCATTTTTATCTATTGGCAGTGTGGTAAGTGTGAATGTGTTATTTTCCTTCAAAGACTTAAGTTCCTCCTTCATAGCTTTGACCCACTTCTCCGAGTTAGATGAAGTCATGGCCTCTTTAAAACTCTGTGGTGTATCGCATATTAGTTGGTAACAATAGTCAATATTAACTGTCTCATAATCGTCATTTTTAACTTTACACTCATAGTCCTTCAAGTATGCAGGTGGTTTTCTCTCTCTTTTAGAGTAGTGTGTATCCTACCTTTCCTCTTCCTGTCTTATTTTTGTGTCTCCTTCATCTTTTGTAGATTCAGTGTGATTTACTTGTACTTGTGATTTGACTTTCAGCTTTTGATTCTGACTTAACATGCACACTTCTTCTGGTACCAAAATCTTCATGCATCATTTCTGGGTCTGTCTGAATCTGGCGTTCAGCTACATTGTTAGTAATGAACTTGAATAACTTTTGTTTAAGGACACTTCCTGTGTCTGGATAATAGTCCAGGTACGATGGGCTGTTTTTATTATATCCAACAAACATCCCCTTATCACATCTTGGGTCTAACTTCCTCTTATCTTGTCTGTATGCATAGCACACTGATCCAAATTCTCTCATCCTTGAAAGATCAGGTTTCTTTCCTGTTAGCATGAAGAATGGGGTTTGTCCCACATGTCTGTTATAACATCTGTTGCGAAAAAAAGCAGCAATCATTACTGCATATGTCCACAATTCTTTAGGTAAGTCACTCTCTATCAACATACAACTTGCCATTTCAAACAGTGTTCTCCAGTTTCTCTCTGCTGTCCCATTCTGATGGGTTGAGTAAGGTGCTGATGTTTCGTGTTTTACAGCATTTTTATTCAGTAGTGACTGAAAATCTTGACATGAACTCACTGCCATTATCTGATCTGATGCACTTTACCTTCCTGTAAGGGGCTGAATCTGCAATGAACTTTTCAGTCGCTTTGACTGTGTCACTCTTAGCTTTCAGAAAATAGAAAAATATTATACCAGAGTAGTGATCAGTAAATGCTAAAGTGTACTTAAATCCATCTTTTGCTACTGGCTCAATAGGGCCAGCCAAATCAGTATGGACTAGTTCAAACACAGTTTTTGCTCTTGTATCTGGTTCTCTGTTTATGCTCTGGACAAATTTACCTTGTGTACAGGTTTCACAATCTATGTTAGATCTCTCAACTTTACCTTTAATTTCATTCCTTTTACCACCTTATCTAATTCTGACACATCTTCAGAGTTATAGTGATTAAGGATCTTATGCCGTGCTTGAATGTCATGACAGCTCTGAGATGCATTATAATGTATCTCACTATCGTTTTCTTCATCATATGTGTCTAAATAATAGAGTCTATCATATTCAGTTATGTCAAACCTGGTGCCGTTTTTATAGATGAGTTGATCCCTTCCTTGTTTAAAGTTGATCGAGGCTCCTTTGGATGTTGCTGTCTTAACAGAAAAAATGCTTTGTGGATACGTTGGGATGTACAGCGCCCGAGTCATCATTACCTTTACTTTCTGTCCCTCTATGTTCAGCAGCCATACCTCCGCATCACCTCTCTTCTGTGCGACACATCAGGTTCTAGTTCCATCAGCCAATTCCACAATGCGCTCCGCCGGTTGAAAAGTTGCATCGAAGTATTTAAACTTTTTCAGGTCGTTAATTATGTGTGATGTGGTGCCAGTGTCCACCATTAATCCTTTCTGTTTTAATACATGGATCTGATGTTCATTCATTCTGAAGAGAAATGTGTGATCATCAGCGTCAGTTGCTTGTTTCACATTATCTTTCTTCTTTAGTCTGCATTTGCTATCTTTGTGGCTGGAGTTTTTGCATAAACTACACCACTGTAAAAACTGACCCCAAAAAATGAAAGAAACTGTTAAAACACAAAGGCAAAGTGATAGAGAGCAATCCAAAAGTCGATATATAAAAAACACAGTTTTATTAGTGCTTTCGGAGTGCACAATGTCACTCCTTCATCAGACAAAATTTAACTAAAATAAAACCAACTATTTATACAATTAATTGAGCGGCTAATTATCTAATTATATTAAATCAAATTAAGTTAAAGTGCCACTCACACAACATTTAACCCAACATTTAAAACCCAACAAAAGTAATTCTTGTAACATCCTACAAAAATGTTAAAATAAAAGTAATAAAAATAAACCAATATAAATGGACATTCAAGACCTATTTAGTAATAAATATACAAACATTTAATTCGACAATAATCCTAAACGCATATTAAAAATTATTGAAGAAGGGAATAGTAACCGAATAACCAAATGGTAATAGTAAATATAAAATAAACAGCTCAATCCATGTAACATTACAAAAAATTGTTAAATATATAGACTGAAACAACCTACAGTCTCAAATCACAGTTTAATTATAAGGTGTTTAAGAATGCAACTGATGGAAACGTATTCATTTAAACCAGGGAACATATAAGCAGCAGTTCTAATCTGCCAGAATAACTCTTCCATCTCCAACCTAACCTGCCAAGGACCCCCTCTAATGTTGTGATCAATCTGTTTAAGAATGGCAAATTTGAAACTATGGTCTGAAAACCGAATAATATGCCTAGCTAAGGCATTAGTAAGATCTTTTTTATTAATAGCATAGTAGTGCTCATAGATGCGCTGCTTTAATTTCCTTTCGATTTTACCTATATAAAAAGCAGCGCATCTTAGGCAGATGGCACAATAAACTACACTATTAGTCTCACAGTTATATTTACCTCTGATTTTATATGTTTGATCTCTAATCCTAACAATGGGGTCTGTGCAAACAAACTTACATTATCTGCATGCTCCACATCTGGTCATGCCAGAAAGTTTAGTATGTCTATCATGTTGCTTTACTTCAAGTATTGTTTTAAGGTTTTGGCCCCGCCTATAGATGATTTTAGGACATGCTCCTAGTAAATTAACTTGGGTAGTGTCCTCCAAAATAAGGGCCCAGTTTTTACTAAGTAACCCTCTAATTTCGGAATGGTCTAAACTATAAGTACACAAAAAGCTAGTTTTAAAGGCATGATCTTTTCCCTTATTGTGCAGGACGTTAGAAATCTGTAGTTCCATTGAATTATCCCTGTTAGAACTAGTGAGAATAGGTCTAAAGAAGCCCATTTGCTGCTTATGTATCACTTCAGATGTAATCTTAACCAGGATGAATTGTGGGTACCCCCTATTACTGAACATTACTCGCAAGTGTTCACACTCATCTATAAAATCTTTATCGTCAGAAATCATCCTGGCTGCCCTAACCATCTGTCCTTTCACAACAGCTCGTTTTTGATGGTTAGGGTGACAACTAGTGAAGTGCAAAAAAGCGTTAGAATACGTAGGCTTCCTGTATATAACACTTTTATACCTAGAATTTACGATATCCTTAGATAAGGAAATGTCAAGGAAGTTGATGTTAAACTCTTGTAAATTAAATGTAAACTCTAGAAAATATGTCATTTGGGAAATGTTGTTGATAAAGTTTGGTACTGCCAATGATGGCCCCTTCCATAGGAGGAACATGTCGTCCTGGTACCTAGTGTACCAGGTGACATTGCTCACAAAAAGAGTATTATTAAACAACAATATCTTTTCCCAATGAGCCCTGATGCAGTTGACGAAACTTCCTCCACAGGGCGAACCTATCGCCACCCCTGATTTCTGCAAGTATATTTTACCATCAAACACTAGTTGTAGGTCAATACTATTTCTAAAAGAGTTTCTACCAAATATATAGTGTTATTATTGATCCGTCTGGCTGTAAGGAACTCTCTTATCCAGTCGAGCCCTAATTTCTGAGGTATGACCGCATATAAATCCTTAACATCAATTGTAAGGAAAAAGAAGTCCTGGTTGAAAGGAATGCTATTAATATCCCAAAGAAAACTCCAGGAATCTTTGCAAATTTGAGGCTCCTGTTCTACTAGTGGCCTAAGTATGCTATCACCGTACTTGGCACATGCGTAATTTATAGACCCACGCCCATCCACAATGGGTCTAAAAGGGGGATCAACTATTGACTTATGGATCTTTGGAGTGCCAAATAGTGCTGGTATCTTAGGAGCAATCATATTCAAATAACAATACAAATCAATGTCAGTCACTCCTTCTAAAAACAGATCTTCTAAGATGCCCTTTACTTTATTATACGCTGTGTTGACCTCACTAATACTAGCAAGTGCGTAAGATTTAGTGTTAAGAAGAAATAACATTTTCTCTACATAAGTGCTATAATCCATAAAAACAAGTCCACCCCCCTTATCCGGTTTCATTACCCTTATGTTACATTCCCGTAGCATGCTAATAAAATCACGCTGGTCCCTAGAAATATTAAAGACGTTGCTGGAACTATTCCTATTAGCTGCTAAAGCCCTTAAATCAAACTCACATATCTTTTCAAAAAGGTGAAGGGTCTCATGCAAGGGGGGATTAAAAATACTATAAACTTTAAGGGAACTAGTGAGAGTTGACTTTTCTTCCATCAGTATTTTCAAATTAAGCTTACGCACAAATAATTTGAGGTCTACAATAGTTTTAACCAGGTCCATATGGGAATCAGGAACAAACGACAAACCTCAGGAAAAGAAATTGACCAAATCCTGATCAACATTGAAAAGAGTGTAATTGTAAATTTTAAAGTCCCCTTTTGAGTCTATTATAATGCGGGGGTGTATCAGGTGATTCATCGTCTCTTGCGTTGATTCCGCCTGTTCTTCGAGGTCCCTTGATTGTTTCTTGCTCTAGGGTTCGTATATCTGATATTCATGTTCCTCTGAAAACCCTGTTGATTGTTGGAAGTTTGTCCATTAATATGAGGATTGTTCTGTACCTGCACCTGACCATTATTATTGGTCGCATTATTATTGTTGTTATTCCTAGCGTTGCTGTTGAGTAGTCTCTCACTATGGCGGAGAGGCTGGCTTACATCGTCCTGATTGTTAAAAACCATTCCCTATTCATCATTCGATGTACTAGATATACTAGTATTGAGATCAGAGGGGGACCCCGTGTTGTTGACAGTTTGTAATATAGGAGGTGGACGGGGATATGCCCTATTAGTGTTATATTCATGAATATCCCTAGCTATTTTCTTCTTCTTAATGTTGGTTAACTTAACCAGAGTTGCCTCAATATTGGTAAAAGTAAGAATATATTCGTACTTGTACCTCAAAAAGTCACAGTTTGTTTTAATACTGTGTTCCAAAAGTTCAAGTTCACATTTTAAACAATCAACTTCAGATTTATAATTAGCAATAAGCAAATTAATGAATTCAAACCCTTGTTTGTCAAACAAAGTTAAAAGCTCACGATGGAATTTTGAGCCTTCTATTAAACCAACGGGGTAGCGCCACTGTCGCAAACCCTTTGGAATGAGTTTCTTAGCTATACACTCTTCTAAATAAGAAATCTCAAGCTGCAGTTTCCTACATCTGAAAAGTTTGTGATCGAAGTCGCTAATTAATTTTGAGATGTTACTGTCCCCTCAGCATTCTGTGATACATAAGCGGCAAACGGGCTTCTTTAGATCTATCTACCTGGGGTAAACCTACGATCTCCCATCCACTCGTCAAGATTTCTCTTGAATAGAGTTAGTGAGGGGCTCTGCCTAACATGGATTGGGATTCTGTTCCAGAGTGTAGGGAGCCTCTGGGTTATGAATCTGTCCCTCCAGCACGTCCTATTTATTTCTGTGTTGAGGTTTAAGTCTCTTGCTCTCGTGGCTCTGATGGATTTGGATTTTCTGAGGTGGAGCATGTCCATTAATTCTGGATTGGACATGGCCTTGTACGTCAGGCACAGATCACCTCTGAGTAGGCGGTATGCGACTGAATAGAGCCAGAGTTTTTCAGTCGGGCAGCATATGACATGTGTTTAAGACCCTTTATCCTCTTGGTGAGGAACTTTTGGGGTCTTTCCAACTGCTGCAGGTGTCGGGTAAGATACATCCCAAATGGGGCATTGTACTCAATCATTGGCCTGATAAGAGAAGAGTATAGGGGCACAATGACCTCTCTTGATCTAGATGTGAAACCCTTCATGATAAGGTGGGCAATATAGAAGGTCTTCCTAACCACTTTGGCAATGTGAGCATCAAATGAGAGGTTACTGTCAACCTGGGTCCCTAGGTCCCTGATTACCTCTTCCGTACTTAATGGATTACCACCTATGTGGTAATTTGTGGGTACTTTGTTTTTCCCAAAGGGTATGACTATACATTTTTTGGCATTCAGCTTAAGGCCATGGCTCTGGCACCAATTATCCGTTTCTATGAGGCCTCTCTGAAGGATGTTTGTGTCCGCTGGAGTATCAATTATGGTGCCCAGTTTGCAGTCATCTGCAAACTTTGTCAGCCACAATCCTCCTATGTTTGCCTGTACCTCGGAAAAATAAATGCCGAACAAGAGGGGTCCCAGGACTGAGCCCTGTGGGACACCGCTTGTGACCGGCTTAGAGTCTGATATAGCTGCAGCAACTCTGACCCTGTGGGTTCTGTCCTTGAGCCAGTTTGCAACCCATCTTGTGACATATGGGTTTACATTTAGGCTGGTGAGTTTGTCTATGATGCCCGAGTGGGGTATTGTGTCAAAGGCTTTTGCAAGGTCAAGGTAGGCTGTGTGAACTGCCTTATCCTCATCAATGGCCTTAGTGACTGTTTCAAAAAAGTTGACCAAGTTCAAAAGGCAGGATCAGCCCTTGACAAAGCCAAATTGGGTAGGATCCAATGTCTGTAGGTCCCCAATGTCTTTGTTTATGAGTTCCATAATGATCCTCTCCATAGCTTTGCAGACCAGGCTCGTCAAGCTTATGGGGCAGTAATTTCCAGGGTCCGTAGAAGCACCGCCTTTGTGAAGTGGGACCACTGTTGCCATACGCCATTCTTTGGGTACGTATCCTGTAGTAAGGCTAAGGTTAAACAGCAGCCTTATGTGTGGGTTTAGTTCCTCTTGGAGTTCATGTAGCACACAGCCCGGGACACTGTCTGGTCCCATTGATGCTGTGTTTTTAGCTTTAGAGAGGGCGGCTCTCACCTGGGCATCTGAGATGTTTGGGAGGCTGCACTCTGCTGGGATAGTTATTTCTCCTTTTGGGGGGGGGAGGAGAAATTTGCACTGAACCTGTCTGCCAGAATGTTGGCAATGTCAGTGGGTTCAGTGTATTTTGTGTCATTTTGGACTAACTCTGAGCATATCTGGGAGTTTCCACCCAGGTTTCTAACATAGCTAAAGAAAGCCTTGTGATTGTCTTTTGTATCTTTTGCGATTTTTCTCTCAAAGTTGGCCTTGGATGATTTTATGAGTGATCGTAGTTTTTTGCTAGTACTGATCAGAGATGCCTTCCCTTTTAGGGATTTTGCTCTGTCATGTAGTAGCTTCCTCCTCTTGTTGTAAAGTTTGTTTATGGCTGGGGTCCACCAGACCGGGCGCCTGCCTTTGGGGGAATGGGTCTTGGTTTTATTTGGGATTGCATGATCCATGCATTCTTGAAGGTACTCGTAGAAGGCATTTGTAAAGGATTCAGTAGTGTGGGTTGTGGTTTCCACTGGCCCAGGGGCCTTGAAGGATACCACTTCAGTCTTAAGAAGTGTGAAGTTGGCTTTTGAGAAGTTCTTCACTGTGGTCTTTTGTGCAGGGGGTGGCGGCGGGATGTGGATTTCCAGTGAGATTAATTTATGGTCTGATCTTACCAATGAGGGATATACTTCCGGTGTGGAGCATTTTGTCCCCATGTTTGTGATGATCAGGTCTAGTATATTGTCTCCTCTTGTGGGAATGGTGACTAGTTGTTCCATCGCATTTGAGTTTATGAATTCTAGGAACCTTTGGGCTAGGGTGTTGGGGCTTGAATAATGTTCCCAGTCTATGTTTGGGTAGTTGAAGTCTCCCAATGTGATGGTATTTGGAGTGACATTCATACTCTCCAGTGTCTTCAGGAAGGCTGTGTGGGGTTCCTGAGTTTGAGAGGGTGGTCTGTAGCATGCTACAAACTATAAGGCAGTTTTGCCTATGGTTAGTTGCACCTGGATGGTCTCCGATGCTTCGTGCGTTGCCACTAACCTGGAGGTGTGGGTATCTTTGATGAATATGGATACTCCCCCTCCTTTTGTGGTTCGGTCCAAGTTTTGGGGCCGGAAAGCATGATATGAGGTAAAATGTGATAGTGCTGGGGTGCTCTCAGGAGCCTTGAACCAGGTTTCAGTCACTGCACAGACATCGATGTTCTCCTTACTGAGGAGGGCTTCGAGAGCGTGCATCTTGAGGTTTAGACTTCTGGCATTGAGCAGCATTACCCTTAGTTTTTTTCCACTTGTGTTTTCTAGGGAGGTAGGTTTGTCATTTGCGCCTTGCCTAAAAAAGGCACTATGGGGGTGGCAAGAGCCTTGGCCAATATCCGGAAGCCCAGGGGTGACCGGTGCAAGCCATCCCTTGCGAAGCAGCGTGGCTTGTCAAGCGTGTCATCCCAAGCAGACAGACATTGGATCCCCTTAGAATGACACCAGTAATTAAGCCAATTGTTAAAACTGATCATTTTGTCTTTGTATTATGGCATCATTCTTGGTGAGGGTAAGATGCTGCTCAGGGTCAGGGTCATGCCGGCCTGGGCTACATAATCAGAGAGCTCCTCTATGTCTCTTTTCATGTAGTCCAGAGAGGTACGTCTCAGGTCGTTCACACCGGCATGTACAATGACTGAGTCATATTTGTACTTGCTGTGGAGTGACATGAGTGCTTGTGTTATGTGGCGGATTCTAGCTCCCGACAGGCAGCTTACTGTGACCCTCTCCTTGTTCAGTCTGGTGAGCAGGACGTCAGTGTGTCTGACTATGGAGTCACCTATTACAAGTGTGTCTGACATGTTGTTTGGCCTAAAGGGCTGTGACTGTTCAGCACACTGACTTTGTGAACTATGTGTTGCATGTGCTATGTCTTGAGGCGGCGGTTGCTTGGGTGTCTGCTTTGGAGGCCTCTGTTGTTTTGGTAGATTTTTAATCAGCACCTCCGAGTATGTTTTTGTGTGTTTATGTGTTTGGTTTGCAGTTGTGATAGTTCTATGTGAGACTGGGTTTGTGGTGTGCGTGGTTACCTTCTCCTCCTGACTGGTCTTGCCAGTACTGAGTTGAGAGAGCTCAGCCTCCAGTTTGGCTATTGGTCAGTTATTTCAGAAATGCATGTAGATTCTTTTATTTTGTCAGCTGCTCAAGTTAGCAGTACTAATATTAAAAAAGTGTCCCTTCTTTGACAGGTTCCCAGCTGTATTGTGTGGCTATTTTATATTTTTGCATCACATTTTTGGTCCATTTTTCATAAAATTGTGTTTTTTTGTCAGATTAGTGGCAAATCATTAAAGACTGAAGTTAGAAAATGATGACAGACATTTGAGTTTCAGATTTCGTACCTTTCAGAAAATTCATAATAATGCAAGACCTACTATTCTATTATCTTTCTAAGTTTATAAGAGCAATATTTAAAAATTGTCCTAATTTTTGGGCCTTTGTCCCACTTCTGTGTATGGCTCTGTTCATATTTCTTGTTCTGTGGTTGAGAGGTATGACAAATGTGTCAGGGCCATCACAGTCAGCCAGAGACATTTCAAATTGTGACATACTTGTTGCACCCCACTCCCCCATGTAGTGACTCTGATGTGTCCAAGCAAGGCAAGGAGCAGTTATGCAGTGTAAATGTGCAAAGTATCCCCCATCCAAGGTAGACACAAGTGCTACTTTTATTCTATCCTTGATTTTGCAGAATGTTCTGGTTTCTGTCATATTTTACACTGTTGATTTATGCTTATTATTACTCAGAAAGTGCCTATTGCTCTGTGTTTAAGTAGCAATACTTTAATGACCATCAGGTAAGCTTGTCTGAGATTATAAGATGCAAGTAAGCTTTAATAAGCATACTGTTAAAGAATTGCCAACACTGAAAGCCTTTCTGTTGTTGCCATGCAGAGAATGCTTACATAACTAGATAATGTATAAGCCTTGGGTATTGAAATGCATATGACAATATTTGTAATTAAGGACAGGATTACATTATTTTGTTCATTATTTTAAGAAGCTCATTACATTTGTTGGAGACTTGCAGTCATCTTTGCAGGCTTTACCTGTAAACCAAACATAATGCCAATCTATCATGTGTAGTCCATTACCTGTACAATAATCCTTTAAGCAATGTATCTTGAGCTTGTTTCTTGTTTGCTTTTCATTTTTACTTTGATCATGTTTTCCCCATGAAACAATTAGATAGTTGTCAGGCAGCAGGTCTTTTTTGGATAAGAAACATTTTTACAAGTGGGGTATCACAGAGATTGCTACTTTCAGCATGTTACTTGGTGCTTTAATAAAGCTGAATATAAATTATATTTAGAACTGCAGTGCAAGGAGAAGTGGTTTGAGTTGAGTGCTGCTTGTTTTTCTTATACTTGATTTTGACTGGCATTCCAGTAATGTATTTAAAAAGTAATTTATTTTTTCATGCCTCACAACCTTTTTGTTTCCATCTAGCTATTATGTAAGCTGTCATGCAGCCAATGCATTGAAATATTTTTTTCTTCTTGATTGGACTCTCATAATGACGGTTTGGCACCCAGGGCAGCGTATTTAATTAAAGTTATAGTTTTTGTGGTTTTGAGCATAGCTCCTCCCTTTTCTGGTTGACCACACCCCTTCCCATTGACCCCACCCATTCACCTTTCTTCTGCAGCCCCCCTTTGATTTGAAGTCACCAGCCACCACTGATATTCTCTCCGGCATTCTCGTGCCGTATGTCCCTTTTGGCCACAGCTATAGCATGTAATCTCTGCTTTTACTCTTTCCCCAAAGCCACTTGCTTTCATCACGTTATCATTACTTACATCGGCATTAAATTTCTTGGTATGTTCATAACTTCTCAACTTTGTTTTGAACTCACCGAAGACCAACTTATCATCATTTTGTGAGATGTGGACTGCAAATGGTTTAAAAGTCTCAGGCAATCCTTTCAAAATCATTGCAATTAGTAATCTATCACTGAGTTTCTCCCCAGCATTTCTAAGCGGCGTAATGGCCGTTTCAGCCCGAATTATGTAGACTGTGACACTTTCACTGGCAGCCTTTTGGAGGCTTGTTAATTCGGTGTATAAACTGATTACCTGGGGTTTTCCTTTTTCAGCATAGTGGTCTCTCAGGATCTGAAGTGCTTCTTTAATATTGTCTGCAGCTTCTCTCATGATGAGGGACAAACTTGTATCGTCTAAGAACTGTACTAGTTCTGCATAGGCCTCCTCATTTTTATCAGTGTTGCCTTTCTCCTCATTCTCGTCATCCTCTGCGTCCTGCTGCACATTTCGTAAAATGGCATCTTTCAGCCCTAGCAAGCGCAGGTATCCTAAAAACGTCATCTCCCACAACTCATACTTCTTTTCATCTCTGTCAAAACATAGTCTATGTCATCGGCTTCCTCCTTCCCTCCTGGGCCCATAACCTATTGGAGCTATCATCTTAAGGGAAGGAAAACCGGATTAAACATACATTTTATAGAGGAAAAATAAACACACGTGAAGTCAATCAATCTGGTCAGAACAGAAGTAGAGAGCAACCTTTACTTCCTCTCTTTATTGCAAAGCCCATGATCACATGACCTCTCCACACCAACATCAGTGTAAGAGCACACATACACTCATTCACTCTCTTTTATTATAAGCCAACATAGTCATATTGCTATAAATGAAATGAGTTTGAATTCTACCTTAACTCAAAAAAAAAAAATAATTTAAAGTGGAACTCTTACTCATATTTTTCACAAAGGAGTGGAAGCTCCCACACACTTTTCATGCATGTAGTCCACTGTACCTTTTTGCTTAATGTAATCTTCTTTGTAGTTACTGCATCTCAGGCAGAGGGCAATTCCCCCTTTAGATGAGTCACAATTTTAGTGCATTTCACATGTGTTGTTGCTTTTATGCGTGGCATTCACAGCGAGTTCATACTTCCTAATTTGAGGAATTCAAACGTAAATTCTAGGAGTGCAGCTCCTTGATGTAGAAAGTTGATGCCCTGACAATGACCCAGATGGCCTGGGTTCAACGAGTTACCTGGGTGCTGGAGGAGCCTAACAGGGAGAGTGGGAGCCAATATTTGGCACAAGCTCACCCATCCTGGGGGAAGAGAAGTGGTTTACTCTGGTGATGGAGCAGAGTACATAGTGCAGCATATAGACTGCATGGTACTATCAAACTATGTTATGCAGCAGCTTTCTGCGAATATGTGAAGATGCTTGCATGATGCAGTGAAGGGGAAGCATAACAGATGTTCAATATATTCATCATTGTTGCAATAGCCCAAGCTATACATGTCTTAACCCCTACACCAACCAGCTTATCAGAACTGTGTGCATTCCATGCCCTCCAACAGTCAAGAGCTCAAGTGGAGCTCCATATAAAAGGCAGCTGGTGCACCAAAAACTCCAGAAGTGAGCACTTCTTCTGCAGGCCCTATGAATGTTGCTAGTGGATAGTGATCCTTCAAGAGATGTGCAGATAAATCCCCTTTGGGGAAAGCCTACCTATTTATCCTTGTTTTACGAGGAGAACATGTGTTTGTTTCTGTCAGAAAATGTTAACTTTTGATACAAAACAAAGGGATTTGGACTGTATTTGCATATTTGAAGGAGTTTCTCGTGTTAGTGCTTGTGTAAACATTTTGTGAGTAAAAGCTTGTATTTTGACTAAAATATATTCATGTTTTAAACTTTTGTGTGTTTAGGACAGGATATTATGCTTGTAGGGAACTGTCAGTGGTTTGCTTACCTCAGAATCACTTGTCCTCTTTCAGACTCTTTATCAGCACACAAAGGCTTTGCTACTCATGTGTCTCACCTCTTCCTTGGCTTACTGATAGAACAGCCTTTGGTCTCAGTGGTTCCACCTTCCCGTGCACACAGAAAGAAGAATCTTGTTAAGGAGTCTTTTAGGGTTTGGCCAGCTCTGAATTTGCCTCAGCTAGTGGTGGGTGACTCTGATGTGGTCACCTGTTGTTCCTCAGACCACACAACTTTTTCTCCCCATCTTCTTGGTGTAGCCTTCCAAGCCACCAAAACATCATTGGACAGCCATGTCCCCTGTGGCTGTTGGAGTACCCTTAGTGGAAAAGGAAAAAAACACTTTTGTTTTTGGTGTCAGGGGAAGGGGCAGGTGTAGGGTCTTCTCTTGGCTGGGATAGGAATATGGGAGCTGGACCCAATGTGTCTTAGGGTCATACTTTTTTAGGGAGCATATGTTTAGTGAGAAAGTCCCATTCTCCTGCTTCTCTTTCCACAGACAGGGATATGTACTGGAATTTGCTAAGAAATTTATTTCTTCTATGTCCTTGCCTTCTGAATTTTCAGGTAAGAAAAGAAAAAGACATGATTTTTCAGTCAGACATTCCAGGAGGAGTGATATACCTCAGGAATTTATTCTCAGTCTTAGCATTCTAATTCTAAGATAAGTAGGACATCAGATTTCCCTGGTGAAGATATTTCTTTTACTGACATTTTAACTAACATGAAATAGGCTTTGGCTTTTCAGTAGGACCAGAATGAGATTCCTGTGGCACAGAAAATGTATTATGATTTATTACAGTTACAGATATCTAAAGCTATTCCTATTCATCTGATATTGCCTGCTTAAGACAATGATTTTCTCATTGCTTCCAGCATACCTGATGGTCAGCCTCCTGTTCACAAGAGGTCTGACAAGGTTAGACTAGGTGCCACAGACACACAAGTACCTGCTTTCTAACCTTAAAGAACATCCAGCAGTGACCTTTCTTTATAAATCTGTTTCTGTTAATCACATTCCTTCTGACATAGGTGGGAATACAATGGGTAAGTTAGGGAAGAAAATCTATTCCTCTAGTAACTTTCACAATTTTAAACTGTCAAGCTTAAATGTTAAATATTTTGTGTTGTTTGAGAACATACAAAAATTAATGGCTAACCTTACATTTTCTGGGATAATGAATGCATTAAATTCTTCTGTGAGTGCTATTTCTCAGGTGACTAAACATATTTTAAATTGTGCTTATGATGCTGCTGACTTTCTCCAGAGCTTCTGCTTCTGGGTCAGTTTTGATTAGAGTTGCTTGGCTTTATTCTCAGAAACTTACTGATGATATTAAATCTGAAATTTTAAATTCTCACTTAGATAAAGAGACTGTATTTGGCCTTCTGAAGCCAAGGTACTTAAAAAGTTTGATGATACGGGAGAACTAACTCAAGGAGAGACTCAGATTTTCTGCCTTTCTTTTTCAGGTCATATATTAGGTCCCTTTTCCAATAAGCAGCAAGGAGCCAGTAATCAGGATTTAAATAAAAAACAATGCAAAGAATACTCAAACAAGAAAAGACAACATTTTGTAAGTTAAGGACAGTTGTCGCGACTATGCAACTGCTCAGACTCTCCTCCCTCCCAGCCTGGTAACCTTTCTGTGTGTCTGACACTTCTTCTTCCCTATTGGCATGTGATTGTTTTAGACAGTTGTGTTCTGAAAGTAATCCATTAGAGGTAAACTTGGCAAAGGGAATCCAACCCTCCTTTCCAGGGGATTCACCCTTGCCCAGAGTACTAGATTCCTCTATTTCCTTCCATTCTAGGTTTTGTCAGTGAGTCATAGAATCAGTGCCTGTCAATCTCCTAGACAAAGGTTATTATTTAAGTGGTTTTCTAATTCCAAACCAGAAGGATCCTAGCAGCCAGTGCTGGATCTTTCTGGCGTAAATCTTTTTTATAAGATTCCAAAGTTCAAGAGGTTATTAGTTCAGTATCTTGTACCTCTGATCCCTCCTGTAGCTTTCATGGTAACGGTTTCCAGTGGATTCCTCTTTGCTCATGGAACCAGATTTCTCTGTTTCCTCCCATTCTACATAAAATGCTGTCTGATAGAGTCATAGAATCAGTACCTGTCAAACTCCTAGGCAAAGGTTATTATTAAAGTAGTTTTTTAGTACCCAAACCAGAATGATCCTGGAGGCCAGTGCTGGATCTTTGTGGTCTAAAACCTTTTTGTCAAGATTCCAAAGTTCAAGGTGTTATCACTTCAGTTTCTTGTACCTCTGATATTTCCTCAAGCTTTCATGGTAAAGATGGATCTAAAAGACACCTATTATTGCATTCCTATTGCTGTGCATTTCAGGAGTTTCTTAAGATTTGCTGTGTCTGTCTTACATTATCAGTTCTGTGTTGAACACTTTGGAGTATCCACTGCAACAAGGGTATTCACAAAATGCCTATCTCCAATTATTGCTTAGTGCAGAATTCAAGGTATTCACATTTCCATATTTGGACAGTTGTCTTATCTTTGAAGACTCCTTTTCCAGCTCTCAAGAGCCTATAGCAACTTTTCAGGATCTTCTACTCAATATGGGTTTTCAAATCAACTTGATAAAGTCTTTTCTCATCCCTTCTCACAGAATGATTTTCACAGGATGTTTTCTGGACTCTGCTTTGGGAAGATCCTTTCTTCCTCCAGACAAAGTAGAGATGTTTCAGCAGTTCTTCTTGAATTTCTCCCGATAAACTCAAACATTTGCAAGGTAGTTTTCCTCAGGATTCCAGGGGTGGCATAATGGTTAAGGTGTTTATCTCACAGACAAAAGGTACAGGGTTTGATTCTCATCAAAAGAGATTGGCTAGGGTTAAAATGGCCCATGAGGACATCTAGCCTAGTACTTACCTATTAACCTATGATGATGCTCATTGTGATCCTTGCCAGACTACACCTAAGAAAAATACATTAGTACCTCACATCAGTTACATAACGAATAGTCCAGATATATTGCAGTTTAGGTCTTCCATTCTTCTGTTTGACCTCACTCCAGTCAGTCACCACAGACACCTCAGATATAACATGGAGAGAGGTTTCAAAATGGGTAGAAGTGCAGGCTATGTGGAATCCTATAACCAGACAGAAGTGCATAAATGTCAGATTCCAGTTCTGGGGTTTATAAAGAGGGGGATTGGATGGTGAGTAGACCAGATATCTTGCAGTCCAGGTCTTACAGTCTCCATTCTGACCCCTCCCTCTTCTAGTCAATCACTACAGGTGCTTTAAGCCTGGCATGGGGAGCAGTTTCAAAATAAGTAAAAATGCAGACTCTGTGGAATGTTGTAAACAAACAGAAACACATAAATGTCAGAGATATGTTGGCAGTTATGAATGCTTTTAAGACCTTAGATCATCTTTGGTCCTCAGGACCTCTGCAAATATATTCAGACAATGCCATGATGATTTGGTATATAAACAGAGGGTTACCAGATATTAGCCTCTTTGCAGTCTGGTTATGAAAACCTGGGAAGTAGCAATCCAGCTCAGTCTGAACCTTCAGGCTTCATACATTTTGTCAGAACAAATTCTTATTGCAGACAAATTCAGCAGGACCAGGTCAGACCCCCACAATTGGAAACTTTATGCTGGTGTCTTCTAAGAATTGATCCATCTATGAGGAACACCTCAAGTAGATCTGTTTAAAACTTTTCAGAACAGACAACTTAAGAAATTCTGCTCTATGATTCTTTGAAGTGAGGCCTGGAAGACAAATGCATTCTCATTCCCATGGACGTAAATGTTCCTGAATGCTTTTCAGCTATTTTCACTGATAACCAAGGTTCTTCTAAAGATTTAGAAGGACTGTCCAGAAATTGTGGTGGTAACCTCTTTTGGCCAAGACAACAGTAGTTCTCCCTTCATTACAATTTGGCCAAGGGTAATTAGCACAAGCTTCTCCACATAATGAATTTACTCACACAGTACAGGAGTAGTTTGATATACCCTAATCTGGAAACTCTTCAACTAACTGCCTGGATGATTGAGCTTTGGTACCTTTTAGGGACCGTTTTTCTGAAAATTCTACTACTAAAAAATCATATTTGCATATATGAAAAAAAATTCTAGTTGGTGCCAGTCAAAGAACCAGGAAACTCTTCAGGCCCAGCTGCCTCTGACCTGTTGTACTTTTCTGTCAAAGTACATTTTTCAGCCATTTATACCAGCATACCTTTGGCTCCCCCTTTTTAATAATACCCAAGTTAAACAGTTTTTGAAAGGTGTTCTACATACTTGTTCACCCAGGAGATAGGTGGCATCTCTGTGGGATCTTAAAAAGCTTACTCTGTCTCCATTTGAACCAGCTCATCAGGCTGATTTGAGGCTGTTAATATGGATTACTTGAACATTTGCTAGGAAATTATCTGAGTTACAAGCACTTACGGTGAGTCAACTCTACCTCATTTTTCACAAGGGCAGTGTTTCTTTGAGAACAAATCCTACCTTTATGCCTAATGGCATCTCAGAGTTTACTTTAAACCATACTAATAATCTCCCAGTCTTCTTTCCAGAACCAAAGAATGAGAGAGAAAGGATTTATTTACTCTTGTGGATATGCACATTAGTTCAGATATTACCTAGACAAAACTCAACCTCTTAGGAAAACTGACTAACTGCTGCCTCCTATGACAGGAAGAGGAAAGGACAACCAGTGACAAAGGTGACTGTTTCTAGATTGTTATTTCATACTATTGCCTTTTGTTATATGCACCACAATAAACAACTTTTGGTCAAGGATACAACCCATATACAAGTTATTGGTTTCTTTGGTGGCTTTTTTGGAAAGGGGTGGAATCTAGAAGTATTCTAAGTCATCACCTTGGTTCTCTGTAAATACTTTTATGAAGTAGAAGTAGTCCAGGTCAGGCTTTGCTATGACCACTCTCCAGGGGATCTTAGAGTCTTTGTTATTGGCCTCCTCCCTTTTTCTTTTCCTGACTAAACTATGGTAATCTACCCATATAACTTAGGCTACAGTAACACTGATGTATGTTTTAAACATAGCACAGATGTGTAACAGGAAGCATACTAATAGATCAGCATTGCAATAGCCATCTCTCCCTCTCTCCAGCACCTTTTTTTTGCTGGTGTTCTTTTTCTTGTTACAGGGTTGTGATTATTTTCACCCTTTTTATATATGATTTATTGTTAGTTTTGTTTCCTAGCATAGTTTTAGGACTCTTGCCTCCTTCCTAGACAAAAAATGCTCTGAATCTTTTTGCAGCTGCCTTTTATATGGAGCTTCATGTAAGCTCTTGGCTGTTGGAGTGCATAAAAAGCACCCAAAGCTCTGATAAGCTGGCTGGTGCATGAGGTAAGACCCATATAACTTAGACTACTGCAACAGCACTCTATTAGAACATCTACTATTATGTTAAGTTTATTTACACACCTGTACTCTCAAGCAAGTGCGAATGTCAGCCACCAGAGATGGAGACTTAAACCATTACAAAGAATACCCTGATACCTGCCTGGATGATGGTCCTCTGTGATCAGCTGTTACCCCAAGGGAGAAAAAGTGGGCTGATTGATCAGAGTGAAGTGACAGTTAACAGTTAGTGGGTATAGAAAGCATACAAACGTGATTTATAAGACATTTTCAATAGTCCTCTGCAAAGAGAGTTACACCTTTACTGTGGAATATTATTTTGAATTGTATTTTTTTTCATTCTGGTTTAACTCACCATTTGCTCCAGGTGAGTCCAGTCACCAATCATTTTAACTGCTGCCCTTAAAATTCTACATACCAAGAATCTTTCTTAGAGTAAGTTCAAATTGAAAGGAGTAGCATCCCCTAGCAAAGGTAATAAATAATGTGGTGAGCTACACAGAGGAGAAGGTTACTAGCAATTGAGCAACTTGTCAACAAATTTACTATGCTTTACTCCCCCTTCATGGCTGTGGGAAAAGTGGGAGTTCATTTTATGTTTATAGTGTACATGCTGGACTCTGCTGCCTTCAAGACTTCACCATTTCATTCTCAACATCAGGTTAAACTTCATTTTCATGTTATCACTGGGGTGACAGTACAGAAACAAAGTGGGAATTTAATAACCAATGAGGAAACATTGACAGTGTGAAAGTCTATACACACACACGTGCACACATGAGCAAGCCATCAGCATGACAAAAATTAGCCCTGTAAAAGTGCAGATGTAGGCTTAATAACATAAACCTTAAACTTTTATTATATTTTTAGATAAGAGATTCCATATTTAACCACTAATGAATAAGTATGCCTGCAATTAATTGGCAGCCATAGTCAAATATTTATTTTCCAATTTGATCACATATTGTTTCCTTGCCAGGTACATGTAATTACTCTCTGTGTTATTTTGTAAGTAGTTGTACTTGGTAGTGTAGTAACTCTGCTGCTACACTTGTAATGTACATGGTTCACATGCCACTTGTGTGTGTTTAGATACCATGACCTTCTGCTAGTAGTGAGTTGGAGCTCAAATTTACAGCAGGTTTTAGTAAATGGAAATGCTGGGACCAGAATAAAAGGATTACACACTGATGAGATAAAAATAAATAAATGTGGGTATGAACAGTGTTTGTCTCGTAAGTAAAATGTGTTTGCTCACAGAGATTAACAGTGAGGGACTGCTTTAGAGAGAACAACAGTAAGGGATTGCTTCTGCCATTAAGCATGTGGTGGGATGCTTATGATCACAGGGGTTAAATGGTTTGTTGAGGATGCACAGTAAGTGGCAACAGTGGGATTCAGATGCTTTTTGTTTCTGCATTCATAACCTAGTGATCTTCCAATAAGTCCAAACTGTCTTTCTGGGCCCATTGTCACTGCTGTCTGCTATCATAATGACATTAAGCTCTCTGCTCATTATGCTTTTTAATGTCTGTAGCAGTTGCAGAAAGAAATATCCTTTTTCTTTATTATTTTCATTTTTGAAAAGCATACAGAATATTACATATGGAAGAAAAAGTTTACTGTATAGGGAATTATGTTTTTTTATTCTGACAGTTTCCTAGTGTTGATTAGATGTATAAAGAACATGCACGAGAAAGCTTGTCATTATTGTGCCATTGTATCCATGGCAACATCTGAGATACTATGAAGATGGAGAGAGAAGTATCTGCAAAAGTAGGTCTAGCTATATAGATAAAAAAATTCATTATTTATTAAATGACTTTTCTCATCAGTGGTGCTTTATCAAAAGCAATATCTTGCGTTTGTGAAGTCCCATGGACTGGCATTCTGTGCACATTCACCCCAAGACAGCAATCCTATGCAAAAGGATGGGTGGGTGGGTGGGGGGTGTAGTTAATGTTACTAATGAAGGTTTTTGTACTCCTGGAATGTCTAGTAGTGCACAACATTGTGCACATGATTACATATTATTGCACTTATAAATAAATCTTAATTAGCAACATAATTAAACCATAGTTAAAAAGTATATTTATAAAAATGATAAATTATGATATAATAAAATAGATTTCTTTGGGAATTAACCCTTTACTGATATAGCACTGCCTGTAATAAAACTGCAGTGTTTTAACTACTTTGCCTCTTAATTACTTTAATTCTAATTTCCCCTTTCTATCAAATTTTACATTTTCATTTTGTGTTGCATCTCATACAGCATGTGCTCATATTCCATTTTCATTTACTTCGGATCCTGTGTTTTGAGTGTGTTGGGACTTGATTTGGAGCAGCTTCAAACAAAATTCATTATTACCATCTGTTAACATCAGAATTAGTGCAGCTCCAGTGCATTGCACAATTGGACATGGTACTTCATGTTATTCGTGCTGCAGTAGTGTTTCATTTGGTAAATTGATAGCTCTCTAATGCTTGTAAATTAGCTGTCATTCAGACCTCCTTGATTACATATTGCAAATGATGAGCTGGTTTGTGTCTCTTTCAAGGATAGTGTTGTCAGTCATCAGCCTGTCTAAACCTGGTCTTCAGTAATTCTCTCGAATGGGAGAGACTAAGGGAAGATGCTATACAGAACTGTTCTAGCAATATTTATTTATTTTTGTTGACCAAGTTAGTCTCACTAGATTAGTAACCTCTTTTCAGGGGAGACATGAGGTGATATTTATACTGCTAGAGGAAATTTGGCCTGGGAATCGGCAAACTTCCGCTGGTCTTCTTGATAGGTGTCATGAGATTTTTTACATCCTCCTATGCCACCACTTAACTCAGACAGATGAGGCCTTGGTTTAATGTCTTAGCTGAAGGACAACACACTCAGAAGTGCAGCAGCCCCCTTATGCTATACTGCTGTGTCAAAAATCCATCTACCTTCTGTGAAAATAGAACCCACAGCTTTATGCACCAAAGATGTGTGTGACCTGTTGCATCATTGAAATTGCTATCTGAAATCTGTTTACACATGGGAAATAAAGAAGACTGAGAGAACTATATGTGATGATGTGAGGTATTGCCATGTATGCCAGGAGAAGTAGGGCACTGGATGTGTAACATATGCCAGCATAACTAGCTGGAGTTTTGTAAAGAATTATATGTCATTTTGTATATCAAACTGATTTGTACAGGTGTTTGTGTTGAAAATGTATTTGCAAAGCTGATTATGTTAAAAACGTACCAACAGGGGGTCCTGCTGGACAGAAAAGAAATACACCTTAAACACCACTAAACACCGAAAGTGTGATAAGAGACTTAGGGACACAGGTGGACAGTGGTCTCACCTTTGATAACCACATCACAACAGTCAGAAAATCCTTCTATGTGGCACACCTCATCACTAAGGGGTTTTCATCCAGAAAAAAGGATGTCATTGTCCCACTGTACTCATCCCTCATTAGACCCATTATAGAATACAGCGCCCCGTTTGGTATGTACCTCTCAAGACATCTGCAACAACTGGAAAGGCCACAGAAATACCTCACTAATAGAATCACAGGCCTAAAGCAGATGCCCTACGCTGACCACCTTAAAAAACTCCTGCTATACTTTGTCACATATCGTCTACTCAGAGGCGATCTCTGCTTAACATACAAGGCCATGTCAAACCCACAGCTGTTGGACATGCTACACTTAAAGAAATCCCAATCCCTCAGAGTCACACGCTCCAGGGATCTAAACCTTGTCATCACAATTAACAAAACATGCTGGAGGGATAGGTCCCTGACCCAGAGACTCACCAGACTTTGGAATAGACTGCCCATACAGGTCAAGCAGAGTGCCTCTTTGGCCCTCTTCAAAAGGAAAATTGATGATTGGATGGGAGAAAGGAAATTCACAATCGGGATCATGTCAGTCTACCTGCTAGACAGGGGTCCAGGGAAGTAAATAGTGTGGGAAGAAATATCCAGGGAATTGTTATGGCTAGGCTTGTACAGGCCCTAGGGCAGATAGCCTAGTACTAACCTATGAACCTATGTACCTGTATGCCAGACTGTATTGTAATGGTTAAAATGAATATATTGTAACAGAAGATACTGGAAGAGAAAAGGTCAATCTCAGACCAGCTAACTTTGAAAAATAGTCTGAAATTAAATTACTCGGTTTAGGCTATAAAGATTATATCTTACAGTTCTGATTGCAGCCAGAGACAAAATGTTTGTGAAAACCAGGACTAGGACTCCTACTGTATTGTTCTTAAGGAGTGAACAAATTGCTATGTGTGTGTATGATGACACATGTATGCTAGATTCTCATTCAGATTTTAGTAAAGAGGGTAGTGTGGGAACCAGAAGTCAAGTGACCAGATGTATGTGATGTCTTTCTGTAATCCAGCACTGAAATAATGTTTTAATACTAGCTGAGACAGAAGTCTCAAGGCAGTCTGTATTTGAAACCTGACAAAAAAGGACCACTCACCTACATCATCTTGCTTTGCTTTAGTAAGTAACCAAGGAATAATAATTCTTTAGATCAGTCAAGAAAATATAGTGAGACTAGTTAAGTACTGTTTTTCTGTATCTGAGTGAATCTATCCATCTGTGTTATTTTTAATATTTCCTGTGATGAAACTTTGGGTTTATTGTAAATAGATATTTAGTATTTTCATGTTATTTTATTATTTATTATTAAATATATTTAAACTTTTCATTTTACCTGGTCTTTTAGAGAATATTTTAACATTTGAGAGTACTTACATTTATTGGTGACACTGTGGCCACTTCTGAAAGCCTTACTGCATTGGCTAAAGACTGCCATTTGTATTAGTATTAATTTTACTCAGTATATTTGGATATCCTGATAAGAGCCTTAGAATAGCTGGCTTTGGAGTGTTCTGGTAGCACTATCTACCTTATAGTCTGGGCAGAGGGGGCATAGCTGGTAAATTTGTGCCAGACTTTCCCAGGAAGCAAGATAGCTGCCTCTCTGGCTCCCAATATGCACTTTCTGTTTTTGTGTTTTATCTTGTAATTCTTTTTAAATGGTGAGTCCATTTTTGCTGTCGAGTGATGAGATGTTGCGGTGATGGTGTTTGTGGTGTTAATTGGTGTCCTCAATGGAATTATTGCCTGTTTATTGCCTGTTTTTTGGTAATGTTGGAGTGGTGGAAGTTGAGCCTGCAGTGGTGAGCCAAGCTAATGCAGAGTGCGCAAAGTGAAATTTCATTGCATCTGTGTTAAATAGATTGACCTTGAGATGCGACGGATGGTGTAGGAGTGATGGAAACGAATGGTGGTTTGTGAAGGTTGGAGGTGTCAGAAGGAAAGACTTGGATGTTGCTGGTGATGGTGTGGCCATTCGGGCCTGCAGGTAGACACAGTTGTGAAGACTGTGGTTGGAAAGAGCGTCGGAAAGAAGGACTTAGGCTTGGATGTTGCTGGGGATGGTGTAGCTATTCAGGCTTGCAGGTAGCAGTGGTTGGAAGGTCTGTGGTGATAAGAAGATGGTCAGATGAAAGGAACTGAGATGCAAATGTTGCTGGTGATGCTTGGATATGGCAGCGGTGTAGAGGGTGATGAAAGTAGTCCATGTATCGTGCTTGTTTTTTTTTAAAGCTTCTGTTCTCCAGTTGGCTGTTTTCACTGTTGTTGTATATATGTGTTTTGTTGCTTTTTGTTATATGTGTTGTGTTCTGCGTTTGTGCATGAGCTTGGAGGAGCGAAATTTTATTCAGCTGTAACTCATGTATGGTTGAATGACAATAAAATTACTTTTGACTTTTGACACACATACAGACACACACACACACACACACACACACACACACACACACACACACACACACACACACACACACACACACACATACACACACACACCTCAAAAGCATAGTATATAAATATAAAAGAGACAAAACTGACCGGTTTTGGCTGTAAATATTACAGCCAAAACTGGTTTGTTTTGTCTCTTTTTTATTTATATACTATGCTTTTGAGCTAGTTTGGAATAAACACTGAATGCTACAGTCTGCTGACTCTCTTATTCTCACATGTACTACGGCTGGGTGTGAGTGGAATATGACTTATTCTCACATGTACCACAGCTAGGTGTGAGTGAAACATGAGTTATTCTGACATGTACCACAGTTGAGTGTGAGTGAAATATGACTTATTCTCACATGTACCACAGCTGGGTGTGAGTGAAATATGACTTATTTTCTCATGTACCACAGCTGGGTGTGAGTGAAATATGACTTATTCTCACATGTACCACAGTTGGGTGTGAGTGAAATTTGACTTATTTTCACATGTACCACAGTTGGTTGTGAGTGAAGTTTGACTTACCCATATCCATCTCTTGTGTACTGTTTTATATAGATAGATTTGTGTTGTTTTACTACTACTACTTCAGCCCTCCTAGCCTTTACCAACACCATAAACCATAATCGCAACAATAATTATATATCCTCAGCCCTCTTCTTGGATCTTTCCAAGGCATTCGATATGGTTGATCACCAACTTTTAATCCACACCCTGCAAACATTCTGTCTAGATACTAGAGCCCTTCAATGGTATCAATCCTACCTGAATGGTCAACAGCAGGCTGTCCTCTGGCAGAACAAACTCTCTAACCTTCTACCTAACTCCCTTAGGGTCGTTGCTGTTCTCCATCTTTATTAACAACCTTTATACTGTCATCCCAAAAGTCAGCTGTATCCAATATGCTGATGACTCTACTCTGATTTGCTCGGCCACATCTCCAATAGAGTTATGGTCAGCTACCCAGACCACCTTTAATACAATAGAAAACTGGCTTTCTGAACGTCATCTGATCCTAAATCCCAAAAAAACTAAAATGCTGTTATTTTCACCAACACGTAGGTCTACCGCTTTCACCTTTACCATAAATTCAAATGATAGCACAATAATCTCCCCTGACCCCTCTACAAAACTATTAGGTGTAATCATAGATAATAATCTAAAATTCAACCTACATGTTAACCAAACTAACAAAACCATCAATAAAAACTTGAGGTCACTTTACAGAATAAAAGCCTTCCTAACCCCTCCAGCTAAAATTGCCATAGCTGACTCTCACCTTCTTTCAACCCTTCTGTATGCATCCTTTCTACTCTCGAATTTAAACAAGACTGTCCTTAACAAACTCTCAACTTGCTACAACCACATTGCCAGGTTTGCCACTGGGCTGCCATTTAGGAAACATCATTGCATCAATCTAAACCAGCTTGGGTGGCTTGAACTACCCAGCCTAATCCAGTATAACCAACTGATTATGGCCTATAAAATCCTCTATAATCCGGACAATATTCCTGCACCTAAAAATATTATCACCCCCTATAACAATCCTAGACCGCTTCAATCCTCTAACAAACTACTAATTCAGTCTAGCAAAATTAATAACACAGCCGGTGACTCTCTCTTTGCAAACTCTGTAAGTAAATCCTGGAACTTTCTTCCAGCTGATATTACCTTACTTTACACCTTAGGTCAATTTAAAACTAGACTCAAACAACATTTGTCACTTAACTGGCTATGTCAATGTATCAAGCCTGGCTAACTCTCTCTAGAATGTGTAAAAATATGTTAACCATCTTACTGTGTAATTTAATTTAATCCTGATTTACGCTCAGGATTAACTCTAACCTGTGGAACTTGTTTAACTTGCTTACTTATGTAATCTCTGTAAATAGTCTGTTTGTAATATGTAATGCTGGTATTATGTAATGCTGTATCTGCTAACCCTTGGAGCTTTTCTCCCTGGGCCTCTGCTGAAAATGGACATGCATCCAGTTGGACTATCCTGGTCAACAAATGTAAAATAAAAATAAAAATAAAATAAATTGTTTTCTTCTTTTTTCTCTTTCATAGTCTATGACAAAAAAGTGCCAGTCTCTAGCACAAGTAACCTTTTCATGTAGGCTGAAGTTAGATAAATTGTATCTTTTTTATTTATTTGCATTTTTTTCTAGGATAGAACATTGATCTCCATGGACCTTTTTCAGACTCAGCCCAGGTGCAATGTCTGGTTAAGTTGCTCAGAATCCCATTGTTAGGGAATAGAAGCTGAGGGAATCAAACCTTGTACCACATGAAACACATTGTTAAGAGCTCCTTAAACCTGTAAGCCAACTGGCAGACATAACATTTAAATTAAATTGTACAGGTAACATATGGTCATCCGAGTGTACCTTATCTTTGATTGGAAAGGAAGTGTGTGCACCAGTTAGAGTTCTGCTTCATAATTTTTTAGTTTGTAACCACTTTCTAAAAGTGAAATACAAAAAAAAAACAGCTACAGGAATATTTCATTTTCAGCAGAATGGGATTTCTAGTGTATATATTGGAGACAGCATGCATATATTTTAAACAGACTTGGGGTGAGTACTTAAGATCAGTAGGTCTGGAACTTCTTGTTGAGGTATTGGTTAAAAGTAATTAATTAATAAAGTTGTTAGTTTGAGTGTGTATGTCTTTTGATTATCACTTATACAATTTTCTCAACATTATAAATGTTTCTACTTTCTTTTTTGTAAAATTTTAGTTTTTAGAGTAGGTTGAAAGTTACAAACATAAAGTCATTAATACAGTGGCGGCTGGTGACTTCAAATCAAAGGGGGGCTGCAGGAGATAGCCGAATGGGTGGGATCAATGGGAAGGGGTGCGGACAACTAGAAAGGGGAGGAGCTATGCTCAAAACCACAAAAACTAACTTTAAATATGCTGCCCTGGGTGCCAAACCCTCATTATGAGAGTCCAATCAAGACAAATGAAGTGTAAAAGAATAAAAATATTTCAATGCATTGGCTGCTTGACAGCTTACTTAATATCTAGATGGAAACAAAAAGGTTGTGAGGCATGAAAAAATAAACTGCTTTTTAAATACATTACTGGAATGCCAGTCAAGATCAAGTATAAGAAAAACATGCAGCACTCAACTCAAACCGCTTCTCCTTGCACTGCATTATAATTTATATTCAGCTTTATTAAAGTACCAAGTAACATTTATATTCAGCTTTATTAAAGTACCAAGTAACATGCTGAAAGTAGCAATCTCTGTGATGCTCCCACTTGTAAAAATGTTTATCCAAAAAAAGACCTGCTGCCTGACATCTACTTGTTTCATGGGGAAAACATGATCAAAGTAAAAAACAAAAAGCAAACAAGCTCAAGATACATTGCTTAAAGGATTACTGTACAGGTTATGGACCACACATGAATGGCATTCTGTTTAGTTTACGGGTAAAGCCCTCAGAGATCACTGGAAGTCTCCAACAAGTGTAATGAGCTTCTTAAAATAATGTAATCCTGTCCTTTATTACAAATACTGTCATATGCATTTCAATACCCAACACTTATACATTATCTAGTTAAGTATTCTCTGCATGGCAACAGAAAGGCTTCAATGTTGGCAATTCTTTAACAGTATGCCTAAAGCTTACTTGCATGTTATGATCTCAGACAAGCTTACCTGATGGTCATTAAAGCATTGCTACTTAAAACACAGAGCAACAGGCACTTTGAGTAATTAGCATAAATCAACAGTACAAAAATGACAGAAACCAGACCATTCTGCAAAATCAAGAACAGATGAAAAGCCACTGTAGTACTTGTGTCTACCTTGGATGGGGGGATACCCTGCACAATTGCACTGCATGGGGGGATACCCTGCACATTTACACTGCACAACTGCTCCTTGCCTTGCTTGGACACATCCAGAGTCACTACATGGGGGAGTGGGGTGCAACAAGTATGTCACAATTTGAAATGTCTCTGGCTGACTGATGGCCCGACACATTTGTCATACCTCACCATCAGAGCAAAGCCATACATAGAAGTGGGACAAAGGCCCAAAAATAAGGACAATTTTTAAATATTGCTCTTATAAACTTAGAAAGATAATAGAATAGTAGGTCTTGTATTAGTATGAATTTTCTGAAGGATATGAAATCTGAAACTCAAATGTCTGTCATTTTCTAACTTCAGTCTTTAATGATTTACCACTAATTTGCCAAAAAACAATTTTATGAAGAATGGACCAAAAATGTGATGCAAAAATATAAAATAGCCACACAATACAGCTGGGAACCTGTCAAAGAAGGGACATTTTTTTAATAGTACTGCTAACTTGAACAGCTGACAAAATAAAAGAATCTACATGCATTTCTGAAATAAAAGTAATCTATAACTGATTATTACAGTTATTTCTAAATTGTAAACCCTCCATGTTTTCTTCCAAAATTGCTATTTTGTGGAGGGATTATTAGGGGAAGAGCAACATTTTGAGCCAAATTCGGGGACAGTTGAGAGGTCTGGCTATGCCTAATTCTATAAAGCAATTTATTTGCATGTACCTCTCAACCTGTTAATGCAATAAATCTGGGCAAGGCCAAATATATTGGGGGAACATAAACAGCACTAAAAATTGCTCTTGTATAAACTGAGACATTTGATAGAACAGGTCTTACATCAGCATGCATTTTTCTGAAGGTTATGAAGTCTGAAACTCATTAGTGACTTAATTCCTAAATGATTTTCCAGAAAACCACAAATATTATGAGGAACAAACCAAAAATAAGAAGCAAAAATCTATTCATTCTGTGAAAATCTGGACAATTGGGAGGTATAGTTCAGCTGGGGTTGTCTTTGCGTTTGCCACTCTTCCCCCTCACAAAATCATGGTTGAATGGAGCCCTCCCCCCTGCAGCCATTCCAAAGATATATTACTTGGCTATTTCACTCCATTTACCATAAACACTAATGTGCATACTGCTTTACTTCTATGATGATCTGGGTTTCATTTGATAGTTTTATTTTGCATTTTACAGCACAAACAGTATGACATCTGCTAAACAAAGCAATGCAGTCTCACAATGAAAACAGGCTTAGCATTAAACTTCTCTGCCCTTGAAACGCACATTCAATGTAACAGCATTGAAACCCACATTCAAAGAAAATATATTTTGCCAGTGGCAGCTAAAGATTAACTTTGGGCTGTTTTCAAATCATAGGCCCCTTGCACATGAAACATACATGTGCTCTATGATACACCTTCCTGATTCTACTAAATTCTATTCCTTGTACAATACAGTACAGTTGTTAGACCAGATGGCATTTTAAATTTGTTTTGAACATTTTTCCAGTAAACAATTAAACAAAATGCATGCACCAATGACAAACTACCCAATTCAGAACATATCCATCATAAAAGTCTACTCAACCTTCTACAGTCCACCAGTATCAGTAAATATGCACAATCTCTGAAGAAGTAAAAGTCATCTAAATAATTCCACATTAAAGAAATCTTTAACAATGAAGAGGTTGCTGCTAGCAAACAACTTTATATGTCACTGTTTATTCATCTACAAAGTGCCTGTTGCCCTTGAGGAATAAATTTCCTATGTTGCATGCATTAAAAAAAAATAAGCTAGTAATATCGCAGTAGGGACTGTATGGCAAACTGATAACAGGTTCACAGTTACTACTCTGGGTATCTTTGCCGAAAGGATTGCAGCATCCACCCACTTTACAACACAGTACAGTATCAGCAATGCATCTATCTATTGTGGGAGTAGAACCCACAGCCTTCTGCATCAAAAGCAAGTACACTACCTGTTGTGCTATTAATGCAAGCAGACTCAGAATAAGCAGCACTAAAGTTTTGTTCCCCTGCAGCTCTCAGCTCCTTGTAAAATCTACTCGACACACAGTTGTATCTCTGAACTTTGCAGCACAAGAAATCTGGAAAAAGACAAAATTTATTGGGGGGGGACAACCAGGGACACATTTTAAACATTGCTTGTATAATGTTGGAAAGTTGCTAGAATAAAATGCTGTGTTACCACCATACATTTCGCTGCCACGTCTTTAACCCAGGGAACCCTGAGCAAAACAGTCAGAGAAACATACTACTATGTCAAATCAACTGTTTTGTAAAAGAGAGGAAGACAAACTTAAATGGCTACCATTTAGTGAATTCAGTTCTCAGCATAACTGTCAACCTCTTGGCACAAAACACCTGAACAAAGCCAATAATGGGGGGGGATACAGCCCCCAAACATTCAGTGAATTCATTCTCACTATAGCTCTCAACCTCTTAGCAAAAAACATGTGGACAAAGCCAGTAATGGGGAGGGAATACAGCTCCCAAACATTCAATGAATACAGTTCTCACCATAGATAACTCTCAACCTTAGCACAAATACCTAGACAAAGCCAATAATGGGGGAATACAGTCCCAAAAATAGGGACGAATTTCAAATATCCATGTTATAAACATTGATAACTGCTAGAACAGTTTTGTGTTACCATGTACTTTCTGAAGAATATGAAGTCTGAAATTCAAATGCTGTTATTTTTTAAACTTTTAACCAGGAAACTAGTCTGACTTGGAACAAAAGACCATTTTCAGCAGAGCAGAGAGAAATGCCAATCACATCTTTGTAAGATGAAAGAACATGCAGACACCACACAGAAGGCACCCCAGCCAAGAATCAAACCAGAGAACCTGTAGCTGTTAGGCAACAGTGCTACCAGTGCACCACTACACTACAGATTTTGCAAGGAAAAAATGTAGATACAGAAACCACAGATTTTATGAGGAACAGAAATAATATGAGGCAAAAATCTGCAAGTCTTTTTTTAGAAATGGTGGTGGATAGGGAATTCAGGTTCTTGCCACCTGCATCCAAGGTACAGGGTTCAAGCTTAAGTATCTCTATCCACCACCATTTGCTTTCTCTAGCCACCAGTATATAGTAACTGGGGCATTTTATACATACATACACACACACACACACACACACACACACACACACACACACACACACACACACACACACACACACCAAATCCCTCCAGCCAGCCAGCAAAACGACCCGACCAAACAGCAAATCCCTCCAGCCAGCAAAACGACCTGAAGCCACACTCATAGGTTCATAGATTAGTACTAAGTTAACTGCCCTTGCGAGCAATTTTAAACCAAGCCAATTATCCCCTGTGAGATTCAAACCTTGTACATTGTTTGTAAGGCAAACACCTTAACCACCCTCCCAACAACATTACCAGTTATGCATTGTTATTATTCTGACAAAAGTCTGCTGTTCATCAGTCACCAACAAGCACCTAAAGGCACCTTAAGTACATATTAGTTGCAAGAAAGGAATTTAAAAAAATGAAATAATGTGTGTTGTAAAAACATGGGATACCAGCTTAACAGATACATATTACCTTGATTAAACACAATTATTTAAATAAAGGATTTTCAAAGAACTCCCAGCAAGATATAACAGTGTGTGACACTGTCTGCAGGCTAATTGTTTATGCTTGTGTATTACATTGATAAAACTGGTCTTAACCACTTGCTGTTTTAGCTGATGCACAATATAACACAGACACTGAAATAAATGCACTTGTATTTATACAATGAAGTTGAGTAAACGGTCTTAAATGTTAAAAACTAAGATGCTCACCTGTCATTCAATAATAAGTGAACATACTTACTGATCATTTATACTCTGCAAATAACCATATTGTAAGCCACAAACTACGTCATAAACGCAGAAAAATATTCTGACTTGATAAAATACTGAAATTAATGATCAGTACATAGCTTTACACTGATAATTCAAGCAGCCGCAATGTAAGTACATTATTTTGGGTTATAGTGGTAACACAATTATTAATCATTAAATTGATACTACTGTGTACAATAAACCTATTCAATTTTCACGGACTGTAAATAATAAAACATTAAATGCAAACTTACAAGACAACTTTATGATGCAGTATGACTAATTTCAGAACCTAAATAAATAAAAAAAAATCCCCCAGTGTCCGAAGAAACAAACAAAAAAGCCAAAGGCAAAAACACACCACAAAAACTGAGACAATACTAGAAGCTAGAAACAGAATTTAATATATCCAAAATACAGGTTAAGCGCTTTCTGCAGTGAAAATAACTGCCTTCATCAGAACAAAATAAAATTTCAGAACCTGTTGCTCTGCAGCATCATGACTATTCATATGATATGCGCTACAGTTCCAATATCATACAACCCCATTCAGCTGCATAATTCATCACAGTGCCCACGTTTTAGATTAAAGCAGGAATATCAACATCCGCTATATGGAAAACTTTATATAGTAGTTACAACAAGACATTAAAAATATAGTCCTAGGAGTTAGTTATAATGACCATAGAATAGGTCATAACAAGTCTGCTTCCCATCGGCAGTTTCCATCCTTTGCAGTTACAGAAGATACCCCACTATCTACCTCAAGCAGATACAGCGAAGAAAATGCTTCCAGAACCTACGAAACACGCAACAGAAACATGATAGGCATCTATAATGCCCTTGAAATTGTCACATACATACTCAGTTTACATGGAGTGTACGGAGACCATTTCAAACAGCACTTCTACCCTAGGGTAGTAGAAAGTGGCCAAAGTCGCCATTCCATTAGCAGCTGAAAGCCGCGTTTAATGACAAGTCTTACACTTCACAGAAGAACGGACAAATGCAAAAACTCCTGTCATGCCAATATCTCTAGTTTAAGGTACACAGAGTTAAGAAAACCAAATTATGATTCTTTACAGCAACTACGGGAAAGCTTTAAGACTTTAAGTCCTTTCTACTGCGTAGCTTGGCTAGCCCCCCCATCACTCACTTACCTGATGTATGTGTGTCTGACCAAGCAGCAAAATCCAGCCAGCGACCAAACCCTGCTACACCTACCTCCTGAATGAGCCCGCGCAATGAAAGTCCCACGAGAGCAGCTCACCTATCTCAGTCCTGATTGGATCTTCCTGCAGCCGATGCAGTCCAGACCTCCTCTTCTGTGCAGTCATCCCCGCACTGATTCCTGGGTGCATTTGCAGCAATGGTTGCTGGGTACCTGTTTTTCTCTATCCGGACTGCAGTCTGGACTCATGTTTTTTTTTTTTTGTTTTTTAGGTTTACAGATTTTTCTTCTTTCTTTTTCTAGGTGGGAGGGCTGCAGTCTGGCAGTCTGATACCATGAGCTGTCCCTGCATTGATATGAGTGTATATGTTTGTTAATTATCACTTACACAATTTCTACCACATTGTAAGTGGTCCTACTTTTCTGTGTGAAATTTTTAGACTGGGTGGAAGTACCAGAATCACAGCCAAGCTAAAGCAGCAGTGGTGCATGACGTTGCCATTGTGCAGAAATTCTGAGGTATGCACAAACCCTTTGAGTGAAGTGCATATACTTCTTATGTTAGAAATATGTTTAGACTAGGATTGATGTGCATTTTAATGTGTGTTTGATTAGGGTAGAAGACTGACTTTCATGGAAAGTTGCTGCTTCTGTCTGTTTTGTAATTTAAAAACAGTTTGTCATGGCATCCTTTTTAAAAGCATAATGACTGCAAGCAATATCTTTATTATGTGAGTGCCGGCCTCATTTGTATGATCAAGGAACATTTTACCACATGATTTTCAAGATGAGACGTTGAAGGATATGTGAAGAAGTTTTTAGTTATTGTATAGGTCTTGCTCTTAGATTTGTACTAAGTTAACAAACACTAGGGCCCTTTTAAGCCTAGCTATGCATCCCAAATCTCTAACGAGTTCTGCTACCCTTGATAAGTGTAAGCAGGGGCTTGGGAGATGAAAAATTTATAAGCAGGAGGCTGGGAGATGAACTATTTACAAGCTGCCTGTGTCCATTAGAGAGATAGATGCCATGCCTCTCAACCTGTTAGCACAATAAATATGGAGAGAGGCAAAAATAATGTGGGACAAAGGCCCCAAAAGAGGGACAGATTTTAAATATTATTATTATAAATGTAAAAAGTTGACAGAATAATAGGTTTTGCATTAGCGTGCATTTTCTAAATGATATGAAGTCTAAAATTGAAATGTCTGTCAATATTTAGTGACTGGACATTCTGTGAAAATCTGGAGGTGCCAAACCAGGGATGTCTACCTGCAGTTATATTTATATTGAAAATGACTTGAATTAAAATAATAATGACACAATTAGTAAGAGACACAGTTTTATTCATTTATCTAGGTCCTGCTTGTATGGTGCACCACATTTTCTTATCCCTGGTTAATTCTGACCACAAATCATTCACCTACTGACTCTGTCAGGCATAGTGGTACCATCACACCACCAAATGTAAGTATCTCCAGCAACCTCTTCAGGACAGACCTACTCCAGCTTGTAGAAGACAGACACAGGCAAAACTCCCAACATTCATCTTCAAATGGACCCAACTTTGAGGGATGCCACATTCACTTCCAACTTTTGCTAGCATCTAAGCAGCTGTGTAAAAAAGTCGGTGCCTGAGCACTCTAAATACAATAGTAAATTCAGGAATAAAGCTCTATGATGGAACTGCTGTATTAATAAAGTGTATAACGAATGAAGGAAAATAATAAAAAGTTGTTGATTAAATCACACCAAAGTTTCCAATTAAGGTGTACATTAAGACCCTTTGGAACTAAAGTCTTATGCTTCATAATTAGAATCGCCTCCTTTTGTTCTAACCTTTGTCTAACGTTATTCTTATAGCTGTCATCAGAAGATATCAGACATAGTACAGCAGCTGAAAGATATGTGGTATTCCCAAAAATGCAATGCCAAAGGAATGCACTGTTTATTTTTATTTCTTGTATCCCTGTTGTGTTCTTGTCATCCCACCTGAATTTCCTCATGGTTTCTCCAATGTAGTTGAAACTGCAGAAGCACCCAAGAACATAAATTGTTCAGTCACAGTCATGGCTGTATGATTTAATAATAATGAATGGCTAAACATTGCTATGTTCCACCTCTGTAACTATGACATTGCACACATTAGAGTGCCCACAGGGGATAATCCAAGAAATACTGTTTTTGGGTAACAACTTGTCCCAAATAAAATGGAAGTACTTAGAAATTCCAAAAGCTATCTGCTCCAAGGCTCCAGTGGCTCTGGGATGCACTCAAGGTAATCAGACAAATGGAATGTCTTCTATGACCATTAGTAACCAGCCATCCAAAAGATACAGGGAACACTGGACAACAAAGTTAAAGTTATTTTGTGTGAAGAACATGTATAAAACACAGTATAACAAAGCATGGATGTCTAATACAACTGTTACAAAAAGAGGCAATATATGATATGGCAGGGGTTGTATTAGATGGTACTACTACGTTTGTTTTAAAAAAGGATTTAATGTCCATTGCAAATAATGTTCCAAGACAGCGTGAAACTAATTTGGACATAATAAGACTTGTGAGAAAATTGTATCTGAAAGATTTTTGTCATATTAACTTAGAGGAATATGAGATAGAAATAAGCTCCATTTATGAGAAAGCAGATCTATTTTTTTATTTGGAATGTATTGTGAATGTTTTAAATGAGTCTGTCAGTTGATATGTGAATTTATTTATTTGTTTGTTTATTAACATTTGTTTATTGGAAGAGTCCGACTGGGTCAAACACAGTATTCCCTTTACAGCAAAGGTCTGAGGAGAAAAGCTCCTTATGAGTATAAGAAGGACAGTAGAACATTATATGTAAACTTGCATAGTATAGGAAAATGCATGAGTTTGTTAACATTATAAAGTACAAAGGATGTTTATGTACATTAGCTAGTGAGAAGTATGAATAATATAGACAATTTTGTCTCTTATGGCAGTGATTTAGTTATTTTCTATTTGTTAAATGGGTAGGTAGATTCGTCTGAAGAACCTTTTCAGCCATGACCCAGGTCCACATGGATGGCAAAACATAGAAAATACAACATATATTAATACAATTTATAATTTTGTAATATTAAGGTAATACAGAAACGACCTTTGAATAATTTAGACAATATGCAGACAGTATAGGTATTAAATGTGATGATAACTTCCAATGACCAGTCAGATCAGTTACATGTTGCAGTGTTATGTACACAAGGTAATAAATGTAAGCGATAGAGGGAGTACTATAGCAGAATTCCTAGCCATTATCTGTAAAGCATTTGCATGCTGAGCTGTTTGAAGTTGTTCAATAAGAGTTTTTTTGAAGTCTAAGAGTTTCTTTGACTCTTAAATCAGGTGCAAGATTGTTGCATATGGCGGGACCCATTTTGGAGAAGGCTCTTTCACCCTGTGTTTAAAAGTGAGGTCCGTGAAGGGAAGTAGGGTCAGTTTCAGAATTTTTATGGGTGTACTTAGGTTATGTGTAGGAATAAGTCTTTAACGGGGTGGGTAGTATCCTTCTTTTAAGATTTTAAATACTAGTGTGCTGAGTAGGTAGGTGGCTCTTTGCTGGGAGCCAGTTTACCTTTTGCAGAAGAATGCAATGATAAGTGTAATTGCTTCCAAAAGGGCAAATCTACATTTTTTTACAGCAGTCAGTATTTGTTCTTCATTGTGAGAAGAATGGAAGATCAGTAAAGAAAGCCATATTCAAGTTTGGGGAGGAGGACATTTTTGGCTGTGTCCAGTCTAGTAACAAGTGAAAGGAGGTGTGAAATTCTATAACAAAGCTTTTGTTGAGAGACGACTTTTTGCACATTATCTGTGTAGGTGTTAAGGATAAGTGAGCGATTACAAGTAAGACCTAGGCATTTATATTCAGTAACTGTGGTTATATAATTGTTTTGTATGGTTGTTATTGAGAATGTGGGTAATTGAGTGATGGTAATTCCTAGGATCCATAATAAAGACATTCCTAAAATGACACAGTAGTAAAGTACAATGCATATTCATGTTAGCACAATTTTCACAAGACCGTGTTTATATAAACAGAAAAGTATGTAACAGCATGGTGGAATGGGGCTTGTTGAAGAGAGGAATTATATCAAAATGGGGATAGCTGTTGACAGGGAAAACCCATCACAGAAGTGATATTGGAAAAGAAGACCCAAGAACAGTGGTGGAAAAAATCAGGAAGAGAGCTGAAATTTAATAGGACAGCTGGGAAAGAGAATCCAAAAGACAGAAAAGAAGTAGAGAGAGTCACCAGCAGGGTTATTTGAGGACAAAAAATAAAAATCAGGAAGATAGATGGAGATCAAAAGGGTGGTTTAAAAAAGAAGCAGGGGAAGGGACATAAAAGTCTCCATTGTGGAAAATAAAGTAATTTAGCATATATTCCATGTGTGAGGAAATGAGCAGAAGAACAGTAGCCAGAGTGGGGTTACGCTAGTGTGGAACTGGAGCTGAGCCATAAAGCCAGAAGGTCCTGTTTAAGTTTAAGTTTGAATAGTTTTGTTACTTTAAGCATATTTGAGAGGGAGAGGTAAGATGTTGCACAGCCTAGAGACATGAGAGGACTACAGGGAGTCACCAGCAGAGTTATCAGATGTGATTATGTGGAGAAAAAGTTTGTTGATAGAGTGGAGGGATCTGTTAGGGGGAGAAGTGTTGAAGGATGATGGTTAGGTTTCGGCAGTAATCAGGTCTGTAGATGAGTTAGTGTGTGAGTTGTGATAAGGATAGTAAGTGTTGTAACTCTAGCCATTAAAGATTTTTAAGGAAATGGCAGTGATGGGCTTTATAAAGTAAGCTGGTGGTATATTTTTCAGTTGTATTATATCATTGTTCAAGAAGGTAGCTAGGGATGTCTGTAGGTTAATCATTATAGGAGCAGTATAGCTGTGAGTAGGAAACAGTAACCTTGAGCCAACATGTCTTCTTGCTGATTAAGTTAAATAAGGAGAGATTCTGTTCAGAGACCCTAGCTTCTTGAGTTTTTTTCAATGCCTCTTTAACATGATAGATTTCATATGTCTGTTAACTATGACTCCTAGCAGCTTTTTTGGAATATCAGTTCAGTATTTGTGCAGTTTGAGAAGGCTAAGGTAAAGAGATTTGGATTCAGGAAAAGCTAGGAGTTAGTAAGCCAGGCTTCAGTGTAGATGAAAGCTTCATGGGTTAACTTTTGTAAGTCATCAAGTTTTGGCAGTGCAAATAGTATTGCGTGATCTGCAGACTGCACTATGGTGGTATGTTTACTGGCTGTATGAAAGTCATTAATGAATGTGTTAAAGAGTAGGGGTACAAGAATGAATCCTTGGAGAAACACCTACTGTTGCAGGGATAAAGGAGAAACATGTATTTTTTGCCAGTTTACAGCCTTCAATATGTTGGCCAGGTAGCTTTTAAACTGTGGGAAAGATGATCTATTTAATCTCAGTGAGACTACATTTTGAATTAAATTAGATTAGTAAACTGTGCTGAATGCTTTTGACAGATTAAGGAAAACTGTGGATAACAAGTTGCCTATATTTCTATTCTGGTTTATGTTAGTAATGAAACAGACAAAGGCAGTGCTGGTGATGTTGTGATGCGGGCAGAAACTGTGTTGAGTGCGGGGTGATAGGTTGTCGTCTGTGATGAATTTAATAAATTGGGTTTGGATACATTTTTCTAGCTGGATGGGGGGACAGTATAGCAGTTGGTCTATAGTTGGAGAGGTCAGTAGCATTTACTCTTTTGTGGAGAGCTATTATGTATCATTTGTTTTCCACAGGGCAGGTATGTAGTTTTATTTTGAAGATTAGTTGATTAAAATTGATACTGGATATGCAATTCCGCCTGCTGCTATTTTGATGTATTCGGCAGGTAGGTTAACATACACTAATGTGATAGGTTTTAGCTGGAAGAGTAGTTTTTTGATGATGTAGGTGGGAGCCAGAGTAAAACAAAAGGAATTACTATTGATCTGGCAAGATGGGGGTGGTGGTAGAGTAGTAATCTTAGCATTATTTAAAAAAGGCAGGCAACTGTATTTATGAAATGTGAATTGAAGTGTATTGCTTGACTATCTGTTTGTGAACTTAGAGAGGAGAGAGGTTGGATGACATGGCCAGGGTGAAGAATGTGGCTGATAAAGGATCAGAAGAGTTTAAGGTTATTTTGTTTAGCATTCTGGAGATTTGTGTAGTAAGCTTTCTTATCCTATTTTATTTTGGTCTTGGATTTGATTTTATGGTGCGTACAGGTTTGGCAGCTAGGTTTAGTTTTGTTTCTTAATGAGGACTTCCATGCTGTGTCTCTCTGCTGTATTAACATTTTAGTTTACTAAGTTAGCCAACGAGATGGAGTACTTTTAATTAATTTTGTTCTAACTGCAGCATGTAGGTTTAGAGCATTTAGGAGGAATGGTATGGAATGCATTCCAGCTGAGTTGTTTTAGGTTACAGATAAAAGTGTCTGTCGACATTGTTTAGGTTTCTTACATGGCTATGATGACATTCTTTGTATATTCTACAATATTTTCTAATGAAAAAAAGCTTGAATGGTTGCTTGGGATATCAGAGAGGGAGCTGCATGAGGTAATGTTGTTAGGGGTATTAGTCACGATCTAGTCAATAACAGAGCTGTGTTTAGTGTTTTTATTATATCCGATTCATAGACTGTTACTACACTAACAACCTGGGGGGCCATTTTAAGACTAGCCAAGTATGCCTGAAACAGTAATGATGTCCTGTATCTGAATGGGATCATTGAGAGCCAGGCATTTCTAAGCTACCTCTGTCCATAAGGGACATAGGTGCCAGGCCTAGTGTAAATTTCCTATTCCCCATCCACTGGCCTAGGTTGAGCTTAAACTGGCTAATAGACAAACTCAGTTTCACATGGATGAGAAGCCTGTTCCATAGGAGGGACACTCACTGGGACATATATGTGTCTATTCAGTATGTTCTGTTTAAGTCACAGACAAAATTCAGGTTCCTAGACCTTATATTTCTGGTACTCTTTGACTTACGAATACAGTATGTAGGAGATTCGTAAGTATGGGGTTTACAGATGCCTTGTAAGCCAAGCATAGATCACTCCTCAGCAATCTATAGGAGACTGATGAGGGTCAAAATGAGCTGAGTAAGACCCAAAACTTTTATGGCAATATTTGAGGTTTTATTTATAACTATTTGTCAATGAATGTTTACATTATCAAGTGTGATGGTTTCTTGTTGGATCCTCAGTAAGAAATAATGGAAGAATTGTTCAGCAGTGGTAATATTGTTGCCTGGAGGTATGTGGATACCTGTTATAGACATGCTTTTATGGTTAAGTTTGAGTGTAGATATGAGGATTTCAGTATTAATTGTTGTGGGAGGGCTAGCAGGATGGAACAAGAGCTCTAGGGAGTTGGAGTAAATGATGGCCACACTGCCACCTCTTTTATACTTCCTCCCAGATGGAGTATGCTATAGACTGATGGGAGAATTTTGTCATCCTTTACTCTTTATTTTAACCAAGTCTCAGTTATTAACACAATAGCTGGACTGTGGTGTTCTATCCAAGCATGGGATTCAGATATCTTGCTCCAGATGAAGCAACGTTTTAAGTTTTAAAGGTGAAGGCCTGTAGGTTTAGTTTGGTGTGAGAGTCTCCTGACAAGGGGTTACTGGAGATAGTGAAAGAGTTCAATGTACGGGATTGTGAGCCTGGGTCTGGATGGATTTCACCACACTGACTTAATTCATGGGGGGTAAGATGGCAGTAGTAGAATGAGCAGTTGTTTTTAATTTTATAATTTATAGTTGATATTTGTACTGACGAGTTTGTGTCTAGAAGAGTTCCCTTAAATGAGTGGATGTAGCCTATGTGGAATATGTGGCTGTAGGGAAATGGGAGTGAATCAGAGTGTGGCTGTATGTGAATGTACCAAGGATGGTATGTGGTTGATGCAGAGTATGTCATGCAGAGATGGGACAAAAGCCAGTAAGAAAAAAAGGAGCAAGAGTATAAGGCGAGGGCTTGTGCATTGTAGATGACTGAGTAATGATACAGAAATAAGTAGAGGGAAGAAGACAGGATAAAAAAACAATGGATTCTGCCAAGGGGATTGTAATAAGGTAAATTACAGAATAAGGGAAGGTAGAAGGAAATGATTATTGTTATGAGTAGATGGATAGGGCAGGTTTTGTCAGTGGGTTGGAGAGATGGGTGATAGTGGAAAGAAGAAGAGAAGGAAGTAATTATAGATAAGGATGAAAGCGAAGTAAGACAGGAGAATTGTAGATAGCAGTAAAGAGAAGTGTGATAGGAGAGCAGTATAAGAAGGTTTAGGGAAAGAAATTAAAGGCTGTTAGCGATTGGTGGAGAACACAGGAAGTGAAGTATGAATGGGGCAAGAAAAGCAAGGATGTCAGAAGTTACAGTTTGAGGAGTAGTAAAGTAGTAAGGTATGCAGATAGAGAATGGTTGTAGAGGGTATATGGCAGAGAGGGGAGAAGTTATAGACATGAGAAAGTTTGAGCTGTAGTAAAGAAAATGTGCAGGCAGGTCTTGCAATATGTAGGTGATTGTATTAGAAGTGGTTTGTTAGATTGATGACACTCTGTGTGGTTTAATAGAAAGATTAGGAGTGAGGGTTGAGGTGGCATGTGGTGATTGGATTGCTATAATGATAGGTGGAGATGGCTAGATTTAAATGTTTTGTAGGAGTGGATGGTTGGGAGTTGGGGGTTGGGTAGCAAAGCAAAGTGAGCCTAAGAACTGGGATAGTGAATGGAGCTGGGCTCACTCATGTCGGCTGAAGACAGTGCATTAAAATAATCAGACCATTGGAACCAGATGTATACCAATACATATGAAATTCTTTTGTGTATATGTATATATATATATATATATATATATATATATATATATATATATATATATATATATAAATGTGTGTGTGGTTGTGTGTGCGTGCGTGTGTGTGTGTGTGTGGGTGTGTGTATGTATGTATATACATATACATATATATATATATATATATATATATATATATATATATACTTATATATATATGTATGTGTGTATATGTATATATATAGGACCTTGCAAGGCTTGATATAGTATGGAACTGTTCAAGGAATTGGCTTTCACCATAAGGGTTTTCCTGTAGGTGAGTCCATGAGTATTCTGTAAGTGTATCAGGTTCCGTGAGACACAGAGTGGGTATACACATTTAGACAGGTTTGTGTCTATGATTATAGAAGTACGTTTCTCTAGACATTAAAAAGAAAGCTG
Source organism: Protopterus annectens (assembly GCF_019279795.1). Taxonomy (NCBI): domain Eukaryota; kingdom Metazoa; phylum Chordata; order Ceratodontiformes; family Protopteridae; genus Protopterus; species Protopterus annectens. Next base: position 609,344,084 of record NC_056725.1, on the reverse strand, counting down.
TTAATCAGTTTTGTGATATTTTCATTTTCAAAATAGTTTAGATTTTTAAAGGAAACTAATAAATGCAATGATGAATCTTACTTAATGAAACATGAATGGCAAAGCCCTTAAATGTTTATCAAGTAAGAAACAGCTGATAATAAACCTGAGGATAAACTGAATGGAATTGCCCTTTTAAGTGTTAAACAATATGTATAAATGTGTAATGTACATCTAGATGACATTACAGTAGGCTGGGATTCAGAAATGTTACTGCCAGTGGTAACCATTCTTTACTACTGATTGCAGCCATTTCTGATGCACAGAAAGCCCTTCCATGGTGCTTTACCTTAATGAGGTAGTGTTCTGTATCTCTGAACTATCACAAATGTAAATGAGGCATTTCAGGGGAGAGGCATACAATTGATAATGAGTCATTTGCCCTCCCCAGAAAGGCCTACGATAAGAGATTTCTACAGCCTAGCAATTTATAGAACCTCTCTGCTATGTAAGTCAGCACTGCCAGCTGCACTAATTAACATGACCAAAAGTGCATGTTCAGCCATTACTTTCATTGGGAAAAAGAATATTAGAAGTAGGTGGTGGGGAATTTAGCAGACAAAGAGTGTTGGGGTAGTATGCATGTGTGTGGCTGAGTGTATGCATAGATATGAATGGTCTCAGGTGAGTGTGTATGCAGGGAAGTGTGTTTATTATTGTGTCAGTGTGTACGTCTGTGCATGTGTGTGTGTGTGTGTGTGTGTGTGTGTGTGTGTGTGTGTGTGTGTGTGTGTGTGTGAGAAAGAGTTTGCCTGGGTGACCATAGTAGGGGGGTTAGTAAAGGGATAGGCAGGGTTAGGATATGTGTGTGTGTGTGTGTGTGTGTGTGTGTGTGTGTGTGTGTCTGTGTGTGTGTGTGTGTGTGTGTGTGTGTGTGTGTGTGTGTCTGTGTGTGTGTCTGTTGGGGGATTATGGGGGAGAAGACTAGAGCCCTCTGCTAAATATTACTTTAAATCACTTAAAATGTTAATAGAAAATCAGATTTTGCAGCAAGAAGTTGCAAATGAAGACTATGAAGACTCTGAAGTACGAAACTCTAATTTCTGGAAGAAGGCACAGGGCAGTTTGATAGCCAAATTCATGGACATCCGGGGCATTTGAGAGATAAGGGGATGTGTGTGGGGGGGGTGAATGAGAGGGGGTGCCTGTGCCAATGTGATGCATGGACCACTGTTGGTGTTTACCACAGCAAAGTGCATGTTTGAGCTTGCTGTAATCATCAAGATATTCAGAGGCATGCAAATTAGCTGATAATGGCATCTTCCCTTTTTGTGGCTAATATGTCTATAAATTGTGGTTTCCACTATCACATTGAAGGGTCCTTTTTGCTGCATCCTTTAAGTTCATGGCTAGCCCATATTTGAATCCTGGCCATTGTGTTGTTAGTAATGACAAGTATGCTTTGGCTAAGAATGAACTTTATAATTTTAGGCATTAGTATCAACGTTCTTTAACCTTGCAGCAGCTAAAAATAGATTATAAATCCTAGGTTTCTTACGTTATATTCTTACCTTACCTTACCATGTATTATATGTTTGCCAAAAATGCATAAAATGTTACTCATTGTCATGGTAGACAGTACAGTTGCATAAAATCTTACCATAACGGTAGATGTCCTTGCCTACACTGTTGCAGTTTTCTTTACACCTGGGATTTCCTGCAGTGGAAGCCCGAACATCCGATCAGTCTACCAAAGAGTACTTGTTGCTTTTCAAAGGTACTCTGAACATCCTGAAACATCTTCCATGCATGTGAAAGCACCCACTCAGTAGTGATGGCAAAACAAATCTGCTCAGTGCTACTGATGCTGAAAAGGTTACTGGGGCTACTTCCTGTGATGCAACCTCTGGAACTGACGTGACTGCTTTTGAAGGTGTGGAGTATGGAATCAGGGTTTTGTAAAGGTACTGAGCAGAAGTCCTGTACAGAGAAGTGGAATCAGCTGCCTAGGTTGCTTTGTACTTGATCTGGCTGTAAGTGTGCATCTGTGTAGTAAAGGCATTGTGAGCCATGCAGTGAGGCAAATCAGTCATCTATCCACTTGGGAGGGTAAAGTTAGGACCAGCATAAATGTCCTCATAGTCAGGATGTCATTGAGGACACAAGCAACCCTCATGGTAGCCTGAATGACACCTACATCCAGCATGGCTGTCTTTTCTGTGATTATGGAGGACTCCACATCACAGAAAAACAAACTGACTCAAGTCCAGTTGGGAAAGGTAGGTGATTAACAGGCATGTGCAAAAACATATAAAGAATGGATATTCTTGTCTAATTTGAATATAAGACCTTTATAAAATTAATAAAGCATGAGGGAAAGCTGATTAAATTGCAATGCCACAAGGCTTTGCCCTACTTAAGACCTTTTCAGCATCTGCATGCAACAGACCCCATTTTTGCACTTTCTGTTGAGAATGTCTTTATTAACAAACAAGAAATGTCAGCTTAATGGGAATCACAAAAAGCAAATCTAAATCATACAATGCCATGGATCTTGATATTAATATATCTATATATCTATATATATATATATATATATATATATATATATACATATATATAAAATACATGGACTCAACAGTTTATTTCCAAATATTTTTCTGAGTTTTTATATATTTTTCCCAATATAACCAATAAACACACATTCTTCATTGCAAGGTGCAGAGTCCTATTCCTTCCAAACATTAGCTTATTTTAATAACTATAGCTTGGAACATCCATTCTAACAATTATCACTTCTGCTGCTATTGCACCATACCTCATCTATTACACATCTTAGTAACACCGTTCCTACTTTCCCTTAGCTTTCCCTTCCTCAGTGTGTGTCAGTTTTATCAGCATATCATATACAGTAACAATGAAGAGCTTTCTTTTAGAACAGAACAATGCTTAATTATAGGCATCCATATTTGGTGGACAGACTATGTTAAAGCTCTTTGCATATCACATATGAGACCCTTTGTACTCTTGCAAAGACACCTACCACCCAACACACGCTGCTAAAAAACGTAAAGCTATAATTAACTTTATACTGATTAGAATAATTATGTCAACAGATGTTTAATTCAACAGTGCCTCCCTCACAACAATTATCATAAAACACCACAAATATTTCAAACAAACAAAACAATATCTAGTACCAGCCAAAAATCATTGCAGTGGCAGAATCATGATTAATGATCAATTCCTCCAAACATGTCTGCTGATTATTTGTTATTCTGTATTAACTGGCCAGGTCCACTGCAAGGGACCTACTAGGAAAGGACTCCAGTCTTACTCCAAAGTTAAATAAATCAAACAAAGCGTACTACTAGTGACAGACAGCCTAACTGGGTAATGCTTGAAAGTAAAATAGTAATCATACTATATTAATTCCAGCTGATGTTTATTTTTCACCTGCATGTACAATCATAATACTTATGAATATTCTAGCAGAAATAACAACAAGGGCATACAGTCATAAAGTAATTATCTTAGGAGACATTAGTATGGGCAAAGCTAAAAGCTAAACGTAATACACTCTTCATATTAGTCACTCCTTCCGCAGTTAGCAGGCAAAGAAAGTAGGTGAAATAACTCATCAGTAAAATCTGCCAGTTTAGATATTCTGTTAGCAAACATTCACGAGCACCTGAAAGACCTTCAGATATGTCCTAGTTTCTTAAGTGACATTAACCCCTTTCTCTTCCCTCATGTTCACTAAAATCCAGTAAACTTCATCCTGTCTTTATTTCTATGTGTAACAAAACCATACTCACTAATAACAAAAAGAAACAAGCAATTTGCCAAAACTAGAGGAAAAGCCCAAGTGTAAATGTAAAAAACAGCAAGATGTCTTATTGTAGAAAAAGTACAGTTGTGTAAAATCTTACCATAATGGTAGATGTCCTTGCCTTCTCTGCTGCAGTATTCTTAACAGAAGGGATTCTCTGCCGTGGAAGCCTGATGTCCAGCCAGTCTACCAAAGCCTACCATTGCTTTAAGATATGCCGAGCATCACCCAGACACTCCTTTTATTTATTTATTTACTTACTTGACATTTGTTAACCAGAGAATTCCGACTGGGCAGGCGCCCTTTTTCAGCAGAGGCCTGAGGCGAAAAGCTCCTCAACATTGTTAAATTACAAATTGCAAAACAGTGGATAAAGCACAGTAAAACAACCAATACAGTGGATAAATCATATCTGGGAAAAAAAGCACCACAGCATTGTAAAATAAAAAAAAAGCAGTGGATAAAGCACTGTAAAATAAATAGGACAGTGGATAAATCATAGTAAAACAATATATTGAGGACATGGCATTAAGGTGATGTTCAGGCGTACCATTTACAGAACTGATTGCCCTAGCAGAAACACCAGTCCAAGGAACCCAAAAGGTAACCTGTACATCCAGAAAGGTAAAGGACTAGGAGGATGGAGCGAGAGAGTGAATACTGCAGGTGTAAAGACAAGGACTTCTACAATTATGGTAAGATTTTACAAAGCAGTACTATGTCCTTACATTCACTGCTGCAGACTTCTTAACACATGGGAGAGTTCCAAAGCTCAAATGAAAACTTGGAAGGAGCAGAAGAGTCTCCTAAAAAGCTATGAAGAATGATACTAGCAAAACCAGCCGTAGTTCTAGAGATACCATCCAACTTGTAGTACTTGGTAAAGATAGGCACAGATGTCCAGGTAGCTGCTTCAAGAATAGAATTAGTATCTCAGCCCTTGAAAAAAGCAACATAAGAAGTCACAGCTCTAGTAGAATGAGCCTTAACTGATGAAGGAACGTTCTTACCATGAAAATTATAACAAATGTACATAGCCTTAGAAATCCAACAACAAATAATTTGCTTGGATACAGCAAGTCACAAAGATCTAGGATATAAAGAAACAAACAACTGATCAGATTTTCTAATAGCTCTAGTCTTATCCAAATAAACCCTGAGTTGCCTATGGACATCCAAAGTATGCAGCACCCTCTCATTGCCATATTCAGGAGAGGGGGAAAAGTAGGCAGATTAATAGACTGATTAAGAGATCGCTAATTAACCACCTTAGGCATAAAAGAAGGATTAGTGCATAAGGACACCCTGTCCTCATGAAAGATCAGAAAAGGAGGACAAGCCGTAAGGGCTTGCAACTCAGACACCCATCTGACAGATGTAAGAGCTAACAATAGAACAGTTTTCCAGGAACAACATTGCAAGGCAAGGAAACTACAGTAGCAGGCTCAAAAGGAGCCTGAGTCAAATTCTCCATAACAAAATTAAGATCCCAGGCTGGAGGAACAGGCTTCCTGGCAGGTCTAATATTAAAGATGCATTTAAGAAATTGTTTAAGCTCAAATCTAGAGGCTAAAGGAGGAGAAGGCAGAGAAGCAGAGATAGCTGGTAAGTGGGCCTTAATAGAAGAATAGGCCAAACCAGCATTGAGCAACTCACACAAATAGGAGAGAACCAAAGGGATGGCCACAGTAAGTGGGTCCAGGTTATGAGAGAGACACCAAATAGAAAACCTCTTACATTTGGACAAGTAAGATTTCCTAGTATTAGGTTTCCTGGCCTCCTGCAAGACTTGCAGCATGTCCTCAGAAAAAAAGGTGTCTTTGAGGAATCAGAATTCTATCACCCACAATGTCAGTTGAAGCATGGACAGGTGGGGATGAATGAGAGATCCCTTGTCTTGTGTGAGTAGATCCACCTTGTGAAGTAACTTGTGATGATTGTCCCTGGCTAGATGCAGAAGTAGAGAGAACCAGTTCTGTTGTGGCCAAAAGGGAGTCACCAACAAGATTTTGGGAGCATTCTGTTGAATCTTGAATAGGGCTTTCAGAGTAAGAGGAGGGGGAGAAAATGCATAAAGTAACATCCCCTTCCCAGAAAATGAGAGGGTGCCCACCTTCCACACCAGAGGACACGAGACTCTGACACAAAACAGAGGAAGGTGTCTGGTAAGAGGGGAGGCAAAAAGATCCACTTGAGGAGTATCCAACTGGTGGATAATGTTCAGAAACACATCCCTGTGAAGCATACATTCATGGGACTGAGTTAAGGACCTGCTCAGAGTATCTGCACAATGTTCTGACCAGAAGGGATATAAACCGCCTGAAGTGTCACTTGATAATTGACAGCAAGATCAGATACCAGAAGAGCCAACTGTTCCTTCTTGTTTGTTGATATGCCATTTCACTGTTGTATTGACTGTGAACACATTGAGAGACCCTGGAGAGAAAAGAGTATGAAAGACCTGAAGAGCCAGCAAAAGAGCTCTCATCTCTTTGACTCTGATGTGATCCTTCTGCTGACAAGGTGACCGCACCCATGTACCTTTAGGGTGCCATATGTTGCCCCCCCATCCCATGTCTGAGGCATCTGTATACAATTCCTAAGAGGGAATAGGCCAATGAAAAGAGATCCCTAGATTCAGAGACACAGCTGAATCCACCAGTGAAGTTCCTGTCTGAGACAAGGAAGAAAAGTCTAGAGGATGTGCATGTTGAAGCCATACTGACTTCAGAAACCACTGAAACTTTCTCATATGAAGTTTCGCCAGAGAGAACATCGCAATGGTGAATGCCTTGAAACCCAGAGCTCTCTGAAATTTCCTGGCAGTAATGGAAGCCAGAGGAAGAAGAGTGTGAAAGAATGAAATAAGAGTTAAGGCCTTTGGAGGAGGCAGAGATGCAAGCATCGGCAGTGTCGGAATCCTGCAACCCAGAAAAATGTGATCCTGAGAAGGAGTCAGAGAAGACATTATGAAATTTATTGTGAAACCCAGGCTTTGAAGAAGGGAAATGCCAAAACGAAAATTTTGCACAAGGATCACTGGAGAGGGCACCTGAATCAGCAGGTCGTCTAAGTAAAGAAATATTTGGATCCCTTAAAGCCTGCAAAAAGCAATCACAGGAGCAAGGCATTTGGTGACCACCCTTGGGGCAATAGAAAGGCCAAAGGACAAAGCAGAGAACTGAAAATGCTAAGAAACATCAGAGAAATGCAAAATCTTCATGAAAAGAGAATGGAACGTAATATGGAGATAAGCATCCTTAAGATACAGAGACACCATAAAGGCGTGAGGGAGCAAGAGAAGAAGCAGAACCTGAAGGGACAACATATGAAAGGAAGGCACTTGCAGAAAAGTGTTTAGATGAGAGAGGTCTAAAATAGGTCTCCAAGTGACCTCTTTTCTGGACACTAGAAACAGTTTGGAGTAGAACCCTTTCTCCCTGTAGGACACAGGCACCTCTTGAATAGTACCCTGAGTCAAGAGATCTTGAAAAAACCTCTAGGAAGAAGGGAAGCTGTTCCCGAGGAGGCTAAGGAATGCCCATAAAAGAAGGATGGGATTTCCATACCATGAAGTACCCCTGATGAGTGATAGACCCCAAGAATCCTGAGTGATCTGAAGCCAAATAAGAAGAGAAAGAGAAAGGTGATGAGAAAGAGGAATGTGGCTGGAAAAGACAGATAGTCATCCAGCACCTGGTTTGTCAGGAAATGAAGGCTTTGGAATCCCAGAAAACTGAGTAGCCATAGCAGGAGGAGCCCGTTTACCATTCTTTTTAACTTCATTCAAAGGATGAGATTTGTCTACTAACAAAGGCTGGCTTAGTAAGGTAGTTTCTCTAAAATTTAGGCAAAAGAGAAATGAACACATGTTTATGCCTCTGTGAAGCCTTACCCTTATCCTGAAGGGACTTAAACAAACCAACAGTGGCTTCCCAAACAAACGTTTAGGATCCAGAGGAGCATCCATCAACTTAGCCTTAATATCATCAGGTAGAGGTTGAAGCCTAAGTCAAGAATACCTTCTCATCACTCAACCAAAAACAGCAGCCCTAGAAGAGGCATCTGCTGCATAATAACTACATTTAATAGAATGATGAACTACTTGAGAGGACGTCCCTAGCAAGAAAAGAACAGAAGTTTTACCCTCAGAGTCTGGAAAGTCAGAAAGAAGTTGACAGGCCTGAGAAAGAAGAGCCAACACATACGTAGATATATGGGTCTGATAATTAATAGCCTTAAAAACTAGGGTAGCAGAAGTGTAAACCTTCTTACCTAGCCTTTCCATGGTTCTGCTATCTTTGTTAGAAGGTAATAACTTGGGTGAAGGAAGCAAGTGAGATGGCTTATCAGAGGCTACAGCCACCACAGAGGGGTCAGTAGCAGGATATTTATACATAAAAATAACAATCCTCAGGTACTCTATAAAACCTATTGGGCTTCTTGGGAGCAGGGGGCAGAGACTGAGTTGCATGAGAGGCATTGGAAAAAGCATCCAGCAAAGCAGCCAAAACAGGAGGAATAGACGCAGCATTAGGAGAATCCAACTGCAGGAACTCAGAGTACCTCTTATAGATATCAGAGACCTGAGCACAATCCCACTGAAAAAATTCCATCATCCTAGAGATTGTGTCTCCAAAGGAAATTTCCTCAAAAAGAACATCAGGACTAATAGAGTCCTCCTCCTCTAACCCATAGTCCAAAGGAGAAGGAATTTGAGTAGAATAAGTCAGGGATTCATCGTCAGAATCTGACTCCTTCTCAGAAAAATCCTGTTCTCTAGGCCTTTTGATGGGAATAGAGGACCAAGGAGGAGCAGGAACCAAAACCCCCTGAGGAAGCTTTAATAACATTAAAGCAGTAAATAGCCCCTGAGTAAAGGCCTGTCACTCACTTTGTGGATCTGTAAGAGCAGAAAATACATGTTTAGTTTTTTTGTTTCGTTTTTAAGAGAACGTCCCCCCTCAGACCCAGGACGGCAGTTGAGAACAGTAGTAGGAACTTCTTCCCCAGCTAAAACCTGAGGAACTCCCCTAGGCCCCTCAGAAAAAAATCAACTGTGGTTGCCCATGTATGTCCAAAATGGACACCTGCAATGCCTCTTCGGGTGTGCTGCCAGCCAAATACTCACCGGCCTCCAACCTGGTCTCAGCAGAGAAATCCAACAACACAGCCGGGTGAGCCTCAGGTTTGTAGTCACCTTGGGAGAAACCCCAGGCAGAGCCTGGATAGTTGAAGATTACAGTTGTACCTTTTTTACCTTCTTCTTCCCTAACATCTGATCCTCGGGGGGGTGGGATTCCTTCCACCATATCTTTAGCGAGAAGCTTAAGACACTGATGCTCAAGATACAAGGAAGGGGAAGAAAGCCTACTGCAAAGGGTTTTCGGGATGAAAGCATGATAAATAGAACAAGACGTATTGTTGTGAGAAGCTCCAAGACAAAAAAGACTTATTGTGGTTGTTTTTATGGGGAATCTGTCTCCCACACTGGCATTTGCCCTTTCTGGGTAACATTAACCCCAAACAGCACAAAAAAGCAAGCAAAAACAAAACCCCAAAGGGGCACTTATCTGTAACTTACTAGGATTCAGCAAACAGGTGTAGGCATTACCTGTAGCACGAAAATGCTTGCAGCTGACGAAAAATTGACAGGCAAACAGACCGATGGTAAAAAAAAAAATGTTTGGACTGGCGGCAAAGAAGTTCTGTAGATGGTATGCCTGAATGTCACCTTTATGCCCTACGCTGTGCAAGGAGCATTTGTGTGACGTTCTGCATACCTTAAAGCAACATTAGGCTTTGGTAGATTGGGCAGTCATCGGGCTTACACGGCAGGGAATTGCTTCTGGTAAGAATACTGTAGCAGTGAATGTAAGAACATCTGCTAGAGTCTCATTTAGGTCAACCAAGACAATGCTAAGAAACAGTAAAGAGCTTAGCCTCAGCTAAAATATTTCCTATATCAAATTCCCATGACTGGCTTGTTAAATACAAAATAACAAAGCTAACCCTCATAAGACTTCATCTGTTTTCTTCACTAATTTATTTTATTTTTTTATTTTACATTTGATGACCGGGAAAGTCCGACTGGACAAAGGTCCATTTTCAGCGGTGGCCTGGGGAGAAAAGCTCCACATATAAAACATAAACAAACAGTAGTACATTCCCATACAATCATATTGGAACATATTTAACATTTTTACATAGGTGAAGTATAACAAAAAAACCTTCTAAATAACATTGTTTGGAAAAATAAGTAATTTAAAAACCTTGTTTGTTAAGAATGAAGTAGTTAATAGATAAGTGGTGAAGGTCCTGAAGAATCATAGCAGTAGTGAAAGGAAAGTGAGTTAATCTGGGGGGTCACAAGGGCACAGACAATTGGTAGAGTAGTGGGTGTTAAGTAGTTTCTTGAATAGTGTGACAGAGCTGGTAGAAGGTATGTGCTTTGGGAGTGAGTTCCAAAATTTAGCTATTGTACAAGCAAAGAGAGCTTTGCCTGCTTCATTCTTGTGTTTGACGACAGTTATGAGATTTTGGTCTGTAAATCTTAAGGTACAGGTGGTGCTGTAGGGCTGTATTAGCTCCTGTAGTGCTGGAGTTTTGTCAGGGTGATAGTACAGTTTATGGGCTATGAAGAGTTGTGTAATTAGTAGTAGTTGGGGCAACTCAAGCCAGTTGAGCTGTTTGAGAGAGAGACAGTGATGGGATCTATATGAGGCACCAGTGGCAAACTTAGCAATCTTGTTATAGCAAGATGCAATTTTATTTTGTTCACTTTGGCGAAGATTAGTCAGGATTGGGGAGGCGTACAGTAGGGTGGATAACAGGTGAGTTCTTGCGACAGCGGCTTTGGTCTAGCTGGTTATGAATTGCCTGTTCCTATATAGGAGACCCAGTTTTTTGTTTACTTTTTTGATTGTTTGTGCTATGGGTATGTCATATTTCAGATTGTTGTCAATTACTACTCCTAGGAGTTTGGTGTGTGTTGTTGGGGTGATAGTGGTGTTGTCCCTAGATTTTATGGTGAAGTCAACATTTGGTGGAGAGGATCTACCAGGACTGAAGAGAATAAGTTTTGTTTTTTTTAGGGTTTAGTAGAAGTTTAATGCTAGAAAACCATGTTTCAGCCAAAGTAAAGTTATCCTGTGTTATTGTTTGAAGTTTGCTTAAGGTTGGGTGGCACATATGATGGTGATGTCATCTGCATATTGCACTACAGAGGCAGAGGGAGAGGAAGCTGCTATCTGATTTGTATATAAATGTCATGTTGCTGTTTGACAAACCACTAGATCTTGTTCTGTCTTGTCCACTAGATCTTGTTCTGTCTTGTCCACCCTTCTACTTTAACATCATCACTAGTAAAGATGTAAAGCAACTACTACTTCTACTAAATCTGGACACACACACACACACACTGTAATCACATTTGTCATGTTATCCATCCCATACTGTTAAAACTTGGCAGTGAAATGTTGTGCAGACCTCTTGCATGCATTTTAAATTTGTCACTAACAACAAAAACGCTACCATTGGCACTTAAGCTTACTTTAATTCCACGACTACCTAAAATCCCAAATCACAAGTCAGAGAATGACTTCAGAGTAATTGCTTAAACTGACCCTCAGGCAAAAATACCCAAAAAGTAATACATTAATAAATCATGGATTACATTCAAGCTTGTGATACCTTAACAGATAGGCAACATGACATTAGACCACATTATAGTACTCTAACCACCATCTACTATCTAAATAATGAGATATTTATATCAGCATGGAAAAAGGACAGATAAATTGAACTATCTCTCTCGACTTGAAAATGACATTTGAAGCTGTTAATCACACCATATGTTTACAAAAGTAAAACATTGTGTTTTTTCTTTTCTTTTGAAGCCTGTGGTTGGTTATCTGAAGAACGGGAACTCTAGCAAGCAGGAGTTCGACATGGTCTGTGTTGTCACCATGATTTTCTCACTAGTTATAAATTAACTTCCATAGAAACTATCAAGTCTGAATAGTTTCCTTTACATGGATGATATAGTTATTACTAAAGTTTAGAATTCTGTTAAAATAATCAGTACTGTAGTGCAAAATGATCTGGCAATTCTTTGGAATGGCTTCAAAAGAACAATTATCTTGAAATTCCCAGAAAAGAGCAACAGTGTTTCTTGAAACACCTCACAAACTGACAAATACAGTACAGGTATTAGTGATGGACCTCAAGGCCTTAAGCTGCCTGTAGTGAATGAACAAAGTTATTTAGCACTTATTCTAGACCATATTGTGTCCCTATTCTCACATGTTAAAAGGCAGTCATAAAAAATACTAACCTTTCTGAAGGTGGACTTTAGAATGTCACACCTCCTTACTAAGGAAGCACCATATGCCATTGCTGTTAATGTTCTTTTGCCAATATTAGAACATGATCTGTCTATTGCTACACTTCTCTCAGAATATGGATGTTGTACAAAATAGAGAGAATAAAATGCTCAGGTTTATACACCTAAGCCCTATCAGTGACCATCTTTATATTGTAATACAGAAGAATACTTGGTGACCAGTTACCACTAGGGTTTCCCACCTGCTGAGCACACTAACTTGTAAACTAACACATATTAGGAACTGCCTATCATTAAAGAATAAACTTCAAATAAGTAGAAGCATTAACTCACGTACAATGTGTCTAGTACCATACTCCATAGGCCCTCCTTTACCGTATCTGAAGTCAGAAGGACCTTCTTCTCCAAGATGGCTCCTGCCACACGGTGGAACAACCTCCTAGAGAAGATGAGAAATACAAATGACCTTGGCATATTAAAAAATGACTAAAAGAGCACCTTATTTAAGAAAATAAATGCTATGATACACCCAGATAGGTTTAGTACTAAGGAAATGAATGAATGACATTTTATTACTCCCCATGAATCTGACATGGCTTTTGTTTTTTTATGATATCTGTAAATAAGTAAATAATATTTGCTTGCTAACCTTATGTCATGCTGTACTATAACCTACATGTATTCATCTCTGTTCAATTAATCTAGTATAAGATAAATGTACTTTATGTTTTTATCTTTCTCTGTCAGTTAAAAGTGAAGACTAACTGTAAAGTATTGCCATAAAGGCTAAAATCAAGTCTAGAAAGGGTCCTTAGACCAGTGAATCTCCTGAGTTAACAAACAGTAAATAAATAAATAAACAAATAAACAAATACATAATTAAATAAACAAAAATAAGGAAACAATGTGACTTGCCTAAAGCTTATTTTTTCTCATATCTAGATGAAGAAATCTGTTCCTGCAGCCACATATGAAAATGCTTGGATACCTTCCTGGTGTGAATTCTGTGTAGCTTACATGTTAAGCCTTTCTTGCTGGTGTTGTAGAAAAATGCCTTTTAAGTAGCATTATACTGTTCATTATCAACTCCTGTCACATCAGTTGGTATATCTTTATGTATAAAAGTACTTCGGAAAGTAAAGGGGCATTTATTTCCCATTTTGAAGAGCAGAACTGGATTGTGTCATGTGTCAGAAGCAGATGGTACAGCAGAAGGATATTACTTCGGCTGTTTGGAAATGAGCTACAAATGTGGTAGCCATATCAAGATATGCATGGTGAAGCATGGCTAGGTGTTTGTCATAGTGTAATGCAGAAAACAGGTGTTTCTCTGTTAGCAGTCTTGTGTGTGTGTGTGTGTGTGTGTGTGTGTGTGTGTGTGTGTGCGTGTGTGCGTGTGTATGTGTGTGTGTGTGTGTGTGTGTGTGTGTGTGTGTGTGTGTGTGTGAGCGCCTGAAGGAGTTTGATGTCCCCGAGGAAGGTGCAGTGGCAGCAGAACTCCTTGGGTAATACTCTTTGGGAAACCATGTTTGCTATGCCAGAATAAATGTTTTTTCAACTTAGCAGCATTTGCTTCTGCTGCTTCCTGCTAATTTTCCACCATGGGCATTAACTGTTTTGTGTTTTCATCTATTTGTCCCAGTGGGATCTTGCTAGGGAGCACCTTAATAGCTTGACATGCTCTTGCTTTCCTTTTTTTTATTTCTCTGGTGACAGTAAGAAGCAGCTCATCAATGAAAGGAGAGAACATAATGAGAGAGCAGACCATTATTAAACCTGCTTAGGGGAGAACTTACAGAGCACACTGAGATGTAATGCATTTCCGTAAAGCTGTGCGTTTTATGTCTGTCCATATTTGTGAAGCATGCATTCAGGGTGACTCTATGTGTTCTGTGACCTTAAGCACCTGATCATGTTAACACTGTGTCAGATAAGCAGCAGATGATTATAATACCACAAGAGAACACCCAAACTACTGTTAACTCTGTTAAAGTAAGTGTGAAATGCAGCAGCATTTCTGTTCCACTTGCTACCTGTCTTTCCTCTCGTGAGCCTGAAACTGCTAGTACTAACACAATGTTCAAAAAATGAAATATATTTGCAGAAGTCTGTAAATGCTATATTATGATTATTTAATATATAATAAAAAAAGAAAGAATGTGACCTTTGTGTGGATTATAGTTGGTTGGCTTGAAACTTTATACTGAAATCCATTTACGAGTCATTTACACTTATCTATAGATATTATTTTTGTTATTAGTTTTGTAGCCTTATTGTGTTTAATTTTTCTGTAGGTTGCATCTGTAGGTGCTTATCGACTGACTGTGCTATTCTTGCAAAGCTAATTTATCTAGCTCTCAAACTAACTGATAAGCTGCTTTTTCCACTAGATCCTGGTTACTTCATTCAGTCTATCAGAGGGAGGCCTATTTCTCTGTGGCTAGGGGACCAAACTAACAGTTTGTTACAAACTGATAATCTTTACCATTTGGTTGGACAGCTTTAGAGTTAGTTATATTAGGTGGGATGGAGGAAGCAGAGGCCCAAATGTAAGAGTATTAGGTGCAGCCTTTTGTATAAAAAATATCAAGCTGCCTTTTCATTCCTCCAGCTGTGAACAGGTGGAATTGGATTAAGTACTGGGCTTTAATAAGTCTGGTGCAGCATATCTGTCTTAGTGAATTTACTTGTTTAGCTGGCACAGTGGAGGAGCAGATATTGTTGTCACTTTACAGCAAGAGACTCCCCAGTTTGATTCTCAGCTGGGGTGCCTTTTGTGAGGAGTCGACATATCCTCCCTGTGTTCGAGTGGGTTTCCTCCAGGTGCTTTGGTTTCCTCCCATATTCCAAAGTAGGTGGATTCAACACTAAATTGGCCAAATGTTTAAGTGTGCATGCGGGTGTGTGGTGCAGAAGAATTACTGTGGCAGGGCTAGCTACCTGGTGGTGTAACTCTTTGTTCTAGATGATTGTCACTGTTGAAGTGACACCCTGACCCAATGTGCAAAAAATGGGAAAAGAGGTTGTGAATGGAATTGTTTGTATATTAATTTAACGTTGAGTTATGCACCTTACATCTCTATTGTTCATTTGTAAAAATGTCCTTTAAAGGAAACGTTTAATTCCATAATGGTAGTTTGATGAACTATAGTTTTGTAGATGCAAATGGACTGACTGTTCCAGTGTGATAATTATTTTTACTGTTTTTTTTTTTTTAGTAACTATCATCTGATTTGTTAGTTGTTCAATGTTTCAAGTTTTTGGGTGATTTTGTCTGCCATGTTTCACTGTTTTAATGATTGCAGTTCGCCAGCCAAAGATTAGGAAGGGATTTCATAGTATATTTTTGTCCTTTCATTCTGGTTGTGCAACAGTGTTTATTTATTTACACTTTGTTAACCAGATTAGTCCCACTAGGCCAGTAGCTTCTCTTCAGGGGAGACCTGAGGTGGGATTAATGCTGACCAAAGGAAATTTGACCAGGCACCAGGAAACTTCTACCTCTTTCGATAACTGATGTGGGATCTTTTACATCCATCTGAGTTAACACCAGCTTGGACAGATGAAGGGTTTAACATCTCATTGAAAGGACAGCACACTCAGGAGTGCAGCAAGTTCCTTAAACTGCATTACAATGTCAGTACTGGAAATTAAACCCATGGTCTGGAGTGGGTTCCTTCCAGCACCAAAAGCAAATGTGCTACCTCTTGGGCTACTGAGACTAGATTTTATTTAAATAAGTGGTTGCAAAAAACGTTATTATGTTTTTTTTTTTTTCATTTTTATTGAAACTGCTGTGTTCCATTGGTCTATGCTCTTCTGATAATGTGGCTTCATTTCTAAGAGAATTATGTTTGATTTCAGTGCTGTAATTTTAAACCTTCTTTAAAGACTATAATAGAAGGTACACTTACATGTGCAAGCTAAAACAGGAGTGTATCTCTCTCTGTCTCTCTCTCTCTCACACACGCATATACACATACACACACACACACACACACACACACACACACACACACACACACACACGCAGTGCACACTCACGTCCTATATATACACATATAGTTATGTTGTTTTCATATAATGATAAAGCCCCTGTAATATTTCAGTCAGGCTGTAATGGTAGGGATTAAATCATTTTTGGAGGCTTTTCTCTCATCATAGCTGTCCAAAGTAGTAAAGTTAATCCCTACTAGGTGTTGCCCACCCCCACTTCAGCCTATTAGATGCCCCTGTCTATCATCATTATCATTATCACCCACTTTTTCCCATTTTCTACACGGGGTCAGGATGTCATGTCAACTGCCGCCATTTCTCTCTCTCTATTTAATGTCACTCTCGTACCTTCTTCAACACTCATGCCTGACTGTCTCAGGTCTTCTGTCCCACAATCCATCCACTGCTTTACTGGTCACTGTTATTTCCTCTTACCTTCATCCTTTCTGTCTCAAACCTTCTTCACCAGATTGCCTTTCCTACACATGTGCCTGAACCACCGTAATCTCTTTTCTTCGGCCTTTTCTGCAATTAAAGCTACTTTGGCTTCTGCTTTTATGTCCTCATTTCTTTGTCTGTCTCACAGTTTGCATTCTACCACCCATCTCAGGCACTTCATCTCCATCTCCTCTATCTTTCTTAGCTGGTCTGCCTTTACTGCCCAGGTTTCTGTACCATACAGTAGTACTGGTCTCACCACTGTCATGTACACCTTACTTTTCATCTTTGGGATTTGGCTGTGAGCTGTGTCTGTAATAGGAAGAAATAAGTTACAAATACACTCAAAGGACGTAGGAAAATGTATTCTGAAAAAAAATAGAGTCCCTTTTTCATGGTTATATACCATTTGAAGACACCCTGTAATTCTTTTAACAAGTGTTAAAGCATCAGAACCTGAAACACTGATTTCTATAAAACATTTTAATTCTAGTACATAAAAGCTCTTTGAATAATAATTACATGAAAATGGTAGCACCACAACAAATCATTTAATTTTCCCAGACAACAACTTCCACAACAACAGCAATCAACAGGCTGTAGCCAAACCTGATTCACATCCATGACTTGCTTACACAGGAACTTAAGAGAAGGTCCCATAAAGACACAGTCTGCCTAGATTTACCATGGCCTTTTCTGAATTCCACATAAGTGACTGCTAGGAATAGTGCAGGACTTGGATAAGACATAGACTAAGGAATTTAGCCATGGTATTGTTGAAGGATAGGACACAGAGGGATGTAGTGAGAGGGGTAGGTCAGTAATAAGGGCAGTAACTAGTCCAATACCGCAAGGGTCAGTCTTGTGACTGGTATTCTGTGTGCTCATTTCAGATATATGTGAGTGAAAAGAGCATGGGATCAAGTCCACTGTCTAATGGCACAAAGATAGGTGCAACAGTGGAGGATTGGGGTACATCTAAAGAAGTACATTGGAATGCTGCTTAAATGGGCAGAAAGACTGCATGTGAGATTCAGTGCAAACAAATGAAAAAAAAAAGATATAGTGCTTTTGTCCCAATAAACCTAATATGATTTATTATCTGCAAAGAGTACACGAGGGTAGGGACATAATTTGGTAGTGGTCATCACACCTGGATTGGGCTAACAGAAGCAGAGTGAGAGTGGCTGAGGCAGTAGCAAATCAAATGCTGGACTGTATCCTCAGGGGGATGGATTCCAGAAGTCCTGATCAGGATACACCTTGGATACTTCTGGAGGTCATACAGGGATAGCTAAATCAGGCTGCTGAAAGAATTTCTGAGGAAAGCCACTGGAAAGCTACGCAGCATGGAAGTGACATAGAAACAACATGGTATGACTAGAGATGAGAGAAGTTGGAGCTCTTATCACTGAAGACCAAATGAGGTAGGATGGTATAGGAACACAGGATCATTTTGTGGAGATATGATAAGGTCACCTTCAGGAAGAAAGATGTCAAGAAGAGAAGGACACAAGTAGCAGATTACAGAGATGAATTGCAGAGATGAACTATATGCCAGTGAGCAGAGGGGTAATATTAAAGGGTAGAGTACCTAAGAAAGCATTTTGCTACTTGGCTGTGATCTTTAGCTATATGCAACTGAACAGGCATTCTGAACTAGCAAAAGACCATACCTTCCTTCTCCAGCTATTGAATCCCTAAATGGACCTACATCCTACCTTACATCTTTGGTTAGCCCTGGCAGGAATTTTCATTCCTATTTTCTGATAATGGCTGGTAGTAACAAAAGTTTATAAATAATTTTTGCAGTGATATGGGTTGCACAAATCCTATTTGCTGCCCAGAGCCTGATGTTTTAGTTCATACAGTCGTTGCAGTGCTTTCTCCTAAACTACTAATGGCTGTGGATTAACCTGAGACCCCCATATCTGACAACTCTCACACATGAAATGGGGCTTCAGCTAGTACTGATTGTGTGTGGCACTGCTATTTTTACTCCGTAGGGGATAGTCAACCATTATATTCATTTGTGAGGAAAAATAGTTTCCTTTTTGCCCCTTCTTATTTTCCAAGAATACATCTCAGTAAAGGAAAGAAAGGAAGAAACAAATATCAGCCTGACAATAGCTTCCCTAGTTGTAGAAAAGCATGGATCAGTAATATGATAATATTAATATAATAATATCATGTCCCAAGATGCTCACTCTGCATTCCTTGAGACATTGGAAAATATGAAGTTCCTACCCAACACCATAATCGTGGGTGATTTCAACTACCCTGGTATAGACTGGACGAACTACCAATGTTCCAACTCCTATGCTCAGCGATTCATAGAATTTATAAATTCAAATGCCCTTGAACAACTAGTATGTTCCCCCACTAGAGGATTTAATCATCACAAATATGGGCACCCATTGTACCACACCTGTTATCACTCCCTCCTTGGTCAGATCCGACCACAAACTGATAATCCTGGGCATCCTCACCCCTCCACCTCCCCCAGTCAAAGAAACCATAGTCAAAAACCTTTCCAAAGCAAACTTCAAACTATTTGCATCCGAAGTGGAAAGCTTCACTATTCCCTTGCAGAAGGATAATGATATCCAGGATGTGGAATCCTACACCAAGGCACTCTATATGCATCTTCAGGATTGCATGGACTGTGCTATCCCAAATAAAATCAAGACTCCTTCCTCAAGCAAGAAGAAACCAGTCTGGTGGACCCCGGCCATAAGCAAACTTTACAATAAAAGGAGGAGACTTATACAAAAAAGGCCAAATCTCAAGTAGAAAAATCATCCCTGATCAGCATTAGTAAGAAATTGAAGGCCCTAATCAAGTCAACTAAAGCTAATTTTGAAAAGAAAGTTGCCACCAATGCCGAGGATAACCATAAGGCCTTCTATGGCTATATCAAAAACCTAAATGGCAACACTCAGGTCTGCTCTGAGCTAGTACAAAATGGAACAAAATACACTGACCCTTCTGACATTGCCAACATCTTGGCTGACAGGTTCAGTGCAAACCCCCCCCACCACCACCACCACCACCTACAGGGCCTATTACCATTCCAGGGGATTGTGTAAGTCCAATTATTACTGATACGTTGGTTAACAAGGCTCTATCTAAAGCTAAAAACACTGCCTCCATGGGACCAGATGCCCGGGCTGTGTCATACGCGAGCTCCAAAAGGAATTAACCCCGCATCTTAATACCCTGTTCAGTCCCAGCCTCTCCACAGGATATGTTCCCATAGAATGGCGCACGGCAATGGTGGTCCCACTACACAAGGATGGGGCCACAACTGACCCTGGGAACTACCGACCAATAAGCCTGACCAGTCTGATCTGTAAGGCTATGGAGCGAATCATTATGGAACTCATAAATGGAGAGATTGGGAACCTCCAGTCGCTGGACCCCACACAGTTCGGCTTCGTCAAGGGCAGATCATGCCTCCTGAACCTGGTGGATTTCTTTGAGACAGTTACTCAGGTTATAGATAAGGGAAAGGAGATACACATGGCTTACCTTGACCTTGCTAAAGCATTTGACACCATTCCCCATTCAGGTATTATTGATAAGCTCACCAGCCTGGGCATAAACCCTTACATCACAAGATGGATCGCAAACTGGCTCTTAGACAGATCCCATAAAGTAAGAGTAGCGGGATCTATGTCAGAATCCAGACCAGTAACGAGTGGTGTGCCTCAGGGCTCTGTCCTGGGGCCCCTCCTGTTTGGCATATACTTCTCAGAAGTACAGGCAAGCACAGAAGGGCTGTGGCTGACTAAGTTTGCAGACGACTGCAAACTGGGTGCTATAATAGAGTCTCCGGCTGACATGGAGATCCTCCAGAAGGGCCTAAATGAGACTGATGCATGGTGTCAAAGCCATGGTCTCAAGCTAAATGCAAAAAAATGCGTAGTAATCCCCTTTGGAAAAAAACAGAGTACCCGCAAACTACAACATAGGAGGTAATCCCCTGAAATCTGAAGAAGAAATAAGGGATCTAGGGACCCAAGTAGATAGTCAGCTTTCCTTTGATAACCATGTTGCCAACGTGGTTAGAAAATCCTTCTATGTGACCCATCTGATCACAAAAGGGTTCGCATCAAGATCTAAGGATGTAATGGTGCCCCTCTACTCTTCCCTCATCAGACCCATTATTGAGTACAATGCACCAATTGGAATGTACCTGGCGAGACATTTCCAGCAGCTGGAGAGACCACAGAGGTACATAACCAAGAGATTTACTGGCCCCAAACAGTTGCCCTATGCAGCACGATTAAAAAAGCTAAAACTGTTCTCTGTTGCATACCGCCTTCTCAGAGGCGATCTCTGTCTAACGTACAGAGCCATGTCCAACCCAGAATTGTTGAACATGCTCCATCTTAGCAAAACCAAATCTACTCGAGCTACACACACTAGGGATATAAACCTCAACACAACAATGAATAGAACATGCTGGAGGGATAGATTCCCTTCACAGAGACTTCCCTTACTATGGAACAGGGTCCCGATCTACATAAGACAGAGCCCCTCACTATCACTCTTCAAGAGGAACCATGATGAGTGGATGGGTAACAGAAAGTTCACACCGGGGATCACACCAACAGCACTACTAGATAGGGGCCAAGGGTACTAGCTGCTAGTACAAGGGTCTAGGGAACTACTAAAGGGGAGGTGAATACCGCACAATGTGGCTGGGCTAATATATGCCTTTGGGCAGATAGCCCAGTACCAACCTATGAACCTATGACATGATGCCATCCTATGCTGCTTTTATCTGAATTATATGTATAAATTACTGAAGTTCTTGAGGATCACTAACGTGATGGCCATGAAGAAGTACAGACCCTATGAGGAAATGCAATTTTTCATGTCAAAAGTAGGGTTTGGCGCCATTACATTGTCCACTTGTATTATCCATGTGCTGAAAGTAATACCTGTTATCCTGCGATATAACTTTGATATCCTTATTGAGAAGGAGACAACAGTAGGTCAGGTTGTCACATAGACATTATTTATTTGTGTCCATTGGTATTGTTTTTGTCAAGCTGCCCCAGAAACTGCCATCTGATACTGTGTAGAGTCTTGTCTACCCATGAAGTTTTGTGCACTTGAGAGAGTACTCCCTGTCTTTGAATTAAATATTTTGTAGAAAATCCCAAACCTTTACTTATTTATGCAACATACTATGATGTCCTACCTGGTTTGAAATAATGTCACTTTAGCAAATATTTGCACTTGGTTGGTACCTAGGTAATGCCATGCATCTGTAAAGAAGTTGTGGATTTCTACCTTTCAACTCTTTGTCTGTGTGCTACCGTTTTGAGCAATCTGGAACATCTCGTTCACACATTTTTGGACCACTTTTCCTCTTTTATTTATGTTGAATGTTTTCTGGTTCCAGGAAACCAAAGATAAGTGCAGTTGTGCGAGGAATTCACTGTAGCTGCATGTAGTTGACATCCATCTCCTAATATAGATCTCAGGATATAGGATAGGCCAGTTCCCTTGACATCTAGCCAGCCAGGACTTTGTAGCAGTGACATATAACTTGGATACCTGCAGTTGTATACTGTATCACTAGTGACTGTTGTTGCATAAATGCATACAACAGTTTGTGAACGCTAACCCAAGAATCAAAGTAAGTTACCAGTGGAAAGGTGCAGTTCCTGCATACCTTGAATGCTTCCATAGAATAATGTCCACAGAATGACTGGTTAAGCAATTTAGGTAGAGGATGAGCACCAGATAAGCTGCCCCCCTCTCTTTAAGATTTTAGCACAGGCTGTGACTGAGGATGCAAGGATGATGAATTAACTAGGGCATATATAAGGAGACCTTATTGGATGGATAGTATCTTATATAAAAAAAATTGGCTCTACACACAGTCTTCATAAACAGATAACATATCAGGCTTCCTCTCCTTTTAAGGAGACATGTAAGCTGCTAATCACCTCAAATATCATTCAGTCTCATCTAAGTCCTACATGAAGGCAAAGTTTGCAGCTAAAAAGGGGAGATATGGTTAAAATACTGACACCAGGGAAAATATTTTTATGTTATTTCTTATGGTGATTTCCTCTATAATTGTATCACATAGCATTTATTGTCTTCCTTCTGTTATTCCATGTGTACATAGGTGAAACGCAAAAACTGTAAAGTAATGGGGGGGGCAGATATTTGTTAACCTATTTTGAATAACAGCAGCTATAAAGATCCCTCTTAGTTTGGATCAGATATCTAATTTGTAGTGTTTGGCAAAGGTGTGAACAAAAGATCAAGTTGGAGTTCTGACTATATTTCATAACATAATTTAAAATAGATCTGCTCAGAATTTGCAGCTAGCCCATGGAAGGCACCCTTCCCCTTTCCCTTTGCTCTGTCTCTAGATGTTCTTAGTTTTTCTAAATGCCCCAAATGTCTTAGCTCGTATTACTCATTCTAGTAGCACATTTCTTCTGTCTGTCACCTTCACAATGAAAAAGTATTTCCTGATAACTAGAACGAGCTATGTTTTGTTAACTTGGTAACCATACCACCTTCTACCTATCTGCCATGCCCTTCCTGTTCAGTCTATTCTTGTCCCACATCCTACCTGAATAACTTACACTGGTCTCCTAAATAACCTGGATACAGAAGATGCCACTGTAAAACTAACCAGACTACTTCTTTATTTATAAAATGCATATTTTTTCCATTAATTTATAGGCTTCTTAAGCCCAAAACAAACCTGCAGCTAATGCCAGAATTAAAATCAGATATGGGACTGCTTGATCATGTATAGTCCCAGTGGAAGCATTACAAAAGTGCTCCCTACAGAGACAGATTCATTCTGCTCTGTAACTTAACCAAAAAAAAAATCAGATAATATAAATCAGATGTCTGTATGGATGAACAAGCCTCTCTACTAGCAAAACGCAAATATTTCTGTAAACAAGTGAACCAGTTATCAGGCAGGAAAAACTTAAAGGATCTCTTCAAACAACAACAACAACATCTTGGAAACCTTCTCAGGCTCCCTTTACCTCATGATCTCCACAATTAATTCTGTTCATCCCTTAATTTCACTAACCCATTGAATGTCACAACCCCACTACATCCCCTTTCTGATTTTGCTATACAAAGAAACAGAAACTTTTGGAAGTGCTTGATAATATTTTCCTCCGTGTTCTTTCATTGCCTGTTTCTTTTCTGTCTTTTCATTAAAGAGCTCCTGCCAAGTCTTCATGACTACCCAACTATATACCTTATACTGAGAACATGGTTACACCAGATTCAACCTATCTCTAGAAATGCTTAAAAAGAAAGGCAACTTGAAGAGGACCTCTTCTAAATAATTTACTTGAAAAATGACACTAAAAAAAAACAGCTGTGATTTTTTTTGTGTAGTGTTTCACAAAAATTAAAATCTGCCTCAGACAACTGGTTTATTGCAAGAAAAACAACCCCCCTCTTCAGGCAACCAAAACCCTCAGGTATCTCAGTATTTGGCTTAATCAAGTTCTACTGGACTTCCATTTAATCCAGACAAAAGCCAGTATCAGCAAAACTTTTTTTCTGTGTCAGAAAAAATGGACAGCTGCTTTTTCCATGAAGGAAGAACTGCTACAAGAAAAGATGCTGAATGCATCTCCCTCAGTTGGAACAGTGTCCCCCTACTTACTGCCACCATTACAGTGTATCTTCTTTACAGACAACCTTAAGCCAAACGGCTGCCAGTTAATCAAAGGAGCAAACTACTCCTAAGTTCAGTTCATTGTAATCTGTTCAAACTAGATATGTTTCCCTTCCTAAATAGATGTATTTTGTTCATCAAAACCACTACAAACTGAGATCCACTCCTTTCAGTGATCATTCTGTATGCATGTCCCACAGTAAACTTACCCAAAGCAATCATAATGCTTATACTAGCCTCAAAAGCTCTGGGAATATCTACCTACCACAATCAAGAACAACAGCAACATTTCTAAATTCATATCTGCCATTAAAGAGCACCTTACAAAAACTATCAAATGTAAGCAACCACCCAACTTAGCCTGACTAAATGTTTAACACATTTAATACAGCCATTAAACCTATTTGCTCTTAAAAATCTATTACTTATATGTCTCTTTATTAAAGAACCTCACATTTTACACTTCAGTCTTTTCTCTTTTATCATCCTCTTCTTTTATTCCACCTGCACTCTGCAGCTCGCTTACTGCACCTATTCCCTGTCCATGATGCATACACCCTCCTCTCTCTCTCTCTCTCTATATATATATATATATATATGTGTGTGTGTGTGTGTGTGTGTATAGGAATATCTGTCTCGCTATATATGTATGTATATCTAATCTTTGTATATATATGTATATGTGTATGTATATATATATATATATATATATATATATATATATATATATATATATATATATATATATATATATATATATATATATATATATATATATATATATATATATATATGGGATCCGTACAGATCCCTGAAGACAAAATCACCAAAACTAATTTCGGTCTGGCATACTTGGGTGAAAGTGCTTTTCACCGAAGAACATTGACATCACCACAGTGGAACTCCGGTCCGCTAATGTATACTCTCTAATACAGTTGCAAAATATCGCATAGCCTACCCATCTTGACTACCATGGCAAACTCTGACACATTATGTTTCCTTTCATTAACTGTATAACTCCTGCCTTTTTGCATGTACAGGCAAACCTCACAGTGTCCACGCGAAAGCGCTCATTTCTTGTATTTTAATAAAGAACTTTTTGGATTTTATGACGAACTGTTACCAGTTTCTTGGCTGAATACCAGTGGTTTATTTGGAACATCTTCACCTGCATTCCTTGTGGTTGGTTCCTCACTTTCGTGTTTATTTAGTATTGCTGCTTTTTGGTGAGAGAACCTTTCAGCAGGGATACCGACTATTTTTTCAGTGTTCGTTTGCCTTGCTTTTGGTTGGTTATCCCAGCACACTATGGAATCTGTCTCGCACTCTGAACCGGAGCCGAGGGAAGCATCTTCGTTATGGGATGGACTTATTCATATGAACAACAACCCTTTATTGTCTCTGGACCTGATGAGTGAGACTGGACGGACACAGATTCATGATAATGGTGAGAATCTTATAGACTTTTATCCTATGCTAAAGTCCTTAGAAGACAATTTATATCAGCTTCAAAGATATGCCTGGCAAAGGCTTCATTTGGAAGCGTGCATACACTTTAAAATAGTCCCCAGGCGTATGAGGGTATTTTGTATGCCCACCTATGGGGACTCACATCCTGAGCTTCTTAAGCAATGGCAAGATTTAAATATCGAGTTAGGATTCAGCTATGCCAGATTAATGCTTAACTATTTTTTGCCATTGGAAACGGAGCTCAGAAATAAAACTGACTTGATATATAAACAATTATCAGAACGATTCACTTCAGCTTTTTGTGTAGACAAAATTAATCAAATGTTCACACAAGTAAATATGTTCAGTGAAAGACTGAAAGCAACTAAACAAAAGAAGCTGTTACGTGACTATAACGATTTTCAGAGGGGCCAGGTATTTATTTGGCCGAGATATCAAGCATCTCAGCCTACTTCCTCACAATCTAGACAGGAGAATACTGCCATGCCTCCTAAGCATAACACAGCAATTAATACCGTACAACCTTTACCCTTACTACCAGCCTCCATGTTTCAAGCAGAGGTATCTACATCGGCTCCACCAGGGACTGGTCAAGTTGTAATGGGGTTTGCAGATACACCCCCTCCTAATCAAGAAGCTTTTATTCATCAGACTTCATCTCTGTCTGCAGGAGCCATCCCGAAAAATACCTCCAATGTTTTACCTTCCACGGCCGGTTTTTTACCATATCTGAAAAGACAAGTTACACATCACAACAGGGGGAGGTCCCACAGCAGGGACTCCCGCAAGAGGAAATATTCACCAGAACAGTTCCCGCAGAACAGAAGGAGAAAGAACTGACTCCTAGCCTGTTGTTTAATTTTTCTTGTGTTGCATTGGATCAATCCAGTATTAGGGTTTTGAATAAAGGTCTCAACTTTATTCCAGCAACTCCTGCTAAGCTAACAGATACATTAATTGATTTAAGGTTATTTTGCAGAAAGTTGTGTTTAAAGTTGCTATTTAATACCGATTTTGACAGTGAACAGGGCATGGCACAATATAGAACTAAAAGTACTTATATACCCAACATGCCTACACACATTGAATGTTTTTTAAGGCATGTGAACACCAATATTACTTGATGTTCAGTAGAGTAATTAAGAAAGGGAGATATTACAATCTTACTCCTATGGAAGCATGCAGCTTGAATAGATTAAAACAAGATGTACGCATTGTAGTGAAACCGGCTGATAAGGGAGGAGGTGTTGTGATTCTAGACAGACATCAATATGAGGAAGGCATGCTCAGCATGCTATCAGAAGTTGACACTTATACAACAATAACCTATGAAGAAGTGTTGCATATAGTGAGAATGGTTAAAGAAGCTGTATATGATCTACTTATGTGCCGTCAAGTCAGTCAGGAGATCTCTGACTTCTTGAACATAGAACATCCCACCGTACCCCTTATTAAAGGGATACCCAAAGTCCACAAAGAGGTACTTCCTGTTCCCTATAGGCCGATTGTATCTGGTGAAAACTGGGTAACAGCACATATTTCTAAGTTTATAGAGGACACATTAAGACCGGTAGTGAATCAATTTCCTACCATATTGAAAGACACTTATGACCTTTTAGACAACATAAAGGAAGTTAAATTAGATAATAAAGAACAGAATATATTCATCACCTTGGATGTTAGAAACTTATTTACATCAATACCTAATGTAGAAGGCATGGAATATATTAGACAACTTCTGACTAAGGAAACTACATTCACTAATGATAGAATTATCTTGGTGTGTCAACTCTTAGAACTTGTATTGTTTAACAATGTGTTTATGTTTGG
This sequence comes from Protopterus annectens, assembly GCF_019279795.1. NCBI lineage: Eukaryota > Metazoa > Chordata > Ceratodontiformes > Protopteridae > Protopterus > Protopterus annectens. Next base: position 609,316,508 of record NC_056725.1, on the reverse strand, counting down.
CAATAAGTATTATTTGCAGAGATGGGGGGTAGCCATGGGCACCCCCTGTGCAAATACTTATGCCAATTTGGTTGTATTATGGTGGGAGAAATTATTTTTATTCAATCATGAAAGGTTCAAGCAAGTAAAATTTTATAGACGCTTTGTAGATGATATTATAATTGTTTGGGAAGGTACCCAGGAACTTTTTGAATCCTTTTTGAACTATTTGGAAACAACTACCACATTCTTAAGATTCACCATGGAAACCTCCTCTACACATATTAACTTTCTTGATGTTACACTTAGCTTCACGCCAGCAGGTGATATTATTTCTTCCTTATACAGAAAACCTACTTGGAAGAATACGATGCTGACTTTTGATAGCATGCACCCCAGGCATGTCTTTCGAGGCATAGTAAAAAGTCAGTTTGTGAGGATATCTAAGCTATGCAGCAGAAATGAAGATCTAATGAAAGAAGCCATGTTGTTAGAGAGACTATTCATCAATAGAGGATATGACCCCATGATGGTCAGGGAAATGAAACAGGAAATATTAGGGCAGATAATACCTGTAGAGCCAGTCCACATAGAGACAGATAATCAAAAACCTTGTTTCAACAATTATAGAAAAGAACATTTGGCTAGCAGCTGCATCAGGTATACCATCACATATACCAGTGATATAAAAAGTATACAGCAAGTCATCTATGATAACTGGCACATATTAACTATAGATGCACATACTAGGGATGTTGTAGGAAGGAAACCATCATTCCTTTACAAGAATAGTAAGAGTCTTAAAAGAATCTTGTGTGGGGACTCACATATTGCATTAGATAAGGAAGGTAAGATACCACATAATCCTCTCTTTAAGAAACAAGGCACGCTCCCATGTCATAGTTGTAACAGATGCAGTTATATAACGAAAGAACAATCTTTTAAGCACCCGACTATGAACTATGTCTTTACACCACATTTCTATGCTAACTGTAACACCCGCAACTTGATATATCTTGCCACATGCATTAAATGCCAGGCATTTTATATAGGACTAACCAAAAGAAAGCTACAGGAGCGTATATATAACCACTTGTATGACATAAGGAAGGCAGTAGAAACTAATGCCTTAGCAAAACACGTCATAGAATTTCCATCTCATTTTTTCAGCTTTAGAGTCTTACAGGTAGTCTCTAATAATGGCAGAGATGGTAATATGGAGAATAATTTGGCCCTTATGGAACTTAATTGGATCCTAAGATTAGGAATTAATAACTTCATATCCATTAAGCCAGTACTGTTGTCTAGGTGATGGAAAGAGTTCTTAGGCTTATAGTTTTATATAACTATTATATATATTTATTTGCATACAGCATGTATCATTTTCATGTTTTATTTCATTGTGTTTGTATTTTACATTATGATAGGAGTCAGACAAAAAACAGGAACTACATCCATTTAAATGTTATTCTATGATGTGACCAGTCATGTTTTTTTCAGATTGGTTGGTCAGTGTCCTAGACTTGATGCCAAGATTATTTTTAGGTCTGTAAATAGAGTTTTGATACATATATTTTTAGTATACTATACTGTTTTCGTTTCATATTATTGCAATATTTTAATGTTGTGATAAGGTGACATGCAACACGCTAGCTTGTTATTTAAGTCATTCCATGCTGGTCATCATTAACGGATACACCAATATGAAGAATTTATTTAAGCCTTACGCTCTCATCATGTATCTGGATTTGACAGTTTTGTTCCTTACAGGAACATTTACAGACCTGCATATTTATAACCTACAGATTTAACATCAAGGTAACATCCCTTACAATTTGATAGTAGTCTGCGCTTGGAATAATGACAAACATATATTTACATTTTTACATAAGCATTGACCATTATAGTACCACCTTTTACGACATGCTCCTAAGCTGATATAAGGCAACCTTAAGAAAACAGTACAGCTTTTGATACAATTTTTTATTTTGTCATTATTAAGAAATGCATAGCGTGATATTTTATGTTTGCATTTAGCTTTTTATTCTTAATTGATGTCTACGTCAATTGTTTTGAAAGACTGTTATTAATGACCTTTGTTAATATGAACATTTGAATAAAATATTGGACAAGGTCATTTATGTTCAGTACATTATAAGTTTTAGTCAGATGTAACATTTATTCATGAAGCGTTTTCGCTGATTGATTAATAGGACCAATGTTTGGTTTCATAACACAGGTTTTGTGCCTTAATTAATTTAGAAAATTTTCCCGCGTTTCAGCGGATATATACAAGTGCATCTGTTATTTTAATTGAATCTGATGTGTATTTTAATAAAGAACTTTTTGGATTTTATGACGAACTGTTACCAGTTTCTTGGCTGAATACCAGTGGTTTATTTGGAACATCTTCACCTGCATACATACTTTTTGTGTAGACAAAATTAATCAAATGTTCACACAAGTAAATATGTTCAGTGAAAGACTGAAAGCAACTAAACAAAGATTTTCAGAGGGAGATATCAAGCATCTCAGCCTACTTCCTCACAATCTAGACAGGAGAATACTGCCATGCCTCCTAAGCATAACACAGCCTACCAGCCTCCATGTTTCAAGCAGAGGTATCTACATCGGCTCCACCAGGGACTGGTCAAGTTGTAATGGGGTTTGCAGATACACCCCCTCCTAATCAAGAAGCTTTTATTCATCAGACTTCATCTCTGTCTGCAGGAGCCATCCCGAAAAATACCTCCAATGTTTTACCTTCCACGGCCGGTTTTTTACCATATCTGAAAAGACAAGTTACACATCACAACAGGGGGTCCCACAGCAGGGACTCCCGCAAGAGGAAATATTCACCAGAACAGTTCCCGCAGAACAGAAGGAGAAAGAACTGACTCCTAGCCTGTTGTTTAATTTTTCTTGTGTTGCATTGGATCAATCCAGTATTAGGGTTTTGAATAAAGGTCTCAACTTTATTCCAGCAACTCCTGCTAAGCTAACAGATACATTAATTGATTTAAGGTTATTTTGCAGAAAGTTGTGTTTAAAGTTGCTATTTAATACCGATTTTGACAGTGAACAGGGCATGGCACAATATAGAACTAAAAGTACTTATATACCCAACATGCCTACACACATTGAATGTTTTTTAAGGGCATGTGAACACCAATATTACTTGATGTTCAGTAGAGTAATTAAGAAAGGGAGATATTACAATCTTACTCCTATGGAAGCATGCAGCTTGAATAGATTAAAACAAGATGTACGCATTGTAGTGAAACCGGCTGATAAGGGAGGAGGTGTTGTGATTCTAGACAGACATCAATATGAGGAAGGCATGCTCAGCATGCTATCAGAAGTTGACACTTATACAACAATAACCTATGAAGAAGTGTTGCATATAGTGAGAATGGTTAAAGAAGCTGTATATGATCTACTTATGTGCCGTCAAGTCAGTCAGGTGATCTCTGACTTCTTGAACATAGAACATCCCATTATTAAAGGGATACCCAAAGTCCACAAAGAGGTACTTCCTGTTCCCTATAGGCCGATTGTATCTGGTGAAAACTGGGTAACAGCACATATTTCTAAGTTTATAGAGGACACATTAAGACCGGTAGTGAATCAATTTTCCACCATATTGAAAGACACTTATGACCTTTTGGACAATATAAAGGAAGTTAAATTAGAACATAATGAACAGCATATATTCATTACTTTGGATGTAAGAAACTTATTTACATCAATACCCAATGCAGAAGGCATGGAATATATTAGACAACTTTTGACCAAGGAAACTACATTCACTAATGATAGAATTATCTCGGTGTGTCAACTTCATTGAACTTGTACTGTTTAACAATGTGTTCATGTTTATTATGGTGGGAGAAATTATTTTATTCAATCATGAAAGGTTCAAACAAGTAAAATTTTATAGATGATATTATAATTGTTTGGGAAGGTACCAGGAACTTTTTGAATCCTTTTTGAACTATTTGGAAACAACTACCACATTCTTAAGATTCACCATGGAAACCTCCTCTACACATATTAACTTTCTTGATGTTACACTTAGCTTCACGCCAGCAGGTGATATTATTTCTTCCTTATACAGAAGTCAGTTTGTGAGGATATCTAAGCTATGCAGCAGAAATGAAGATCTAATGAAAGAAGCCATGTTGTTAGAGAGACTATTCATCAATAGAGGATATGACCCCATGATGGTCAGGGAAATGAAACAGGAAATATTAGGGCAGATAATACCTGTAGAGCCAGTCCACATAGAGACAGATAATCAAAACCTTGTTTCAACAATTATAGAAAAGAACATTTGGCTAGCAGCTGCATCAGGTATACCATCACATATACCAGTGATATAAAAAGTATACAGCAAGTCATCTATGATAACTGGCACATATTAACTATAGATGCACATACTAGGGATGTTGTAGGAAGGAAACCATCATTCCTTTACAAGAATAGTAAGAGTCTTAAAAGAATCTTGTGTGGGGACTCACATATTGCATTAGATAAGGAAGGTAAGATACCACATAATCCTCTCTTTAAGAAACACCCATGTCATAGTTGTAACAGATGCAGTTATAGACTATGAACTATGTCTTTACACCACATTTCTATGCTAACTCATTAAATGCCAGGCATTTTATATAGGACTAACCAAAAGAAAGCTACAGGAGCGTATATATAACCACTTGTATGACATAAGGAAGGCAGTAGAAACTAATGCCTTAGCAAAAATTTCCATCTCATTTTTCAGCTTTAGAGTCTTACAGGTAGTCTCTAATAATGGCAGAGATGGTAATATGTTATGGAACTTAATTGGATCCTAAGATTAGGAGCGCATCTAGCACCGGGAATTAATAACTTCATATCCATTAAGCCAGTACTGTTGCCTAGGTGATGGAAAGAGTTCTTAGGCTTATAGTTTTATATAACTATTATATATATTTATTTGCATACAGCATGTATCATTTTCATGTTTTATTTCATCGTGTTTGTATTTTACATTATGATAGGAGTCAGACAAAAAACAGGAACTACATCCATTTAAATGTTATTCTATGATGTGACCAGTCATGTTTTTTTCAGATTGGTTGGTCAGTGTCCTAGACTTGATGCCAAGATTATTTTTAGGTCTGTAAATAGAGTTTTGATACATATATTTTTAGTATACTATACTGTTTTCGTTTCATATTATTGCAATATTTTAATGTTGTGATAAGGTGACATGCAACACGCTAGCTTGTTATTTAAGTCATTCCATGCTGGTCATCATTAACGGATAACGCGTTTATACATTGAGCGTCACCAATATGAAGAATTTATTTAAGCCTTACGCTCTCATCATGTATCTGGATTTGACAGTTTTGTTCCTTACAGTAACATTTACAGACCTGCATATTTATAACCTACAGATTTAACATCAAGGTAACATCCCTTACAATTTGATAGTAGTCTGCACTTGGAATAATGACAAACATATATTTACATCTTTACATAAGCATTGACCATTATAGTACCACCTTTTACGACATGCTCCTAAGCTGATATAAGGCAACCTTAAGAAAACAGTACAGCTTTTGATACAATTTTTTATTTTGTCATTATTAAGAAATGCATAGCGTGATATTTTACGTTTGCATTTAGCTTTTTATTCTTAATTGATGTCTACGTCAATTGTTTTGAAAGACTGTTATTAATGACCTTTGTTAATATGAACATTTGAATAAAATATTGGACAAGGTCATTTATGTTCAGTACATTATAAGTTTTAGTCAGATGTAACATTTATTCATGAAGCGTTTTTGCTGATTGATTAATAGGACCAATGTTGTTTAGACAGGTTTTGTGCCTTAATTAATTTAGAAAATTTCATATATACAAGTGCATCTGTTATTTTAATTGAATCTGATGTATTTTAATAAAGAACTTTTTGGATTTTATGATGAACTGTTACCAGTTTCTTGGCTGAATACCAGTGGTTTATTTGGAACATCTTCACCTGCATTCCTTGTGGCTGGTTCCTCACTTTCGTGTTTATTTAGTATTGCTGCTTTTTGGTGAGAGAACCTTTCAGCAGGGATACCGACTATTTTTTCAGTGTCCACACCTTGTTTTTTTTTTGCAAAACTAACAAACTTTAATTCATTAAATAAAAATTACATCTGCTGTACAATCCTCATGCATGGTGCACTATCATCTTCTGGCATTTGGCCTTCTTGAGGACAACAAAGCAACTTTATTTTTAATTAAGATGTTACATAAGGCTCAGCTCATTAACAGAGATTACAATTAACTGAAAAAGTTAGCCATCTATGAATTCTTACAGCAGACTATTTTGTAATCATCCTTTTCCCCTATCTGTACTCTTAACTTTTCATATGTCTCTAGGGTCTTTCTGATTGAGTTTTCTAGGTGACAGGTTATCCTTTCTAAAGGGGTGGACACAGTTTGGTACTTAAATGAAGGGCCTTACTTTATATTGCCTCACTCGTATTGTAATCACCATGGTTTCCTTGATGAATCAGTTTTAACCACTGTCTGTGTCACTATCAGTTTCTCAATCATGGGCTAGTTCTTCTCATATCTATAATTGTCTTTTGTGATATCAGTTATTGTTTTCTTTGATAGCTGCTAATTCACTCTCTTTAAGAATCTTCATTAATGTGAAAATATCCCCAGTGGTAAGTTTCCCTTGTGATTTCTACTTTTTAATTATCATTTTAGATACTATCCAAACTAGGACGATTATAACTTTGAATTCTTTTTTAATTTCTCCAAGTCTTTTGGGTTTCTAATACTATGATGGGAATGGACCCCATTCCTAAGTCAAAGTACAATTAAAGTTCATAAAATTAGTATTGTTCAGTCTGTGATGTCAGCCAGTAGTGCTCTTCGCAGCACCTGCAATGTGCCCAGTAATGACTCCTTCTGTAGTTAGTATGGAGTTAAATGTATTGGTAACATATCGAAATACAATTGTAAATTCTTTTTTATAAGACCCGTTGCTCCTACTACTATTGGAACTGTCTGGGTATCTTTCTTCCACATTGCTATCTTTTCTACTTGCACAGCCTGATATTTTATGACTTTGTGTCTCTCTGTATGCAAGACACTGTAGTCACTGGGTGTGGCAATTTCAATGAGCAATGCTACTCTTGTCTTCTTTTCTTGGACCACTATATCTGGTTTTCTACCATCTATCTTTTGAACTGTTGGTAATGGATGATCCCATGTGATGTAGACTTCTTCATTTTCTATGATGTTTTGTGGCTCATGTTTCCAGTGTTTTTTGGCCATTTCAATACCATAATGTTTGCACAATCCCCAGTGCAACAGTCTTGCCACATTATTATGTCTTTCAGTATACAGTCCTTCTGCCATTAGTAATGTCACAGCCAGCAGCGAGGTGTACAACTGTTTCCAATTCGGTTTTACAAACTTGCATTTGTTTGTTTCTCCAACATGTTCAATGGACTTTATAAACCAATCTGTTCGCAGCCCACTATCTTGGGCCACCAATATTAACCTTTCATCTCTTGGTTTGAATTCGCCTCTCCTTAACCATTCCTGTGTTCATTCCTAATCAACATGAGGTTCTTCCAGAAGTTTTCTATACTTGCAACTATATTTATGCTTTTTCCACATTTCTTGCCTTCTCCTCTGATGCTTCACCTTATATTCTTTCTTTTGTTTTTTGGCACATTCAGTTGCTCCCTGATTTTTATCTACTTCTGGTTTGATTTCCATTCCTGCTTGATGCCGATAAGCTTCTGCTACATTAAGCAGAGAAGTCATTTTAGCATTATTCTCCTCATGTTTCAAAACTTTTACTATGTTTGGGTCTTCTGAGGTCAGCAGATATGTGTACTGTCCCACAATTGCAGATCTATACATATAATCAATTTCAAGGAGGCCCATTCCTCCTTCGGAATGGGGAATATTTAATCTTGGTATGCACTGATTTTTATAAATCATTTGGTGGACATGAAGCATCCTTCTTGTTTTCTTGTCTAATATATCCAACATGTTTTGGGGGCCAGTCAAGTCACTCCAAAACTCTAAATTAGGACAGGAAGAGCAAATTGGTGTATAGCTTGGATTTTATTCCTAGAGGTCAGTGCTGTTTTCAGGATTAAGTTAAGTCTTCTGAAGTATTCCTTACTATGTTTTATTCACATTTGTTCGTGTTTTATTCTTGATCTTTCATGAATTCCCAAATATTTATACACTTCTTCTTGCTCAAGTTCTTTTATATCACATTCTTGTCCCAAACTGATGTTTTCCTGGTTTTGAAGTTTTTCTGCTGTAAAGGTTGCTTTTGCACATTTATCAATCACAAATGACATTCTTATATCATCTGAAAAAGTTTTAACGACTTGCAGTTGTGCTTTCAGTTCCTCATCTGATGAGCTATTCAGTTTTAAATCATCAACAAAGAGAAGATGAGAAGTCTTTACACTTTGTTGTTTTCTAGGAGCCAGATTATAGCCATGGCCTAAGCTGTTGAGTAAACAGCTTAATGGATTAAGGGCAAGGCAGAATAGTAATGATGACAGAGAATCACCCTGGAATATCCCCCTTTGAATTTTTATCCCTGGGATAAAAATGTGTCATTTATCATGGCTTAATTGCAAAGTAGTGTGCCACTGTTTCATGGTCACTATAATGTAGTTGATCAGTGTGGGGTGTATCTTATACTTCTAATAGTGTTACCTAATGTTGGCAGAAGTTGTCCTAACAGATAGTCCACTTCACTTTCCCTTCATGCTATCCACAGAATTTGCCTTGTTATATTAGCTAGGTGTATGTGAAAATTTTCTGGTTTCCTACAATCCCAGAAAACAAGTCTCCAAGAGCATTGCTCCAGCCCCAGATATCTCCAGCATCTCTGGAATGTTTTTGAGAACATCCTATTTAACCTCTTTGGTGTATCAAGTATTTATGGAAGCATTTTCAGGAATGATCTTGCATTGGGTACTTTGGCCTGGATGTCACATATTTTTTTTTCATTTTTCTGATAGATCTTTTTCTCTGAGGGTATTCTACCTCTTTATGATTAGTTTATCACAACATTTCCCCTTTTCAATATTTTGCAAGGCTTTATATAACCTACTCACTAATTTCTCTCTCTTCTACCATATGTTGTAGCCTACATTAATTTTTGCACCAGCAGTGGGTTCTCCTTTTTCTGGTAACTTATTCCTCTACCATATTTTTCCAGTAGACTTAAAAGCCTCTGTACCTTAACCACGTATGTGGCGGGTCTCTGTAAATATCTACAAGTTCTTGCCAGGCCAATCTCCTCTTGCCTCACTTTAACTGTTCCCAATATAGTATCGATTTATTCTTAAGATGCCAAACCTTTAGTAGTGTCACATACAGCAGAAAACCTGGCTTGCTCATAATTTTGGGTCACAGATCAAAATTCCACCATTCCCCAATGCTACTTTTTATTTTTATATCTGTTTTCCAATCAATACCAGATGTTTATTCTTAACAGGATACTCCTTAAAGTGTTAAAACATTTCAGCATCCCGATGCAGATGTTCATCATACTGAACACTGCTGCTGTAGCTTTAGCTGTATGGGTTATATTCTGCCAAGGATGTAACAGCTAGCCAGCTTCCAAAGTTTCAGAGCACCTTCTGCATGTCCAAACTGTCAAGCAACTTGAGATGAGCTGAATAAAAGACAAGCTTGGATACCAAGCCCATCAGAGATTACTTCTGTGGAAGAGTATGCTCCTTTGAGGCTTTCAAAGATTTGACAGTTGGATTGTGCTTTCCACTGCTGGGCAGATAAGTTCCCATTTTGGGAAAAAAAACTTCCGTTTTCTTCATTTTGTTGATGTTCGATTACTTTCCTGTTCAGGAAAGCTATTTTAAAGCTAAGATGTTGTGTTTAATGGACTGTCTCAAGACAGTAATGTACTTTTGAATAGAGCACTTGTTTTTTTCTGATAGTTTAAAAGTAAAGTAACTGAAAACATTTTATGTGAAGTTGTTCAATCTCGCCGTTCATTCTTTACTGATGGGTTCAGAGCAGATCCCTCAGCTCCGATAAGGCCAATTGCAAAGCTAGAGGTCTTCAAATAACTCGAGACCAAGTCCCTATTCCATGATCCACCTGTGAATTACCTCAGATCAAGTTTGCTGCTGCAACAGATCGGAGGTTCTGAATTAGCTTGGGCCAGATAAGAACATTTTTTCATTAAAAATTCTATAAACGTTTTTGATAGTTAGTATAGGTAGTTAGCTAGGTTTGTTTATAAAGCTCTTATAGCTTTTAGTGTGCTGTTCCCTTCCTGTTTACTTCTTCTTCTTCTTTCAGCTTTTCCCGGTTAGGTGTCACCACAGTGGATCATCTGTCCGCTCATGATTGGCAGTGGAGTTTTACTGTGTTGAGTTGCCACCCCGGCGCCGAACCTTCCACAGAAGGCACACAAATGCACACACTCACACCTAGGGCCAATTTAGAGTGTCCAATCCACCTACTACATGTCTTTGGGATTTGGGAGTTAACCGGAGCACCCGGAGGAAACCCACACGACCACAGGGAGGACATGCAGACTCTGCACAGAAGGCACCCGAGCCGAGAATCAAACCGGAGAACCTCTTGCTGTGAAGTGGCAATGCTAACCTCTGCACCACCACGGCTGCCCTTGTTCCCTTCCCGTTTACTATTTTTCAGATATTTCTAGTTGGCCTATTTTGTCCTAGTTAGTTGTAGTTCTTATAGATGTGGTCTGTCTAGCCTTTGGGTTTTTTATGTAAGGCTTAGTTCAGTAAACCTATGTTTATATAGATAAGCTTATTGCCCTTCCTGTGCTATTTGTGACCTTTTGACACATTTCTTAGATAGTGGTGTGGTCTGACTAGCCTTTTTGTCTTTATAAGGCTTAGTCTTTGTTACTGTCTAATTTACAGTGTACTCTATTTATTTATTTACATAACATTGTTATTTCTCAGCAGCTATCTTGTTAGATAGTCTGCTTTGTGTGACGTCACATATTGTGTGTGTGTGTGTGTGTGTGTGTGTGTGTGTGTGTGTGTGTGTGTGTGTGTTTTAGCCTGTTTTTATTATGGCTTACCTGCTATCCATTCTATTTGGAGAAAATTTACTATTGTTTTTTGTGTAGCAGTAAATATCTCTAACTTTATTATGGCGGATCAAGATAAGCACCCCAAATCTGGGTTCAAAAAGTGCCCTTAGTGTGGCCAGACAAATGTCAGTTACAGACAGTCACGTCAACTGTGTTTATTGTCTAGGGGCTCTGCATTTGCAAGACAATTGTGTCATTTGTCATTCCTTCTCCTCTGGGGTCCTGCAGGAAAGGAAGAGGAAACTAATCAATAGAGGCTTCTTGAAACCTTCCTTTCAGGAAGCTTTGAGTGATCAGGATGGTTCCAGTCAGTCTTCAAAGTCTTCCAAGACTTCGGACTCAAAAAAATCGAAGAAGTCATCGACTTCGGCTCCACTACCTTTGGAGCCGACAGTCTTTTCCTTTTGGAACCAGTCCCCTGTCCTGGAACCGGTCTCCGAAGCTCCAAAGAGTCCTATTCTCCAATCGGTACCACCTTCGGTAAGATCATCTTGATCATCTATCAGCCTGTCAGATCTGGACTTGGATTATGTGGTTCAGAATCTGTTGTTGGCACCGGCATTAGCCAAATGGCTTCAGAGCCGAAGACTATTGCACCGACTATTACTATTCCTCCTCCGAGCCATGCTGGTCCATGGCTACTTTGCCCTCATTCCCCCTTCGGGAGAAGCCCCAAGGGACGCACTTGGGCACAATTGGCCTCCGGGTCTCCTTTATGCATTTCCACCAATCCCATTGATACCCAAGGTTCTACAGAAAGCAAAATCCCTGGAAAGGACCATCATTCTTATAGTCCCTCATTGGACTCATCAGATTTGGTTCCCCTTCCTTCGACCTCATCTTTTGGAGGATCCTTAGATCCTGGGCCCAATTCCAGACCTTCTGACACACCCGTCAGGGGACCTTCATCCTTCTCTGCAGTCCCTGAAGCTGACAGCTTGGCTGCTCCAGTTCCCATCATAGCCAGGTTCCAAAACCTTTCCAATGAGACAAAACAGATCCTTTTGTCCTCTCACAAATCTTCTGCCAGAAAGCTATATCTGAACAAATGGAAGAAATTTTCTATATGGGCCTCAAAAAATAGTATTGATCCTTACCAAGCCCCTATGTCTTCCATTTTAAAATTCTTGACTATGATTTTCAACATAGGAGCTGCAGAAGCAACAGTTCGGGTGCAGTTGGCAGCTGTTTCCAATTTTCTTCTTGGATTTGAAGGTTTGAATATCATATCTCACAAGTTATCCAAAACATTTCTCAAAGGGACTTTTCATATGGGACCTCCTGTGAAATCTCCCTATTCTCCATGGACTCTAAATGTTATGCTTTCACGTATAATTCTCCCGCTATTTGAGCCAGCTTCATCTTGTGATCTCAAATTTATGTCTTGGAAGACCATCTTTCTGGTAGCTATTACTTCTGCCCACAGAGTGTCAGAGCTTCAGGCTTTATCCATCAAGCCTCCCTATTTGATATTTCACCCTGACAGAGTATCACTTAGAACAAATCCCTCATTCTTGCCCACAGTTTGCACTGAAACCAATCTCAGCCAAGTTATTGATTTGCCAGTTTTCTTGCCCAATCATTCTAACAATTTAGAGTATATGCTGCACATACTAGATGTTCACAGACAGCTCAGATTCTGTTTGGATAGAACAAAAGATTTTAGAAAATCAGACCAGCTTTTTGTTTCATTTTCAGATTCCAGGAAAGGGAGACCAGTGACTAAAACTATTCTGTCTAAATGGTTATCTGATTGTATCACCTTTGCCTTTTCAGCTGTCAATATACCTTTGCAACACAAGATTAAAGCTCACTCAACCAGAGCAGTTTCTACATCATCTGCCTTTTCTGCCAGACTTCCTATTGATAATATTTGTGCAGCAGCCACTTGGTCAAAACCTCATACTTTTATCACTCATTGCAAAGTTGACAAGGCCTCAGTTGCAGATGGGTGACTCTGTTGTGGCCATTTGTTGTAGTTCAGACCACTCATCTTTTACCCTGGATCCCTTTGGAGTAGCACCTACAGCCACTGTGGACTGGTGGTTAGCCATGTCCTCTGCATCTGCTGGGATCCCCAGTGGGCAAAACAGAACCACTCCTATCAGTTCTGGGGGAGAGAACAGAAAATATTTCCCTCTTATTTATTATTTATTTATTTATTTCCATTTTTTTTCTGAAGAGATTCAAGATTCTGAATCTGAAGAGAAAGATGCAGGAACAGATACAGGGGTTTTCCTCAGATTTCTGAGTCAGACTCAGAGCAGAGCTGAGTTTCCTGATTCTTCCTGTGGGGACTTCTCTTTTTCTGAGACCATTGCTAGAATGTGCCAGTTTTTCAGTGGGAGAACACTGAGGTTTCTTAGTCCCTCAGAAAATACTATGAAAGGTTACAGAAGGATTTTCCAGAACTACATGCATTCCTTCTGTTCTGTCTGCTTTAGAGGATGTGTGTGTTACTGCCTGCAATTTTCCTGATAGTCAGCCAGTTGCTCCTAAAAATGCAAATAGAATGTATAATAGGTTCATAGGTTGATACTAGGCTATCTGCCCTAGGGCATTTACATGCCTAGCCAGAGTGTGTTTGGCTTTCGCCACCCTTTTTAGATTAGTTGACTGTGCCTCTGTATAGTAGGTCACAGAAGATAGCCCATTTAAGGTTAGTTTACCGTGCCTCTGTCTAGCAGTGACACAGAAGAGATCCCAGGGGTAAATTTACGATCTCCCATCCAAACGTCAAGATTCTTCTTGAAGAGGGTCATTGAGGGGCTCTGTCTAACATGGATTGGGATTTTGTTCCAGAGTGAGGGGAGCCTCTGGGATATGAATCTGTCCCTCCAGCATGTTCTATTTATTTCTGTGCTGAGGTTTAAGTCACTGGAGCGTGTAGCTCTGATGGATTTGGATTTCTTGAGGTGGATGTCCATTAATTCAGGGTTGGACATGGCTTTATACGTCAGGCACAGGTCGCCTCTGAGTAGGCAGTAAGCAACTGAGTAGAGCTGGAGTTTCTTTAGCCTAACTGCGTAGGGCATATGTTTGAGTCCCTTGATCCTCTTGGTGAAGTACTTTTGGGGTCTTTCTAGTTGTAGCAGGTGTCGGGTAAGATACATCCCAAATGGGGCATTGTATTCAATTATGGGCCTGATGAGTGATGAGTAGAGGGGCACAATGACCTCTCTTGATCTAGATGTGAATCCCTTTGTGATAAGGTGGGCTATATAGAATGTCTTGGCAATGTGATTGTCAAAGGAGAGATTGCAATCTACTTGGGTCCCCAAATCCCTAATTACTTCTTCCATACTTAATGGATTACCACCTATGTGGTAATTTGTGGGCACTTTGTTTTTCCCAAAGGGGATGACTATGCACTTTTTGGCATTTAGCTTTAGGCCATGGCTCTGGCACCAGTTATCCGTCTCTGAGAGACCTTTTTGGAGGATGCTTGTGTCAGACGGCGAATAGATTATGGCCCCCAGTTTGCAGTCATCTGCAAACTTTGTCAGCCATAGTCCTCCTGTGTTAGCATGTACCTCAGAGAAATATATACCGAACAAGAGAAGTCCCAGGACTGAGTCTTGTGGGATGCCACTTGTAACTGATTTAGAGTCTGACATGGCACCTGCAATTCTGACCATGTGGGTTCTATCACTAAGCCAGTTTGCAACCCATCTTGTGACATAGGGGTTGATATTTAAGTTGGTGAGCTTATTTATGATGCCCGAGTGGGGTATTGTGTCGAAGGCTTTTGCAAGGTCAAGGTAGGCTGTGTGGACTACCTTCCCTTCGTCTATGGCCTTGGTGACTGTTTTAAAGAAATTGACCAGGTTCAAGAGGCAAGATCTGCCCTTAACAAAGCCGAATTGGGTAGGATCCAGTGTTTGGGGGTTCCCAATGTCTTTGTTTATGAGTTCCATGATGATACGTTCCATAGATTTGCAGACCAGGCTAGTTAGGCTTATAGGGCGATAGTTTCCAGGGTCTGTTGTGGCACCACCTTTATGGAGTAGGACCACTGTTGCTGTACGCCATTCTTTGGGTACATATCCTGTTGTAAGGCTGAGACTGAATAGTGATTTTAAGTGAGGGTTCAGTTCTTCTTGGAGCTCATGTAAAATGCAGCCCAGGACACCGTCCGGTCCCATTGATGCTGGGTTTTTTGCTTTGGAGAGGGCAGCTCTCACCTGTGCATCTGTGATGTCAGGGAGGCTACACTCTGTTGGGATAGTCATTTGCTCATTTGGAGGGGAAGGGGGGGAGAAGTTTGCACTGAACCTGTGTGCCAGGATGTTGGCAATGTCTGTGGGTTCAGTGTATTTTTTGTCATTTTGCACTAACTCAGAGCATATCTGGGAGTTTCCACCCAGGTTTATGACATAACTAAAGAAGGCCTTGTGATTATCTTTGGCGTCTTGTGCAATTTTTCTTTCAAAGCTAGCCTTAGATGATTTTATGAGGGATCGTAGTTTCTTGCTAGTACTGATCAGAGTTGCCTTCCCTTTCAGGGATTTTGCTCTATCATGTAGTAGCTTCCTCCTTCTGTTGTACAGCTTATTTATGGCTGGGGTCCACCAGACAGGTCTCCTGCCCTTGGAGGAGTGTGTCTTGGTTTTATTTGGGATAGCACGATCCATGCATTCCTGTAGGTATCCATAGAATGCGTTTGTAAAGGATTCTGCAGTTTGGGCCGTATTTTCCACTGGCCCTGGGGCTTTGAAGGATTCCACCTCAGTTTTGAGAAGCAGGAAGTTTGCTTTTGAGAAGTTTTTGACTGTGGTTTCCTTTGCTGGGGTGGGGTTGGGGTATGGATATCCATAGTGATTAATTTATGGTCAGATCTTACCAATGATGGGTATACCTCTGGTATGGAACATAGAGTCCCCATGTTGGTGATGATCAGGTCCAATATGTTTTCCCCTCTTGTGGGAGTGGTGACCAGTTGTTCCATAGCATTTGAGTTTATAAATTCTAGGAACCGTTGGGCTAGGGTGTTGGGGCTTGAGTAGTGCTCCCAGTCTATGTTTGGGTAATTAAAGTCACCCAATATAATGGTGTTTGGAGAGACCTTCATATTCTCCAGT
Source organism: Protopterus annectens (assembly GCF_019279795.1). NCBI lineage: Eukaryota > Metazoa > Chordata > Ceratodontiformes > Protopteridae > Protopterus > Protopterus annectens. The sequence continues at coordinate 609,300,320 of NC_056725.1, read as the reverse complement.
GTCTTCAGGAAAGCCGAGTGGGGTTCCTGAGTTTGGGAGGGTGGTCTGTAGCAGGCTACAAACTGGAAGGCAGTTTTGCCCACTGTTAGTTACACATGGATGGTCTCAGATGCTTCGTGCAGTGCCACTAGCCTGGAGGTATGGGTATCTTTGATGAATATGGATACTCCCCCTCCTCTTGTGGTTCAGTCTGAGTTTTGGGGCCGAAAAGCATGGTATGAAGTATAGTCTGGTAGTGCTGGGGTGCTCTCGGGAGCCTTGAACCAGTTTTCTGTTACTGCACAGATATCGATTTTCTCCATACTGCGGAGAGCCTCGAGTGTATGCATCTTGAAGTTTAGACTTCTGGCATTGAGCAGCATTACCCTTAGTTTCTTTTTCCTTGTGTTGTCTAAGGAGGTGGGTTTGTCTTTTGAGCCTTGCCTAAAAAAGGCACTATGGGGGTGGCAAGAGCCTTGGCCAGTATTCGAAAACCCAGGGTGACAGGTGCAAGCCGTCCCTAGCGAAGCAACATGGCTTGTCAAGCATGTCATCCCAGGCTGACAGACACTGGATCCCCTTTGAGTGACACCAATACTTTAGTCAATTGTTGAAATTGATCATTTTGTCTTTATACTGTGGTATCATTCTTGGTGAGGGTAAGATGCTACTCAAAGTCAGGGTCATACCGGCCTGGGCCACATGATCAGAGAGCTCCTCTATGTCTCTTTTCATGTAATCCAGGGAGGTACGTCTCAGGTCATTCACACCAGCATGGACAATGACAGAGTCATATTTGTACTTGCTTTGGAGTGACCTGAGTGCTTGTGTTATGTGGCAGATCCTGGCACCCGACAGGCAGCTTACAGTGACCTTCTCCTTGTTCAGCCTGGTGAGAGGGACATCAGTGTGTCTGACGATAGAGTCACCTATTACAAGTGTATTAGGTGTGTTGTTTAGCCTTAAGGGCTGTGACTGTGTGGCACACTGACTTTGTGAACTATGTGATACGTGGTTATTGTTGTGGGGTAGCGGTTGCTTGGATGTCTGCTTTGGAAGTCTCTGTTGCTTGGGCAGATTTTTATTTAGAGCCTCCGAATATGTTTTTGTGTGTTTATGTGTTTGGTTTGTTGTTGCGATAGGTCTATGTGAGACTGGATTTGTGGTGTGTGTGATTACCTTCTCCTCCAGACTGACCGTGCCAGTACTATGTTGAGAGAGCTCAGCCTCCAGGTTGGCTATATAGTTGCATCTCTCACATATATTTGAGCTTGTTGGGAAGAGGAGAGGGTGGTCTGTGTACATAAGGCAGTTGTAACATTGCCTCAAGATTCCCATATTCACCAGCTGGACTGGAGAGTAAACCTGAAACTGACTTTTGGACATGCCAGAATAGTATAAGGAATTACTTTTTGACTTGATCAAAAAAGACCAATAAGGAGCCAAGTACTTAAAGGGAGTATAATAGGGCGTAGTGCTTTATTTTATTAGTGCTTACTTATAAGACACTTATCCTAGCTACTGCTGGGTTTTAGAAGGAAAATAGAGTGCTTACTTTGAGATTTGGAACAGTTCTAAGGGAAAAAGTGAAGAGTAGACTTTGTGGAGCCGGGAATAGTTTAAACCTGATTAAGCAGCACTGCCTGATGCTGCGCTATGCGCAAAAACATGCAAAACCACGCAAAAGAGGGTTTTAAGAGAGGGGGATCAAGGAGTTTGGAATTCACCCAAAATGGCCAATAAAACTACAGTTTCTAGGCAGTAACCACTCCCACAGGGGCAGGCAGGCTGTTCAGTGTTAACCACTGCCACTGATGAACACAGAGACTTCCCTTTAGCCAGAGCAAGCAATGGCCTCCAAGAAACTTACAAACAGTTCAGAACAGCAAATCTGTAACTGAACTTTTTTTAAATTTCAGAAAGTGGGAAAAAAAGCAAGATTTTTTTTTTCTTTTTTTTTTTTTAAAGATAGCAGAGATACACAAGTAGCAACAAGTTAGAACAGTGCAATAAATGACCCCACACTTGAGTGCTAGGCCAGAGACAGGTAAAATGCAAGTTTTAAGAAAAAAACGATTTTAAAATAAGTGCAACACAGGAAATGCAGTAAACAGGCTCTAGATGTGTTCTAAATACAGTTTCTAATACAGATATTAAGTTTAGCAAGCTGGAACACACCACAAAGTAGGCGGCAATGCAGAAATCTTAACAAATAATCTGAAGAAAAATACTTAAAATCTCAAAAGTGGCTCCTTTCTTCTCTCAGTGTTTTCTCCTCTTGGTGGGTGCTTCACCAACAGCCAACAAGTCCGAAAAGACACCAAAACCACGAGGAAATCGGGTTTTAAGAGAGGGGGATCAAGGAGTTTGGAACTGACCCAAAACAGCCAATAAAACTACACTTTCTAGGCAGTAAATACTCCCACGGGGCAGGCAGGCTGTTCAGTGTTTATCACTGCCACTGATGAACACAGAGACTTCCCTTTAGCCCAAGCAAGCAATGGCCTCCAAGAAACTTACAAACAGTTCAGAACAGCAAATCTGTAACTGAACTTTTTTTAAATTTCAGAAAGTGGGAAAAAAGCAAGATTTTTTTTTTTTTTAAAGATAGCAGAGATACACAAGTAGCAACAAGTTAGAACAGTGCAATAAATGACCCCACACTTGAGTGCTAGGCCAGAGACAGGTAAAATGCAAGTTTAAAAAAAAAATGATTTTAAAATAAATGCAACACAGGAAATGCAGTAAACAGGCTCTAGATGTGTTCCAAGTACAGTTTCTAATACAGATATTAAGTTTAGCAAGCTGGAACACACCACAAAGTAGGAAAGTTCCTCATTCTTTTAAAATGTTATACACTATTCCCAAACTTGACCCAACAGCTATTGTTTTATGTGATCCCACTGCTGCTAAGCACTTAGTTAATTCCAATTCTATTTTTTCTGATAAGGATAGGAAAATTGTTGGTAGATATGGGAATAAAATGCATTCTTCTGCAACCTTGATATTTAGAATGTGGAATTGTCAGGCTCATATGTTAGAGTTTTTTTTGACAAATTGTGAAAGTATGAGGAATGTTTTATCTACAGTTTCTTCATGTGAGGAAAATTGTACTTTAAATAACTTAGTTTCTTCTATTGCACAGGTCACTATTCGTTGTTTATAGTGTGTGTATGACTCTGTTGAAATTTCTTTGAAGGCTATGGCTAGTGTTTCTCTTTTGAGGAGGCTTCATTGGCTGAATTCTCAGAACCTTTCAGATGGTATTAAAAATAAGATTTTAAATTCACCTTTGGATAGAGATTTAGTATTTAGCCCCTCTGCTGCACTGGTGATCAAAAAGTATGATGAAAGGGGTAAGTTGATTCAGGGAATCTCAAAGATTCTCCTGTGCCTTTTTTCCAAACTATCCAAGGGATTTTCTATCACCTCACCCAATTTTGGCAAAAATAAAAAGCAAAAAACAAAAAAACAGAATAAGCAGTCTCAACAAAATTCAGGTAAACAGATGTATAAGAAGAAATGGCAGTGTGTCCCAAAAATAAGTCACAAACTTCCCAAAATGAAAGACAGTCCAACAAGTCTGAATGACTGTTCATGAGACCTTGTGACCCCTTCCCACCCTGGCCCTTTTTTTATTCCAGAAAGTCTGAATCTCCATTTTTTCTTTGGCAACAGTTTGTTTCAGGCAAATAGGTTCTGAAAAATCATTCAACAAGGTTACAGATGGGAACGGGAGGAAATTCCTCCTTTCCAGGGAGTCATTTGTCATCCAAGGAGTGATATAGCCAGCTACACTTTCCCAGGTAGTGAATGTTTTTTTTTCAAGAATGCACCTTGTGCAAAAAAAAAAAAATGCTTGGAAACCAGTTCTGGATCCTCCTTTCCTGAACCTGTTTTGTGATAGTGTCCAAATTAAAAGTGATGTCACTTCACAATCTGTTACCTCTTCTTTCTTTTTCAAGTTTCCTGGTAAGACTAGATTTCATCATCATCATTGTCCCTGTTCATCCAGACTTCAGATGTTTCTTAAGACTTTGTATATCTAGATCACATTAGCAGCTCTCTGCCTTACCCTTTGGACTATTCACTGCATCAAGAGTGTTCACAAAGTGTCTAGCTCTGGTTATAGTTTATTGCAGGCTACAGGGTATCCACATTTCCACATATTTAGAAGACTTGCTTATCTTTGCAGAATCTTTTTCAAAGTGTCAGGAATCTGTCTTTTGAGTGAAAGATCTCTTAGACAAGCTGGGATTCCAAGAGAACATTCAAAAGCCTCTCCTGACTCCCTCACACAGGATTGTGTTCCTAAATTATCAACTAGACACCTCAGTTCAAAGAGCTGCTCTTCACAGGAACACTGATCTTTATATGGATCTATTTCTAAGATTTTCCACTCAGATTTTTGTCACTGTGAAGGAATACCTCAGGATTTTGGGTATCATGACATCTATGACTCTTATGATACCCCTGGCAAGACTCCACATGAGAAAGACACAGTGGTAGTTGAAATCTCTTTGGCGTAGCATCAGCACCTTTTATCTTTTCAAATCCAATTGCTGCGGTTTGTCAGAACAGAAACTGTTTGGTGGAGACAACATATATCCTTAAATCCAGGTCTCCCTTCTCCCTCCCTGCTCCAAAGCAGTCACACACCACACACACTTTGGACTTTGCTTGGGGAGCAGTTTCAGGAGGGATAAAAGTGCAGGAAGTGTGGGACACCAACGAAAAACATAAGCACATAAATATCAAGGAGTTGCTTTCCCTGATCATGGCACTCAACTCTCTGAATCATCTTTGATCCCCTGGACCTCTTCAAGTGGTTGCAGACAATGTCACATCATGTGGTACATCATTAATCGAGGGGGAACCAGGTCATACCCCCTTTTCAAACTAGGTATGTTAGCTTGGGATATTGCTTCACAAAACACTCTCACTCTGCAGGCATCCTACATTCCATCAAAGCAAAATTGTGTTGCTAACAAGCTGAGCAGGTCCATTGGACACCCTAATGATTGGAAACTAGAGCAGGGGATCTTCCAAGATTTGGTTCATCTGTGGGTGTTCCTCAGTTAGACTTCTTCGCATCCTCTTTGAACAATCAACTAGCAAGATTCTGTTCCAGGACTCCATGAAAGAAGGCCTAGAAGACAGTTGCCTTTTCTCTTCCATGGACAGGAATGTTCCTGTATACTTTTCTACCTTTTCCATGATATTTCTGAAGATTCAGAAGGAATCCCCCAAGATCACTGTGGTGACTACCTTATGGCCCAGGCAACCATGGAGGAAATTACCACTGCCTAGATGATAGGATCTTAGTTTCTTTTACACACCTGTTTACCAGGGATGTGCAGCAGGTACTAATGAAGGCAAGAAAGCCTGCCACTAGAAAGTCATATATTAGCAAATGGAAAAGGTTTTCTAGTTGGTGCCAACAACATAACCATCACCCATTCAAGGCTAGTTGTTCTCTGGTTTTACAATATTTGTGTGAGTTACTATCCATATCATTGCTGTAGCCTTCCTGTGTCCTGACAGAGTGCTCTTCAAACTATCTGGAGATATACAGAGCTAAATATATTTTTCTGGCACTTCAGAGTTGTGTACTGTTAATTGTTGTTTGACTAATTTTATATCATTGCTGGCTGACTTCAGAATTGTGCACTGTTATTTTTGCTTCACTGTATAGTTTTTCAGATCTCTGCTGAAGGTGTTGGTTTCCCCTACCCATCCTCCCTATTCCTGTCTTGTTGTTTAAATTTGGAGGCTTTTGCAGTTGCCTGCCCCCACTGTAGATTTGATCTGGGACACTCCCCCCAGTCCCATCTCTTTACCTCATTCTACCTAATAGACTCCTTCTGCACTTGTTTTTAGTAATTTTTAATTTAATTGCATTTTTTAAAATTGTTTGGTCTAACATTGCTACATACTCAAGTGTGCTAGCTTGCACTGCATTTGAATTGTTTTTACTGCTGTTTTAGCTACTTTTCTGTATGTATATATATATATATATATATATATATATATATATATATATATATATATATCATCATCCTCATCTTCTTTCGGCTGTTCCCATTAGGGGTCGCCACAGCGGATCTTCTGTTTCCATTTCTTCCTGTCCTCTGCATCATGCTCTTTCACACCAACCGCCTGAATGTCCTCTCTCACCACATCCATAAACCTTATCTTAGGCCTTCCTCTTTTCCTCTTACCTGGCAGCTCCATCCTTCGCATCCTTTTCCCAATATACCCAGCATCCCTCCTCAGCACATGTCCAAACCAACGCAATCTTGCCTCTCTTGCTTTGTCTCCAAACTGTCCAACCTGAGCTGACCCTCTAATATACTGATTCCTAATCCTGTCCATCCTAGTCACACCCAGTGCAAATCTTAACATCTTTAACTCTGCCACATCCAGCTCTGACTCCTGCCTTTTCGTCAATGCCACTGTCTCCAACCCATATAACATAGCTGGTCTCACTACCCTCTTGTAGACCTTCCCTTTCACTCTTACTGGTACCCGTCTGTCACAAATCACTCCTGACACTCTTCTTCACCCATTCCACCCTGCCTGTACTCTCTTCTTCACCTCTCTTCCACACTCAACATAACTCTGAACTGTTGTTCCCAAGTGCTTAAACTCACCCACCTTTACCAACTCTACTCCCTGCATCCTCACCATTCCTCTACCCTCCCTCACATTTACACACATATATTCTGTTTTAGCCCTGCTGACCTTCATTCCTCTCCTCTCTAAAGCATATCTCCACCTCTCCAGGGTCTCCTCAACCTGGTCCCTACTCTCACTACATATCACAATGTCATCTGCAAACATCATATTCCACGGGGCCTCCTGTCTGATCTCATCTGTCAACCTGTCCATCACTACTGCAAATAAGAAAGGGCTCAGAGCTGATCCTTGATGTAATCCCACCTCCACCTTAAACGTATCTGTCACTCCCACCGCAGTCCTCACCAATGTCACACTACCCTCGTACATATCCTGTACCACTTTTACATACTTCTCTGCCACTCCCGACTTCCTCATACAATACCACAACTCCTCTCTAGGCACCCTGTCATATGCTTTCTCTAAGTCCACAAAGACACAATGCAACTCCTTCTGACCTTTTCTGTATTTCTCCAATAACACTCTCAGAGCAAATATTGCATCTGTAGTGCTCTTTCCTGGCATGAAACGATACTGCTGATCACTAATCATCACCTCCCTTCTTAACCTAGCTTCCACTACTCTTTCCCATAACTTCAAGCTGTGACTGATCAATTTTATCCCTCTGTAGTTACTGCAGCTCTGCACATCACCCTTATTCTTAAAGATAGGTACCAAAACACTTTTTCTCCACTCCTCAGGCATCCTCTGACTTTCCAAAATGTCTTAGCCATCTTCAATTTCTCCAGCTTGCCATTGTCCACAAGACCCTGCATCAACCCACCAACACTCCAATACTCTCTACCATCATTACACCTTACAAAAATCCCAAGAACTTACGCTCCTCAAACAAACTGCTGATCAACACTTCAAGATCCAATAACTCATCAGGTGACTCCCTGTACTCTAACTCTGTAGGAAAGCGATGGAATTTACTACCCACTGAACTTACAACTCAAATGTCTCTTTCACTCTTTAAAAAGAATCGAAAGCTATTTCTTAAGACACACTAGCTATGCACCTGTACTAACCCTGACTAACATTTTTCCTTTTAAACTAATAATTACTCTGAAACTTTATAATATTACCCTAGACCAGCAAAATACCATATTATTGCAAATAAAATGTATGTATGTACTACATATTGACCATCTCTTGTACATTACCCATTGATGCTTACTGCTAATGTTATCCTCACAGACTATTGTATTTGTATATATATATATATATATATATATATATATATATATATATATAAAATGTATGTTTTTGTCACAATTGTATTTTTTAGTTTGATCTGTTATGACTTTTATATTTCCTTTTGTATGTCTTTCTTGGAGCTTTTCTCCCCGGGCCTCTACTGAAAATGGACATGTATCCAGCTAGACTAGCCCGGTCAACAAATGTAAAATAAATAAATAAAATAAATAAATAAACAATCTGGTTAAAAATTCCACTGCCATTTCAACTAAGCACCTCCATGCTTCCACTGGTATGTCATCTGGGCCAACAGCCTTTCCACTCTTCATCTTGTTCATAGCTGACCTTACTTCCTCCTTGCTAATCCGTTTCACTTCCTGATTCACTATCCCCACATCATCCAACCTTCTTTCTCTCTCATTCTCTTCATTCATCAGCCCTTCAAAGTACTCTTTCCATCTACTCAGCACACTCTCCTCACTTGTGAGTACGTTTCCCTCACTATCCTTTATCACCCTTACCTGCTGCACATCTTTCCCAGCTCTGTCCCTCTGTCTTGCCAATCGGTACAGGCCCTTTTCTCCCTCTTTAGTGTCCAATCTCTTATACAACTCTCCATATACCTTATCCTTAGCCTTCGCCACCTCTCTCTTTGCCATGCGTCTCATCTCCTTATACTCATGTCTACTTTCTTCATCTCTTTGGCAATCCCACTTCTTCTTCGCCAGCCTCTTCCTCTGTATACTCTCCTGTACATCCTCATTCCACCACCAGGTCTCCTTGTCCTCCTTCCTCTGTCCAGATGTCACACCAAGCACCTTTCTAGCAGTCTCCCTTACTAGCTCTGTTGTAGTTTCCCAGTTATTCGGTAACTCTTCACTGCCTCCCAGTGCCTGTCTTAACTCTTCCCTGAACTCCACCTCACAATCACCCTTTTTTAACTTCCACCATTTAATCCTTGGCACTGCTTTCACACTTCTCCTCCTCTTCTTGATGACCAACGTCATCCTACAGACCACCAATCTATGCTGCTTAACTACACTTTCCCCTGTCACCACTTTACAGTCTCCAATCTCCTTCAGACTGACCCTCCTACATAGGATATAATCCACCTGAGTGCATCTTCCTCCACTCTTGTACATCACCCTATGCTCCTCCCTCTTCTTAAAATACGTATTCACCACAGCCATGTCCATCCTTTTCACAAAATCCACAATCATCTGACCTTCTGCATTCCTCTCCTTAACACCATACCTACCCATCACTTCCTCATCCCCTCTGTTCACTTCACCAACATGTCCATTAAGGTCCGCTCCAATCACTAGTCTCTCACCCATGGGTACACTCACCACCACTTCATCCAACTCACTCCAAAAATTTTCTTTCTCATCCATATCACACCCAACTTGTGGAGCATATGCACTAACAACATTCATCATTACACCATCAATTTCAAGCTTCATAAACATCACCCTATGAGACACTCTCTTCACCTCCAAAACACTCTTGGCATACTGTTCCTTTAGGATAACCCCTACCCCATTTCTCCTGCCATCCACACCATGATAAAACAATTTGAACCCGCCTCCTATTCACCTGGCCTTACTTCCCTTCCATCTGGTCTCTTGCACGCACAATATATCAACCTTCCTTCTCTCCATCATATCAGCTAGCTCTCTCCCTATACCAGTCATACTGCCAACATTCAAAGTTCCTACCCTCACTACTACACTCCTAACCTTCCTCCTCTCTTCCTGCCTTCGGGCATGCCTTCCCCTCCTCTTCTCCTTCGGCCAACAGTAGCCCAATTTCCACCAGCACCCTGTTGGTTAACAGTACTGGTGGCGATCGTTGTTAACCCGGGCCTGGACCGATCCAGTATGGAAATATGAAATGTTCTCCGCATAAGTAATTTGGCAGAGGTTTTACGCCGGATGCCCTTCCTGACGCAACCCTCCCCATTTATCCGGGCTTGGGACCGGCATAAAGAAATGCACTGGCTTGTGCATCCCCAGTGGCTGGGTTTTATATATATATATATATATATATATATATATATATATATATATATATATATATAAATCTAAGCCTGTTTCCTGCCTTTCCTGTAACTAGTGTAATCCAGATTCATATTTGCTATATCCAGGACTGTATGTAAGCTTCTGAGCCCCCCCAAGCTTTCTGTGTTGGATGGAAGCCTTCTAGCTTATTAGTGGGAGTGGTAAGCACTAGGTAACCTATCTACCACATAAGGAGTGGTTCTGGCCCAGAAATTGTAATTATTGGCCGTTTGGGCAGTTTTTCCATCTCTCTCAACTTTCTTATTTAAAACCCACATTTGCACTTGTTTCCCCCCTTTCCTGTAACTAGTTTAGTCCAGATACAGATTCTTAGTTTTAGCACTTGAATTTGCTTATTCGTGATCAGCACTTGTTCAGAACTTGTTGTAAGCACTAAATAACCTATTAATTACAATAGCACTCAACCTTCCTCATTACTTAGAGGAAAACTGTTTTGGTACTTACTTTCCTCACTTGCTTAGAGAAAAACAGCTCTTGTAGTCACTTTCTTCACTTATCTAGAGGAAAATAGTTTTTTATTCAGGCATGTCCAAGGGTCAGCTCCCAGTGTTCTGTCCTGTCTATCTGATGAATCTGGGCATCTTGGGGCAATATAGAAATTGCCTCATGTACACAGAAAACCCTCTCCTCCTACCACCCAACACTACAACCTGTGAGAGATGCACTTATCTAGCCAAACTGGAGGTAAAGCTCTCTCCAACCAAGACTGAACTTGACAGTCAAGAGGAGAAGGTAAACACTTGTACCACACCACACTCATCACATAGTCTCCCTAAATCTACACCACCAAAATCCACACATAGAAGCACAAAAAACATTCACGGAGGCTCTCAATAATAATCTGCTCAAGCAACAGAGACCTCCGAAGCAGAAATGCAAGCAACCTCCACCCCCAACACAGCCCAAATGACACATAGCCCACAGACTCAGTGTGCCACTCAACCACAGCCGATAAGGCAAAACAACGTACCCAACACACTAGTCATAGGTGACTCTATACTCAGGCACACTGATGTCCCACTCACCAGGCTAAAGAAGGAAAAGGTTACTATCAGCTGCCTGTTGGATGCCAGGATCCGCCACATAACCCACGCACTCAGGTCACTCCACAACAAGTACAAATATGACTCTGTCATTTTCCATGTTGGTGTAAACGACCTGAGACGTACCTCCCTGGACTACATGAAAAGAGACATGGAAGAGCTCTCCGATCTTGTAGCCCAGGCAGGTATGACTGTAGCCCTGAGTAGCATTCTGCCATCACCCAGAATGATGCCGCAGTACAAGGACAAAATGATTGACTTCAACAATTGGCTAAGCTTCTGGTGTCATTCTAAAGGAATCCAGTATCTGTCTGCCTGGGATGACATGGTCGACAGACCACGATGCTTTGCCAGAGATGGCCTGCACCTGTCACCCCTGGGATTCCGGATACTGGCTAAGGTTCTTGCCGCCCCTATAGTGCCTTTTTTAGGCAAGGTTCAAATGACAAATTCACCACCATAACAGGAACAGGCAAGCAAAAACTGATGGTGATGCTACTCAATGCTAGAAGTCTAAATCTCAAAATGCACTCACTCGAGGCACTCCTTAAAATGGAGAACATCGATATCTGTGCAGTGACTGAGACCTGGTTCAAGGCTCCAGAGAGCACCCCTGCACTACCAGGCTATAACTCATACCACACTTTTCGGCCATGTAACCTGGACCGGAATACCAAAGGCAGAGGTGTGTCCATATTCATTAAGAATATCCACACCTCCAGGCTAGTTGCTCAGCATAATGCAGCCGAGGTTATCCAAGTTCAACTAACTCTGGGCAAAACTGCAGTCCAAATTGTAGCTTGCTACAGATCCCCCACCATGAACCAGGATTCCCACTCCTCTTTTCTTGATGTACTGGAAAATATTAGGGTTCAACCAAACACCCTGATAATGGACGATTTCAACTACCCACCATTAACTGGGAAAACTACTCATGTACCAACTCCTTCGCTCAATGCTTTCTGGAATTCATAAACTCCAATGCCCTGGATCAACTTATCCACACCCCCACCAGGGGCAACAATATACTAGATCTAGTCATTACCAACATGAGTGACCGGTGTTCCACACCTGAAGTCAGCGCCTCATTCGTCCGATCTGACCATAAGCTAATTACCCTAGATATCCACATCCTGCCCCACCCTCCATTAAGGAAACCATGGTAAAAAAATTTCTCCAAAGCCAACTTCATGCTTCTTAAGACAGAAGTGGTGAACTTCATGACACCCATGCATATGGACAATACAGTTACAACTACTGAATCCTACACAATTGCACTTTATAAGCACTTATACGAGTGCATGGATCGTGCTATCCCAAACAGAACCAAGACGCTATCCTCCAAAAAAAGGAAGCCAATCTAGTGGTCCCCTGCCGTAAACAAACTGTACAACAGAAGGAAGAAACTATTGCAAAAGAGAGTAAAATCCCATGAGTGGAGGAGCTCCCTGATCACCCTCAGTAAGAAGCTGTGATCCCTGATAAAATCCTCCAAAGCTAATTACGAAAACAAAATCGCCACTGATTCTAAAGACAACAAAACATTCTATAGTTATGTCAAGAATCTCAATGGCAACACTCAGATCTGCTCTGTCGCCACTGATTCTAAAGACAACCACAAAGCATTCTAAAGCTATGTCAAGAATCTCAATGGCAACACTCAGATCTGCTCTGAGTTACAGCATAATGGCACTAAATATACAGACCCAACTGATATTGCCAACATCCTGGCAGATAGGTTCATTGCTAACTTTACCCCCCTCTCACCCCCTAAAGAGCCTATCTCTATACCGGAAGATTGCAAAGTTCCTGTAATCACGGCTGCACAGGTAAAAACTACACTCTCCAAAGCCAAGAACACAGCATCCATGGGACCAGACAACATCCCAGGCTGCATTCTACATGAACTACAGAACGAACTGGCACCCCACCTAAGTACCATGTTCAGTCATAGCCTCACCACAGGCTTTGTGCCTGCTGAATGGCGCACAGCGACAGTTATCCCACTCCACAAGGGGGAAACCACCGTGGACCCTGGGAACTATGGCCCCATTAGCCTGACTAGCCTGGTCTGCAAGGCCATGGAACGTATCATCATGGAACTTATAAACAAATACATTGGTAATCTCCAAACCCTGGACCCCACCCAGTTCTGGTTTGTAAAAGGCAGATCATGTCTCCTAAACCTGATAAGACTTCTTTGAAGCAGTCACCAAAGCCATAGATGAGGGTAAGGTGGTTCACGCAGCCTATCTAGATCTTGCCAAGGCTTTCGACACCATCCCCCACTCTGGAATTATATATAAACTCACTAAACTAGGTATAAATCCCTATGTCAAAAGATGGGTTGCCATCTGGCTCACTGACAGAACCTACACTGTGATAGTAGCAGACTCCAAATCCGACTTCAGACCAGTGACAAGTGGAGTACCACAGGGTTCAGTCCTGGGTACTCTCCTGTTTGGTATCTACTTCTCTGAAGTACAGGCTAACACAGAAGGTCTTTGGCTAACGAAGTTTGCAGATGACTGCCAACTAGGAGCCATAATCGAAACTCCTAATGATGTGGAAATCCTACAAAAGGGCCTCACTGAGACAGATGCCTGGTGTCAAAGCCATGGCCTCAAGCTCAATGCCAAAAAGTGCATTGTCATCCCCTTTGGTAAAAACTCTGTACCCATGAACTACAACATAGGCGGTAGTATACTTAACACTGAAAGTGTGATAAGAGACCTTAGGACACAGGTGTTCAGTAGTCTCTCCTTTGACAATCACATCGCCACAGTAGTCAGGAAATCCTTCTATGTGGCACACCTCATCACAAAAGGTTTCTCATCCAGAAAAAAAGAGGTCATTGTTCCCCTCTACTCATCACTCATTAGACGCATTATAGAGTACAACGCCCCTTTTGGTATGTACCTCACAAGACATCTACAACAACTGGAAAGGCCGCAGAAATACCTCACAAAGAGGATTACCAGCCTCAAACAAATGCCCTACGCAGACCATCTAAAAAAACTCCAGCTTTACTCCGTCGCATATCGCCTACTCAGAGGTGATCTGTGCCTAACATACAAAGCTATGTCAAACCCAGAGCTGTTGGACATGCTCCACTTAAAGAAATCCCAATCTGTCCGAGCTACACACTCTAGGGACCTAAACCTTGTCACTACAGTAAACAGAACATGCCGGAGGGATAGATTCCTGCCCCAGAGACTTCCCATACTCTGTAATAAACTACCTATCTATATCAAACAAAGCTCCTCATTAGCACTCTTCAAGAAAAATCTTGATGATTGGATGGGAAATAGGAAATTCACCCCGGGGATCACTTCTGTGGCTCTGCTCGACAGTGGCACAGGAAAATTATTTTCTTGGGTGGCAAAAGCCAGGGTACCATTTTGGCTGGGCTTGTATAGGCCCCAGGGCCGATAGCCTAGTACCTACCTATGAACCTATGGCCTTTCTTATTCCTCTATCAAGGTTTATCTGCCATTTCAGCATGTCTGTCCATGGATCCTCCTCTTTCAGTGAAGTCTCATGTCAAAAAGTTTTTGAAAGGCTTTTTTCATAAGAGGCCTCCAAGAAAACACCTGACTCCTTTTGGGGATCTTAATTTTGTGTTAGAAATGCAAACACTTGCTCCATTTTAACCAGCTAATCTGGCTGACTTGAGGATCTGAACATGGAAAACAGTTTTACAGATTGCTCTGACCTAAGGGTATCTGATTTCCAAGCTATTATGGTGGGTCAACCCTATCTTATTTTTCACAGGGACTGGGGTTTTTTGAGAACTAATCCTTCTTTTATATCTAAAGTGGTCTCTCAGTTTACTTTAAGCCAAACTATTCATTTCTGTGTAGTTTTTCCTGATCCAAAAATGAGGGAGAAAGGATACTCCATACCTTTGATGTCCACAGACAACTCTGGTACTATCTTGATAGAACTAAATATTTTAGATCTTTGGAACAGTTGTTCATTTCTTGTGACGTTAAGAAGAAGGGACGACTTGTGTCAAAATAGACCATTTCCAAATGGTTGTCAGAGTATTACTTTTCCTTATATTCACCATAAAAAAGCTGCTGCTCCAGCAGGGTTAAAGCCTATTCTACCAGGGTCTTGGCTTCATCTCTGGCTTTTTGAAAAAGGTTGGATTCTAGGAGTATGCTAGAAGCTGCTACTTAGTCATCTGTACATACTTTTATAAAACAGTTAAACTTGATTCCTTCCCTAGGCCCAGTCAAGCTTTGCTAGGACCATTCTCCAGGGGCTCCTGGACTCTTCTCCTTCCACCCCCCGGTATGTAGTTAGCTATGGTAATCTACCCATATTCCTAAGGCTACTGCAGTAGTGATGAATATGATGAACATAGTACAGTTGTGTAAGTTGAACTTACCATAACAATAGATTTTGAATTATCAGTGCTGCAGTAGCCAACCCCCCCCAATCTCCTTTGTTTTTGGTGTGTTTTTATGCTAGGGTGTGGACATTGTTTTTCTTCTTAGAATTGTTCTGTCAGGGCTCAGCCTTCCCCTCTTTCTCTCTCTCTCTCTGCTGGCAAGGAAGATCTGAAGGACTTGGCACCCAAACTTGTCTTTTATTCAGCTCAGCTTGAGCTGCTTGACAGTTTGGGCTCATAGAAGGTGTCCTGAAGCTTTGGAAGCTGGACGGCTGTTATATCACTGTCAGGATATAACCTGTATATAGCTAAAGCTATTGCAGCAGTGATCATTTGAACATCTGCTATTATGGTAAGGTTACTTGCGCAACTGTACTTTCTCCACTCAATGCTGACATCAACTCATTCGAATTAAAATTGCATTTGCTGTCCTGCAGGTTACAGATTAGCCTAAGCTGAGTGGCCAAGTAATAATCCTCAAGATTTGGTACCTCCAACCACCCCCTTCTCATAGAGCCAGCAATGTGTCCCAGTTCACTCTAGGTCTCTCTTTGTCCTTCCCAAATATATCTAGAGACCAATTTTCTCATGTTATCCCATGCCTTTCGGGTCTATATTAAATCACCGAATGCTTAAAAAAGCAAACGGTGATTGATCGACCCCATGTAAGCGAAAGTTTACAATGTTGAAGTGTCAGAACAGTGATTTTTTTCCAAGGGAAAAAAATCGCTCTTCCAACAACAACAAAAAAAAATATATAAAAATGAATTTAAACATTACATTAAGTGGGGGGCTTCGCCCCCCACATCCCCCTACTTAAATATACCAACTCAGAGACCACACTACAGTGCCGAAAACGGCAAAGTACTGAAGCGTCCAAGCAAATTCTTTCCCAGGGAAAGAATTCGCTTAACAGCCTCTTCGATATTTTCCGTTTTCTGCCTTTTAAGTTCGACCAAGACACATTCAAAATAATGCGTCTTCTGTCTTCTAATATAAACCCTGCCTTTCTACTTAATGTAAATATAGATGCCTGTCCTAACTAGAGAATTTAGTGGGACTATAAACATTTTGTAGCTTGGATTTTTTTGGTCCAAGTCTATCTGCAATGTTTCCCATCTTTTAATCATCCTTTTAATTTTAGAAGTAAGTTCCTTCCATGTTTCCATGGGAGAGTCATGTCCTTTTATTTACTAATCATATTCCTATATATTTCATTTTATAGTGCCCTGAAAGATATGGGAACTCGTGGACCAAGTGAAAAGAGGGGCTACAGCTTATACTTAACACTTTTGCTTTCTCCTCATTTATTTTAAAACCCACTATTGCTTTAAAATATCTCTGAATCACAAGTAAAAGCTGTACGTCTTTGTCTGGACTTCTCAGGAATATAATGGTATAATCATCAAATAGCACTAAGTTATAATACTTATTTCCATCTTGCCAACCTTGAATTTCTGACTGCCTTATTTTGGATGCTGAAGGTTCCAAATATAAAGCAAATAGCAATTAAAAGAGTGGACACCCCTGTTTAGTCCCACAGTGTATGTGAAATCATTTGTTTCATTTCCATTTAGTTTTATTTTTGCCCTGGATCCTGAGTACGTGTCCTGAAACAGCTGAATCCTTTCTAAAGGAAAACCCATGCCATGTTTCATGCTTTTTCTGCATCTAGCCCAAGCATTACCAGTGGTTCCTTTCTGTCTTCTGTGTCTGCATGAATCAGGTTCATTAACAGAATGTTGTCAAATGTTTGCTTGTTCTTCATGAAGCTGCATTAGCCTAAATTTACTAGTTTAGGCAAAATGCATGCTATCCTAATTGATATAATTGAGGTAAAAATGTAGTCATGGTTTAATACTGCAATCAGTGTACATGACCCTAGGAATAGTTGGTCTTTGCCTTCTTTGGGGATTACCATTATTATTGTATCTCTCCATGAACTAGGCACTTTTGTCTCTAAAATCGAGGTAAATAATACTCCCCACTTCAGTGTTA
Organism: Protopterus annectens; assembly: GCF_019279795.1. Lineage (NCBI taxonomy): Eukaryota > Metazoa > Chordata > Ceratodontiformes > Protopteridae > Protopterus > Protopterus annectens. The sequence continues at coordinate 609,282,942 of NC_056725.1, read as the reverse complement.
ATTGTTCTCCTGCCTGTCCTTGTACTTCTATTGGGATACTGTCTCATATCATTTTTTTTTTAAATTTGTTCTGCTATTTCCTGGATTATTATAGGAGAAATTAACTTTTCCTTCTCTTCCTGTATTATTTTAGGTAAATCCAAGTCCCCTAAAAAGTTTTCTAAAAGAAGATACCGATTCTCACTTACCTCAGAGCCGCCATAGAACTCTTGGTAAAAGTCCTGAAACACTTAACAATTTGTTACCTTGTTTTAGGCTTTTGATTTTGATTATATGCCACTCCACTCTTTGCTGCCTTAGTTCTTGCTTTAATATCATCTGAAGTTTAGGGGTATTTTTGAAGTACCTCAGTTTTACTGCAGTAAGTTGCCTCACTATTTCATTCTTCATGTGTTCTCATCTTTTTGTTAATTCAGTTTGCTTTCTGTCTTCTTCTGACAACCTGTCAGTTCCTCTGTAAGACATTTTCCCTCTCCAGTTTGTTCTTCTGTAGCCTCATTCTATCTCTCCAAGCTCCTTACTCTTGTTTTTTAATTGTTGTTTAAGCTTAACCTTTATTTCATCCCAAATACACCATTGAGACGTCTCCCTGATTTTCCACAGTCTAGCATAATTGAGCCAGGAGTCTATTTAAGTGCCTTTTTTATAGGGGCTTTTCCACCAGGATTTTTCTGCCCACCAATGTCTCTCTGTGAAGTATCTAGGAGATTTTCTAATTTTACCTCAACAAGTGAGGGATCTGAGATTAGTCTCAATGAGTCACTATTCATGTGATTAGGCATTCATCCTCTTTTGGTATGTACACTCTGTCTAGCCTGGAAGAGTTCACTCCCCAAAATGCTTGATAAGTATAAGCCCTCTCGTTCACATCATGGTCACCTATATTGGACCATCCAAAGCATTTACTCATTTATCTAAAGAATTTCCCCTCTGACAAGATGCCATTTTTTCCTTGGACCACTTTTGACGTTCTAGTATCCGCTCATCGAACATTAGTACTTACTGATAAGCAACTAATTCCCCGGAACTAGTCTCTTTTCCTTCTTTTTGGTTTTGATAGCAAATACAGATTTCCTAATCTTACCCTTTTGTTTTCCCAGTTACCCATCAATAGTGGATATCTGCCATGGTTATCTCTTTTTTGCCCTTCTGTTTCAATATTGGAACCTCTATGTATCAGTGTCAAAACTCCTCTCTTTCTGTCATATGTAGCCTCTGCAAAATATCCTTCCTTCTGTCACTTACTGATGAAAACTACACATTCAGTTCAGTTTTAGTCTATTCAAATAATACAAAACTCTTTTTTTTTTTGTTTTTATGTAACCATTGAAACCACTGACATTCCACATGGTAATCTTAAGTGGCATGACCTAAATTCTCCTTAATTCCTCTGGTTCCAGTTTTCTGTTTCCTGTAAAGCTTATTAATTACCTTATAACCTATTTTTGGCTTTCTGCTTTCCATCTCCTTTTTCTGGATCTACTTTTTGTTTACTTGCCATTTTAATTATCAGGATACGGTTGATTAAAACCTGTGCACCTATACTCATCAACAGTTCGAAGAAAAAGAACAGATCGGCCCAACAAAAACTGTAAACCCTAGCTATATACATTTCTGTCCTTCTCTCTTCTTTAATTCTTCTGTTATACTTCCCCTGTACAGAGAGCAAATGCTGTTTGTTGGCTCAGTTGCATTGTAGCATTTTGTGATCTCAGTGCTATTTATGAAGAATTCAGCTGAGTTCCCAACTATGACTAGGTAGTAAATTAAGCAGTCCTCCCTTGTTCTTGCCTTTTAGTACATTTGTCAAAGACTTTCTCTTCTTTCACTGTTTTCAAGTTACAGAAATCTTTCATCAGTTTCTTCTTCGGCTACTTCCAAGTCATAGAGTTTCATGTTGGTTTCCTTATCCCCTGTCTTCAGTGTTTCTAAATCATTGGCATGGCTTGATAAGATAGACCCTATTTCTTCTTTTTCATTTTTTTAACATAATCCAGCAGTGAGTCTCCAGTTCTGACAACCTTGGAATAAAGTAGCCCCCCACCTAATCTGGTTTTATTTGGTCCAGTTTAAAATTTAGTATGTTGAAATTAAGTAGTATGTGTTTCAGTCATGTGACTTTTCAGTCTTTTGAAATTTTTTGAAATTTCAGTCTTATGGTCTCAGTCAAATGAGGTTTCTATCATATGATAGGGATCCACATATATATATATATATATATATATATATATATATATATATATATAAAATATATATTTATACATACATACATATATACACATACACACACACACACACACACATATATATATATATATATATATATATATATATATAAATATATATGTATAGGTCTATTTCTAAATTTCAAAGTTTAAAAACGTCAATATTCTTATGGTCGAGACCATAAGATCAAAGTTTTGGAACTTCGAAATTTAAATAAAAAAATATTTTTATGTTTTTGCAGTTGGACAAGCCCCCTTGTATCCACCACACCCCCCTGCTAATTAAATACACCAACTCTGAGATCACACTACAGCGAGGAAAATGGTAAATATACAATTCTGAGCTGTACAGTGATCTTCATTTAAATCTTTCGAAGTTTCAAAACTTCAATCTTATGATCTCAACCATAAGAAAGTCAACGTTTTGAAACTTCAAAATTTAGAAGTAGACCCATATATATATATATTTATAAACACACACACACACACACACACACACACACACACACACACACACACACACACACACACACACACACACACACACACAAATACATGCCATAAATTATGATACTTCCTGGCAGAAAATGAAAAACAGAGACAAGGTTTAAGCATATCTGGTATCTCAGAAATGGACCTGAAGGTAAATGATTTTCTTTCACCTCTGTGAAATACATATTTGTTATGGAAGGGATGCCAATGTGCAACTTTTGACCCATTTTTTGGTTAATCTATTGATCGGGAGGAAAAGGCTATGCCAACTGTGGAAGAAGGGAAAGGAAGAAGAAAGTGAAAGGCAAGACTATAGATTCAAGACTACTGTGGCAGTAGTTTAGCTACAGAACTGCTTGCCAGATGATGCCAGGTTTGTCTCTTCTAGAAACACTGATGTTATCAGTGCTTAAATACATATTTGATTTGCTTTTATTGAATTTGAAGGCAAACAAAACTAGAGAAAATAATGGGCATGGAAATAGGCTTTTGATAAACATACAAAGTTGTGAAGTTTTTACATAAGCAGCTATAGTCTAGTTCCTAGATTTCTAATGTCATTGGGAGCTATTCTGGATTTGTGTCTCACACAGTAATGAAAGGTCATAGTTTATTTTTGAGGAGCTGTGTTGATCAAATCAGGCTAAGATTTATAGAGATGGTACCTACCTGTGAATCTGAAAAAGAAATGTAGGATTTTCTGAACAGTGTTTTTCCCCTGCCAGAGAAATGTGATATACTTGTGGAAGATGGATTTGAGAAACCTGTACCTGCCACATCTTTCAACCTGCAAATATAAGAAATCCAGACAAAGGCCCAAAAATATGGACAATTTTAAATATTGCTCTTATAAACTTAGAAAGTTGGTATACTAAAAGGTTTTGCATTAACATCCATTTTTTGAAGGATTTCTGAAGGGTATAAAGGCTGAAACTCAAGTCTGTTATTATTTAGTGACTTCAGTCCGTTGTGATTTGCCAGAAAACCACAAATTTTATGAAGGACAGTCCAAAAATAAGAAGTGAAAATCTAGATGGTTGAGAGGTATGGACTTTAAGGAGCCCTTATCTGTGCTGTGCCATAAGTCAGGCAATTTTCAATCTCTTTAGAACTAACCACCTTTTGACACTCCACAGGATATTTAGAAGGTACAGCTACTCTTCTAAAAGATTTAGTTAGAAACTGATAAAACATTTTTTCCTGGAATGATCAAAAATGCAGAGTAGCATCATCAAACACCCTGCAATATACCAAGGCCTTCATAATTAGAAAATGACCCTGAAACCTTGGAATGCCAAACTATCATTTTCTTACATAATTAATATTGTACACCGAATGTGCAGTTTATTCAGGAAGTACTTAGCATAGGATATCTGTTGGGATGATATATTTTATGCCTTTAAAATATTTAGGTTCATGGATTCATAGGCAAATACTAGCTTATCAGTCTACAGACTATTACAAGCCTAGCCAATAACCAGAGATCAGAATCAAACCTCTCTACTTTGTACCCATGAGGTAAAGACCTTAATCATTATGCCAATCCCCAGAAAGACTAGGTAATTAAGTAGGATCAGCTTAGTGGAATTTAAGGAACTTGCCATTTAAGTGGCAGTGAACAAGTGTGTCAAGAGCTGCTAGCTTGTAAATACTTGTAATAGACCCCTACATACCTCTCAATCTCTTAGCTTAAGAAATCAGACAAAGCCTAAAATAATGGGGAGGCAAAGGCCCAAACATTGGGACAGATTTTAAATATTCCTCTTATAAACTTAGAAAGTTGCTAGAATATCAGGATTTGTGTTAGCATTTATTTTCTAAGGGATATGAAGTCCGAAACTCAAAAGTATGGCAGTATTTAGTGACTTCAGTCCTCACTGATTTCCCAGAAAATTAAATTTTATGAGGAGCAGACGAAAAATATAAGGCAAAAATGTGGACATTCTGTGAAAATCGGGACAGTTAAGAGGTGTGGACCCCTAATGTATACACAATTTATTTTTTTCTCCACTTCTTTTCCATACAAAACTCATGTCACCATCAATATGCATACTGGAGTGTTTTCAGCTCAGTGCCTTTGTTGGTGAAACATCTATTTATGGAGCTTCAACAGATGTTTAGACTAAATTTGATGTCACTTTCAGAGGATATGGAAAGGTCTGTCTAGACTGACTAGCTCTGTACTGTTTGGAGAACCATTCTCTTTTTCACTTGCACTGATTTGTGATTTGTCTCTATTATTGTCATCTGAATTAAGGCACTGTTGACTTTTAGTTATGTTGTTGCATTTGTGGGTAATTTACTGAAAAGAGACATTTATTTGCATATATATTTGCTCATATTTTCACAGTGCAGAATGTTCCAGCCAAGTCAGATACTACATTAAAGAATAATAGAGAAACATCAGTGCAAGATAGACAGTATTTGAATGTCAGGTTCCAAATTGTTTTCAGGATGTATACACCTCAGAGTAACAGACAGCCAAAGAGTCATTTGCAGCACTGTTACACATTCAGTAACTTACATGAACTGATTCAGTTTACAGTCATATTATCAACTGTACCTTCGTTGAAGGTTGTGCGTCAGGCCTGGCAAGCCGGTACGTAAAAATCATCTGCCAATCATTAGCGGACCGGAGTTCCCCTGTGGCGACCCCTAACCGGGAAAAGCCGAAAGACACAAACAAACAAACTGTTTAACAATTATAGAGGCAAGACATATTCAAAGTGTATGGCAATTTCTTTCTTTTGTTTCTGCAATGAGTCTGAAAATAATATGAATGCTGTGGTATTTACAGTAGCTGTTTCTAGTTAGAGACAAAAAAAAATAAAACTTAGGAATAAAAACTGGTCCAGATAGTGAATGATGTTTTTCTGAATATTTATCAAGCATACTTATTACATCATGCAGTATATACAGTCAACTTTCAAATGTCTATATGCGGCATACTTCGAGTTTTTGAGAGTATTATTCCCTATGCCTTCTGTAATAAAAGCACTGACATTTTCAAAGTGCCTGATGAAAAAAAAACTGTTTGGTTAATGGAACTAGTTGCCAAATATGTACCAGAATTTACAGAAGCTTTGTAGGAAAAAATTAAATTAGTTGTCATGGTGACAGGAATATATGCAGCCACTTCCTTTGCAGTAATATCTACTCTTGACCAGGCAGAGTACTGTAGATATAATAGCCAATTTAGGATGAGAAAACACTAAGCAGGCTTCCTTCAGAGAAGTGGTTAAAGACATTCATAAAACAAACAAATAAATACATAAATAAAAACATTTGCCAAGGGAGTCTTATAAATCTTTTTAAATTATTCGTATTTGTCTCCCACATATGTTGCAGAAGGCAAATAGGAATGCAGGACAACATATGTTATTCCTCTCTCTTCTTCATACATTTGAAATCTTTCCATATGATACGCATACCCTGTCTTATATAAGGCTGCTTGTAGCCATTGCCCTTGAGGCCCATTTCCTTGGTGAAGACCATTTGTAGGAGTATTGTGCATATGCAGTGATGACAAAACAGAAGCAGCAGAACCAACGGCAGTGGTTGGGAGTAGGCGGCTCTACTGACTGTAAACCCACACTTCACATCTTTTAGCCTGCCAGCCGACTCACCCAGCAGTGTTCCCACTATTTTCTCGACTGGCAGTCTGGAAAGAACCCAAGTGAAAAAGGGGCAGGCAACATTACAGACTATTTTCTCAAGTTCACTTTTGAATAAAACCCTTATATTTTCTCTAGGTTCACCTCTGCTTTTGGATATGTGCTGTCCAGTCCCCCTGCTTACAGAATTATATACTTATTATAGTGTTTATTTTCTAAGTCCCTTTTTATAACTTAAATGTAAAATGCAGTGTATTTGCAGAGGACCCCTAACATAACTGAGTATCATGAAAGTATTACAAAGCACACTGCTTGTTCAAATGAATAATAAAACTGAAATACGACAAAAAAGAAATACACAAGTCACAGAGGGCAAACAGTGTGGTGTTCTTCATTAACAAACTTGTTTTGATGTTACTGAACATAAGACTTAAGCAGTCTTCCTTCTTCTATCACGAAATTCCGACATAACACTACAAACCTATTCAAGTTAAAATTTGTGTGTCTATTAGCAAGTAAACTGATACCACCTTTATTGTCCCTGGGTTGTTTACAGTGTCTGAACTATAATATATAAACTCTGCCATATTCATTTTACTTTGCTGATAAATATAAAGAAAATTAGTGATACAACCACAGAAATGTAGTACCTACAACAGAAGAAAGTGTAATGACTAATGTATTTCAGTAATATCCAGTTAAAAAGTCCCTGTCAAGCAGCAAACAAACTGTCACGAAGGCAATGAGAGAGAGAAAGTTAATCATCATGCTTATAAAACGCTGTGAATTCACAAACGTATTTGTTATTCAAATCGTGTCAGGTATAATGGAGTTGTAAATTATTTCTTAATTATGGTGTTATTAGATTGGCAGTGAATATACACTAAGTAAGCAAAACATTATGCAGCGATTATTTTATATACATGCAGGAAAGCACCTCTGGAGTGGAGTACCCCCTCCTATGTTGCAGTACAGTGTCCAAAACTAGAACATGGATCCCGACACCTGATATGGGGATAGAACCCATAGCCTTAAATTTTTCCCAACTTCCAGAGCAAGTGTGCAACCCTTTGAATTGTGACACTGTTAACCTCTGACTTCATTTAGTTGAGGTTCTTAAAATCTTAAATGTGCCTATGGCACGACTGTTTACTCTGACTCAGCAGCCTGGATGGACATTATTAGAAGCTAGAAAAGAGGTCATCATTAACAAATACATTTATGCATGTGACTCTGATCCATCTTCTCAGTTTATAAGGCTTCTTGATTCTGAAAAGAGACCTTCCTAACAGCAGAAACTTTTCTGAAATCATTACCCTCTGTCACTTTTGAATAAAACCCTTATATCTCCCCTAGGTCCACCTTGACTTTTGGAGATGCGGCCTTACACAATGGTATCTCAATTTTTTATTCATGAAACCTTGTTTAATAAGTGATTATATCACAGGCTTACTATCAAAATCTTCTTCTGCCATTCTAAGTATTCCAAGACTTCTTTTAATGAGAGCAAAGTTCATTTTATGATGAAGACTATGCAAAAGGGCAATATAAATGAAGTTTTTATTCTCAAATGTTTATTGTTTGAAATAAAGAAGGCCAGTAGAGTCTGACATCTAAAACTCCTGATGTTCAAGGAAGTGATCTGACAGATTATTCTTCACCTTCTTTCAGGTGGACCATGGATGGTTATTTTGGATCTCAGAGATATTTTTCTGGTATGTTCCCATTTAAAGGGTGCACTTTTACATGGACTTTTTCAGTTTTCATGTAAGCAATTGGTGCTGCAGTGTTTTCAGGATATCTGATTCTAACAGTCACAGCTAGAAGGGTATTTATTCAGACACAGTCTCAAGATCATCTTTTAAATGATGATTTTCCTCTGGTGCTTACTTCTTCACTTTCTTAAGGATGACCAGTCAGTAAAGAGAAAACAAACCTTGCGCCCTCCAAGTGAATAATGTTTCTGAGTTGGAAGCGGATTAAAAGTATTTTCCTTGTTAGAAATCACCCTTTTTTTGGTTCTGTCATTGAGAGGTTCCTTCCCTACTCTTTTCTCAGATGCAGTGACAATAGAATGAGGATACTACCTGTACACATAGATGCTCTGACTGTTTAGAGACACTTGCCATCTGGTCATCTGGCCTTGCATAACAGTTTGAATGAAATAATGATGCTATTGTTTTTCATCAAAGCATGCAGGAACTATTTGTACCCCAGTACCGATGGTTAACACAGACAGTTATATGGCAATGTGGCACATAAATAAGCAGGAAATTAATATTTCTTATCAGTTCTGCAGGTTGGGGGCTGCCCTTATCTGTGACCATTCATCTGATGGCTGTACTATCAGGGGACAAGGTCTTGTAAATTGGAAAGTTAATTAGGTAGCTGTTTAAGGGTGGATCACAAAAAGTAGTTGCAGCCAGATCTTCTGTGGCAAAATTAGGTAAAAGTACTTTTGTAGACTTTTTCTCATATCCCTCTAGTTCACACTTCTCATAAAGCAGATGGAAAAGCCTGTTTGGTTTTATTTGTTCCTTTATGGCTAAGACAACGTTGTTTTTTCATTCACTGGGAGGTGCTTTATCAGTGTGATCCACCCCCCCGAGACATCTCGTTATCCTACAAAAGAGACCATTTTTCTCCATCCTTCCTTCACAGTCCTTTATCTCACTGTACAGAGGCTGATGTTATGATGCCTGTATAGTTTACTTTTAATTTCCTCTACTGCAGTACAAATTTCTCAACAAACATGAAGCCTGCCACTAGGATATCTTATCTGCATAAATATCAAGCCTTTGAATTCTAGAACCAGTTTAAGTATAAGTATAATTTGCCAGGTGGAATTACCTTGGGTTTTGAATACCCATCTTGCCTTTGCAGTCCTAGTTTAGCTTTATTCTTCTGTTATGGAGTACTGTTTTGGATTCTGTCTTGTCTTCTTTGGGGACCAGCTTTAGCCTCCCTTCTGTTTGTTAAGCTGTCCTTCAAAGTCTTTCTTCACATTAACTTCGCTTGTGGTTTGGTTCCATAGTAAGACTTTCATTTTGCTGTAGAATCATTCTCCAAGGCTTCATTTGAGCTGCTACATTCTGTTCTAGTAGTTTCTTTCTTAGAAGACACTTCTGTTAATTGTAGTCACTTTTGCTCAAAGAGTTTGTGAATTATGTATGTTGATGTACAAAGAGCCTCTACAGTGTTACAAAAGGCAAAATCCATCTGCATGGTAACGTTTCCTACAGACCTAAGATCATGGCTGGGATTCAGAGAAGTGCTACACTTTTTTGCGAGGCTTACCAGTTTGGTAATACTGCGTAGCAATGTAGGTAGTAATTACACATACAAGTGAGTATACAAAGGTAAGAGGACAAGAAATATACAAATGGCTACATTTACGAAACATATGTATTCATATGCACAAACAACTATAGAATGACACATCCCACATTGCATACATCTTTTGAGACCTGAAAACCTCACTTCTCAGAGCAAAACAGTATATAGAGAATGTATGCTGTTTGTGGTAGCTCATTCCACAGAAGTACAGCACAGAGCAGTGCATAAAACTGTATACAGTATTTACAATACCACAATGCTATGGTGTCCACATATGTGCACATCTGTAGCACATAAAAAAGGGGAAGAAAGAATGTCCTAGAAAGAAAAAGAAAGGGGAAGGCAGCAAGTAGGGGGGTACATAAAAGTAGAACATAAAATAGTGTGCAGGGCAGTGGGAAGGCAGAGCAACCTTTTGGTGAGCATAGGGCGCTCGTATCTTTATAAAGATAGACAGGAAGAGGGAGAAAGATGATAAGAAAGGGGACAGGATAATGTGCTGGGGCAGATAGACACATACAGCAGCATAGACAAACAAGGGTGGAAGTGCACACACTAGGATGGGAGACATGGGATGGCTGAGAAAACAGAAAGCAATCAAATGGTGATGGGAAGGATATGGGGCATGACATAAGAGGAAAGGGGTCACACAAAACTGGTGTTGGAGTGGGGTACAAGGAGCAGCATACAATCTACTGCCCTGACCCAGAGGGACATTACTGTGTTCTGTCAGCATGTGATGGATCAGGCTGGCTGGCTGATGTTACGGGCCATATCCTCACTGGTGGCCCATTGTTCAGGACTGGCCAGGTTAGCAAGCCTGCTATCCGTTCAACGTGCAGTGGTGTTCTGGTGTGGGCGGGGGGTGGTGGAAGGGAATCAGCAGATTTTGTTTTCATTGGACTGTAGAGAGGATAAGTTTTTTTTTTTTTTTTTAAAGAGGCTGTAGCTATAATAGAGTACCTGTATTCGAGCTGAGTTAGGAAGGCTTCTTTGCCTATTGCAGCTCTTACTGGTCTGGAGAGCAAGGGAGACATTTTCCAGGACCATAACAAAAGAGAGTTGATCATTCCCTGGTGTTTTCAATGTATTTATGGAAGTTACATGACTGGTCCAGCCATAAAACTAAGTATATAAAGGGAGTGGTTGTTTCTGTTGGGGTACCATTGTAATGTAAACATTGCAGATCTCAGTGATACCCCAACAGTAACAACCAGTGAGACCTGGAGTATTGAGATTTGTAGGAGTTTTCTTGAGCTTTTTGTGAAGTTCCAAATATCATACTTTTTTGTTTTGGTGGGGTTTAAGAGTAGCTTATGGTTGTTTAGCCAGGAATTAAGGGAGTGGAGGTCAGACTCTAGTTGAGTTTCAATAGTTGAATTAGGGGGATAACCATGTCATCAGCATAAAAAGTGATAGGAGAGTTGGAGGAGTTGGAGGGTTGTTTATTAATAAAGACTGAAAACAACAGTGGAGTGATTATGGATCCCTGGGTACTCCTTTGGTAAGGGTGCTGGATTTGAAAGGGATGAGCCACCTTTGACTCTGAAATATGTATTTGTTAAGAAATTTTGAAGCCACGTGACAGTGTTAGAGCTAAAACACAAATTTTCCTTTTGTGTCCATGTTGTCTTTGTCTTTATCAGAATATGGAGAATAGTTGAATGGTGATTGAGGTGAGATGGAGGAGACCTGGCTTGTGTTAGATTCTGGACATTTTGCAGATGATATGCAGGGTCCTTGATGTTATGACACACATTGAAGCTGCCATGGATATTGCCTGGATGTTGCTAGAGTTTTTGCCATGCATTTATGTCAGAGAGCGGCATTCTTGCCATTGCTTAAAATAAATGCTTATAGAAGAGAACAGATGCCTGCATTTGAATTACTGGATCTAGTTATATTCGGATGCATCCAGTTTTGTGGCACAGAAAGATAAAGCCCTGCTTATGACCCAAGTAAGCTGAGATTTGATTGTGGTTGGGCCACTGGAAGATGGGAGTGACGGTTTGACACCAGCTTGGCAATCTTTGGGGGGCCTACTTGACTGATCACCACCATGTAGTTGTAGGACTGTGGGACCACGGTTATTGGCTTGTTGATACTGTGCCAGTGATGGTATCCCTCATTATTTGTGGGTGGACAGTCATGAGGAGGGTGTGGGTACCCTGCAGTGACAAGGATGCTTATGTCATCCACAGTGGGTGGGGTTAAGGCCACATCAGACACAGTCTGTCTTGTGGAATGCCAGCAAGGGCACAAACAAACTCCATAACTGCCTATATGATGACCTTTCTCTTTATCTCTTACTCTCATGCTAGAGATAGTATGGAGAATAATAAGCTTGAAAACTATATGGGAGGACTGTTGGTCAGCAGGCAGGGAGGGAGAAAGAATATAGAAAAATAATTTATTCTTAGATGTTTTATATTTGCTAGTAACGCTTGGATGTTACCCTGCAGGTAGGTGCTTTTGAACTGTATCAAGTCTTTTATCTGCTTCATTCAGTGAAAACGTTCTCTAGTAATTAAGTAAAACTGAAACGTGAAGCTTACTGCTGTGTATTTTATATGACACTTCTCTCTAGTGGCCACATAGGATATTGCAAGCAGAAAATAAATAGCACTGGGACAAGAGCTAAAAATGAGCTAGTCTTTAAATGCCAGTGAGTGAGACATAACCATATATGAAAACTGAAAGCAATGAAAGGGCACTGAATATCTGTTTTTACACAGTTGTACTTTTCTAGGGCAGCTGCCAGAATTAATAATGGTAGGCTTTGATAGAAATACTCTTTCCATGCCAAATATTCCAAAATCCGAATCAGTTCTAAGTAGTTTGACATTCACTTTATGCTAGTGATCTGTATTGATGTTGAACAAGTACCTGGCAACTCTGGATCCTGAGTGAGTTAAGTATTGATTTATATAATGCTGGCTTATGTTATACATAATGAGCAGGTTAATTTATTTTCTTGTCATTGGAAATATCTTTTAAATACACCCCCCCCCCCCCCGGGGACAAATGGTGTAAGATTTTGTCACGGGCACATCATTTGTTTTAGTCTAATCCGTACCAGGGGTGTAGCAGTCATTGCTTCCTGTATGATCTGACAATATTAGATTTGAAATATACTTTGCAGTCTGCCTGCCAAATACTATAAATATGATATGAAGTATTTGGTAATGCTAATGATATTAATCAAAGTAGGAGGAATATGACTGATGTCACTTAATATGACCATCCAACAACTGCTTGTCTTTCATCAAGCAGATTCTTTTAAAGGAGACAGTTCTGGGGTGTTTATTTCTGCAGTCAGTTACCTGCTGGGAAGCTACATCAATAGATGCTTATCAACAACAGCTAGAACCCATGCAAAGTTAACACTGGTTGGGTGTTTAAATTCCCAACTACATTGCTGGAAACATTTCAACTCTTTTATGCTTCAGATGTCATTTCTTCTTCACATCAGTAGTCTGGAATAACTTGGTTGAAATTCAGTTGAATCAAACACAGGTTCAATATATGAGATTAATAACATATGGACAACATTGTTTGTTTTTATCAAAGCCACTGATACAAAGGATTGCATTTTAATATTGTATTTAGAATACATTCTGATACTTTATCATGCAGTGAGTAGCATTGTTGCCCTACAGCAACAGGTTCTGCAGTTCAGCTCTTGTCAGGGGTGCCTTCACTGCAGTGTGCATGTCTTCTCTTTGTGCGAGTTTTCTCTAGGGACTGAAATTTCCTTCCAGAGACACGTGGTAGTAGCAATATTCCTAGGTGGTGTGTGTGTGTGTGTGTGTGTGTGTGTGTGTGTGTGTGTGTGTGTGTGTGTGTGTGTGTGTGAGTATGTGTGTATGTGATATGGAAGAAAAGCCTGGCAATCCATGTTCCTTTCCTACTTTTGTTTACAGGGTTGATATGGGAGTCAGCTGTGACTCATCAGCATGCATAGATTTTTTTTGTTTTGTTTTGTTTTATTTTTTTTTTAATATTTGTTTGGAAAAGTCTGATTTCGCAAACTCCTTTTTGTTGGAGGCCCAGGGAGAAAAGCTCCAGAAAACAGAACACCCGGTATATTGCAAATGATAAATATACATATTATATAACAGGCAGTGTTTCATGCATACAAAATGTTATGCACTAGTGAAACATAAAGAATTGCTCCTAAAAACGTTGTTATATTAAATGAGTTCTCAAGTCTTTTGAAAAATCAAGGGTATACATTTAAGTGTTGGATCCAACTTAGTTATACTGATGCTAGGAGAAGTGACTGGAGAAAAGGTTGATTTGAAAGGGTAACTAGTGATAGTATAGGAGATGTATCAGCAAGTCAGAGCAGAATAGGAGACTGAGGGGTGCGAGTGAGGCATTTAGTAGGTCTGGATTTAAGGAGGAGGTGGGGAAATGTTGGTGTTAGGTGTTTATGAGGATTTTAGATTGCATGACTATTAAACACTGAGTGAAGAAGACTTGGTAACATGCGAACTGGATTAAGTATGTTGTAAATGTGCTGAGAGGAGCATTATGGGTTAGGCATAGAAGGAGAGGAAAGATCATGTGGAGAAAGTATGGCAGAAAGAATGGGGTAAAAATACATTATAGACATTATGCAAGAGGAATGACTGTATATACTTAATATGTTTGTTCTTAAATTGAGGTTGAGCAGGAACATTGCCATGTGCTCATGAGGTATGGCTTAGATTGTAGTTTGAAGGATTTTATGTTGGTATCTATCTTTAGTGACTGGTGTTACATAGTTTTGAGGCATGGTTTGAATATAGCAAATCTCCTGCAGAACTGTCAGATTTAGTTATGGCTAGTAGTAGTTTATTCCCTGATCTCATGTTTCTATTTGTGGAGTGGTGCTCAATGAAGTTATGCAGTGCTGGACAGTTTTCTGGATTAGAGGTAAGTTTGTGGACTGTACCAAGTTAAGAGTAAACAAGAGACTGTGGTAATTTAAGGCAATTAGGGTGTTTGAGTGCTAGGCAGACATTTTGAAGTGATGTTTGCTGCTAATTTTGCAACTTTACGCCAGCATTGTTCGAGTTTAAGTTTTGAGGAGATTTGTAGGTTGGTGAATATAGGGGAGGCATATCCTGGAGCAGAAAGTTGATAAGTTATGGCTCTTTTTTTCCCTTTGAGTATCAGTGAAATAAAACTTTTTTTTTTTGTAATCACTTGTACTATCTGTTGCTTAACTTTCATATGGTAATCTATGACAACACCTAGTAATTTGGTATATGATACTACTTTTTTTTCTATTATTGGCTGACATGACATTACTGAGAAGGGAATTTTCTGTAGATAGTATTGTTTCGTACTAAAGATACTTGGCTTAGTCTTGTTGGGATTTAGGAGAAGCTGAGAGCTGTCTAGCCAAGCTTCTATGGAAGAAAATGACTTCTGAGTTAATTTTTGCAAAGTAGAAAGGGTTTTGGCAGAAGTGATGAAGTTTGAATTGTCTGCTTACTGGACTATAGTGGGGCTATTGATTAATTGATGGATGTGATTAATATAACTGTTTGTATGGAATACCACAGGACTATAGTGGGGTGACTGCATGATTGATAGATGTGATAGATCTAGCTGCTTGTATAGAATGGCACAGTATTATATGTGTAATGTACTGATTTTATGTTTTTCTTGTGCTGTGACTCCTTGTGAAAAATGTTTGAATACGGTTTCCAGTAAATTAATGAAATACAGAAGCCAATGTTTTAAAAATAAATTTCATTAACAAAAACAAATACTTTAAAAAAATAATAAGCATTTAAGTATTTATTTACTTATTTACTTACTTTTTATTTATCAGCTTGTTCCTACAAGGCCTTTGGCTTATTTTCAGGGAGGGGACAAGGTGGTATTTAAACTGTGTATGGCTACACTACAAAAGAGTTTAAAACAATTGCTCTTATTTCACACTAGCATGCCAGAGAAAAAGTGCAAACATTTTAAAATGAATAAACAGTGAAATATTAAAAAACTGTAAAGCAAATAACAAGGTGTTACAGCGTGTACTACTCAGTTTTAAGGGATTATCTGATGTTGCCATTTTCATTCATTCCTCAAAAGATGGGTCTCAGATCCAATGTGGCCTGTTCTTCCAGATCCTCGGATCCAAACTCTCGAGCTTTTCCTTTTACCCATAATGCCCTGCCAACCTAACACACCTCAGATCTCATTTGGTGCTACTTAGCTACAGATGCAGATCCTCTCACTCTCAAGCTTTTAGGTGATTTCTTAATTGAAATACTGACTTTTGCTTAATTTTATTTTTTTCTATATTTATCCTACGGATTTCTTTCTCTCACCTATCTCCCTTGATTAGTGTTTAATTTCCCTACCATAATTTCTGCGTGGTTGTTACTAATTTATCAGTACTTGCCTTTAGTACCATTGCTGGTACTTTGATATCTAAAAATTTTTCTTCTACTCCACTCTCTAGAGTATTTCTTGACTACAATTGTTGGTAGACACATTCTAAATTTTCTTTTCTGGTATTAAAAAAAAAAGTAAAGTATTTTTTTTTTGTAGTTTTTGTTTTAGCTTCATTAGACCAGTATGGCTGATAAACCTACCAGCTTCAAAAAATGCATAACCTGTGGGCATAAAATACCAAACTCAAATGTCCACAGGGAATGCATATACTGTTTAGGAGCTGCACATTAAAATACAGACTACTCTTTTTGCACTGGTTTCAAGTCCAGGGCTCTCACAGGCAGGAGAAACAAGCTTGTTTTGAAGGGCCTTCTCCCTTAACCTTACACTTCTGCTTCTTCTGCTTCAGATGGGGCTCAAATCCCCTTGAAGAAAACTGATAACGGAAAGCCCAACTCAGCTTCCAAAGGTAAAGACTCTCATAAGAGGTTTCCGAATCCTACATCTTTTTTGGCTCCTTCCTGGGAGCTTTCTGCTAAAATATCAAAAAAGTCAGATCTGACCACCTCAGATCCATCTAGTTTGAAATTAAAATCACCTCGGATCCAGTCACGTCTTCCCCTACCAGATCTGGTCACATCTCAGCTACTGTCACCCTTCTTAGAGGGATCCGCCCATAGACATTCTAGACCTCCATCCTTCACCTCTTCTCTCAGGTCTCCTAGTAGTTTATCTGAGGCTGACATGGACATGATGATGAGGAAATTCCTTAGAGCTCAGATTAGAAGGGGGGTACTTCTGGCTCTACCTCACAGTGGATTTGTGAGCCAATCTATGACTACTACCCCTTTGGTCTCTCCTTCTCTGATCTGACCTACTGTTTTGGAGCCCTTGGATCTGAGACCCCTGGGGGTGTCCTCAATGGATCCAAATACCGTCTGTTCTTCAACTCCGGTGACCTCCATGAGTCATCCTGCTCCAAGCCTTTTGTAGCCAGAGGACTCTCAGAGCTGAAGTGTCGGCACCGGATCCAGGAGACTACAGTCAACTCAGAAGCTATCAGAGTCGTCTCTGCCCCATGGACTTTAGCACTGGACAGCTCGGGTCTGACTCCATCCTCAGATGGAGTGCTTGCTGGATTGCATGAGCCAATGGTTCGGGAAACATTAGCTCCTTTACCATCAACTTTGGTTTCCCCCAGATGTTCTGTCTTTGAGATTGTGGAGAAGGCCTTCTCTTTACCTAGAGAAAGGACATCCCTACCCTCCTCAGATCAGACAACTTTACCTCCTTTAGTTCTTTGCTCTGAGCCTTGTTCTTCCATTACACTGGGACAGCCAACCCAGTCAAGCCTCTAGTCAGTCCCTCAGAACTCCCTCATCTTTTCTGATATCTCTCCAAACCACTCCACTGATGAGGTCCTTTGGAAGAGAACATGTAAAAAGGAGACATCTATATTCCCCTCAGGAATCTGTCATGGAGGGCTCTAATTTTGATGAAGGGGATGGGTAACCAAAATCTCCACCTGACAATGTCTTATTTAGAGACATTCTAGAGCTCTTAAAACAGAAAGGTGACTGGTCTTCTGATATCCTTTCCCAAGAGGAGTTGGTGCTCTGGAGGCTTTCAGATCTGGACTGGCTACTTCTTGGGTGACTCCCCCAGCTGGTGAGCTTATAGATCTTGTTTCTTGCTGGTTGTGGAAGGAACCGGATACTGTGGAACTCATCCCTAATGTCCAGACAAAATTTTATCCCCTCTAAAGGACAAGACATACTGGAGCAAGGGTGTCCCAGTTGATGACATGGTTGTGGTTCCAGATGATGCCATGGTTGTGGCAGCAGCCACCAAAAAAGAGCTTGTGGAGCAGAGCTCTTCTGTCCATCCCCCTAACAGTAAGCCCAGGGCCTTGAACAGATTATGTAAGCATGTATACACTTCAGTGACTTTTGCTCTACAGTTGTTGAACTACCTGGCATATTTTAATAGATTACAAAGAGATTTGACTAAAGAACTCACCAAATTTCTTTCTGGGTCCATGCCTGTGGAGCACCACAATGGAGTCTCCTCACAACTGGCCACTCTTCAGTCGATATCTAATGCATCCATGAAGCTGATCTGCCATGCAGCAGTAGCAGCAGGTTCAGGCATAGCCATTAGAAGACATGCATGGATGTGACTAGTGACTTTGCTGAGCCCTTTAAGGCAGTCGGGGGGGGGGGGGCATCTGTCTCTGCACCAAAGAGCCTGGCTATCCATAAAAAAAGATTCCTGGTTTTAGAGAATTATATTCAGAGGTTATATCATACCATTTTACCAAATTCCCCCTACAAGAATGAAAAGAATCCTCAGTTTTCCACCCAATCAGAAGGAAGCAGCAGCATTAGAAATAGAAAAGCTGCTAGAAAAAAGAGTAATCCAGAATGTCCCTCCAGACCAGAGAGAATCTGGGACCTATTCAAAATTCTTCTTAGTGCCAAAGGACTTTTGACTTATCGTGGATCTCAGCAAAATGAACCAGTTTTTGCAATATTCAAGATTCTGGATGGTCACAGTTCAGGCCATTCTGCCTCTACTCCAAAAGGATGATTGGATGTGCTGGATAGATCTTCAAGATTCGTACTATTACATCAAAATGAACAGCTGCTCCAAAATATATCTGCACTTCTGGCTGGGAGCCAGTCATTACCAGTTCAGAGCATTGCTCTTTGGTCTCACCACAGCCCCCAAGGTGTTCACCAAATGCATGGCAGTGGTAGCAGCTCAGTTGAGACTGCTGGGATTCAGAGTGTTTCCATACCTGGATGACTGACTCCTAACTGCCCCAACCAGGGGTCTGCTTATGCAGGCAAGGGACTATTTGCTCCAGTTGTGCCTCCATCTAGGCATCACAGTCAGTTACAGCAAATCACAATACATACCTATGCAATGTCAGGAGTTCATAGGTGCTTGTCTTGACACAGTCAATTAGATAGTCTCTCTTCTTCCTCCAGCCCGAATCCAGACACTCAGATCCCAGGTCGGAAAAGTAATACAGCAGTCTTCATTCCAAGCTGGACTAATTTTACAAGCTTTGGGATTCATGGCAGCTGCTATCACCTTCGTCCCTCTAGCCAGGTTTCACGTGTGAATTTTGCAATGGACACTGTCAGTCCAGTGGTCCATTCTTCAAGATCCTTTAACTGCCCCAGTCAAGATCATATAAGCATGCAAAAGATATCTTCTTTGGTGGATTCATTCAAATGAGCTCTCCAAAGGTTGTCCATATGTTCTTCACTTGCCCATGGCCATGGTGACCATGAATGTCTCCCATCTGGGGTGGGGCGGGTAGTACTTGGGAAGGAGAGACCAAGGTATGTGGTCCCCCAAAGGGGCCAAGACACATATCAACATCCTAGAAATTGGAGCAGTCCTCCTAGCATTGCAATTCAGATGGACAATATGTCCATTATTTGGTACATCAACAAACAGGGAGAAACCAATTCTTATCTGCTTTGTCGAGAAGCATTGAGAGTGTGGCAATGGGTGATCTCTTCCAATCCTTTCTAACAGCAGTGCACATCCTAGAAAGAGCCAACTTGATTGGAGACAAACTAAGCAGGTTCATTCTGATGCCTCATGAGTGGTCTCTCAATGTCAAAGTAGCGGAGAGAATTTTCCATTGATGGGGCCAGTCATACTGGGACCTATTTTTGACTCCCCACAACAACAACTGCAGCAGGTTCATTGCCTTGATCCCTCTAATGGGGGAGTGACCAAGTGATGCTGTAGTCCATGACTGGCCCTCCGGTCTCCTTTATGCTTACCCACCATTACCTCTCATCGTCAAATTTCTACAAAAAGCATTCTGGTTAAAGAGCAGAGTTACCCTCATTGACCCCTTTTGGCCTTATCAGATTTGGTTCTTCTTCCTCTGGTCTCACCTTCTATATCTGTCCAGGATACTGGATCCTACTCCAGGCCTCCTGCCTCACTTGATAGGTATAACTTATCTGGCCATATCAGGCCTCAAACTGACCAGATGGTATCGCTAATTCCACTGATTGCTAGACAGTCAAGGCTTTCCTCCCCAGTCTGTCATATTTTGTTATCTTCTCAAAAAGCTTTTACTAGAAGCTTCTACTAGAAAGATTTAGAAAAGTAAATAGAAGAGATTTGTATTCTGGGCCATTAATAGGGATTTAAACCCCCCTTTCTGCCCATTTTCCAGGTATACTTGATTTTTAGCTTACATTTTCAGTGAAAGGACTAACTTCTCTGCTGTTAAGGTCCATTTGACTGACATTTCAAATTTCCATTTAGGTGAAAATAACTTTACTTTAGTTTCTTATAAACTATGTAAAGCCTTTCTTAAAAGGGTCTTTTTATGTAGAGCTCCACTAAAGGATCCTAGTCCTCCTTGGGATTTTGCTATTGTGCTTTAGGCCCTGACTCAAACTCCTTTTAAACCTTCAGCCAGGTCAGACCTAAAATTTGTCTTGGAAAACCCTTATTCTAGTCACTATCACATCAGCTAAATGAGTATCTGAACTCCAGGCTCTATCTTCCAAATCTCCTTACCTGTTTTTTCACAAAGACACGGCGTCATTGCAGACCAACCCATCCTTTTTGGCTAAGGTAGCTTCTGAGGCCAACATTAACCAGGCCACTAACTTCCCAGTTTTCTTTCCAAACTTTTCAAATAAGGGAGAGTACATGCTCCAGCTCTGGATGTGTATAGACAACTTCACTTTTTTTCTCCACAGAACCAAGGATTTCAGGAAAGCTAACAACTTGATTGTCTCTTTCTCTCCTAACAGATTGGGCAAGCCATTTTCAAAGTTGTGCTTGTCAGATGGTTAACCAATTGTATCTCCTTTGTCTATAGTAAAAGAAGATTATCCTGGTTTAAGCCTCCTAGAGCTCATTCCATGAGATCTATGGTGGTCTCCTCAGCTTTTTGGTCAAGGGCTTTCATAGATGACATGTGTGCAGCTGCCACTTGGAATAATGCTTATACCTTTATTGCCCATTACAAATTGGATTTGGTTTCCAGGAACAGAGCTGCCTTTGGGCCCGCAGTACTCTGGAATATCCCTCCATGAGGGCCACCAAAGGTTCAGCTAGCTGGGGACTCTCTCCCATCAGTTGAAGAATGAATGAAAATGACAACATCAAATAAAAAAGTTATGTACTCACCATAATGCTCCATCTATGTTGTCCGTTTCCATTCTTCCTCAACTTCCTGCTTACCTGCCCCCTTCTCTTTGATCCAGGAAAGACCTAACAGCTTTTCTTTGGAAACTGTTCCTTGTTTGAGCTGCACTTCTTTTTTACTTATTCTATCCTTTATTGTTTCCTTTAAGGTATTGTTCCTTTAGTTATAGGGGCAGCAAACTCAATTTGAGGCATGTTAGGTTGGTGGGGCATTACGGATAAAGGGAAGAGCTTAGGAGTCTGGATACGAGGATCTGGTAGAAGCAGCCAAGTTGAATCCGGGACCCATCAGTTGAGGAAGAATGAAAATGGACAACGCATATGAAACATTATGATGAGTACATAGCTGTTTTTTTTTTTTTTTGTTAACCTACTGCTGATGGCTTTGAAGATTCAAGTTTTCACACACTAGTACTGTCTCGTAAATACAATTGATGTGCTTGTCTTATCATTCTGAATTGCAGTTCACTTTTGTGTATTCAGCGCCATTAATTCAGATAAGTAATTCAGCTGGTGCCATAATAAAGTTATTTTAAAGCTTTTTTGCCTCCTTGGCTTTGAATCTTGGTGATATGATGGTTCTGATTTAGTAATAGATTCTTACAGTAAATATTCTTATACAAAATTGCGTGTTTTGCCTTAGCTGATTTGATCTGAGTGTCCTAATAAGATAGTGTAGGTTTCTTAAACTAAGTAGCCAAGTAAATAAGGGCCTAAAGGATAGCTTTCAACTAAGTTAAAGAGATAGTGAAGTATGAGGCTTTTTTTACTGTGTATGCTGAACCAGGAAAACCCAGCAGGGCAAGAATATTCAGAAGAAACAATTTAGGGAAAAAAGAAGTGTGGAATAGGGTGTATTATAGAAGATTTGGGGGGAAGTAATATTGCAGGAAATATATAAGCTTCAACACACTTGTATATATGTGTTGCATCTGTATTTATGGAGGTAGAACAATAGTCTCCAGCAGGCAGACAGATATGGGAAGCAAGAGTGCAGTTTGTGCATGTATGATAGAATCTGAAAATCACTCATAAAATTAAAGTATGAAGTCCATTGCATGGAAGATACTAGAACATTATAAGAACTATAAACTGTACTGTGTTTGTAGAAACCCAATTCTTTGCATTACTGTATACAGTTCTGATTCTGAAGGACTACAGGGTAGAATATGAAGACTCATTTCACATATGTGAGAGCAGGCAGTAGGCTAAAAATTGTGCAACCATTTACTTTGGTTTGGCAGTGGGTAGAATTTTGAATTCAGGTACCAGACTATCACTCAGCTTTGCACAGTGATAGCTGTCTCTTCTCCTTGTTCTCTGGTCCACAGACATCATGGTACAGCAAGGAAATGTGTTCAGCATGATGTAACTCTAATGAATTTTCAGTATATTGCGTTGTACTTAAGTCTGAATTCCTTAACTGTCAAGTTGCACTAGAATATGTCTTTGCAAATGCTATGTGAGTAGAGTGTTTTGTGTACAAAACCTTTAATGGCTTTCTGTACTTAGTTAGCAAGCATTCCACTAATTTACATTTGTACATTAAACCTTACTGTCTTTCTGTGCTTATACTCTACTTCTACTTACTCACCGTGGCTGTCTCTGAAAATGGTCAATGTTGATCAGTGCACTACACTGGTAAACAAAGATAAATAAGTTGAGGAAGCTGGAGGTGATGGAGATAAAGTGCCTGCGACAAGTGGTAGGATCCACACTGGGGGACAGATGAAATAAGGGCATCAGAGCAGAAGCCAAAGTAGCTCTGATTGCAGAGAAGGTCAAAGAGAACAGATCATGGTGGTTTGGGTACATGTACAGAAAAAGCAGGAGACAATCTGGTGAAGAAGATTTGGGACTGGCAAGACAAAGACAAGGGGAAACAAGGGCATCCAGAAGAGAGATGGGGGAACTGTGTGAGAGGAGACCTGCAGCAGTCATGCTTGAGTGTCGAAGACGGTTGGAGAGTGGCACTTAACTGAGAGAAACAACAATAGTTGACATGACACCCCAACCCCATTTAGAAAATGAGAAAAAAAGGGGTTCACACCTCAGTAGTCTTAGTTTCATCATCTTCATCATGCAGAAATTGGGAAAAAGGGGGTTGATGATGAAGATGATGATGATGATGAAACTACTGGGGTGTAAACTACACCCACTGTGTTGTGATATCACTATACATAGCTCTTTACACCTGGTGTGTGTTTGTGCTGGGTGCAGAAAGGTATAAGAATGCATAAACTAAACCTGGGGCCTGGACATTGCCTCTACGCATCCATGAGCACTTTAGGGCTTGGTCACAGTATAAACTTAGCTACTCCAATGAAAGCACTTAAACATATGAGCTTTAATGTGATTCATAGAGTTTAGCATGTCATGCTTAATGTGCAACTTCATAAATCTGACCAAACCTTTGCCATTTTGAATACCACCGGGCTCCATGTTTTACACACAAAGGTTGAGGGAAAGTACAATGAAGTAACAAGGTTTATAAAAGGCAGATATAGCTTAAAACTTCTTAAAAAATAGCAGTTATCAGTGGATTTCAGTGTGACATCTTCTGAATAAGCCTTGGATTTACTGGCAAGACAGGAAATGTTATGGCAATGTATTTTACTTACAAATATTTTGAATGTGAGAAGTACCATATTCAGTACTGTCTTCATTACTTTTACATGTGTAGAGTTGGTCACTGCAGACAGTGGTCTCTGATAATGGAAATACTCAGGACCACTCCACACACAATCTTCCTATAACGGAGTATTGAAATACACTAGAAATTAATTAATAATCATTTCCCCCCAACCTTCTAGCAAAGTCATATAGGTCTACATTTCACTGTGCACAGTCTCACAGATACTAGAGGAGATGAATGCCTAACACATACTGCAAAGAAAAGGCAAACTTAGAAACTATAGGCAGTGCGTCACTGTTCTTCTGCTGTTATTTAATTATTTAAAGAAGTGCATGACCCAGAACTGATTGCACTTATACAGAATACAAAATTGTAATTATTTGAAAAGATGTATTCACATATTAAAAATGTTGATTCAGCAGGGTACAAGACACAGGAGAGACACCACCAGTCCTGAGGAGAATTGCATATTCATGGATGCACTGAGAACATATGGAGAACATATGGAAAATGAAAAGGGGGGCTAAGACATGGAATGAAGTAATGGAATCCGTATATGTCTGACATAAATGCTATAGTGGGAAGGAATTGCACCTTGACATAGTGTAGGGAAAAAACTAATGACATGGTGGGAGGTACCAGGACAGAAGCTTGGCAGAATGCCATCGTCCATAGCAGCACTCATGGTGGCCCTTCCACACTGTGAACTCTATGATGGTTGAGGAGTACCTTCGCTCTTTAATGGATGATAACCTTGATGCAGGTGAGAATGCTGCAGGAATAATTTTAGGTGGTTCTGACACCAGTTCTTTCAGACAGTACAGTATGCACTTTGGTAGAGCAGAAGATTAGTGTTTGGCTTGATTTGCTAATTTCAGGCTAGATACACTTGGCAAGGTATCCATGTGCATATAACTCTTGCATGTTTCCTTATCAGATAGTCCATCAACATCAAATGTAGTACAATCTCGGCAGAAATTGGGTGGTAAATGTGAATATCACCGAAACTCTGCAGAAATTGAGTGGTAAGTGTGAATATCATGCCTTTAAGAAAAAAGCATATATACCTGTCACAAGTCACATTAACCACATATTGATCTCATGCTGTGCTGCACCACACTAGGCTGATGCTGACAACAAAACAGCTGTGCATGATAATGCCATAGTTGTCATTCTCATGACACAGCCTCAGGACAGTGGCACACAATTGCAAAGTGGCAAGGTCCCGCGCCCCACAGCAGATCAATAATTATGTAGGCAGTGACACAAGCTCATGCTCTTAGCATAATGAGGAAATATCATTACAAAGGAAGAACATCACAAGCTCAGCACCTGTTTTCTTGTGCACAGCCTGAATCCCTTGATGAAGAAACTACCTTTTCAGAGGTAGCAGTACTGACAGTAACACTTGCAGACAGTGGTGCCAGATGAGGACATATTTACAGTTAGCTTTAGAGACATGCAAGGCCTTGTCTGTCCAGGAGCTACTGCCACTAAGAGTCAGGTAGAGTTGGTTAGAGTACAACAAATTCACAAGGAATGGTGGAGGCCAGGGATAAAGCCATGATGACCATCATGCATCTGTCAGCCTCCATATGCACACTGGTAAGGTGTTACTAGACACACATTGGAGACACAGCTGGATATAGACAAGGGAGTTTCTGCATGTATGGTGACACTTAGACCATATACCACATGTATGCCAAGAAAGTGCTGCAGGCATTTGTGTGGATTCTTAGACAAAGAATGCAGTCAAGCCTCATCACATTTCCACAGCACATGCTAGAAACTTTCAGTCAAGGTCTAGGTTCTTCAGCTCTGTTAGTTTAGTGTCAAGACTGTTCCCTGCAACCATCAGATCCTGTTATCGCACCAACTCAACAGCAAGGTCTCAGATGCCAACAATTGCTCACAATCTCTGTGACCATCACCCACACTATCTTTGGGGGATATCTTATATGACATCTTCCAAATTAAGTTAAATTTTGAAGATCATTAACAGAGAATGCTGCACTTATTTGTTGTACCTGAAAGAAAGGAAACAGCAAGGGGCAAAAAACAGCAGTACCAATGACATATTTGCTGATTAAAAATAAACTAATTTTGTTTTAGCAGTTAGATACAAATTCAGTAAGCAATTTTGCAGTGAAATACTTAGAGTAGAGCCTAAACTTTATTTATAACACCTGCTCCTTTATACTTCATGCAAAGCCTGCCAGTATAACAAGTACTTGTGTCACTGACGTCTTGACCACTGTACAAGTGAGTGACCAATGCACGTGTGTGTCATGTGTAAAAATGTCTAATTTGCAGTGTAAGTTAACTGTGTACCTCACAGCATAGCCCACGGGTAACTTTTCACTGTCACATAATGAATTTCATGCCCTGTAGTTGTGAGCTAGATGACATCTGTTCACCTACTCTGCACAAGCCTCCCAGAGGGATTGCCATGCTACTGCCATCAGCTGGTCACCTTTGCTATAACAAGCGATAGAGGAAATTGTACTGTCACTATCTGTAACTGCATGTGGCATTTGCACACCAGATCGATGCATAATTATGTTGTCCAGAATGTGGCATGCAGTAAACATCTTGCATGCAGCTACAAGTTCATACTCATGGCCCTCCCAGACTCATCCAGGTGATGGAAATGGGCATTGAGTAAGCTAAAATGACTGTCTATGTCAAGGACGAGATGGTGTTAAAACACTTCTCAGCAGCTCCTTGAAGGTTACAGACAGGTGTCATTAGCCTAGGTTTGAATGGATAGCCTGTGTTATATGGAAAACAAAACAGGGAGTGGACACATAATAAAACAGGAGGTGCTTACTCAGTACTGTCTTTGCCTCTATATAGATGCAGAAATAACAGTGGTTAACATTAGAATAGTTTGCACTTACCAACTAGGGTGACCATCAGGAATTCTACCATGCAGGAGGAAGTGGTTCAGTGAATTTGTTTGCCAAGTGTCAAGATGCTGGACCAATGTGTTAGTAATGCACCCTTATGCATAAGACACTACTTGGCAGTTGATAGCATGGTAGCCATTCCTTTTTTGGAACTGTTTCTCCCATGGTCCAAACGGAGCCCTATTAGGAACATGCATTCCATCTGTCACATCAAGCACCTCGGGAAGTGGGTGATTTTGTAGAGGACATGCATGGCATTGGCTCTGTCCTTTGGTGACTCAGGGAAGTACATGCCCTTGGCATACGTGGATGTTGACATGTTGACAAATTGCTGCAGTGTCCTTGAGGCAGAAGTCTGCGAGCTACTTATTGTGTTCCCATTTTGTCTCTGCGAGCTACCTATTGTGCTTCCATTTTGTCATTGAAAGGTTCTTATGGCAAGTATAGCTTGGGCTGTACATACCATGGCATCCACAGATATAGAAAAGCCACATTTCACATTTATGGGTCATAAAAACTTACCAAACTCATATTATTTCCATGTCCACTGTAAACCTGTCTAATAATTCCTGCTCAGCAAAGTTGAGGTGAATTATCTCTTATCTGTATCTTCTTCTACTACACCTACGAGCACTGCTTTGTACAGACAGGGCAATTCACAGCAGAACACAGACAGGCTTGAAGCAAAAGTGAGCATCTTCATAGACTGCATGGTGGAAAGAGAAGGAGCAGATTCGCTTTTTATAACCGATGTGCTTATGTCTCTGTTGCTCATTATCAGTCACCTTATGTGCATAAAAAAGTCCGAATATTTTCACACATTTCTTATTTTCTTCTCATTGTTACCTCATTTGCATAAGACTGTCTCAAACCTGTTGTGAGAACTTTCCTTTGGTGCAGCATAGGTGATGTGCGCTTTTTCACAGCCCATGCAAGCATCCACTGGGCTTAAGTGTAATGGCTGTCAGTACCACCAACAGTGATATTCTTTGTTTTGAGGAAAATCTAAGAACTGTAAGTCTTTTGCTTTCATTTTTTTAATGTTGCAATTAAGAGATGAGCCAAAAGCAATAAAAGTGAGACCATACTTAAAGCATGGTGTAAACACATCTAGGGGAATGGCTGCCCTGGCTTCAGGAGTTAAATATGTTAGATATTTTATATGCTGCTATTTAGCTGATTTAAATTGTTTTCTTTGTAAGCCTAAATTTACTGCATCATCAGTTTGGATGTATAGATGCATTTGTTCCTTAACATTTGTCAATGGTATGCCATTAGGATCAGAAATTATTGGGGAAGGAGTTTTTAAAATGCCTTTTATTGTAAACTTTCATTTCTTATTGTTTCTTTTTCTAATAGTTTTTAAGACTTGAGTGCACTTTAACTAATTTTCTCCTTTTTCAGATCTGGAAAAGGGTCCCCCTCAGAATTTTTTATTCTTTTCAACTAGAATGATGTATCATTTTAAAATAGCATTATGGTGTCTTTTTTCTTGCAGCTTATTATTTTTTGGGGGGGGCACAGTAATGTGGTAGCTATAGCTGCTGCCTTACAGTACTTAATTTGTTAGTGCAGCTCAGTTCTTGGGTTGTCAGTTCACTTCCCATCTGATGCACCTTCTGGACAATGTTTTCCTGCCCTCCCTCTGTTCTGTTGGTTTTTGCAAGGTGCTGCACTTTTCTTCCATATCACACAGATGTGCACATAGGTGAATTTCCGATCCTCTAATGTGCCTATAGGTGGATTCTGTGTGTATGTGAGAATGTGCACATTCTGCAGTATACTGTCGTCACATCCAGAGTTGGTCCTCTGGCTTGTGCATGTTGGTTGAATGGATGGGTTTGGCTCCCCTGTAACCCTGAGTAGGATAGTGTGCATATCAGAAAAAAATAATTATTGAAATATGTTTTAATTGCTGTTCCATTGTGAAGATAGTGTATCTGCAGTCATCCCAGTCAGTAACACCAACAAACCTTTTAATTTTAAAAGTTTTTATGGTTCCCTCTAAGTCAGCCTTTTCAAATCCTTATATGAGCATTCTTCAGAAGTTCACAGTGGAATTTAAAAACTGCTTTTCAGTAGGACATGGCTTTTCTATACACACCCCCAGCACAGGGTGCCTCGCCCCCTTTCTGAATAAAGTTGCCTGTATGGGCAGTGCACTTGATGGAAGGGAAGATTTCCTCTGTAGTGACTTCCACTGAACAAGGCACACCTTGACATTCTGTATCAGTTGGAGCATGTCTACTGAACTAATAAATTACTGCTGTTCTGATACACCTTGTAATACACTGAAAACATGTTCAATGTTTAGAGATACTGGTATATCAGTATTTATGGCAACAGAAATAATGTTGAGTTTGAAACATCTTTTTTCATTCTTGCATGTGTGACGAAGTGTTACAACACACTCCATATACTTTGGCCTTGTCTAAGCCAGTGGATTACTTGCTTTTCAGTATCCAGGCATTGTTTAAAATTTTTTCTGGGTTGTTACATTTATCCTCTTAGAAAATTCAGTTGTCATTAAGACACTGTGCATACACCATAATTACTCAATGACTTTCTATAGGACTAGTTAGAAAGGGTGTTGTTATAGTGAGCAGTGAGCTTATCAACCAGACTAGATTTTGATACAGTGGTTTTATTTTTAATAGGTATGTTTATTGCTTAGATTGGGCGGGTGCAGTGGTTAGCATTGCCACCTCACAGCAAGAGGTTCTCTGATTCGATCCTTGGCTGGGGCGCCTTCTGTGCGGAGTCTGCATGTCCTCCCTGTGGTCGCATGGGTTTCCTCCGGCTGCTACTGTTTCCTCCCACATCCCAAAGACATGCTGTAGGTGGATTGGACACTCTAAATTGGCCCTAGGTGTGATTGCGTGCATGTGTGCCTTCTGTGGAAGGTTGGGTGCCGGGCTGGCAACTCAACACTGTAAAAACTCCACTGCCAATCATAAGCAGACAGGTGATCTGCTGTGGCGACCCCTAACCGGGAAAAGCAGAAAGAAGAAGAAGAAGATGTTTAGTGCTTAGATTGTATGATGTTGGATTACCTCTGTCTGCTGAACTCTGAAATGTATGGTTTCTGTAAAAGCACTGAGCGCCACTCAGTAGGAACAGCTATCATGTCATCAGAGGTGGAACAAAATATAGATTTTCTTTCCTATGATGACCTCTTCAACAGCACTTAAGCACTGCAATGTTTCTTATCAGGGATGCTGACATATCAGATGTGCATTAGCATCTGTCTTTTGGGGAACTGATGTCTCACCTCTGATTTTTGTGAGCATTGGCTATTTTCTTCTAATGTTTCTTGTAATTTATGCCAGTAAATAGCTCCATCCTCAACCATCTGGAAGTCTGCAGGTGCTTCTTGTTTTTAAATTTACTAAAATAAAGCCACCATGTTTCTCTACTGCATCCTCAGAACCAGTTTCTTTTCTAGGTATATCTGTCATGACAGTGTGCTAATCTGTCACTCATATCCTGTGTTTTTAAATAATAGTATATATTTGTCCTTTAGTGCAGTGGCACATACCTCCCCCCCCCCAAGATGGGTGAGCTGGCATCAGCCACTCACTGCCA
The DNA here is from genome assembly GCF_019279795.1 of Protopterus annectens. Lineage (NCBI taxonomy): Eukaryota > Metazoa > Chordata > Ceratodontiformes > Protopteridae > Protopterus > Protopterus annectens. The sequence goes on along the minus strand of NC_056725.1, from coordinate 609,252,557 downwards.
TCCTCCCTGGCAGTCACTCAAACACTGGAGTCTCTGATTCTTGGTCATCAGGATCATAGTCAGGGCTTTATCCTTCTGGACCATGGAGCCAACATGAGAAACAGATATTTCATATGTATATCAGTGCTTATGTCTAAATCTATAAGGTAGAGATTTAAAGTCCTTTTGCAACACTACTACTGCGGGACAGAGACACAGGGAACTAATCTAAGGGGGCGGCGAAAGCCAACACATTCTGGCAAGACTTATAAATGCAATCGGGCAGATAGCCTAGTACCTACCTACCTATGAACACCGTCCACTTGTAGGCCACCCTAAATGTTTTTTTCTCATCTGTCTTTAGTAGTTATGAATTTCTTATTCTGTTTAGTTTAAGCTCTGATGTGATTGATTATATATCAGCAGCTTTACTTGCTTTGCCACTGTAACCAGAATTCTCGAGTATTTAGTACATTTGAAATTAAAAATTTTAGTAGTAATAACATTAAATTGAATCCCTTTACAGTTCATGCATTTCACCCATACATTTAATTGCAAAATGCCTGTATGTTTTAGGATGACCCGAAAGAGGACTCATTTAATGGACAACCATTTGAAATGTCAGGACTTGGTAGAGTGAGCCCCAAACATGGAGATTGAATGGCTGAAAAATAAACTTACATATCCTAAGCCTAAGATGGCTATTTCTCAGAATATCCCCTTTTCTCTGAGATATAACAATCTCAGAGTTGGTATATATAAGCTCGGCAAAAAAGAAGTTTAAGAGAGAAGACTGATCTTTGAGATTTGCACTTTTCCTCTGTTTTCAGTCTTTTTTTCCTAGGCCTGTTGGCACTCAGCCTCAATAATGTGCTCTTCAGCTGGGAGCTCACTGGCTGGATCACCCATATAGCCAGTCAGTGGTGGACCTTTGTCACCCATTTTGCTAATAGATATGACATTCAGTATGCCAGTGTTCACGCAGTTGTTGGGGTCAGTTCTGTAATTTAAGCTTGGAGTAGGCTGCAACAGAATCTACTACTGTAAGATTAAAATAAGAAATATTAGCAAGTTGTTATCAACATATATATTGCTGAATTCTCATGAGTAATAAAATATAGGTGTAACTCATAAAACAGTTTTGTATAATAAAGGTGCTTATACAGTTTTTTAGCATCCTTGTCAAAGGCAGTGTATATGAAATTGGAGCATTAACCAACTTTCCCATACAGTTAATTTAAAAGCTGTTTTGAGATGTGTCTTTTGCCTGTACTCTGTTCATTTTTGTCATTGCACTGTTTAATGTATGCTTTACAAGTTTACAGCTTTACGCTGAATGCCACTAATACCACCATACTGCATAACCTGAAGCCTCCTGTTTATACCTGAGATGTAAGCTGAAATGTTTTGAAAAGTGAAAATCTTTCTACCAGCAATCAAAACTAATTACATAACAAAACAATATGCACCGGGGAAAAAACTTAAAGAACACCTTTTGAAAATCTGCAAATGTCAGTGCTTCAGTTTCCCAGATTAAAATGATCATTATTCTAGCTGCTTGCGCAAAATGTAATCCAGTAATTCAATATTCGTATTTCTTATTACTCCTGTTTATACTGATGATGGACTACATCGTAAACAAATTAGAGGGGACAAATCAACAAAAGCTGTTGTATGCAGGATGATGTGGCACTACAGCTAAACTCTGAACAGGAACTTCAGGTACTGATGTGGGACCAGAATGCAAAATTGAAGCCACATGGGATGAATCTGAATACAGACAAGACAGTTGTCATGGTAGCAAATAGGAGAAATCAGAATAATCTAGAAGCTGAGCTAGAAGGGAAATAGTGAAATAGGTCAAATGCTTTAAGTATCTGAGAGGGGTGAATGAGGAGAAGGGAAAGCTGAATGAGCAGGTCAAAGTTAGAATCAGAGGTGCTGCAGCTAACTGACACAAAGTGCCAGGATAGTATGTGTTAGAGGAATGCTACAGAAGCTGAAATGGAAGGTGTGTGCAAAACAGTGGTACGTACAGTGCTTCCATATGGCACAGTAACCAGGGCAGTGACAGCAGAGCAGCTGAGGAAGCTTCAGGTAACATGAAGTGCCTGAGACAGGCAGTAGGGTGATGAAGTGGCTGAGATAGGTAGTTCGGAGATGAAGTGCCTGAGATAGGTAGTAGGGAGATGAAGTGCCTGAAATAGGTAGTAGGGTGATGAAGTGCCTGAGATAGGTGGTAGGGTGATGAAGTGCCTGAGATAGGTAGTAGGGTGATGAAGTGCCTGAGATAGGTGGTAGGGTGATGAAGTGCCTAAGATAGGTGGTAGGGTGAAAACTGTTTAACAGATGAAGAAATGAGGACATCAAAACAGAAGTCAAAGTCACCCCATTTGCAGAAGAGATCAAGGAGAACAGATTATGATGGTTTAGTCCCCTGTATTGAAAAGCATAAGATGATTTAGTAACACAGATTTGGCAGACACCAGAAGAAATCAAGAGGAGAAAAGATAGTCCAGGGAAGAGCTGTCCAGATTATATGTGTGAGAAAGAAGACCTGTGAAAGTTGGGCATGTTTGCCAAAGTTGGAGGGAGAGTGGCACTAAATTGAGAGACATGGCAGTTAAGGTGACACCCCTACTCCTTAAAAATGAGAAAAAGAGAATTAATGATGATGATGATAATGAATAAATTATTATTTTTTTTTTAACAATTCTACACCCTGAAAACTACTGTGCGTATGATATAAATACAGTTTTTTCTTTCCTTTTACTTTTCCCTCTTTTAATAGAATAGCAGCAAACTTCTTAAAATTGATGCATAAAACAGAACAAAAATATTAGCATCCTTTTTATTATTTATTTATTTATTTTATTTTACATTTGTTGACCGGGCTAGTCTAGCTGGATATATGTCTATTTTCAGTAGAGGCCCGGGGAGATAAGCTCCAATCAGTTCAGATGAAGTTCACATATACAGCAGTACATATTTAAATTGCAAAAAAAAGAAAATTTTATTTATGTGGTCACACATTTATAAAGTATAATAGAAAAAAAATGAAAATATCTAACTAGGCTTAGTACAATTACTAATGAAGTTACAATTTAATGTTCAAAAGATTAAAAGCTAAAAAGTAAAGTATAAGTGTAGATAAAAGGAAGATAAAAAAGAAGGTAATATGATGTAGCAGTTGAGTAATACATCTAGTAGTACAATATGCTACCTTTTGAGAATAAGTAAGAAAAATATGGAGAGGTAGAATAGAGGCTGTTAAGATGAAATTGTTGCAGAGATGAGAAGGTAAAGTTGCATCAAGTAACAAGAGCATGATGGTCAGTCAGGTTTAGTACAGGGGCACATCCAATGTGTTTTGAGATAGAGCTTAAGTTTATTTTTGAACAGAGTAGTAGAGGGAAGTGTAGAAAGTTCAGAGGGAAGTAGATTCCAGGTTTTTCCGACAGTATTAGAGAAGAGAGAGTCTCCAGCTCTATTGCTTGATTTGTTGATATTTATAAGAAGTTTTTGTGAAGATCTTAGGGACTTCAGGTTATAGTAGGGGTGAATAAGGTTAGATAGGATGGGTGTCTTGGCTGGTTGATGAAGTATTTTATGGGCGATGGCAAGTTGACTGAATTTCAGTTGCTGCTGTAATTCAAGCCACCCTAGTTGCTTTAGATTAATGCAGTGGTGTGTTCTGTAAGGGTTACCTGTGGCAAATCTGGCTATACTATTGTAGGAGTTTTCTAGTTTCTTAAGGTTATTTTTTGACAGATTAGTAAATATGGGTGAGGCATAAAAATAGTGGAAATTAGATGGGTGTGGGCAATAGTTATTCTGGTTGCAGGAGTTAGGAAAGGTTTGATCCTATAAAGAGAGCCTATTTTTTTATTAGTAGTTTTCAAAGTGATGTTGATATGGGTGTCAAAGTTAAGGTTGTTGTCTATGGTGATTCATAGCAGTTTGGTAGTAGGATCTTGGGATATAAGAGTATTATTATTGGATGTAATAGTGAAGTCTATTGGGGGAGATTTACTGGTATGTGTAAAAAGGAGAAGTTTAGTTTTTTTTGGGTTTAGTAAGAGACGGCGTTTTGTAAACCATAATTCTACAGAATTAAATACGTCTTGTGTATGGCAGTGAAGTTCAGTTACAGAAGTGGCTGAGCATATAAGTGTAGAGTCATCTGTGTATTGTATACATGTAGCTTGGGGAACTACTTGGTGAAGGTCATTGATGAATATAGAAAACAGGAGAGGGCCCAATATGGATCCTTGAGGGACACCAATATTAACAGGTAGATGGGTAGAAAGAATGGTGTTCCAGAGCACAGCTTGATGTCTGTCATTTAAGTAGGACTGGAACCATTTTATAGCTAGATTGTCAAGTGACACAGATTTGAGAATGTTTATGAGTATATTGTGATTTACCATGTCGAAAGCCTTGGACAGGTCAATGAAGAGTGCAGAGGAAAGCTTGTTAAGGTTGCGGTTTTTGTTAATGGTTTCTTTAAAGGAGAGGAGGGCAGTAGTAGTGCTGTGAGAAGGTCTGAAACCATGTTGGGAGTTGGAAAGCAGGTTATGATGGAGAAGGTGGTCTAGCAATTGCCTGTGGATACATCTTTCCATAATCTTAGATAAAGGAGAAAGTAGTCTCCCCCCTTATGAAGGGGAATAATATGAGAGACTTTCCAAAGTTTAGGGATATATCCTTCAGTGATGGTTCTATTGATGAGAATGGAGATGGGGTAAGCAATAGATTTGGCTGCTAATTGTAAGTATTCTGCAGGTAGTTGGTCAGCAGAGGGAGTGCTTGGTTTGAGTTTTCGGATCAGGGTGAGAATGAATGCTGTTGGGACAGGTTGGAAGTGAAATGGAGGTGGTGGGTTAGTGTCAGAATTAGATAAAGTTACATTTTGAGGAGAGAGCTGACTGGCAAGGGTTTGAATTGCATTGGTGAAAAAGGTATTAAAAGCATTAGCAGTTTGTTTGGGATTTTCCTTGTCAGTACCTTGTGGGTTAGGTGTGATAGATGTGTATTCATACACTGAAGAAGGCTCTTTAAGGTATTTGCCGAAACCGGTCTGTTTAATAGAACCTACTACTTTTATTAAAGTATTTTTCACTATTTCAACGTGCCTTGTTTGCTGGTCCAATTTTTGTTTTGTGTATTTTCCCTTTAGGACCCTGCAGCTGCCGTACTCACAGAGGCTGCATCATTTTCGGTCTGCATGTCCTCCCCACGGTCGAGTGGGCGTTCGAAAGACATGCGTTGAATGGGTGTGCCTTCGTTGAAGGTTGGGCGTCGGGCTGGCAACTCGACACCATAAAAAAAAAAACAACTGCCAATCATTAGCGGACCGGAGTTCCGCTGTGGTGACCCCTAACTGGGAAAATCCAAAAGACAAACAACATGGCAATCTTAGAGATAGTATATACAAGTTCAGGAGGTGCAGGGGAGGCTTTTCTCTCCTGCAAAAACAAAGTTTAAAGAGGAAAAACAATATTCGAGATTCACTTTTTTTTCTTGGATTTTTAATCTTTTTTTTTTTTTTTTTTTTTTTTTTTTTTTTTTTTTTTTTTTGATCTGTCGGATTCAACGTTATGGGTGCTGATATTTCAGTAGGGAGCCAAGCCACAGCATGAAAGTTGTTGGTAGCTCATAGCTTTAATCCTTTGCAGTAAACTCCTAGACTCTTTGGACTTGATTATTGGTTTGCTATTGTATTATCATAAAGAATGCTTTATTTATTTTGGCTTTTTAGAAAGGGTATTCTAGGAAGACAAGAGCTGTATTTCCCTCATCATACATAATCTGATGTGATAAATTTGCACAAGTATAATTTTCCAATTTTGTGGAATGAGCAGCCTTAGATCAATTACTTTTTATAATGTGAAAACTTATATAGAGTTACTAATCTCTAGAACCTCCTTCCCCAGTACAGCGACAGTTGATATGGTTTCAGCTGAACTATAACAGGGTACTTCTTGTTCTTGATAGGACTGTCATTTTTTGTATTATATTATAACATTTCAAAGCTGCTGCTGATTTTACATTAGTAAGTGTTTTTGTCAACAAATCTGTGTTGAAACACTTAGTCTTTTCTAACCTTTAGTTTTCAGTTGAAAGTCAAACTTGACAAGGCTCTTTTGGAATGTGGGCGTTATTCTTTTTTCTACTGCTTTCTAGTTCTCCTTATAACAGTAAGATTGTTACTTGCCTTCTGATAATTCTGACTACAGGTGTCCATATTAAGTCATAAGGGATTAAAAGTATGCTTACAAAGCAGGTTTCTTTCCTTAGGTCTGCATCAAATTAGTACACTCTTAAAAGGCATGCTTGGTTCAAGGGATAGCCTTGTGGAAGTAAAGGTTTTAGCTATCTTTAGGGTTCTCCCAGTGTCACCAAGCTCTTTTTGGTCATGAAGTTCATGTTTTTTTTTTTTTTTTTTGTAGGATCCAGACAAAATGGTTAAACAAAGGAAAACATATCCAGTATGCTTAATGTTAGTAATGAAATCTATTCTATTCCTGTGGTCAGGGTTAGAGAATAACCTTACTATAATAGCAAACCTTTTACACAGCATTCTTGCATTTGTGGATTTTCTTTTACAGACCTTGTGAATTGAATAGAAGCAAATCAGTCTACAGAGAAATCCCAGATTATTTAAAGAATTGTATAAATCACTGAGCTTGGATTGCTGTAACTTCGGTGATGGTGCTGCGGTAGCATTGTCGCCTCACAGTAAGACGTTGTCCTGTTCGATTCTCAGCTAGAGCATCTTCTGTGTGGAGACATGCGTGCATGGGCGTACCTTCGTTGAAGGTTGAGCGTCAGGGCTGGCAACTTGGCATGTAAAAATCTACTACCAATCATTAGCAGACCGGAGTTCCGCTGTGACTACCCCTAACCGGGAAAAGCTGAAAGACACAACAACAACTGAGCTTGGATTGCTACAAACCTTCATAGGATCATAATTCTTTACTAGGCTAATGACCACAAGGGCCGTTTCAAGCCTAGTCATGCATCCAAAAACTTTGACAAGTTCTGCTACCCTTGATAAGTGTAAGCAGGGGCTTGGGAGGTGAAACATGGATGGCTGTGTCCGTTAGAGACATAGGTGCCAATCCAGGGATGAATTTTCTGTTTCGTATCCAATTTTGTAACTTACACTTGAATTGGGTTAGGGAGCAACTCTGCTTCACATAGATAGGGAGCCTGTTCCAGAGAATGGGTTGTCTATGGGATACATACCTGTCTGTCCAGCAGGTCCTCTTTATATCATAGGCAAAGTTTAAGTCTTTAGAATTGGTAATTCTGGTCTTGTTTGTTTTGTGGAGATGCAAGAGGTTCATTAGAGTGTGGTCTAACAACACCTTGTATGCCAGGCATAGATCTCCCCTCAATAGTCTGTAAGAGAGAGAATACAGTGATAGGACCTTGAGGTGGCCTGCATAGGGCATGTTACTTACTCCCTGTATTCTTTTATTCTGTGGATGTTCCAGTTGTTGGATATACGTGGTTAGGTGCATACCAAAGGGGGAATTTTATTCATTGATAGGTCTGATGAATGCCAAATATCATGAAACAATGACTTCTTTGCACCTAGATGCCATACCTTTGTTTATAAGTTGCACAATGATTTCCTCACTACTGTAGACACATCATGCAAAGGCTAGATTACTGTTTATGTACTGGTCAAATCTTAGGAGTGTGTTGTCAGTATGATAGTTACCAAGGGTGGATGACTTCCCAAAAGATACTGTTATGCATTTCTTGCCATTTAGTTTTAGTCCATGGCTCTGGCACCAGTTGTTTTTCTGTGTCAGCCTTTCCTGGAGAACATTTGCGCCAGTAGGTGATTCAGTGACAGCTCCTAATTTGCAATCATCTGTAAATTTAGTCAGCCAGAGGCCATTAACATTGGCCTTGTTTTCAGAGAAGTAAATGCCAAAAAGAAGCGGTCCCAGGACTGATATCTGAGGGACTTTGCTTGTGACTGGCCTCTTTGTAGCGGTGGACTCCCTAAGTCTAGCTTCCTAGGTCCTGTCTGTGAGCCCAACTGGCTATCCACCGGGTGACATAAGGGTTTGTACCTAACATCTTAAGTTTGTCAACAATGCCTGAGTGGGGGATTGTGTCAGATGCCTTAGCCAGGTCAAGGTAGGCAATGTGAGCCAGTTTGCCCTTGTCCAGTGCTGTGGTGACCTTCTCAAAGATGTCCACTAGGCTGAGTAGGCATGATCTGCAGTTAATGAAGCCAAATTGGATTGGGTCCAGTGTCTGGAGGTTTCCTATGTCATTACTGATAATTTTCATGATAATTCTTTTTCATGGTTTTGCATATGAGACTAGTGAGACTTATGGGTCTTTAGATGGCTCACCTTTGTCCAGAGGGATGACTGTTGCTGTACTCCATTACTGAGGCACAAAGCCTGTTTGGAGAATACAGTTCAATAGTAATTCCAGAGGGACTGATAGCTCATATTTCATCCTATTTCGAAGACATTCTGAGATAGCATCTGGGCCTATTGATGCAGAGTTCATGGCCTTAGAGAGAGCATTAAGGACCTGTTCTGTAGTGATAGCAGAGGGAGTTATATTTGATGGTATTTCCTGAGGGAAGGTTGAGGGGAGAGAGGGAAAAATTTGGAGCTGAATTTGTCAACCAATTAGGTTTGTTATATCTTCTGGCTCAGTATATGTGGCTCCATTCACAATGAGCTCTGCACACAATTGTGAATTGCCTCTGAATTTGCAGACATAGCTAAAGAATGCCTTGTGGTTGATCTTGGCCTGGGAGGCCAAATTTACCTCAAATTTGGCTTTGCTAGACTTTATTTGTCCTCTGAGTTCCTTGTTTAGTTTGATGAGAGTGCTTTCATCCTGCTGGGTGCTGCACCTCCTGATTTTTGCTATGATTTTCTTCCTTCTGTTATACAGCTGGTTGATGTTGTGATTCTACCAGGATGGCTTTTTTTTAGTTAGTTCTGTAAATCTGCAGTGGTGCAGCAGTTAGAGTTGTTGCCTCACAGCAAGAGGTTCTCCCGTTCGATTCTCGGCTGGAGCGCCTTCTATGTGGAGTCTCCATGTTCTCCCCGCGGTCGAGTGACGTTTAAAGACATGCAGGTAGGTGCGTGCATGAATGGGTGTGCCTTCTTTGAAGGTTGGGCATTGGGCTGGCAGCTTGGCAACGTAAAAAAATCAACTGCCAATCATTAGTGGACTGGAGTTCTGCTGTGGCGACCCCTAACCGGGAAAAAACAAAAGACATCAGTTTTTTAGGTAGAGCTGCTTTTATGCAGTTGTTAACATGCTTGTATAGGGTTTCTGTGAACAGTTCTGCATAGGCAGCAGTGTTCTCAGGGTTTATGGGGGCTTGAAATATTGCCAGGTTATTACTTAATAGTAGGAAGCTAGCCCTACAGTAGTTCCTGAGTATTCCAGGGTTAGCTGGGGTCCAGGTTTTATTTTTATTTCAAAGGAGACCATTTTGTTGTCTGACCTTACCAGAGAAGACATTACACTAGAGGGTGTGCAGAACTCTCCCATATTACTGAGGACCAGATCCAGTATGGTTGCACCCCTTGTTGTTGTATTGACAATCTGGTCCAGAGAGTTTATGTTTACAAAATGCAGGAATCCCTGTGCCTGTACGTTTGATGTTGTATATGATTCCCAGTCAATAGTGGTGTAATTAATGTCTCCCATGAATATGGTATTGAATTGGACGGTAAGTGTTTCAGTAAGTTTAAATACATGGTATGGGTTTCCTGAGCCATAGAGAGGGACCTATTGCTTACAAGAATGTGGTATTGGATTTTGCCTACAGTGATTTTGCAGGGAGAAGCTCAAGTGCATTGCCCTGTTTGATCAGCCTTCAGGTATATTTGTTTTGATGTAAATTGAGACACCTCCACCTTTAGTCTCTGTCTGTGTAGTAGCTGGTCTAAACGTGTGGAAGGCATTATAAACTTGTACTGTTGGTGTGCTTTCCATGGCTTTAAACCATGTCTCAATGATTGCACAGATATCAGCATTCTGTAAGGAGAAGAGATCTTCTAGGGGAGTAAATTTTTTTGTGTAAGCTCCTAGCATTGCGCAGTAACACCTTTAGATTTTCTTGGTTTTGATTTGCTATGTTGGAAGTACTTTCAGTTTGGCATTGCCTAAAAAGGCACTATGGGGGAGGACAGTGTATTAGCTAACATTCAGAAGCCTGGAGGGGAGAGGTGCAGACCTTCCCTGGCAATGCAGTGGGGTCTGTTGAACATCTCCTTTCATGCTGACAAATATTACGCATTCTCAGACTGACACCAGAAACTAAGCCAATAATTAAAGTTAGTCATCTTTTGTTCATATTGTGGCATCATTCTTGGAGAAGGTAAAATGCTGGTCAATGCTAGGCTCATACCATCCTGGGATACATATTCCTACAGCTGCATGATGTCTCTCTTCATATAGTCTAGGGAGGCACATCTCAGATCATTTACACTCACATGGGCTATGACTGAGTCATATTGGTACTTGTGGTCCAATGACCTGAGTGTGTGCATAATGTGGTGGATCCTGGCTCCTGACAAGCACTTTACCGTGACTTTCTCCTTACTCATCCCGATGAGAGGGACATCAGTGCATCTCACAATGGAGTCTCCAATGACTAAATTGTTGGATTCTGTGGTGGCTTGCAGTATGGGGTTAGAAGTAGAGGCTCCACGAGATGTGGCTGTATGTGCTGATATGGGTATTGTTTTAAAAGAGGGCATTTGGGGTTGCTGGGGGTGTTTGTTATGTGTACTTTGTCTAGGAAGTCTTTGGGATTTAGGAAGGTTACATTTAAGTGCCACAGCATATGTGAGTATAGCTAAATTAATCATTCTTTCCCCTTATACCCCTAATGCAAGACATTCATATTATATTGCTTCATAGATAATTCTTATAGGTTCATGGGTTCTCAGGATCATAGGTGTATACTTGGCTAACAGTTGAGTGGGCTTTTAGCAACCCAGCTACTATAGTTCCCACAACTTGTTCCGTAATCCATTTTGTCAGTATTCTTGGTTGGGACAACATTCAAAAGTTTAAGACATACTGGGCAAATATTTTTAAAAACATGTAATTGGAGAGGCTATATCTGACAAGGGTACAAGATAAAATGCTTGTCATTACTTGCCACACATTCAATTCTAAGAGACTACAACAACTCTAGCTTTAGTTGATCCTCTTTTAGGACAGATGCTTGTAAACTTGTTATAGAAAGAATTCCTTCTTGTATTAGGGTACCCAATTATTGTTTACATTACTTTCTTTGTTCTTTCTCATCCCTAAATAAGAGAATCCAATCCAAAGGGTAAAATGGTCACGCAAACAAACCAATTAGAAAAATTACAAGAAAGACGTAGAAAAGCTAGAGTCTTCACTGTGTAATACCTTAAACCTCATGTAATGAAGACCTCTAGGATATAAGCAAATTATCCATTAAGAACATGCCAGTGCTTGAGCTCCATGGCTTCTAAATGCCCATGATAATTTCCGTTTACTTTTTTAAGTCCTTAGTGGTACATTCAGGCCAATAAAGACAAATCCCACTTGACCTGAATGCACCAGTAAGGACTTAAAAGGTGGCCCTGCAGAGTGGTGCTAGCAGCAGAGAGGCAAAAAAGAGTGACTGCTAAACTGATTTAAGTATAATTTATTGCTACTACCTTTGCGAATGTTCTTTCTCGCCGAAAAGTGAATTATATCTGCTGTTTTACCTGTTTAAGCTTGTTTTACTGTTTGTTTTCAAATTGCACTTTAAAGTTTGTTTTTTGTTGCATTTTATCTGTTGAGGCTGCTCACTCAAGTGTGCTAGCCTGTGTTAAGCTATTACTGTGAATTTTCTGCTGTTTGCTTCTTAAAAAACAAAAAAAAAAAAATATCCTTGTTTCCCGCCTTTCCCTACCTAGAATAGTCCTTAATACAGGCATTGCTGTATTTCGGACTTTAGTATAGTTCCTGTGTTGCCCATTTCCTTACTTGGATAGAAGGAAGCTTCTTTGTTCACCAGTGGGAGTGGAGAGCTTTGAGCAGCCTATCTGTCCCTGGAGGAGTGATCTCAGCACAGAATCTGGTAGTTTATTGGCCGTTTTGGGCTAATTTCTAGCTCTTTCTAGTCCCCTGTATAAAAACCTGCTTTGGCGTGGTTTTTTGCCTGTTCCTACTTAGTTAAAGCTCCTCGTGGTCCTGCAGAGTGGTGCTAGCAGCAGAGAGGCGAAAAAGAGTGACTGCTAAACTGATTTAAGTATAATCTATTGCTACTACCTTTGCGAACGTCCTTTCTTGCCGAAAAGCGAGTTATATCTGCTGTTTTACCTGTTTAAGCTTGTTTTACTGTTTTTTTTTCAAATTGCACTTTAAAGTTTGTCTTTTGTTGCATTTTATCTGTTGAGGCTGCTCACTCAAGTGCGCTCGCCTGTGTTAAGCTATTACTGTGAATTTTCTGTTTGCTTCTTAAAAAACAAAACAAAAAACAAAAAACAATCCTTGTTTCCCGCCTTTCCCTACCTAGAATAGCATTACTGTATTCCGGACTTTAATATAGTTCCTGTGTTGCCCATTTCCTTACTTGGATAGAAGGAAGCTTCTTTGTTCACCAGTGGGAGTGGGGAGCTTTGAGCAACCTATCTGTCCCTGGAGGAGTGATCTCAGCACAGAATCTGGTAGTTTATTGGCCATTTTGAGCTAATTTCTAGCTCTTTCTAATCCCCTGTATAAAAACCCGCTTTAGCGTGGCTTTTGATTGACAGCGATAGCGCAGCATCAGGCAGCGCCGCTTAATCGGGTGCAAACCATTCCCGGCTCTATAAAGTCTACTCTTCACTTTTTCCCTTAGAACTGCCCTATCTCTCAAACTAAACACCCTATTCTCAATCTAAGGCCCTGCACTTGCTCATATAAGCAATTTTACAAGTTAGCACTCGTAAACTAAAAGCACTACATCCCCCTATACTCCCTACTAGCACCTTGTCCCCTATTGGTCCTTCTGATTCAGTGATAAAGAAGTTCCCTATACTATTCTAGCATGTCCAAACGTCAGTTAATGGCTTTCTGTCCAGTCCACCTGGTGAATCTGGGAATCTTGAGGCAATATTACAACTGCCTCATGTACACAGATAACCCTCTCCTCCTTCCAACAAATTCAAATATATGTGAGAGATGCAACCATATAGCCAAACTGGAGGCTGAGCTCTCTCAACTCAGAACTGGTGCAACCAGACGGGAGGAGAAGGTAACCTCACAGACCACAAATCCAGTCTCACATAGTCCTACCACAACAGTAAACCAAACACATAAATGCACAAAAACATACTCGGAGGCTCTAAATAAAAATCTGCCTAAGCAGCAGAGACCTCCAAAGCAGACATCCAAGCAAACACTACCCCAAAACAAAACAAATGCAACACATAGCTCACAAAGTCAGTGTGCCAAACAGTCACAGCCCTTAAGGCTAAATAACACACCTGATACACTTGTAATAGGTGACTCTATAGTCAGACACACTAACGTCCCGCTCACCAGGCTGAAGAAAGAGAAGATCACAGTGAGCTGCCTGTCGGGCGCTAGGATCCGCCACATAACACAAGCACTCAGGTCACTCAAAAGCAAGTACAAATATGACTCAGTCATTGTCCATGCTGGTGTGAATGACCTGAGACGTACCTCCCTGGACTACATGAAAAGAGACATAGAGGAGCTCTCTGATCTTGTAGCCCAGGCCGGTATGACCCTGACCTTGAGCAGCATCTTACCCTCACCCAGAATGATGCCACAGTATAAAGACAAAATGATCAATTTTAACAATTGGCTAAAATGTTGGTGTCATTCAAAGGGGATCCAATGTCTGTCAGCCTGGGAAGACATGCTCGACAAGCCACGTTGCTTCACCAGGGACGGCTTGCACCTGTCACCCCTGGGCTTTCGGATATTGGCAAAGGCTCTTGCCACCCCCATAATGCCTTTTTTAGGCAAGGCTCAAAAGACAAACCCACCTCCACAGACAACACAATGAATAAGAAACTAAGGGTAATGCTGCTCAACGCCAGAAGTCTAAACCTCAAGATGCACTCACTCGAAGCCCTCCTCAGTATGGAGAGCATCAATATCTGTGCAGTGACAGAAACCTGGTTCAAGGCTCCAGAGAGCACCCCAGCACTACCAGGTTATACCTCATATCATGCTTTCGGCCCCAAAACTCGGACCGAACCATAAAAGGAGGGGGAGTATCCATATTCATCAAAGATACCCACACCTCCAGGTTAGTGGCATTGCACGAGGAATTGGAGACCATCCATGTGCAACTGACAGTGGGCAAAACTGCTTTTCAGTTTGTAGCATGTTACAGACCACCCTCTCAAAAACAGGAATCCCACTCGGCTTTCCTGAGATCACTGGAGAATATGAAGATCTCTCCAAACACCATTATATTGGGTAACTTCAACTACCCAAACATAGACTGGGAGCACTACTCAAGCCCCAACACCCTAGCCCAAAGGCTTCGACACAATACCCCACTCGGGCATCATAGATAAGCTCTCCAGCTTAAATATAAACCCCTGTGTCATAAGATGGGTTGCAAACTGGCTCAAGGACAGAACCCACAGGGTCAGAATTGCTGGAGCCATGTCGGACTCAAAACCAGTTACAAGTGGCGTCCCAAAAGGCTCAGTCCTGGGACCTCTCTTGTTCGGTATATATTTTTCTGAGGTACAGGCTAACACGGGAGGACTGTGGCTGACCAAGTTCACAGACGACTGCAAATTGGGTGCCATAATTGACTCTCCAGCTGACACAAGCATCCTCCAAAAAGGTCTCACAGAGATGGATAACTGGTGCCAGAGCCATGGCCTAAAGCTAAACGCCAAAACATGCAAGGCTTCACATCTAGATCAAGGGAGGTCATAATGCCCCTTTATTCATCCCTCATAAGGCCCATAATAGAATACAGTGCCCCATTTGGGATGTACCTTACCCAACACCTGCAGCAACTGGAGAGACCCCAAAAGTACCTCACAAAGAGGATAAAGGGACTCAAACAGATGCCATATGCTGCTCGGTTAAAGAAACTCCAGCTCTACTCAGTAGCATACTGCCTACTTAGAGGTGATCTATGCCTGACATATAAAGCCATGTCAAACCAGGACTTAATGGACATGCTCCACCTCAGAAAATCCAAATCCCTTAGAGCTACGCGCTCGAGGGACTTGAACCTCAGCACAGAAATAAATAGGACATGCTGGAGGGACAGATTCATAACCCAGAGGCTCCCTTCACTCTGGAATAGAATTCCAGTCCATGTTAGGCAGGGCCCCTCACTGTCTCTCTTCAAGAGGAATCTTGACAAGTGGATGGGAGATCATAGGTTTACTCCGGGGATTACTTCTGTGTCACTACTAGACAGAGGCACAGTAAACTAACCTAAAAAAAGGACACAGTAAACTCAATTCAATGGGTGGCAATAGCCAAACACACTCTGGCTAGGCTTGTAAATGCCCTAGGGCAGATAACCTAGTATGAACCTATGAATCTAAAAGTCTGTCACATGGACTTTATAAAGCTTGAATGGCAATTTTATTCACAAGTCTTTCTTTAACAGGTAAACTTTTTGTGGAGTTCATCCATAGATATTTCTGTATCCCTCCCTCCCACTCCACAGATTCTTCACTTGTCTTCCTTCCTGACAAGGATGCAGCACAACTTTCTTTTGATTTGGAGTCAAGGTTTTCTATATACTTTCCCTCCTGTTTGGAAAATTCTCCTGAAGGCATTGAGGAAGAAGACTCAATCGAATCTGATATCACATTCTGACTGAGACAGCAGTGGTTCTCCCATTGTTACCAGTTTGCTTCTCCAGTTTCTTCATTTACCTCTTCAGGAGGATTGACTATTTCTGCAGAAAGAAAGTTTTTCACCTAGCCCTGCAGTCTTTCTGTTTGATTGTTTCGACGTTAATATTTCAGTTTCCTGTAGATCTTCTTTGGGGAGGGTTACTGCAACAGTAAATCATAAGGTTTGAGTCTGTTCACTGAACATACTTCTCAACCTCTTAGTGCAAAAAATCTGGACAAATGCCCCAAAATAGGGGATTTGAAGGCCGAAACTCAAATGTATGTCATTATTTGGTGACTTCAGTCCTCAGATCATCCCAGTGATCTGTCAGAAAACGACAAATTTTATGAGGAACAGACCAAAAATATGAGGCAAATATCTGGACATTCTGCAAAATCTGGACAGTTGAAAGGTATGCCACTGAATCATGCTTTTAAATAATTTAATTTCAGCTCTTTAAAAAAAAAACGGAGACCTCTGAGTCTGATGAGAAAGAGGAGAAAAAGGATAAAGTAGTTAAAGTTAGCAAAGATGAACAGCCAAAGAAAGCAAATGTAAAAAATACAAATCTTCTAATTCTAATTCCAATTATAATTATGAAGAGGGTACTAGTACTTAAATGTCTCCCCCAGAAAGGGGCAGTGTTGTCATTAACAGAAGTACCAAATTACCCTCGCTAACTTTAGTGCTACTGAAAGGAAAAAAACTTAGTATACCTTAGCAGCACGTTTATCAACACCTTCACTGATATACCTTGTGAATATATTAGAGTCAGTGATAACAACCAAACTGTATCTAGTTTGTCTCCTGCTTCATTACAACCTTCTTCTGATTATAAGCCATTTGAAAAGGATTATTTTAATACTGTGCAGGAAAACACAGTGAAACCACAGGGACCTACTTCAGGCCAATGTCAATTTACTGATGGACTACAGAGATTTTTCTTCTGATACCTGTGAAGGTATGTGAGGATAAGAAAGCGAGCTCCTTCTCTTTACTCATATAGCAAAGTAGTAGATTTTTTTATATGGTATCATTTAATTTTCTCCCAAGCATGATTCTGATAAAGAGAATTCTTTCTCAAAGTCTGTAGTTCTACTGCCTTCACCAAAAGTCACTAATGCTCTTTTTATGGATACCTTACATTTGACATTTGGGAGATTTTTTTTCATTTATTCTGTGTGTAATCCTTCACCATTTGATAAAACATACGTAGAAATGATGAAGGTGGCCACAGTGGTGCAAAGGTTAGCATTGTCACCTCACAGCAAGAGGTTCTCCGGTTTGATTTTCAGCTGGGATGTAATCAGAGTAGAAACCTATCACTCTTGCATATTTACCCTTTAATAAGTATTTTAGGTTACTAGATAAATGTAGTTAAAACTGTTTGTCTCCAGTATCTTAGCTAGTTAATTTAGTTTGCTTGATCGGCCATGGTGGTGCAGTGGTTAGCGTTGCTGCCTCACAGCAAGAGGTCCTCCAGTTCGATCCTCGGCTGGGGTGCCTTCTGTGTGGAGTCTGCATGTCCTCCCTGTGGTCACGTGGGTATCCTCCGGGTGCTCCGGTTTCCTCCCACATCCCAAAGACATGCTGTAGGTGTATTGGACACTCTAAATTAGCCCTAGGTGTGAGTGTGTGCATGTGTGTGCCTTCTGAGGAAGGTTGGGCGCCGGGCTGGCAACTCGACACTGTAAAATTCCAATGCCAATCATGAGCAGACAGGTGATCCGCTGTGGCGACCCCTAACCGGGAAAAAGCCGAAATAAGAAGAAAGATTTGATTTCAGAGGAGATCCAGGAAAATGTGTTCTATTCCTAGCAGAAAATTTTAGTCCGAATAGAAAAGGTGTGAAACCCAAAAGAAGCACTATTCGTTGCGAGTCCAATACCTTCTTTATTGTAACACCAAATTTGGTGTTACAATAAAGAAGGTATTGGACTCGCAACAAATAGTGCTTCTTTTGGGTTTCACAGTTTTTTACAAGCACTATTGCACCTTTGTTTGGTTCATGAGAATAGAAAAGGTAATTGCTGCTGTTAAGAGAAAAAGAGTCCACACAGTGAAATGTCATTGTGTATTCTGATGCTGTAGATGACATCAGTGTCCCAGATAATTTTGATAAGACTTGCACAGCTCAGAACAGAGTCTTATAATAAAAGTGAGAGAGACAGATTTCTCAATGTCCCTGCAAACAGGATGTGTTGTTTGGTTAGCCAGCAAACATCATTATTGCTACTTTAGAAAGAAAAAGTAAAACGGGCTCTCCATCTGACAAAACATAATTTAGGTATTTATTTATTTTGTTTGTTTGTAATCCAGATAGGTGGAATGCTCCAAAGACCCTTTTTGGGCATTCAGGCAGTCATCACTAAATGCAATCTTGGGTATTGGCTATCATTTTCATGGTATCACATTGGGATGAAATGGCTAGGCTGAAAATGATCTTCGTGTCGATAGCCTAGTGATCTCCTGTGATCCTATGATTACCTGGACCTAGGTAGCCTTAACAATTATTTTTAACATTTAACCCAGACAGTGCACACTCCATGGAGAATACATTCTGTGTGATGTTAATACAGTTTAGAAAGTGGTACATACCAACATATGTATATGGAGCTTATAGCAATAATAGATATAGTGAAATGTACATAGTGGTGTAAATTACCTTTTGTTGTGCACATACAGACTGGTAAAACAGATGTTGTGAAACTTTACTTAAGGCAAAGTACAGTATTAGCATGTTACATCTATATTATGTATATATTTGAACAATAGTTTAAGGTCACAATCATCGTCTTACATTGATGTATATTTCTTCCTACTCCTCAGTATCAAAGGAGTTACACTGCAAATTAAGACACCATTTCATAGGAATGGAACAACTTCTCAGCTGTTTCATCAATAAAAGCAATATAAAGTGAAGTAAATACATTGCAATTCAGATTCAGCAGGAAAAGGCAGTTATAACCAGAGACCTTCAGAATGGTTACTACCTCTCTTTTTCTCCTTCCCTTCCCTAATGCCCAAGGAAGCAAGATTCAGAATCATGTTTGTACTTGTCATGAGATGAACACAGACAAATGGGTTTTACTAGCTGTACAACAAGGCTGTACAATAGAATTTGTTCAGGAAATCCCAAATAGTGCTTGTTTCAGATGCCGTGCATAAAGTACATCATATCTCACAGCTGATAGATCATTTGTAAATGAAGAAAGCAATATAGAAGGTACCTTCCAGTCAGGAGGTAATGATCGTTACTCTAGACTGTTTCTACTTTCAGAAAAGGACCAGACTTTGAGACCAAGTCTAGCTTTATAAAATATGGCCAAGCTCACAAACACAACATCATTCAAGATGTTTTTTTCTAATAACTCTGCTTTCCTTCTTAGAGCATAACTGTTGCACGACAACCATGGATATGGAATAATAATAAATTCAAGAATTCATCTCTGAACCATCCAACACCAGTAACATTTCTTAAGGCAATCACAAATTTGGTGTTTTTAAAGTATTCCCTAAATGCAAGTGAGATTCACATAGCTCTGACACAATTTGGTCAGTAGCAAGCTATCACATTTTCTGAGAACTTTGGAGTACTTGTCTTCCCGCATTCTTCTCATTCGTATGTAAATCTTCATATGAGAAAGACACAGTGGCATTGCAGAAACTTATGGAACCAGTCTACAAATCCAGTGGACATGATTCCTATCCCTGAATATATACAAGAAGGACCTCCTCAGTTAATACTTGGAAAGCTCACTTCAACAATCTGGTCATGTAGAGCAACTGGATCAACAGGAAAAAAATTAAATCAGTCTGATTGAAGGAAAAAAAAACAGTTTACAGGGCTGTGGCAACCTTTCAGGATATTTTTTTCAGGAAGATACTGGCTGTACAGCACTACAGGAATGTGGTATCTAAATAAATATGGAGATACCAGATCCTTCCAGCTGTGCAAAGAAGCAGTTCAGATCTGTGAGACAACATTCTCAATCTACAAATATTTCAGTAGTTCACATGTTCACATTTTAAGTTTGCATTTACAGAATTAGTTAGCAAATGCCTAAAGAAAGAAAATAACTTTTGCAACAAAGGAAACTCTATCTAAAAGTTTTTCAAGATGTTATACAAAGACGGGCCCTTCAAAAGTAAAAGTATTTGTTATATACCACAGCAATCGGATCAAAATCATTTGCTCCCTCATGTTTCATGAGATATTTTGGAAGGTATATTTGTTTTCCTCTCCTTGAACTGAGATCTTAATGTATACTTTGTCTCTGGCTGAAAAATTACTGTTCAAAGTAGAACAGAACAGAGCGAACCTAGTTTTAAAAGCTTCTTCTTGGCCAAGACAACCATGGGATTGGACTCTCTGCTAATAAGCCTGATTGATTCTCCATCATGGCATAACATCAGGGTAAGGTACTACATCTCAGTTTCAGCATTTTGAATTACATCACTGCAGATGGTAACTTTATGATTGCAAACGTTTTAAAAATATTAATGAGAACCAACTGTACCTATATAAAAAAGACTTAGATTCAAATGTGGAAGAGAATTGTTTTCTGGATGGTGTCACAAGCTCTCATGTGCTTGCTTTGCCTCATATTAAGGCTATGAAACCTTCTGAATCATTATTTAATAGAGTGTCTCATTCTGCAATCAAAGCTCATGTCTCTCCACTATCTAGTTGTTGACAACTTTTCCAGAGATTACAGTGCAACCAACTGTTAAGGCCCTTCTTAAAGGAGTTCTTCATTTATGACCACTAAGGTTAGTAGGACAAGACCAGTCAACAAAAGTAACTAAACAAGTACATTAAAAAATATTTAAGCAAGGCCTGTTTCTACCCCCCCCAATACAATATGAATACTATTGTATGGGGGGGGGGGGTGGTAGAAACAGGCCCCATACAATATAGCAATGTAAATGTAGCAAACAGTTGCTACAGTTTATACCCTGCTGGCATGGAGAGTTACAGTGTTAGTTTTAGAAAATTCTTTTTAAACTATAGAAAACTGCTTGCTACAAATCAGTTTATACTTGCCCTGCATGGAGTGCTACAGCACTCAGGTTTAAGTAAAAAAAAAAAAACTTTTATTCTGTAGCAAACCAACTGCTGCAGTTTAAAGACCACACATGGAGAGAGATATTACTCAGCTGTGACCGCAAATGCAAAATCCCCCCCCCAAACACTTTGGACACAAGGCAGTCACCACCCACACCTGGCCCTGTCTATGCTACTGCAAAGAAGAATTTTCATCAGAAATACCTTCACTTTTTAAGGGCATGGATTTATTTTTACATATAAAAGAATCTTTTGCTTTCAAGTGAAGAAGTTTATACTCTTTCTCAAGGCTGTAGTATAAATTCCAATATTCTTTCCACAGAGACCATATAGATTTAACTCAGGCTTTGTTCCTTCATTTAAGAAGGAAATAAACATATTTGTTGAGCCAGGAGTTGGCTGATATCAGATATATAGGTGAATGTTTTTAGCACCATTTTTAAGTCTCATCTTCATTCCACACTCTATGTGGTGTCCCCTGCAGCCATAACTCATTCTCATAAAACTGCACTAGACTTCTCTTTCCACCACAAGTGCCATCTGGAGATCAGCAAATAAACATCCAACATTTCCTAATGACATAAACCCAAACAACACAATGTCTTTCTGGGGGGCAAGCCCCCTGCACCCTCCACACTCCCTGTTAATTATTTATACCAACTCCAAGACTACACTACAGTAAGAATAAGGGCAAATTCTTTGATCTCTACTATACCACAATTTCAGTCAGAAAGGTTTGATGAACCAAATTGTTGACCATATAGTTTTGACTGTATGGGTGTTAGAAAAATATGTAATAGTAATATGCATGCTTAGTGCATTTAGTGCATTTGAGATTTAAAAGGGTTAATACATTTATTCTGTTCACACTGCATGAATCTGCACAGCTATTAGAAACTTAACAAGAAGCACTCTGTTTCTGCTAATATCAGCAAATAACAAAAGAAGTAATTCATTTCTGCTAATGTCATGAAAATTAACAAAGGGATATTGATTTCTGCTTATGCCATGAGAAAACATGCAGCTGCTAGAAGCTATTGATAAAGAAAACAATAGATGCTTGAAAGTTTAAACCGTAGTCAGCATTACTTGTACTAAAGCTAGAAATGCACCTTGAATCTAGGTAAAATGTAACACATGTATTAGAACAGTACAACAGAGGAAATGAAATGCTGAAATGGACTGACATAAACCCAAGGCCAGGTTATTTTTCTCAAAATGTTTTGCAGAATGACAGATATTTTTAACTTGGTCAGCAATAAGTCTAACAATATTTTCTGTAGAACATACAGAAAGCTGTTTCTAACTACGTCAGCAATAGAATGTAACATTTTCTATGTGACAGGAAGAGAACTGTATAAGTATAACCTACTAATCATTAATTATCCAGACAAACCTTGTACATACATGCTTTGTCTCCTTGCTGCAAGTAATAAAGGGTGCCTTGCTTGAACCTAATGTGAATTGGTCTTTGAAGTTTTTTTCCTTTGACAGAATGGTCCTTCGGACCGGAACCCTCTCCACCTCGGATCAGACGGGCCAGGTGGTTGAAACCGTATGGGGAAGAAACCAAATTGGTTCTTCTTATCTGAAAAGTCCTCCGACTGAATTGTCGTCCAAAAGAGGCCAGCCACTCTCTGATCTGTGACTGAAGGACGGGTCTTCGCGAATCGGTGCTCAATCACGTGGGCTCAGGTAAGGTGAATCTACTTTTTTCTGTTTTCTGTTTTAGATCAGGGACTAGATGTGTATTGTTTTTGTTAGACTGTATTTTTTTTGTCATAGATCAGGAGAAACAGAATAAGTAGGCAGCCATTCTGAAGAGACTATAACAAAATCCGTGGTACCACGTTAAAAAATAAGAGAAGTTACGTAACGATAAAAGGGTAGAACAAAATGGGTAATAATTACACAAAAAGACCCCAAAATCCGCCGTTAACAGAAGCCGCAAAATACATGCAGTCGCAGCGCGCCGACAATATTAAATATTATTCAAAATGGGTTAATAAGTACGAATTCGATGGGAAATTAGAAAAATCCTCGCTTATCAAACTTATCAAACAGCTCAAAACCGATTCCAAAGGTCATGTAAAAAAAGCAACGTAAATTAGGAATTCCTCAGGCACACAGGTGGATTGAGGAAGTAAACCGTAGGGAACAAAAGAACAAAAATTCAAAAGCAATGTTTTTAGACAAGGAGGACAATAACTTAGTAATAGCATCAACACCTCCGCCTCCCTTACCGGAATATGAAGCAAGTGAACAGGTTAGTCCACCCCCACGATATCCTGTGGTCACTGAAGAAAGAGGCATTATGAAAATAAAACCATTTATTAGAGATCCCATCGAGACCAGGTCTCGAACAAAGGCAAGTAACTCAAATGAAGACATTGAGTTATGGCAAATGGTTAAAAATTCACGATCTATAAGTGAAGGAGAAGAAATATGTCCACTTATAGAAGTACCCAACCCTCAGGCAGGTCAGGACAATCAGGACCCAACTATTTTAGTATATAGACCTTGGACTCCGGAAGATATCCGGAAAGCCACTGAGGGAATCCCCCAACCAAAGGTTAATTTTTAGAAAATTCTCTAAAGATTTACAAGGAATGAGGCTGAGTTATAACTTAAATGGAGAAGAGGTAGAAAAGGTAGTTAGACAAATTGCAGGGCCAGATTGGTATATGATTAGTGGAAACTGGAATCCCCGTGACGCTGCACAAAGACCCCTCCCACATAGCAGCAAAGAATTAGACACCAGAGTAAAAGGTCTTACAGACCGCATCTCTGAAAAATGGAAACCTAGGGCAGACTGGTCTTGCATTAATCAATGCATCCAACAAGAAGGTGAAACTATTGACTGGTATTATGCTAGACTATTAGAGTGTTTTAATAACCACTGTGGAATGCAGGTTCCTGAAGATCAAACACAAGATTCCCCATATGAACAGCAGTTAAAGAATGCATTTTTAAAAGGCAGTATTGCACCTATAAGCAGTTTTATTACAAAACACATGGTAGATCATTGTACAAGCAGGTTACAATCATTACTTGAATATGCTAGGCATGCCGAAAGGCATTTTAATAGCAAAAAGAAAAAGAAAGCTCAAATATTTTCTGTAGAAGATGGAGCAGAAGTTTATGCAGTACAGTCTGGGAAAAAGGGCAAGAACAATGCACAGGGAAACAAACAATCTGATCAACGATCAGAGGACTTTGAAGGGCGAAAGAAAAGGGGAGAATGTTTTAAATGCGGTAAAAAGGGACATTTGGCAAGGGATTGCAAGAAAAATAAGAAGGCAACAACGGAAGACAAGGAGGGTGAGGACTGACTATATGGAAGGCAGGAATTACTAGAAGGGGCTAGCGAAGAAGGGACAAATGAGAATGTGATAGAGGGAGTAAAGGAAGTGCAGGAATTTAGTGACAATGAAGAAGATGAAATATTAGACCTAGCTTTATTGAGCTTGGAGCTCTATTTAGCAGACACGAAACCAGAAGTTACACTCTTGGTAGAAGGGAGGGAAGTCAAATTCTTGTGTGACTCAGGGGCATCACGAACCCTGATACATCCCTCCAAACTACCAGAAAACACAGAGACACCTGATTACATACTGGTTAAAGCAGCTAATGGACAGCTGTATCGGGAGCCACTCTCCCGTGACATTGCAATAACTGATCCAGTTTCAGGACTGACACAAAAAAGCAAAATTGTTGTTTCTGCAAAATGCCCAGTAAACCTCTTGGGCAGAGACCTCATGCAGCTATTTGGTATAGCAGTAGTCCCAACCATGCAGGGTATGGAAGCACAGCGACAAATTGATACCTTTGCAGTGGAATCGGAGGGTGAAATGTTTTATTGGTACAGCCAGGACTTGGTTACGACTGGTCCAGGGACTGTAACCGAAGAGTTAATGAATGTAGCCGTCAGCAAGTTCCCCTCCCTTGACATTGATAAGCAACACCTGTTGCACCGTACCCTGTATTATTATAACACACCAGGACCTGATAAGGAATATGAGCAAGAATTGTTTAAGAATCATGCAAACAGATTGATATTGCGTAACCTGTACTGGGACACAGAAGGGAACAGTGTTGCCAGCTGTTCATTGCCCCAGGAGTTCTTTGCACTTTATAAATCTAATCGATTACCACATGTTAGATTAACAAACAACAGAAATATAGAATGGGCAGACCTAGGAGAAAAAGTCACGAGATGGGAAAAATAGACAGAACTAGAACTGTCAGAACAGGGAATACAAATAAAGAAGTTGAAATGGATAACTCAGACCAACCCAGCTGTGCACTTGCAGTCTAGCGAGGACAGCTGATTGACACTCCTGTTAGAGGAGGAAGAGAATGCCTTACGAAATATACCAGAGACCCTCTGGTCAACAGGAAAATCAGATGTAGGACTCATTCGTACAGCGGGACCAGTTACTATCATGCCAAAGTCAGCATTCAGACCACAAAAAAGACAGTATCCCTTAAGAAAAGATGCAGAGGCAGGGATAAAGCCTATTATAGCAGCCTTACTTAAAGGAGGGATACTAATAGAATCTCCCGATTCACCATATAACACACCCTTATTTCCAGTCAAAAAAGCAAATGGAGAATGGCGTATGGTCCAAGATTTACAAGCTGTAAATGATGCAGTAATACCAAGGGCACCCATGGTGCCAGGCCCACACACCCTGTTGAATTATTTAAAACCTCAACAGAAGTATTTTTCTGTGGTAGACATCAGCAATGCATTCTTTTCAATACCGCTACACCCTGACAGCCAGTATTGGTTTGCATTCACATTTCAGGGGAAAAGGTATACATACACGCGACTACCACAGGGATATTGTGAAAGTCCAATGATATTCTCACAAGAAATGGCAAGCAACTTGGCGGGATTCACCCCACCAAGAGGCAGTCAGATTTTACTTTATGTTGATGACATCTTGCTGGCAGCCCCCACCCAGCAGGATTGTAGAGAAGACACCATAGCACTTCTACAATTTTTAGCCGCTGAAGGACATAAGGTAAATAAAAGTAAACTGCAGCTTTGGAAAAAACAAGTTAAATACCTGGGATATGTAATATCCAAAGAAGGCAGAACATTAGATGAGGACAGAAAGGTAGCAATTTTGCAAGCACCAAAACCCACTACCAAGAAGGAAATGATGTCCTTCCTGAGTACAACTAATTTTTGCCGGAGCTGGATTCCAAACTATGCTTTAGAATCTGCACCTCTGACTGACCTTATATATAAGAAGCCAATGGCAGCACAAGATTTATTGCAATGGACACCAGAAGCAGAATCTGCTTTCTGCAAACTGAAGCAGTTAATAGCATCCTCATTAGTTCTGGGATTACCAAACTACCATAAATGTTTTTTCCAAACTGTAGATTGTAAGCAGGGTTACATGACGTCAGTATTAACACAGCAGCATGGGGATAAGCAATGCCCCATTGCTTACTATTCATCACAACTAGACCCAGTGGCACGATCCTTACCCCACTGTGTACAAGCAGTAGTTGCAGCTGCAATGGCAGTACAGGCTTCGGCCTCAGTAGTCTTATTCCACCCTCTCACTTTGAGAGTACCCCATGCAGTCGTGATTATTTTACTACAAGAAAAGGTGGCATATCTTTCCCCTGCTAGGCATCTTTCCTGTATGACTATATTGTTGAGCCAACCTCATATGACAATTGAGAGATGCACGACTTTGAATCCTTCTACTCTGCTCCCGACCCCTGCAGACGGCACACCACACTGCTGCCTACAGGTAATTGAGCAAAAGACACTACCTAGAAAAGATCTCACGGATGTCCCCTTGGATGATGCCGAGGTGACATACTAAGTGGATGGCTCGTGCAAAAGGGGTCCTGCAGAACAGAACCTAGTAGGATATGCAGTAGTTTCTGATACTGAAATTATAGAAGCAAAACCTTTACTGCACAACTTATCTGCACAGGCAGCAGAATTGATTGCCTTGATGCGGGCATGTACCTTAGCAAAGGGTAAATGTGTAAACATTTTTACTGACAGCCAGTACGCTTTTTCTAAAGTACATGTTTTTGCACAACAGTGGAAAAACCGGGGAATGATAACATCTACTGGCAAACCTATCAATCATGCACAGTTTATTTTAGACCTTTTAGAATCTATTCAGTTACCTCAGAAAGTAGCCATTTGTAAATGCACAGCTCATACCAAGCAACAAGATAGGATTTCAAAAGGTAATGCGAGAGCTGATACAGCTGCAAAACAAGCAGCCACAGAAGTATTTCTTTTAAATGAGGAATTACAGCCCTCTGAGATTTTAGACTTAGAAATGTTAAAAACAATGCAGACACTCACTACGCAAGCTGAAAAACAACGATGGGTAAAACGAGGAGCAATTCCTGAAAAGGGGCTGTACATCTCTAGAGAAGGGAAACCGATACTACCATCTAATTTGTTTAGATATGCAGCTTTGTTGAGCCATGGGCAGTGCCATGTCTCAACAGGGGGGATGGTACAGCTGGTGAACCAGGTATTCACAACGTACGGATTTACAAACTACTCTAAAAAATTTTGTTTGACGTGCCAGATTTGTAACAAACATCATGCACAAGGGGCGTTAAAGCCCAAGCAAGGGAGTTTCCCTACACCACCATATCCATTTCACACTATCTGTATGGATTTCATAGAATTGAACAAATGTGAAAATAAGAAGTATTGTCTTGTCATTGTAGATATGTTTTCCAGATGGGTGGAAGCCTTTCCAACCAAAACTCCAGATGCAGCCACGGTGGCAAAAGTACTTGTCAAAGAAATCATCCCTAGATTCGGCATTCCAGAAAGGATCTACAGTGACAATGGTACACACTTTGTAAACCAAACCATACAGCAGTCAAGTAAGCATTTTGGTATTTTTTTAAAAAATCTTTCTGCATACCATCCACAATCTGCAGGGCTAGTTGAAAGGCATAATGGTATATTAAAAACAAATTGAGAAAATTGATAGCTGAGACAGGGAAAAATTGGATATATTGTTTACCCCTGGCACTGTTGAGCATGAGAACTGTCCCTACAGCAAAAGGATTGACTCCTTTTGAAAAGTTATTTGGAAGGGCTTACTATACACCCCAGTGGAGACTTCTCATGTCATCAGATCAGGAAGCTGATTTTACACTAGCTGAATATATGAAGAAAGTCATGAATTCTAAACATCTGTTGCAGTTAAATTCTGTTTCAGATAGAAAGCAAACCGAGACATCAGAAGTGGCAGTGACACCCAGAGACTGGGTGTGGATAAAAGTTGTCAAAAAGAAGAATTGGTCATTGCCGAGGTGGGAAGGTCCCTACCAGGTGCGTCTTTCGACACCCACAGCAGTCAAGATAGCAGAGCGAGCTTCGTGGATCAACCTGACGCACTGCAAACTTGTTAAGAACTTTGAACTGGACAAAAATTTTACCTCTCCATCGGGGCCCTCATCACAAAGTCTGGCTACAAAGGGGGGTCAGATCAATAGGACTGATCCGTCTCGACCCAAGTGAAGAAACCATCGGTGCTGAAGGTCCTATTAGGGCAGAGAGTAAGAACACATGTCTGAAATAAAGATGACAGAATCCAGTAAGATCCAAATGTACCTATTCGGAAGAGTCGGAGAAAACAGGAATGAAGAACAACCGTTTCCTCTGAAGTATTGCATAACCATCTGTTGACTGTACTAGTGACAATAATCTTTTTGTTGTGGCCATTCCTTTTCTCAGCCACACAAACTGGACTGTACAAGCGTGCAGAGTTGTACGCAGAGTGGCACCCAAACTTCAACACTTACCAGGCAATCAAATATGTGTATGCTGAGACCTTCAATGTTTTGAATTGCTGGATTTGCACAGGTTTGCTAACAGCATACGGGGGGTTATTGTTAACTTCAGTCCCCCTAGAAGCCAACAAGACCTGGGAAAATTTAGTCTATGATACATCAGATGTCACATCACAAGATAAAGTAGCATTGCACTTGTCTGTTCGACAGAAGGGGACTGTGTGTTTTTACAAAAATGATACAGTTCAGGTGGGTTGGAGCAATTGCAATGTGACTGTTCCTTATAGATGCTACAATAAGACTGATAACACAAGGTCCTATTGCAACAAGAGCTACGATTCATTTGTTGAACTGATGCATAGGACAACTGATGAAGTAAAACATAATGCTGACCTTTATAAACAACTGTCTATGATAGACAAAAAAATGTTTCATCCAGAGCCAGGACATAGTAAAGTTACTACCAAAGTAGAAGACTGTTATTTTGTATGTGGTAGGAAAGCATACAAGTGGTTACCTGAGAACTGGTCCGGCAGTAGTTATTTGGGTTACCTGGTTCTGGCCATACGACACACAGCAGTTTTACCTCAAGGGAAAATTCGGAATGTCCGACGAAAAATCAAGAAGCCTGTCAATTCAGTGGGGCAAATCAATGCGGGCTGGAAAAACCATCATGCTGTGGGCTTAGGGAAAAATGGACTGTCACATATGGACTTGAGTGATACTGTTATCTCATGGGCAGGTGTACTGCCAGCATATGGAGCAACAAAATCAATCTGGGAACTGAGAAAATTGTCTAAACTTCTCGAAATAATGAGCAATGCAACCTTTTCTGCCCTAGAATTGGTGACTGATGAACTGACTGCCATGAGAACTGTAGTGCTTCAAAACCGCATGGCTCTCGACTTCACCCTAGCGGCGAGAGGAGGTACGTGTGCTTTAATCGAGGAGGAGTGCTGTTTGTATATTCCTGACCATAAACACGAGATAGACAATCATCTTGAGGTAATTCAGCAGGTGTCAGCCATGACCAAACCAGGACCAAATCCATTGACGGACTTTTTCTAGAGATTGTTTGGGGGGTGGGGCAGTATCCTGATGAACATCCTGATTGCCATCTGTGTAGGAATGATCCTACTGATGGTATGTGTGTGCTGCTGCATCCCCTGCATGAAAAGACTGATTAAAGACTTTATAGACATGTCAGTTTCAGAAACCTTATACCAAGGTGCTGAACTTGAAGAATTGTTAAAAATCTGAAAAGGCTTTCATAAGTTTAAACTGAATGACTCTCTTAACTGCAAATCCGGAGTAGGAAGAGGTTAGGGGAAGAAAAATTGTTTATGCTTATCTTGAAAGTAGAATAAAAGTATTAAAAGGGGGGAAATGTTAGAAAAATATGTAATAGTAATATGCATGCTTAGTGCATTTGAGATTTAAAAGGGTTAATACATTTATTCTGTTCACACTGCATGAATCTGCACAGTTATTAGAAACTTAACAAGAAGCATTCTGTTTCTGCTAATATCAGCAAATAACAAAAGAAGTAATTCATTTCTGCTAATGTCATGAAAATTAACAAAGGGATATTGATTTCTGCTTATGCCATGAGAAAACATGCAGCTGCTAGAAGCTATCGATAAAGAAAACAATAGATGCTTGAAAGTTTAAACCGTAGTCAGCATTATTTGTACTAAAGCTAGAAATGTACAATGAATGTAGGTAAAATGTAACGCATGTATTAGAACAGTACAATAGAGGAATTGAAATGCTGAAATGGACTGACATAAACCCAAGGCCAGGTTGTTTTTCTCAAAATGTTTTGCAGAATGACAGATATTTTTTACTTGGTCAGCAATAAGTCTAACAATATTTTCTGTAGAATATACAGAAAGCTGTGTCTAACTACATCAACAATAGAATGTAACATTTTCTATGTGACAGGAAGAGAACTGTATAAGTATAACCTACTAATCATTAATTATCCAGACAAACCTTGTGCATACATGCTTTGTCTCCTTGCTGCAAGTAATAAAGGGTGCCTTGCTTGAACCTAACGTGAATTGGTCTTTGAAGTTTTTTCCTTTCACAATGTGTTTAGACAATTTGGATTTTCAATAAATTAAAATAGACCCCTCAATATGCATATAAATATAACCCTTAACTATTGTAGTCAACAATAAATAACCTTTTAAACCCAAGTAAAATCACCTAACTTACCCAACTGTTTCTCAATCCATTGAGACTATAGTCACACAAATCAATCAACACTTTATTGGGACAGTATCCATATTCTTAAAAAACACAAAACTATTCACTCCAGAACTCACCTCAATGCTATTTCTGCCTTCGCATCAGTGGATCAAGAAGCATCAAATCAAGTTAAAACCAACCACCTTAGCTCCTGACCAGCTTTCCACAGAATATATTAAAACTGTAGCTGATGCACTTGCCTATCCCATATCTGTACTGATTATCTGCTCCCATTTCTAAAAACAATGTCCTGGAACTGTAGTAAAAGTCCTATGTCACATACATACACAAAGTGGCCCATCCATAGATCTCACAAAGTACTGGCCCATCACCATTCTGTCTCCACTTTCCAAAATTCTAGAAAAAAGCATCCACAATCAACATTTATATCTCTGAAAACAATATTTTCTCCCAAACGCAGCATAGTTTTCATCCATACAATAGCACCACTTCAGTCTTGTATAGTTTCACTGAAGCTGTTACCCAATATAGAAATTCTGCCATCTAGTTTTCACTTTGTTTCTTGACCGGTCAAAGACTCTGATACCATTTGCTACCAAAAACTACTGTCTAGACTTACCTTGTTAGGTCAAAGTCAGCCCACTCTTGATTGGTTTCACAGATACCTATCCAACAATTAACAGTCCATAAAATTGCAGCAAGAGTATTCCTCCTTCTAGTCTGTCTCCAGTGGTTCCACAAGGCTCTATATCGGGCCCTTTACTTTTCAACCCATTCAAAACAAACAGCCATTAATGCTACAGTTTATGCAGTTTGGACGTTAGTGCTTTGAGATGAGGAGAATCACTCAGACTGCATTTGTCTGACCTCTTTGGCAAGTGCTAGAGAATATAAACACACAAGGAGTACATACAGCACCACTATGTATTCCCTAGAGCTCACACATTGCATGCCATTACAAATGAGCATATTGCTTATCATCTTGCAAAGCACCTTGGAATACAAACAAAACAAAGTGTTGTAGGCTCAGGAGCAACTGTGACTTTGCTTACTGCATACTGCATGGAGTACCACACCGGTGGTCTTTATTCCATGGAAGGTGAAGCACTGCCCATACATTCAAACCCATCAGAGAGCCTGGCAGCTCCCACTGGATGGGCCACAACTGACCAGTTAGATTACATATCTGAGAAGACTACTTGAAAATCTTACAGAAGTTTCAAAGAAAGCAACTTCATTCCCTCCAGCATGTTAAGAAGACACAGTGATGAGAAGAAGCAGGTCTGTATGTGCGCTCCCCTCCTTAGCCCCCCATCAGTAATAGTACCATACTGAAGTATACTGTCTGCATACGGATGGTAGCTCAAAGCCACTGCTGTTATCATGTGCTTGTATTCTTATTAACTTGGCTTTGCATGAGGATCTTAGTTACTGTTGTAAAGTTATATTTATATTTCAGTTTTCCAATTGGAGTTACTATCACAGAGAGTTAATTTGCTACCAGGTTTTGTGTGGTCATCACGTTCTGTTGCCATGCACCTTGCAGCTGCCTACAGGATATAGTATGTGTGTGTCTGTTACACTACAGTTAGTGTTTCATATTTTTCCCTGATGCTGTTGTTCAGCAACTATCTAATAAATGCACTATTATTATATGGGAGCCGTAGGAGACAGCATGCTTGTTTCTGCTATGGTTCATCTGTACTTGTAGCCCCATATATTTGGGCTACATGATTCATATGTTTGAAAGCCAGTGAAGTTGCTGAGGGACCTCATTTGCATACCCACTACATACCTGAATCTTCCACTTATGTAGTAGTGAGCGCTGCTATGCAGTGGAGTAACATGATGTGTGTGAATTTCATATGGCTCTAGTATGTGCTACACAACCGCACACAATGTTTATAAGTACTGTCTGTTCTATGCTATATTCCATACTGCTATACACTGTGGTGCAGCGGTTAGCATTGTCGACTCACAGCAAGAGGTTCTCCTGTTCGATTCTCGGCTGGTGCCCCTTGTGTGTGGAGTCTGCATGTCCTCCCTGCGGTCGAGTGATGTTAAAGACATGAAGGTAGGTGTGAGCATGAATGGGCGTGCCTTCGTTGAAGGTTAGGCATTGGGCTGGCAACACGGCACCGTAAAAATCCACTGCCAATCATGAGCGGATCGGAGTTCTGCTGTGGTGACCCCTAACTGGGAAAAGCCAAAAGTCAAAGTAAGTATACACTGTGTCTGTAGTATTTCTTGGTCTCTCTGTTGAAATGCTAGCATTCGTAAAGTTGAGTGCCAAGCCACAAAAAAAAAAAAAAGATCAAAAATGCAGAAGAGCAAATCTTGAACATCACATTAAATTTGTTTTTTGCAGGGAAGCAGCCCCCCACTCCAAACTTATATATACCAACTCCAAGATCACCATACCTCAGAGTAAAGGGAATAGTCCAAAAAATGGCCATCCCAGACTTAGTATATATAAGTCTGCTTTTTCGGACATTCAGTTTCCGTATTTCAGGACTTACTTTAGTTGGTCCCAACATTTCAAATGGTTATTGTGCTTTTTTTTTTTTTTTTTTTTTTTTCAACTTTTTGTTCATGTCATTACTGCTTCTTTTTGCATTTTGTTTTATATACCAAATCCACCATGTTTTTGTCATTTTTTTGTTTGTGCTTTGTGATATTTTTGTTTTATATCCCTACTTTTAAAAAAGCCATGTACTAGTTTTTACCGGTAAACTATTTCTTCCCTTTATTTTTTCTTAAATGAGCCCTTATTTTGATTTTCAGCTCTTTTTACCACTCTATTATGTTTTCATAAAACATATTCATATCATGATGGTCTTTTGACAGTGGAAAAATATTCTCATTTATTTAAAATACATCAAAGTTCATCTTGTGTAATCCTTGTCTTATAACTTTTCTAGTTACTTTTCCTAATCTTAGCTTTCGTGTTTTTTGATCTGTAAAATCTATATACAGTAATTTGTTTTTGCAATTTCTACTTTTCTTTCTAAATGCATAGTTAGATATTTTATGTAAACTACCTCTTCTGTGCTTATCTGGGATTCTAAAAATGGTAGCACAGCTTTGCAGATGTGCTGATTGCCTGCACATTGCTACAATAAAGTGTAGAAGTATATGGAATATATCATGAATGTCTGAGCAAAAGTTCACAGTGCAACAGAGTAGTGTCCACGAAATGCAGCAGAGTGAAGAAACCTATGTACTGCTATAGGTACCCACAATGTAGAAGATGGCATGTAATGCTGTTTGCTATTTACAGTCTGTTGTTGCCATGATATGCAGTTCAGTGATATAGAATGTTAAAACATTCAACAGTAGTGAGGCTCATTAGATATGTAATGCATTGGCATCCTGCAAATGGTGACCTCTACACCTTGCATGATATACAGTTCCTGACATTTTGCATAAAGTAGCTGACCTCTATATAGAGACTAGGAAATGTCTTCATAACATACATGTAGATATGAATGCGTTGTGTGCCTTTGTGTGGAGAATAGGAAATGTCTTCATAAGATACATGTAGAAAAAGAATGTGTTGTGTATCTCTGTATGGAGACTAGGAAATGTTTTCCTAAGGTACATGTAGAGATGAATGTGCTGTAAATGTCTTCCTAAGGTACGTGTAGACATGAATGTGCTGTAAATGTCTTCCTAAGGTACGTGCAGACATGAATGTGCTGTAAATGTCTTCCTAAGGTACGTGTAGACATGAATGTGCTGTAAATGCCTTCCTAACGTATGTGTAGACATGAATGTGCTGTAAATGTCTTCCTAAAGTACATGTAGACATGAATGTGCTGTAAATGTCTTCCTAAGGTACGTGCAGACATGATTGTGCTGTAAATGTCTTCCTAAGGTACGTGTAGACACGAATGTGTTGTAAATGTCTTACTAAGGTACGTGTAGACATGAATGTGCTATACATGTCTTCCTAAGGTAAGTGTAGACATGAATGTGCTGTAAATGTCTTCCTAAGGTATGTGTAGACATGAATGTGCTGTAAATGTCTTCCTAAGGTATGTGCAGACATGAATGTGCTGTAAATGTCTTCCTAAGGTACGTGTCGACATGAATGTGCTGTAAATGTCTTCCTAAGGTACATGTAGACATGAATGTGCTGTAAATGTCTTCGTAAGGTACGTGTGGAAATGAATGTGCTGTAAATGTCTTTTTAAGGTACTTGTAGACATGAATGTGCTGTAAACGTCTTCTTAAGGTATGTGTAGACATGAATGTGCTGTAAATGTTTTCCTAAGGTACGTGTAGACATGAATGTGCTATTCATGTCTTCCTAAGGGACATGAATGTGCTGTAAATGTCTTCCTAAGGTACATGTAGACATGAATGTGCTGTAAATGTCTTCCTAAGGTACGTGTAGACATGAATGTGCTGTAAATGTCTTCCTAAGGTATGTGTAGATATGAATGTGCTCTAAATGTCTTCCTAAGGTATGTGTAGACATGAATGTGCTGTAAATGTCTTCCTAAGGTACGTGTAGACATGAATCTGCTGTAAATGTCTTCCTAAGGTACGTGTAGACATGAATGTGCTGTGTGCCTCTGTATGGACTGGGCAGGAGCAATAATAATTTATAAACAATACTCTGATATTCTTGCAAGGCATCTCTAGGCTTTAGCATTTCATCTTGCAAAATAAATAAATAAATAAATAAATAACACTGATTTCTTCAGTTGTCAGTAATATGATTGAGAGTAGGGTGGCACACAAAAACAGATCAGCAAGAGGGATAAGATAATAAGAAATGTTCTGACATCCAGCAGCAGAGAAGCATAAAAAATGTTAAGTGAGGACACAGAGTAAGAACCAGTGGGATGGGACTGAAGAGTGAAATAAACACAGGAAGGTGGGCGAGAGCTGTAGCACATAAATGAGTGGGAGGATAAGGAATTCCACTTATTCTGAGTCACTACTGGGATATGGAGCAGCTGAAGTTACCATGAAAGTACATCACAGCAACCTTCTAACAAACTGTACATCTCCTGGCATCTAGCATATTATATTCATTACTGTCAGAGAGTGGATGTATACCATACATTCTAAAGTAACTGCAATTAGAAAGTCCCAGTTGTTTATTTTTCCATATACATATGCTCAGGAGTACGGAAACATTACATCTGTATAAAGCTGTACATGTATGCCTATGTCCTAGCAGATGTGCAGTTAGGTGTGTGTGATGTCACAGCTGTAAATGCAATAATAATACGACAGGCAGCATAATCTACTATAGCTATTGGCATCATATGGTAACATCGAACACCTGCCAGTCACATAGCAGCACTGTTTCACTGACAGCTAGAACCTCACTGAGTAGTAGATAGACAAAAACAGTTATACATAGGCACTCTGCACCTGTCCATACAAAACTGGATTTGTAAGTGTCTTAAACATAGCTATACAGAGTGCTTGCCTGTAATCTGTAAAAAAAAATACATATTTAAAAGTTCCAGTCATCGAAGAGGGCATAAAAATTCATTGTTTTCACTTTGAGAACAGGTGTGCTATGTATGTATGTGTGTATATACAAAATTCAAAACTTTGAAACCCATATGATCGCAGACCATATGTTCGAAGTTTTGAAATACCGACATTCTGAATGGGAAATCGCATACAGCGCAGACCAGGAGATTTCCCTTGTTCTCGCTGTAGTGCGATCTCAGAGTTGGTATATTTAAGTAGGGGTGGTGTGGGCAGTGCATTCATTCAATTCACATGCACATTTAATATATTGTGGCAGGTTTGTGGACGATATTCTTTTGTTGTGGAAGGGTAGTGAAGCACAACTGAATGAATTCATCATGTATCTTGAAGGGACCACCAGCTACCTTAAATTTGTTATGCATTGGTCATTAACCAGTATAGATTTTCTGGATATTACGTTCCATAAGAATGGCTTGGGAGGGCTTGACACCAAGTGCTATAAGAAGACATGCTGGAAGAACAGTATATTGCATAAATCCAGTATGCAACCCTCACATATTTTAAAAAATATTGTGAAAGGACAATCCTTGAGATTATCACGACTTAACACTGATAATACAGGTATGAGTGAATCTATTGATAATTTTTTACATGATCTTTCAGATAGAGGATACCCTGATAGATTGACAGCTGATGTTCATGGGGAGGTACAAGTGCATAAGAATGATAAAGGAGCTCCCTATTTTTCTAATAAGTACAGAAATTATAACAGGCGGCATCGCAGTAGTAACTTGAATCATGGACATCCTAAAGTGCAGTTTACCTATTCTAGTAATATTTCTGGTATCATTAGGAAAAACTGGCCTATACTACTAGCGGTTGAAGCAACCAGTGAAGTGGTTGGGTCTCGTCTGAGTTTTATTTTTAAAAATAACAAGAATTTGAAAAGGATGTTATGCTATGGCCCTAAGGTTGCAGTGACTGATCCTTTGCCAAGAGTAGGAACTTTGCCTTGTGGTAAATGCAAAGCATGTACTTTTATAGTCAGAGAACAAGTGTTTATTCACCCCATTACTAGGAGAGAATTTGTCCCTAGGTTGTCTGCCACATGTAATAGTAATTGCCTGGTCTATTTAACAACTTGCATGGAGTGCCAAAGTTTTTATGTAGGCAAGACGATGCGTAAGTTTAAGGAAAGGATTTTGGAACATGTTTGGAATGTCAGAAACAAAGTCCTTACAAATGCATTGGCAGTATATATGGCTAAAACAGGGCATAATGTCTTCCATTTTAGAGTTTTATAACTGGTTAAACCTGGTATGAGAAGAGGTAATGTGAATAATTACTTGGAGAATTTGGAAGTGAAATGGATTATAGCCCTGCAAGCACATAAAGTTCCAGGGCTTAATCCTAGTTTTCCTTTAAGGCCAGCTTTAATTAGTAGAAGGTGAACTTGATTTTTTAATTATATGTGATTTTAACTTGTATAAGTGTTTTACTTTGAGTTGCTTTTTATATGGATCTGATGAAGCAGTAACCCCACGAAAGTGCTCATCCTTTTGTAATAAAGAAGTGTTTTAGGACGTTTTTTGGCTTTTTCCTCAGCTTTGTTGGTGTGCTCACATCTTGTTTTTAAGCCTGGATTTTTGTTGTTTGTAAGCCACCTTTGGCAGGAGTGTGTACTGTTTATTTCATTTTATATTATGTATCCTGTCATCCGCGGTGGTGGTGCTGCGGTAGTGTTGTCGCCTCACAGTAAGACGCTGTCCGGTTTGATTCTCAGCTAGAGCATCTTCTGCGTGGAGACATGCGTGAATGGGCGTACCTTTGTTGAAGGTTGTGCGTCAGGGCTGGTAACTCGGCACGTAAAATTAACTACCAATCATTAGCAGACCGGAGTTCCACTGTGGTGACCCCTAACCGGGAAAAGCCAAAAGACACAAATTATGTATCCTGTAAATGTGCTTGTTTTTAAAATTTTATCCTACTCTATGTTAAATGCAGATGTATCTCACTGTAACTCGTACTTGTAAATGTTTTACAGTTTAATGTGGAGCTTTTCTCCCTGGGTCTCCGCTGAAAAACGACATGTGTCCAGAAGTACTTTCCCAGTAGACAAATGTAAAATAAATAAATAACTAGTTATATTGTTATACAGATAACTGATCATAAAAGTGCATACATGATAAGTATCTATATTGTTTCCTTTCGCAACAGTGAAAGGCATAATGCCCTTTGCCTTCCATTTACTACAACTAAGCTGGCGACAGCATACATGTCTCTTGACCAAATGCAAGAAATGCTGCCTCCAGTAATGCATTTCAGTTTCTTCTAAAAGTAAACAATGAAGGGAGCAACTCCTCTGACCCACATCCTATTAATCACTGTGACAATGTGAGATATGGCCATCTATACCAGGAGAAGTAAGGCAGTGGATGTGTAACATATGCCAACATAGCTAGCTGGAATTTTGTGAGGAATTGTATGGCATTTGTAGTTAAACTGATTTGTACAGATGCCTGTGTTGAAAATGTATTTGTAAATTTGCTTGTGTTAAAAATGTGTCAACAGTGTGTCCTGCTAGAGAGAAAAGAAATATACATTTATATCAGACTATACTATTCTAAACAGGATACTAGAAGAGAAGGGATTAATCTCAGTCCAGCTAACTCTGAAAACTAGTAAGAAATTAAATTACTTAATTTAGGCCATAAAGATTGTATCTTACAGTTTTGACTGCAGCCAGAGATGAAATGTCTGTGCCAGAGAATGTTTTATTAACTCCTATTGGAAGAGTAGAGGTTTTATAACTTCCAGATGCTATAACACATCTCAGCAAATGTGTACGTATATGTATGGTAACACATATGTGCTAAATTCTGTTTCTGTTTCTAGCAATGGGGGTAGCATGGGAAACAGAATTCAGATGACCAGATGTATCTGATGTCATTCTGTAATCTAGGACAAAAATTATGTTTTAATAGCAGATGAGAGAGAAGTGTCCGAGCTGTCTGGTTTTGGAACCTGACAAAGAAGGACCCCTCACCTACTTCATCTTGCCTTGCTCTAATAAGTGATCCAGGGAATATTTATATATTTATTTCACATTTGTTAACCAGGTTGGTCCAACTGACTCAGAAGCCCATTTTCAGAGGAGATCCAAAGAAAAAAGTTCCAGTAAAATACAAAACAGTTATGAACTTATATCCTAAAGCATGTGGGGTATTCAACATGAGGTAAACAAGTCCTGACATAGCAGGCAGGTAATTAAGATCAGAACAAGAAAAACAACAGAAATTTGGACAAAAAGCATAATTTGAAAACAGTCTAACAGTCTATTTTTTTCTTTTTTGGTTTGGATTGTAGCAGCCAGTGATCATAAGTTAAGATATGGTTGAATATAACACCTTTTAAAGTGAAGTAGAGTTAAGAAAGGTGGAGCTGAGAATAAAGTAAAGAAATTGAAAATGAAGGTGGGGGGGTTCATGTTGGGTCTTTGGTGGGGCAGATCCAAGAGTGTTTTACCTCTTTTTTTTAAATGGTGGATGTTTGTGATGTTTCTAACATGAGAGGTAGGTTTGTTCCACAGAGTATTTGTATAGGAGTTTGCCCATGTTTTTCTTGAGTTTGTAGATATCAAGGAGATGTTGGTCAGAACTTCGGAGTGAACGATTTGGTGTATAGTGAAGTACTAGAGAAGAGAGGGAGGGGCAGGCAGTATCTGTTAAGTAGTGAGTGAGTTATTAGTAGATGAGAAAGTTGTAGTTGATGGGGGAATTCAAACCATTTTAATTTCTGTAGTGCAAGACAGTGAAGAGAGCTGTACGGTAGGTTTGTAGCAAATCTGGCAATTTTATTATATGTTTGTTCAAGTTTGGTGAGTAAAATGGATTGTAAATTAGTTAGTATAGGAGTGGCATAGAGCAGGCAGGGAAGGAGGAATGCCTGAGCCAGAAGTATTTTAGATTCAGACGTGAGGAATTTTGTTCCAATAAACCAGTCCCAATTTTTGATATGTTTTTTTTTTGATACAGTGTTTAATGTGAAGATCGAATTTTAATTGATTGTCAGTTATAATACCTAGGAGCTTAGTGTGAGGTTCTACTTTGATGATTGTATTATTTAGTGATGATATGGTAAATGTAAATTTGTGATGGGAAAGTGGTTTTGGAAGGAAGAGCAGGAGATTATTATTTTTTTTTTTTGGATTTAAGATCAGTTGGTTTTCTGTGAGCCATCTTTCAATAGAAAGGAAAGAGTTTTGGGTAAGTGTGTGAAGATT
This sequence comes from Protopterus annectens, assembly GCF_019279795.1. Lineage (NCBI taxonomy): Eukaryota > Metazoa > Chordata > Ceratodontiformes > Protopteridae > Protopterus > Protopterus annectens. Next base: position 609,211,884 of record NC_056725.1, on the reverse strand, counting down.
AGAGATGCTATCAGAGACGGTGATGAGTGTAAAGTCATCAGTATTTGTATGAGAGAAGAGTGACTACAAGAAGTGTGGAGGTTGTTAGTAAAAATGTTGAATAGGAGGGTGCCAAGAATGGAGCCCTGAGGGACTCCTGTTAGAACAGGTCGGAAGGATGAATAGGAAGTGTGCCATCTGATGGATTGTAACCTGTTAGTAAGGTTGCTGGAGAACCAGAGATGCAGAAGATGAGCGGTTTTGTTAGTAGCTTAGAGTAAGATACAATATTGAAGGTTTTGAGAGGTCTAGGAACAGACAGGAGACTAGTAGGTTGTTGTCTCTAGCTTCACCAACAGCTTGAGTAAAGAATAGAAGGGCAGTAGCAGTGCTGTAGTTTGGCCAAAAAACATGCTGGGTAGGAGTCAGGAGGTTTTCTTGGATGAGAAATTTGAGAAGCTGTGTGTGTGTGTGCGGATTTTTCGAGGATATTTGAAAGTCGGAAAAGAATGGCTATTGGTCTAAATTGGAAGGGTCAGTGGGTTTCCTCCTTTATGAAGAGTTATTGTGTAGAATGATACCAGATGTCTGGAACTGTAGATTCATGTATTGATCTATTTATTAGTATGGAAATAGGGTAGGCTGTAGAGCCTGCAGTGAGTTTAAGAAAGAGGGGAGGCAAGTTGTCAGTAGCGGGAGAACCAGGTTTTAGTTTATTCAGGAGTGATTTCGTATAGGAAGTTGTAACTGGTTGCAGTGAGAAGGGGGTTATATTGGAGTTGCATCTGGTAATACTGGGTGTATCCATTTTTGTTCCAGGTGAATTTCCCTCACTGGTGTCAGTGGTGAGGATTTAGGCTTCTTGATTACTGGCCCAGTATGGGGACGTCACAATTACAATGAAACGTCTGGCAGAGGAAGTGCTTGATTGACCACATGCAGGAAGTATGGCTTAATGTAATATATTTCAGCTTGTTTGAAAACACTTAGTTATTGTAATCATAGCTGCATTGCCCATGGTAATAAATTTCAGCTTGTCTGCACAAATTACACTTAATTCCTGCACACAGTGTCCAAAATTTTCTTATCTCTGATAAACAGAATCTTACTTAATATCACAAATATGTTTACTGCCAAATGCCTGCTATGATACAATTCAGTTTGGTTGCAACAGCAACACTGAAATGCTACAGTTTCTCAATAACCAGAATTATGCTGGGGAGAGAGATGTATGACTGACCAGAGCCAGGCTATACTACCAATAGTAATGGATTTCACTCTATTTCCAGTAGTAGCACAAAAAGGACACCCTCTTCCCACATTCAAACTGGAAATGCAGTGAGGACAGCAGCAGATGTATCTGACTCACTTTATGCAGATTACATTGCATAATTCTGCACTTCCACTTCTTATAGCAGTAATGCACAATGGTAGAAATCCCCCTCCCCAGAACCTCCCACAACCACCTTGTATTATAACTTTACATGTTTAGTTGTGCCCAGTCCTAGTCAGTAACTATATATCTGTGTGTGTATATATATATATATATATATATATATATATATATATATATATATATTTGTTGTTGTGTCTTTCGGCTTTTCCCGGTTAGGGGTCGCCACAGCGGAACTGCGGTCTGCGGTCCGCTAATGATTGGCAGTAGATTTTTACGTGTCGAGTTGCCACCCTGACGCACAACCTTCAACGAAGGTACGCCCATTCACGCATGTCTCCACACAGAAGACGCCCTAGCTGAGAATTGAACAGGACAACGTCTTACTGTGAGGCAACAATGCTATAGCAGCACCACCACCGCAGTATATATATATATATATATATATATATATATATATATATATATATATATATATGTGTGTGTGTGTGTGTGTGTGTGTGTGTGTGTGTGTGTGTGTGTGTGTGTCTGTGTCTGAGTGATTATAATATGTGATTATTGTCACATTTACTGAATTAAACATCTATTGACAGTGACTTCCTCAAAAAATAAATGTCTATCCACATCCAACCTGCTGAACTAGTATAATGGAAAAACACATTCAGTTGAAAATGAAAAGTTAGCTGTTTTCGTTTTGTAACTGCTACACTACAAGCAGCACCCAACCACGCAGACACGCCCACACACACACACACACACACACACACACACACACACACACACACACACACACACACACACACACACAAGCTTACACAGAAACACACCATATCACACTCCACTCCATATTACAAACACCCAATAAACAACCACACACAATCTGACATACACCCACACAAACAAAACACACATACACATTGTCTCCTCCCCTCACACTACCAGACATGGGGCTTTACCTCTTTGCACAACCTTACTCAGTTAACTAACTATCTGTAACCAAATCCCTACCCCTAACCCCAACTCTACAGTTCACCTTATGAAAATCCTTTTCCCTAAATGTACCACTACACCAGTCACTGTCCATACTTCCCATACATAATGCACACACCCACACACACACACACACACACACACACACACACACACACACACACACACACACACACACACACACACACACACAAACATTAAAGCTCTCCGCTTACCTAACCCTTACTCTAAACCTAATACTCAAACACTCACACATACACACACTACTATCCCATATAGAACAACTTTCACAATAACCAAAAGTTTTGACATTAACACACACAAAGACACACATACAATTATCCTACACAAATGCACATTCAGCATCATTCTGCTGAAAGATTCTCAATTTGTGTATTCCTGTAATTATTCCTTCTTCATTTTTCATAATTCTGGTTATTGAGGAATTGCACCCTTTCAGTGTTGCTGTTGATAGCACGGTAGATTGCTGTTGACAAAAAAACATCACTTCACACTTTTTTGGCAAAACAGATTGCTGTTGATAAAATAACACCACTTCACTTTTTTTGGCAAAAACAATGCTCGATAAAATTAAGTGAACTGACACCACACCTGAGTACCCTGTTCAATCACAGCCTCATTTCAGGCTTTGTTCCTACCAAATGGCACACTGCTATGGTCATCCCACTCCACAAAGGGGGAGCAACTACAGACCCTGGCAACTACCACCCCATTAGCCTGACGAGTCTGATATGTAAGGCTATGGAGCACATCATCATGGATCTTATAAATAAGGACATAGGGAATCTACAATCTCTGTACCCCACACAGTTTGGGTATTTGAAAGGTAGATCATGCCTGTTTATCCTGATAGACTTCTTCGAGTCTGTCACCAGAACTGTGAATGAGGGCAAGGTAGTTCACACAACCTACCTAGATCTTACCAAGGCCTTTGACACCATCCCTCACTCAGGAATCATAGATAGACTCAGGAAACTAGGCATAAACCCCTATGTCATAAGATGGGTTGCCAAATGGCTCACTGATAGAACCCACACTGTGAAAGTAGTGGACTCCAAATCTGACTGCTGACCAGTTACAAGTGGTGTCCCACAGGGATCAGTCCTACGTCCTCTCCTGTTTGGCATCTACTTCTCTGAAGTTCAAGTCAACACAAAGGGACTCTGGCTGACCAAGTTTGCAGTTGATTGCAAACTGGGAGGCATTATTGATTCTCCAACTGATGTAGACATTCTACAAAAAGGCCTCACTGACACCAATGACTGGTGCCAGAACCATGGCCTTAAGCTCAATGCCAAAAGTGCATTGTCATTCTCTTTGAGAAAAATTCGGTGCCCATGAATTACCACATAGGCGGTAGTCCACTAAACACCGAAGGTGTGATAAGAGACCTGGGGACACAGGTAGACATCAACTTCTCCTTTGATAACCACATTGCCACTCTAGTCAGAAAGTCCTTCTATGTGGCACATCTCATTATAAAAGGTTTCTCATCCAGGAAGAAAGCGGTCATAATCCCTCTCTACTCATCCCTCATTAGACCTATTATAGAATACAATGCCTCATTTGGTATGTACCTCACTAGACACCTACAACAACTGGAAAGGCCACATAAATACCTCACTAAGAGGATCTTAGGCCTTAGACACATGCCCTATACGGACAGACTAAATAAATTCCAGCTATACTCTGTCTCTTATCGCCTGCTTAGAGGCAATCTCTGCTTGACCTACAAAGCCATGTGTGACCCAGAGCTGCTAGATATGCTGGACCTAAAGAAATCCCAATCCCTCCGTGCCACACACTCCAGAGACCTAAACCTTGTTACCGCAATAAACAGAACATGCTGGAGGGACAGGTTCCTAACCCAGAGACTACCCATACTCTGGAACAAACTTTCCATTCACATCAAGCAGAGTGCTTCACTGGCCCTCTTTAAGAGAAATCTTGACAAGTGGATGGGCAATAGAAAGTTCATCCCGGGGATCACTTCAGTGGCCTTGCTTGACAGGGGCACTGGGAACTAACTTTGGGTGGCATGATGCCAGGGAATCTTCTTGGGCTAGGCTTATATAGACTCCAGGGCTATTAGCCTAGTACACACCTGTGAACCTGTGAACTGGTCCCATATATAAATGCACATACATACAGTGTGTGTGTGTGTGTGTGTGTGTGTGTGTGTGTGTGTGTGTGTGTGTGTGTGTGTCCGGATAGCTGTTCACTTAGTTAGCTGTTAGGCAGCACCATTAGGACTATGATTTCTTCTCAGTCCATGAGAATCTGTTATTTCTGATATCACCTGCACTTACTGTAGATACAAATTCAATATCACATTTGTCATGCAAACGTACAGCTCATGGTTCTTATCCAAAGGGGGAGCAGGACAAGGAGGAGAGCAGATGCTGTGAAAAGTGAAAACACAGAAGCACTACAAAGTTATTCTGTGAAGGCGAGGAAATACTCATGTTTCATAGTGATTAAGGATGATTAAGGGGATGGAACAGTTTCAATATTAGCTGTTGGAAAGTGAACTGAGTTTTTTTCTGAAATACTTTGGCTTTTGTGACATTCATTATGATTGGAAAGCAGGTTTACAATTTATTTTCTCAAAAAGTGAGAGAAATATGTTCTCAATGCAAGTTTGTAATGTAAATGTTTTCCCTGTATTTATTGCTTCTTGATCTAAATAAAGTTAATATAAAAATTGAACAATTAAGAAAAAGATAAAATAAATATAACCAGTGACTTTGAAATGTTATTTACGCATATATTTTGCACATCCTTTATAGCTAGCACATTTATAATGCTGTATTGAGGAATGCAGAAAAGTCTGCCTGAACAGTCTGAAAAGGGTTGAACCTAATGTTGTCAATAATCATTTATCCTCTCGGAATCGGCTTGGGTGTTACAACAGCTTGCATGAGCCAAAAACTCCTGAGCCACGTTCCTGCCCAGAATGCCTCTCTCTAAGTTACCTCAGATCTCGTTTGCTGCTCTTCTCATAAATTCAGCCAAACTCTCCTTCAGCTAAGTAAAAATTTACTGTTTATTTCATTTTTATTTCAGATTTTCTTCCTTCGTATCGTTTGATATCTGTCCTACCATTGTTGGTAGTGCTATCCCTTTCCCCTTCCTCTGGTAGTTTTTAACATTCCATCGTTAGTAGCCTTTCCTTCTTTATTCCTTTTTACTGTGTGTGTGTGTGTGTGTGTGTGTGTGTGTGTGTGTGTGTGTGTGTGTGTGTGTGTGTGTGTGTGTGTGTGTGTTTGGTGTCAGTGTATCTCCCTTTGATCCTTGTCTTTCAATATGGCACATAAAAGCAAGGAAACTACTGACTTCAAATCCTGTTCTGGTTGTGACAGAAAAATCTCAAACTCCGATGGTCATGCCTTTTGTATGTATTGCAGGGACCGGCCTACTTTGTCAAGTCTTTAGACACCACATCCTAGTTGAGAGAAAGAATAAACTTATTTTAAAAGGTTTATTAAAAACTTCTTTTGAAGAGGGCTTGTCTGGTTAGCCTGGAGCTGCTAAATCCGAGGGGTCTTCTCCTTTATCATCCTTATCTTCTTCAAAAAAGAGAAGTCGCTCAGTGCTGATGTCACCTTCACCTCTGGCTCATAAGAAGTTGAAACCTTCGGTTCCCACAGCTTTTGTAGAACCAAAGTCAGATCTGAAAAAGTCTCCATTGGCTCCAATAGTAGTGACTACCTCTGCACCTCTACTTTCGATTCTGTCTACCTCAGTTACAACCCTTGAAAGTGCCTCCCCTTCTTTGGTGCTGATAACAGTGCCAACAGTATTTTCAGAACCGGTTCCCTCCCTGGCGACTATAGCCGAGGAACCATGGTTTCCTTCAGTTCTCAGAATCAGATACTCTCCTAAAGTAGACCTTTTTGTGTGAGCAACTGCCAAGTCCCTTTTTTGGGGAGGCAAGAATCTCCTTCAGCCTTGTCAATACAGTCCTTTAGGACTCTGATGGAAGCCAACATTATGAGGTTGATGGATCAGCTTCTCATGGCAAGAGGTCTCTCTACTTTTTCTCAAGATTTACTCCCTGTTAGAGATAGGCATCTTTCTCCAAGGCAAACACCAGACATTCCTCTTCTAACCACTGTGGCTTTAGAGACCTCAATTCTGACTTCCCCAATTCCAGCTGTCCTGGTGCCGACAGCTCTTGTGCCTTTGGCTCCATCACCTTGGTTGCTTCAGAACTGGTGGACTCCTGTCATAGCCCCATGATGCCATTTGTGAGCTCTTCCTAGGCTCCGACCTTGATGGCAGTTTCATCAGAATGGGGTGGAATCATGGTTCCAAGGTTGTCCTTCCCAGTTCTGGGCTGACATCCCTCTTCAGGGCGACCTGCCTTTCACGTTATGGAGAGGGCCTTGGCCAGGGTAGACTCCCAGCTGGTTTCTCCCCCATTGGAGCTTTTCCCTGGGATCTCCTCTGGTCCAGAGCTTCCACCAACCTCCATGCCTGGACAGCAAGCACCAATACTGCAGGACACCTCTTCCATTTCCTCCACAGAAGCTTCCACTGAGGATGTGGCTCAGAAGATGTCATGTAAGAGAAAACACCTTGATTCCCTGGAGGAATGTCTCACAGAAGACATGGATTTCAATAATGGAGAGGGTTCCCCCAGTCACCTCCAGAAGGTGTCTCCTTTGGAGACATTATTGAAATGCTAAAGCAGAGAGGTGGCTGGAAGCCCCAAGACCCATCCTTAGAAGAGTCTATGTACCTGCAAGCATTTGGTGCTTTACTATCTACCTCTTGGGTGACTCCACCAGCTGACAATCTTATCAAACTGATCTGGGCATGGAAGTCCCCTGATTCTATAGAACCAATCCCCAGGAGACCAGGTAAAATACTTTCAGCTCCAGAAGACCAGCAGCATTGGACCAAAGTTTAGTAGTAGATACCATGGTGGTTACGGCAGCCACCAAGAAGGAACTGGCGGAAGAAAGTTCCACTGTTCATCCACCTAACCAAGAGTCTAGGGCAATGGACATATGTGGGAAGTTGGTGCATGCTAATTTCACCTTCACCTTGCAGCCATTGAACGTTTTGGCACACTTCAGTAGACTTCAGAGGTATCTGGTCAAGGAGCTCTCAGGACCCTGGAGCTGTGTCTGATGAGGTTCAGGATAAAGTAGCCTTCCAGCTTTTCACCCTGGAGTCTATCTAACTTGTCCATGGGGCTTATTGCACATGTAGCCAAAGGGATGACTAGGTCAGCGGGTTCAGGCGCAACCATAAAAAGGCATGCCTAGATGCGTCTGTGCAAGTTTGTGGAGCCATTTAAGTCTTCATTCATCAGTGCTGCGTTTGACGGATCTTCCCTTTTTTTGCCCTAAAGTTAAAGGTACCTTAGCCAGGTGCAAAAAAGGATGGAAAAAAACCTTTGTGCCATGGGCATACATTTTTCACCTCCCCAACGTTCCTATTCCAGGAACCATAGAAGCATGAAAATGTGGTTCAAGAAAACCCAAAGGCCTTTCCAGGACACATGTGGTAATGACCCTCGTTGGGTCAGAGGGGGGAACTATAATGGAAGATGCCAACCATGTAGCAGAGGTGGCATGGAAAATTAGGATTCCAGAGATTGCTTCTCAGGGAAACCCTACCAGTGCTCCTGAATGGAGGCCTGATTGCTTGACTCTGGAGGCAGTCAGGGGAAAACTATCCTTGCACCCACTGGCCTGGCAAAAGATCAGGCAGCTCTCAAAATTCAAAAGCTGCTAGAATAAAAGAGTCATCCAAAAACTCCTGCCATACCAGATAGGGTCTGGATTCTACTCAAGGTTGTTTTTGGTGCCAAAAAAGACAGGGGACTGGAAACCAGTTTTGGATCTCAGTGCTCTGAATCACTTTGTACAGCAGATGAAATTCCAGATGGTCACGGTTCAGTCTAGTCTTCCGTTCTTAGGGAAAGATTATTGGATGTGCTCTGTAGACCTCCAGGACGTGTATTACAACATAAAAATGGACAAGCCCTCCAGGAGTTTCCTTCGCTTCTGGCTGGGAGCTAGTCATTATTCCAACAGTTCTGAGCACTGCCCTTTGGTTTCACCACAGTCCCACGGGTGTTCACCAAATGTTTGGTAGTGGTAGCAGTTCATCTGAGAGTGCACAGATTCTGGGTGTTTCCATATCTGGACAACTGGCTCCTTACTGCCTCCATCAGGCATCTACTTGAACACACAAGGGATTTTTACCCTACACACTTTCCTCTCGTCTAGGGATAACGGTGAATCTCGCCAAATCTCAACTAATTCCCACCCAACTATTGGAATTCATAGGGGCCAACCTGAATACGACCTCTTGCATAGCCTCCCTTCCTATTCACAGACTGCAGAAAATAAGATCACAGGTAGACATAATTCTTTCCAATGACAATGTTCCTCCATTACTAGTTCTACAGTTATTGGGATCAATGGCTACAGCCATCACTTTAGTACCTCTAGCAAGATTCCACATGAGGATCCTACAGTGGCTTCTGTCCTCTCACTGGTCCATCCTCACTCATCCTCTGTTTTATTGCATACAAATTACCAATCATTGCAAAAATGATTTATCTTGGTGAATGAAATCCGAGAAAATTCATCTGGGCTTACCATCTATTTCTCCTCTTCCCCAGACCATAGTGACCACGGATGCCTCCCAGATCAGGTGGAGGGGCATTTTCAGGGAAGGACTGTCCAACGCACTTGGTCCCCAATAGAGGCCAATCTGCATATCAGTGCTCTGGAACTGAGGGCAGTGCTGTTAGAGCTGCAAGCCTTTCAAACTGTCCTTCCTTTAGGAAAGATTGCAATTCAGTCAGACAACATGTCGGTAGTCTGGTACATCAACAAGCAAGGCGGAACCAAGTCTTACCCCCTTTATCGAGAAGCCCTCAGAGTGTGGCAGTGGGTGATCTCTTCAAACCACTTTCTAGTAGCAGCACATATCCCAGGGAGCTTGAATGTGATAGCAGACAAATTGAGCAGCTGCATCCTCCTGCTCACAAGTGGTCTCTCAATCCCAGAGTGGCAAAGGAGATTTTCCGTTGCTGGGGACAGCCTTGCTGCAACCTATTTGCATCCCCCCAGAACAACAAGTGCAGCAGCTACTTTGCCCTAATCTCCCCTCAGGGTGAGTTCCCGACAGATACTGTCCTTCACGATTGGCCCTTGGGACTACTCTATGCCTTTCCCTCCATTCCTCTATTACCCCTTTTCATAAAGAAGGACATAAGGTTGAAGAGCAAAGTGATTCTCATTGCCCCATTTTGGCCTCAACAAGTTCGTTTACCCTTTCTTTGGCCTTACCTTCTTCAATGTCCATGGACTGTGGATCCGGATCCAGATTTCCTGTCTCATCCCCAGGGACTAGTTCATCCCAAACTGACACATCTCAAGCTTTTAGCTTGGTTGCTCAAGTTCCATTGATTGCCAGGCAAAATAACTTATCTTCCTTTGTTCGAAACATTTTGCTAGCTTTCCATAAGCCTTTTACAAGGATACTCTACCTCAGCAAATGGAAAAGATTTTCTTTATGGGCATGCAATAAGAAACTTGATCCTTTCTCAGCTTTTGAAAGTTTTGTCTATGCTTTTTGAACAAGGAGCTTCTTCTTCTATCATCAGAGTTCAGCTCACTGCCATTTCTAATTTTCATAATGGTTTTGAAGGACAATCTTTAATTTCACATAGGTTATGCAAGGCCTTTCTAAAGGGAAAGGAGCTTTTTGTTCCCTGGGATCTTACTATGATTTTGCTATCCTTGATCCAATTCCCCTTTGGTCTGCTACCAGTGTTTTGAAATTTCTTTCATGGAAGACCATTTTCTTAATAGCTATTACATCTGCTAGGAGGATTTCAGAGATTCATGCATTATCTTCAAAACCTCCATACCTGATTTTTCATAAGGACAGGGTGTCACTGAGAACCAAGGCATCCTTTCTTCCAAAGGTCATATCTGAGACTAAGATTAATCAATCCATTGAATTGCCAGTGCTCTTCCCTAATTTTTCAAACAAGGGAGAATACTGCGTACATCTTTTGACTGTCCACAGACAATTGCGTTTCTACCTCGACAGAACTAAGGATTTCAGAAATGGACCAGTTATTTGTTTCCTTTTCAGGCCCTTCCATGGGTAAATCAGTTTCTAAGGTTATGTTATAAAGTGGTTAAAAGATTGCATTATCTTTGTCTACAACAGGAAAAATCTCAAACTGGCAACTCCAGTTAGAGCACACTCCACAAGAAATGTAGCCACGTCTGCTGTTTTTCACTCCAAAGCTTCTATGGACAACATTTGTGCAGCAGCAACATGGGCTTCTCCTCATACCTTTATTACTCATTACAAAGTGGATCTGGTCTCCAGGGGGAATAGCATCATTTGGTTCTATGGTGCTCAGGAATATCCTTCCATAAGATCTCCCAAGATTCAAGGTAGCTGATTTTCACTGTCCAATCTGTTAAGGATAAATGAAGATTGACAACAACAGATAAAGAAGTTGAAGTTAATTTTGTTTAGAAGTCATAATTATTTTTTTTTTGAAAACATCACAGTCTGAATCATAATGAGCTAAAAAAAATAAGTTATGTACTCACTATAAAGTTCCATCTGTGTTGTCAGTCTTTATTTATCCTTGACACCCCACCCTCCTTCCCCCTTCTTGAGGAACTGACCATTGTCATGGCTATTTGCTTTTTCATGTATGACCTTAAACATAGCCTCTTCAGTAGTTATACTATTACCTTTACCTAATTTGTTATAGCTGCAAATTTAATCTGAGGTAATTTAAAGAGTGGCATTCTGGGTAGGAACTTGGTTCAGGAGTTTTTGGCTCGTGTGAGCTGTTGTAACAACCGAGCCAGTTCTGAGACTCGGAACAGAGTCCCATCTGTCAAGGATAAATGAAGATTGACAACACCGATGGAACATTATGGTGAGTACATAACTTGTTTTTTTTAGCTCATTATCATTCAGACTGTGATGTTTTAAAAAAAAAATAATTATGACTTCTAAACAAGATTAGCTTTAACTACTGTTACAGTTTTGGGTTTGATTCCATTAGTCTAATTTTGCATGTTGGTTAGCTGCAAGCAAACTTAAAAATGTCTAAGGCTGTAACGGCTGTAACATTAAATTAGGTACTTCTGTCACAAAATATGACTTTTTGGTGCTGAATCATGTCTCTTAAGAATAAGCCTCAACAGAACCCACTGCTTTGTTAATTGACTGCTGGTTGCAGATTAAACTGGCCAACACTGTGTGCCCTCATGGATTTTACTTCCACCCTCTGGGTGCAGATGTTGCTGAGTGCTGTTAATAAAACACTTTGCTTGTCACAAAGATGGTTAAGTCTAGCAATTACTTTCAGGGATATTTTTAAAAGAGCAGTATTCATTAAAAATCTCAAAATAGAAACGGTCATTAGATCAGAACTTTTATATAAAAAGTATATGTAGGCTAGGATATGCAGACATTTACCTGCCTTCGCAACATAAAATGAGATTGGTTTGTATAACAAGTAAGACAGGAGAAGGCATGAACTTCTGACTAGCATGCAAGATAGACAGTACTCATTCTTTTCTGGCTGTTAACCCCTCACAGACAATGACACTTTAACATTACAAGTTAGGATGGAGTAAGTAATAGCAGGCATATAGCCAAAATGTCAATGGGAACATAACTGTATTTGCTTGGCTGTTTTAAAAGACAGCTTAACAGGCTGGAATTATGTTCTTTTTTCCCATTCTGAATTCCAGTTTCCATGCACCCTATCTGCTCTTTCCATTTTAAGTTTATCATTATTTCCTTAAAAGAAAACTGATTAAGTGGGTATTATTTTTGTTCTAAATGCTACCATCCATTGCCAAATCGTAAAATAATAGTTAACCACCCCACCCCATGACATTGAGGTATGAAGCCATAAAGTCATGACTATGACCCAGGTGACCCGTGTGTGACTAGCAGCACAGGCACTGGTGGGGCCATGCAGATGCAGATGAGCTTGAGTAGCTGATGCCAGCTTGCCCATCCTGGGGGAAGGGAGACACGCAGTTAGTCTGCTGTATGAACAATACCTACTGGTGCTGGATAATCTCTCACAGAAGAAAGCATTCAGGCTTATGCTGTTACAGCTGTATGTGTACAGCTTTGGGAGAGTGTAGTCATGTATGGGAGTTCATATACCACTCCTCAACTAGGCATCCATTGTGGAGTCTACAGCTTGCATGTGAGGGAGGAGTTAGGTTGAGAAGGGGACAGCTTTGGGACAAGCATTTGTCCCACTCCCTCATGCCTGACTCTTGCCTTCAGTGGGAACGAATAAGTTGATAAAGCTTTCTAGATGGGAGCAAATGGCCTATTGGGTTTTTGTCCCATTTGGGGATGCCTAGCTGTCACTCCTCAAAGGAAAAAATGAGTCGATGGGCTGTAGGAAGGGAAGCAAACCATTGGGCAAGTTACGTAGTGGAAACAAATAAAATATATCCTAGCCTTACTGTACGAATGCTGTCACCTCCACTACCATTGTTTCCAGTGATTGTGATACTTTTGACCACTTCTCAGCTCTGTGTGTTGGTTTTGTTTCCTTGGCCATATAATAAACTTTAATTATGTTGTGCTTTGGAGTGAAAGAACAAATGTTGATTTCCAGCCCAACATCTTCAACATGTTTTTCTTGCTGAGGTTGATGCTTTTGCCCTACTAGGAACCATTGTGAATATTTGTACAGTGTTCTGACCTTATTTTAGCTTTCTGCAATTGTATGTAGGAAACCTTAAATAGTGTTTCATAACAGGAGGGTATCCATGAAAACTAACCCTTCCTTTACACCTAAAATATGTATGCTGTGTGCTAGTTGATTTGCAAAGTATGAACACAATGGAAAGTGGCTTCATTTTGTTGGATGCACACATTCAGCAAAAATTTTGCTTGGACAAGATAACAGAAAGATTGATTAACATTTGTTTTATGAAAGATAGGCAATAGTTGCCTTAAACCAAATATCCCCCTCCCAAAATGTCTAGCCCATTTTATTGCCTTTTGTTCTGGCAAAGTATAACAAAAAAGTAATCCTCATAGAACATATTCTATAAGGGCTGCTACAATATCTACTGCTTAGAAGTTCAGGACATCTTTGAAACTACAATGTAGGCAAAAGTACCCACACTTACAAAACACTACAAGCAGGAAGCCCGTTGTAGTAGCAGGGCAGACTTTGGGACAGCAGTGCTACGAGAGATCCAGTTATAATTGTCCCCGCCTAAATTACTCCTGATGCTATTTAGAATTCTGCTTGCATGTTATAAGTACTGTTGAAAAAGTCCTCCCCATAAGAAAAGCTAATGTGTTAGTGTAACATGGCTGGTATGATGGCAGACCATCAAAGAAGACATCCTTTTAGCCATGTGAGTACCCTTTCACTACCTCTGTTTTGGATTAGGTTAAAGGTTTGGATCACTTCAAGAATGCAGTGAATTATGACAACTTAAAGTATAATATAAGTTATAGCAGGCTAGAGTTATTATAGTTCATTATTGTTTCTTTTCATTTTATTAAGGATTTATTGTTAAAAGATCTTAGGATGGCATCCACCATGGCTGGTTTTATTAAATCCCATTTTTGACAGTGACATACGTACACATAGATTAGTATTAGAGAAGGCAAAACAGCAACGTTTCATACATTTCATACAGTATACATAATGTTTTGTTTTTATTTTCATTTACTCTAACATTACATAAACTGATCAGTTTCTGCCTTCCGTTAAATCTCTCTCTCCTCTCTTTCTGAACATATTTTACATGTATTATTCCCACAAATTCTTTTTATGTCTATGTAATTTGCTCCTTCCCTTTTCTAAAGATCTCACCTCCAGTTCTGTTAACTTGTTTTTCGATATTCAGCACTTTGTTTTAGATTATGACTTTAGTGTTCTAGTAATAGTTTTTTTTTGGCAGCCAATAAATTAGTAGGGCCTTACTATGTCTAGGCAATTCAGATCTTATGTCCCAGCTCGAAAGAATCATTTCCATAGTTACAGTGATTTGCTCCCCAGCATTTTTGACAAAGGATGGCTGTCCTTATATTGAACTTACACTATCGAATGCTGACACAGCATCGATATGACATGTGTTGGCCTTGAGAAAGGCAAAGTTTGACGGCTATGACATTGGTAAGAAGTCCCACGGATGTTCTGAATACCAGTACATGGGTCTTTCCCTTGAAGGTCTAGTGTTATGGAAAGTGCTACCACTGAATTGTACTTTTCTTGAAACAAATACAGGACAATCCTAAACGAGAATTTTGGGATGGAGTTTAACTTATGGTATGATGTCACCAAGAGGGACAAAATATGTGCAGCACTTCTGAAATATGTATCACAGTTCATATCATCTTAGCTATTTGACTAGGCATGTCTTCTCACATGGTTTCTGATTCAGACTGGGAGCATATTTTTGTTTTAAAAACTGTATCCACCCTCAGAGTAGTTGCATAGTAGAATTTCAGCTGTAATGTAAAATTATATAATTTTTTTAAAAAGAACTTGTGTCAGCTGGACTGACATTTCAAAGTATGTGGCCTTTTAATTTATATGCAACAGTGAAGTAAGTGAGTCACACTTCAAAACACATGCCCAAAACGTATACTGAAAATTGTTACAACCGGATGACTAAGTGGTAATCTTAAAAAAACATTCTAATATTTTAATACAGTCTCTTGTTGTCAACAGGCCTAATGCGACAGATCTTACCAGGGGAAGGAAGAAGTTTGGCACCTTGGCCACCTGGGATTTATTTTTCAGAAACCTTTCATGTTTATGATAATTGTTAGTACTTAATATAGGAATTTGCCATCAGGCAGATAAAGGTAAGGAGACTGAAATATAAGCACTAGGGAACTGCTGATTACCCGTGTGGAATATTACCTGGATATATCTGCTCCACTTTGCCAGGCTATTTTCCATTTGTCTAAGACAAAAAAAAGAGATTTGAAATACAACAATTCTAATAAGTCTTTCAGCAGGCCTAAACATCCCCCAACCCTTGTACAGCAAAACAAATGAGGTCCCATTTATGACTGTGTGAATAAGCACAGACAAAACCCTTTTGATTTCCTTTGCTGAAAATTTGTTTCTAAACATCTGTGGGGTAAATGACTTCTCTCAAAGGCAGTTTAACAAAATTCAAACTTTGAAACTGGATAACAGTTTAACATATTTATTCTTCAGTGTCATCTGCTAGTAACAATGTACAACACTTAACACCAAAATATGAGGGGTGGACTGAAATGAACAGAGAAAAATAGTGCGTGTATACACACATGCACACACATATTTTATTTATATATATATATATATATATATATATATATATATATATATATATATATATATATATATATATATATATATATATATATATATATCTGTATATCTGTATCTATTTATCTGTGTGTGTATGTATATATATATATATATATATATATATATATACACACACACACACACACACACACATAATTTTATGTATATATATATATATATATATGTATGTGTGTGTGTGTGTGTGTGTGTGTGTGTATGTATGGCTTTATCAGTAATAAGCAAAAACACCCAAAGTCAACTGCAATATCATCAATTGCATATGGTTAAAAACATGGAAGTTGACACATTAGTATGCATGCACGAAGAAACAGCCTCGACACATGCAATCTCTTATTTTCTAAAAATTACAAAAACATCTTTTTTTTGCATAGAGGCAAGCTTCCCTGCACCCCTCACCCCCCTTGACAATTACATATACTAACTCTGAGATTGCACAAACATGGAGTAAGGGCAAATTCCCCAACCCCGAGAGTTGTGCAGTCTTGTGCACCTATTGATCAGCTGCCTTGCCATGTATATGCATTAAGGTAGGCAGCTGCCAAATTTCGACTCATTTGACCGGGTCACTGGTATGCATAGATAGGCACTGAGTATGAAGGCATTACCAGCATGTATATATTCAGATATTCAAGACTGTTACATTTATTTATTTATTATTTTACATTTGTTGACCGGGATAGTCTGACTGGATTCATGTCCTTTTTCAGCGGAGGCCCGGGGAGAAAAGCTCCATGCATAGAAAAACTATTTATATATACATATATATCATATTATACAGTTTCCAATGCAGTTTTGCATACATTAAAGGGTTAAAAACATCGTTCAGTCACATAACGTTACTACAGAGCTGATAACATCATACCTTATAATTAAGATACAGTCTCATTGTGGCAAGAAGTCCTCATTAGGCACGCAGTTAAGGGGGAAGAAGTTAGTCAGGTGTAGAGCAAGGACATAGCCATCATGTTCTAAGGTATTGTATAAGACTTTTCTTGAATTGAGACAGCGAGAGTTCTGAAGTTAGGTCAGCAGGAAGTGAATTCCATGATTTGCCAACAGAGTTGGCAAACAGGGATTTCCCCAGCCGAGTTATTAGCTTTGAAAGTGTGAACTAAGGTTTTGTTGGCTGATCTAAGTGTCTTGAGGTTATGGTAGGGGTGATGAGGTTATTAAGTACAGGCGTTTTTTCAGATTGATAGAGAATCTTATGGGCAACTACTTGTTGGTTGACCTGAAGTAGGTTAGGTAACTCAAGCCACCCTAGAAGATTAAGGTTAAGACAGTGGTGTGTTCTGTAGGTTGTATCAGTGGCAAATATAGCAATGTGATTATAGCAGCTTGAAGGTTTGTTCAGGTCAGATTTACTCAAGTTTGTGAATAAGGGGGAGACATAGAGGAGGGTGGAGAGTAGGTATGTACGGGCAATAACAGTTCTAGTTAGGGGAGTTAGAAAGGGTTTAATCTTGTATAGAGAGCCAAGTTTTTTATTGACTGCTTTAATTGTATGGTTAATATGCAAATCAAACTGAAGGTTATTATCAACTATTACACCTAGTAGCTTGATAGAGGGATCTGGAGAAATATTGGTACCATTGTTAGATTTTATGGTAAAGGTTGGTATGTTGGACTTACGAGTTGGAGAGAACAGCAGTAGTTTGCTTTTGTTTGGATTTAATAAGAGACATCAATTAAGGAGCCAATCTTCAACTGTATTAAAAGCATTTTGGGATAACGTTTACAGCTCTGCTGGGGAGGTGGCCGAGCATATAAGAGTTGAGTCATCCGCATATTGAATACAGGTGACATTAGGGATGATCTTGTGCAGGTCATTAATAAATATAGAAAATAGGAGGGGTCCCAAAATGGAGCCTTGGGGGACTCCTAGGGTGATAGGAAGAAGGGTGGATAGGTAGTCTTTCCATCTGACTGCCTGTTGTCTAGCACTCAGTTAAGATTGGAACCATTTGATAGCCTGGGTGTCTAGAGAAATGGATTCTAATGTTTATATAAGTAGGTGATGGTTTACCATGTCGAAGGCCTTGGAAAGATCTAGAAAGAGGGCTGAGGAGACTTTATTATTGTTTTGGTTTTGATTTATGATGTTAGAGAAGGAAAGGAGGGCAGTGGTGGTACTATGGTGTGGTCTAAAACCACGTTGAGAGTTTGTTAGAAGATTGTTCATGATAAGATAGTTCATTAGTTGTTTATGGATGCATTTCTCCATAATTTTGGCTAATGGTGATATAATAGCCATGGGTCTGTAATTAGAGATTTCCATGGAGGTGCCCCCTTTATGGAGTGGGATTACATGGGATATCTTCCAGATGGAGGGAATGAAGGATTCAGATATAGTTCGATTGATCTGAATAGAGATTGGGTAAGCTACGGCACCGGCTGCTTTTTGTAAATATTCAGATCTGCGGATAAGGTAGTAGGTTTTAGTTTCTTGATTAGTGTTCGGATAAATGATGTGGAGACTGGTTGAAAGTTAAACATGGGTTGGGAACTGGGTATAGTAGTAATAGGGTTTGGGTAACTGGGAGATAATTGGCTGGCTAGATTTTGGATAGTTTTAGTGAAAAAGCTGTTAAAGGTATTGGCGACCTCCTCTGAAGGTTTTTGACTAGTAGTTGAGGGGGTAGGGGAGGTGGATTGTTCTGGGTGGAGAAGTTTATTTATGCCTGCCCAAAACATTTGTGGTTTGTATTAGTGTTTCTGTTGTAGGTGGCAGTAATAGTATTTTTTGTCAGTAGTAACAGATTTTTTTGTATCATTCCTTAGCTGTCTGTTTCTAAGTTGATCTGTGGGGGCTTTTGTGGTCCGCCAAGATGCCCAAGACATATTTCTAAGTAAGATTTTTTTGTCTGGTTTCAACTGAAAGCCAAGGGCCAGCTTTTGTTTTAGTTCTAATGGAGTGTGCTCGTATGTGGGTATCAAGGATGACTAGGAATTTGGTATTAAAGTATTTTACAGCTTCTTCTAGTGGGAGGTGTTTTAATAAGGACCAGTTACACTGATTGAGTTCATTTTGGAAATTAGTAGGGTTAAAGTTTTTATTGTTCCTAATTGTTGTGGGTAGGTGGGGGATATCAGCCTTTTGCCTGATTATATATAGGTTAGAATGTGATCACTTATATCATCAGGCAGTGTCCCAGCTTTGTACATGTGGGGATGACTGTTAATTAATATCCAATCTAAGGTACTTTCTTTATTGTTGGGTTTACTTATCCTAGTGGGAGAGGTTAAAACCTGAGTGAATCCATATAGGTTTACATGCTGTATAGGGGGGGTTTGAGGAACAAGTGTTCCAATCTATGTTCAAGTCACCAAGAACAATGGTTTCTTAGGGGTAGTTACTTGACAGCCAGCATAGTAAATCTCCTAGGATGTTTATGTTATTACCTGGGGGGAATGTAGACGCACACAATATTTATACTTTTGTTTTTATTAATATTCAGCTTAGTGATAATTATTTCTGCCTTTTCAACTTGTAATGACTGTGGGGCATCATTGGTCATCTCCAGCATGGTTTTATATAGTACAGCTACCCCTCCACCCTTCCTGGTGGTTACATGCTAAATGAAAACTGAATAATCACTTAATGTGGAAATCAGCTGCTCAGATTGCATAAGGAAATGGCATCCACCAGCACTGCTCTTGAGCATGGGTTATTTGGGGATTTATTTATTTACAGACATTTATTTACCAGGAAAGTCTTGAGTGGGCAGTAACCCATTTTCAGCAGAGGCCAATGGACAAAAGCTCCAACATACTACATGAAAGCAAAACAGTAGAATATAGCAAATGTAAACATTTGAAACGAACTACCATTCATACAAGTATAATATAAAATAACAGAGTTGTAAAGGTCATCGTTTTTTACAAGTATAATACAATGTAATACAGAGTAAACAAAGAAATAGTAAGATTGTCTAGCGAGATAACTAATCTTAATTTCTTTAAATTCGAAGAGGTGAAGAGAAAGAGCTGGAAGCAAAAGGTGAGATAAGTGGGAAAAATACATGAATTCAAAAACGAGTTAAAAGAGACAGCAGTTAGTTTAGAAAAGGATATTAATAAGTTAACTAAGAGTGTCACATGAGAGAATGAGTGAAGATTGGTTAGTAAAGAAAGGAATATAAGTATACAAGAGAAGAGGAAGTATGTGTAAAGTTAATAGAGATAGTTACGAATTGCAAATTAATATTTAAAGGATACATAGTTTGGTAGTGTAGAGAGTGAGTACAATTTTCAGTAGTGGAACAGGAGGTTGGAGTAAGGCAGTGGAGAGAGATAGTAGGTGAGAAAAATTATTATAATTATAGGAAGTGATGGGAGAGCATGGCTCCAAGAAAATGGAGTGAGAGATTATTTATTATTGATTTGACTTTTATCTTTGTTTACCAAAAAGTATGACTGGGATGAAACTCAGTGTCAGTGGAGCCTGTGGAGAAAAGCTCCACATTTAACACTGACATATGCTTAAATTAGTTACAGGATATTAGAAGGAATACAAAATATTGGTAACTGTATATATATATATATATATATATATATATATATATATATATATATATATATATATATATATATATATATGAGAGGAAAAAGCTTTACAATAGCTTACATAAGCATCATTTAAAAACAGAGAACATCCATGTCTTGCATAGGTGTATACACTCTTGAATGTTCATTAGAAAAAAAACAAAGGCTTATATAGAGCAAAGAGAAATATAACATTGCAAAATATACTGTAATATTACTTGTGATTTTTAGCAATTTAAATAATGGAAATATAAGAAAGGGGGAAGGTAATTGATAATATAATAGAGTATGATATGTTAGTATCAGAGTAACTATGACAGTATTGTTACATTTAGTATTGCGGAGTAAAGTAATTAGGAAACGGAGAATGGTTGGGGCTACTTGGATTATTATAAGGAGTATTAGTTTTGGATAGATGAGGAGAAAACATGATGAAACTGTGACAGAGGGGGTCAGTGAGAAAGTGGTTGTAGATAAAGGTGTGGTTAGGAGATGAACGTGGGCTGATATATTAGAAGGGATTATGTGGTGTGACTAGCCTGGTGTGGAGAATGTGCAGAGCTAGGAATTCGTTAGGAATATTCTTAAAAAAGTTATGTATATGTGGAGGTTGTGCCATGACCTGTTGTTATAGTGAGCAAGTTCCATGCTTTGGCTTCCATGTTAGAGTATAGGCAGTGTGCTGCAGATTTCTTTGCTTATATATGATAGAGAGTTTTTTTTACCATTTGGCCTTAGAGGATGCTGTTAGAGCTGGGCAGGCTGAAAGATTGTTTATTATTTTTTGTGCCATGATTAATTTATTGTATGTTAGATGGTGAGGTAGTTCTAATGAATTTAATTATTTTAGTGCAGCACTGTGGTTGCTTTGATTGGGTTTGTTTGCAACAAAGCATGCAGTCTTATTGTAACACTGCTCAAGTTTAGTTTTTAGAGAGGTCTGGAGGTTTGTAAGGATGGGTGCTCCATATAAAAGTGATGATAGGTAAATGTTAGGGTTAGTTTAGTATTAGTTGTGAGGAAGTTTTTTGTTCTGCAAAGCATTTTTAACTTTTTGTGTGTCTTTTAATTGCATTTAGAATATGTAGGTCAGATTTTAGGCTGTCATTTATGGCTATGTCAACCAATTTAGTATGCGGTGCTACTTCAATGTCGCTGTTATGTAAGGAGGTGATTTTGAATTTAGTTTTATCAATGCTATGTGAGTTGGGAAAAAAAAACAGGAATAATTAATTTTTTTAGGGTTAAACTGTAATTGAGCATGTTGGAGCCAGCTTTCAATGGAGTTAAAGGCTTCTTGTGTTATTTGCTAACAGTGGTTTTAGCTATTAGAGAAGCATATGAGGGTAGAGTCATCTGCGTATTGTATTAGAGAGGCTTGCTGGGAAGAAGTATACAGATTGTTGAGTATATTAAACAGCAGGGGACCAGGGATGGAGCCTTGGGTACACCTGTGGTAACTGACAGGAACAGGGATAGAGCACAGAGGTATTTAATGCATTGTTGTCTATCAGACAAGTAGCTTCTGAAACAGGTGAGAGTAGTGTGTGACAGGCCACATGATATAGTGTTGAAGGCCTTAGGTAGGTCTAGGAATAAAGAGGATACAAATTTGCCATTGTCCCTAGCTTTGTTGATGGTGTCTATGAAGGATACAAGGGCAGTGTTAGTACTGGGTGGAAACCATGTTGTTTAGGTGTCAAGAGTTGTTGTTGAAGGAGGTACTGTAGAAGTTGCTTGTGGATATTTTTTCCAATTTCTTAGAGAATGGGGATATTATGGCAGTGGGTCTAAAGTTGGGCATTTCTGTTAAGCCCCCTCCCCTTTATCTATTGGGGTTATATGTGACTTTTCTAGAGGGAAGGACGTTTTCCAGAAAGCAGGAACATCTTAGATCTAGGATCTTGTATTGACCAATTTACAAGGACTGATAGTGGATATGCCATAGCACTGGCTACTATCTTGAGAAGTTCATGTTCAGGGTTATCAGTGGATGGTGAACATGGTGTGAGATTGCAAAGTATTTTTTATCTATGAAGCAGGGAGTGTTTTTAAGCTAAAAATTACTGTAGTAGTGGGAGGGGTCTGGATGGGGTGGGGTAGGGGTACTATGGATGTTAGGGTTGTTTTTGCTAATGGCAGCTATGTTGACTATGAAGTAGGTATTATATTGTCTAGTAATTTCAAGTGGGCAGAGATTAGATGAAGGATTTGGATTGTTTTTTGTGCGTGAATGGATGAAGTCTGATAGATGATCAGACATTTTTGGGACTCTGTCTATAGCAGTTTTGCACATTATTGTAATGTTGTTTTTGTCACTGTTTACCTGTTTTTTGTAAAGTTTCAAAGGTCTTTAAACTCTTGAATAAGTTGCAGTGCTTTATTCATTTGCCTTTTGATTCTCAGCGTTAACCCTTGTATGCATAAGGTTTCTAGTATTTTCCTGGCTTTGGGAGCAGTCCACAGGAGAAGGATTGTGTAGGGCTGATGAACGGTCCACCCTTTCTTTCTGGAAGGGCCATTCACTGCCATAATGAGCCATAGGAATTTCTAGTTTGAGCTGTTGGCATGCAGACTAAACAAGGGCCACTTGTTCTCTGGCCATGTGTGGGGATGTACACATCTAGAATAAGCTCACTTGCCTCTAGCGTAGGAGCATAGGGCAAAATAAAAGTAAAAAAAATCACGCTATATGTTATTTTCATGAAACCCCACCCCCAGCGCCTTCATTTATAGAAAAAAAATGAAACAATCTTACCAAACACTAAGTAGATGTCAGACAACCCGGTGCTATTGGGGGGGGGGGTAAAAAGAAGGATGCAGATGTAGTTGTGAAAAACAAAAATAAAAACTATAACCTTTCCTGAAAAGACCTGTGTTGTCCCTTTCCCTAATACTGGTGTGACCCCTGAAGGTGATTATATTAAGTTAAGAGAGTGTGAGGTCTAATCCTCCAAATGGGGAAGCAAAGATTCCCATCCAAAACCATGGTTCAAGTTTAAACCAAAATGAGACAAGAAACAAATAATGAAAGATTGTGACTTTCATTATTATAGCATAAGTTGTGCTGTGCAAGTTTGATTAAGAATGGGATGGGACAGATGTAATACATCCTGCTTTGACTTTTAAGGTGAAGAATGAAGAAATATAGTTGTGGATTTTCTGAAATATACATTCAAAGTAAAACATTAATGCATGCAGTGTGGCTAGAGATACTGATGAATGCATTTTCTGTTCACAGTCTTGTCTGCTCAACTGACTTACCCAGTCTGTAAATGCTTACACTTCTGTGCATGAATTATCTAGTGAATATATGTAAATACCAACTTCAAGATCACCATACCTCAGAGAAAATTAAATATTCAGAGAAATGGCATCTCGTCTGTTCCGTGCTTTGGGCCATTCAGTGTCCATATTTCAGGACTTGCTCTAGTGGGTACTGACATTTCAAATGGTTACCAGGAAAAACTTTGTAGCTATTCAGCAAAAAGCAGTTCAGGTTTCAACTCTAGCACAGGAAATGGCTATCAGTCAGAGCTGGATCCAGCACTAGGTAGTCTAGGCAGTTGTCTAGGACCTGCTGGTTGGGGGGGGGGGGGGTGTGCTGGCCAGGGGGCTGCCACAACATTTAATTTTTAATTTAAAAAAAATTAAATTACATGTCTTTTTTAAGAACACACTCTACATCTGTATGTGCATTGACAAAGGCACATTTAGATGTTCCTCTTGCATCTAACTTCCATGCGCAGAATTTAAACTTGTTGACAAAGTTCCTTTAATCAAGATCTTGCCACTGTGAGCCAGGACATTGTGTGTGTGTGTGTGTGTGTGTGTGTGTGTGTGTGTGTGTGTGTGTGTGTGTGTGTGTGTGTGTGTGTGTGTGTTAGTGGCTCAAACCCTGTACTGTGGTTACAGGAGACAAGAATCTGAATCCTCTACATCAACTACCAGACTATTCAAGGAACTCTGAGCTCCAAGGGAAGAGAAGTGTACTGTTTCTCATGCTAAGTCTGTTTTCAATGTGCAACTGTTTTATTTAGCAAATGGCCATCAGTGTCTGTGGTATGAAATCTGAAAGCAATGTTGGTAGCACAACAGGTAGCATACTTACCTTTGGTGTCGAAGGCTGTGGGTTCTACTCCTATACCATGTAGATGGATTGCTCATACTGTGATGTACTTTAATGGATGATGATGGTGCTGCACTCCTGAATGTGTCCTCCTCTGGATGAGATACCTAGTAACTATGAATCTGTGGTTGGTTTACCAGCCACCCCCTATTGCAATATTAACAGCTTACTAATTTTTTAAAAAATGTAACATAGGTAATTTATTCTTTAAAGCCAGCAGGCACTGAATTTGTAGATGAAACATTGAAATGTAAAGTTGTTTGCCAGTAGCAACCTCTTCATTAGTTACTGATCTCTTTAATGTGGAATAATCATTCAGAAGACTTTTACTTCTGCAGAGATTGTGCATATTCACTGATATTGTTGGATTGTAATGACAGAAGTTTGAGTGACCTTTTATGGTTGAAATGTTCTAAAATGGATAGTTGTCATTATTGGTTCATATGTTTTGCTTCACTGCTTACTAGAAAAATGTTCAAAACTACAAAGTTAAAATACACTCTAATAAGGGGTGCTGTATTATACAAGGAATGCAATTTAATACAATCAGGAAGGTGAATCAAAGAACTCATTCATGCATGTATGCATGGTCCTAAAACGTGTGTGCAAGGGGTCTGTGGTTTGAAAACAGCCTAGAGTTAAACTTAATCCTCCACTGGCCAGATGCATTTTCTTTGAATGTGGGTTTCAATGCGATTTCACGGGCAGGCAAGTTTACAGTTCATGTTATGTATGTTTTCATTCTGAGACTGTATTAAGTGTTTGTGCAATAAAAATTGAATTAACATTTTTAACTGAAATCCAAATATCTGTAATCACTGAAGAAGTAAAGAAGAAAATAGTGTGGAGACTGAGAGGTCTGACCAGTGTGTGTGTAACTGGGGAGAAATAGCCAC
This sequence comes from Protopterus annectens, assembly GCF_019279795.1. Lineage (NCBI taxonomy): Eukaryota > Metazoa > Chordata > Ceratodontiformes > Protopteridae > Protopterus > Protopterus annectens. Next base: position 609,186,541 of record NC_056725.1, on the reverse strand, counting down.
GTAATGGGACACTGGAATGGCTGTGTTTGTGTGTGTGTGTGTGTGTGTGGGGGGGGGTGCTGTTGCCATCATGGCCCCAACCCATTACTCTACTTAAGTAAAACATGAGTGCCGTAGTACTCCTTGCAGGCAGGGTATAAACTGTAGCAATTGTTTCATTGTAATATGCACTTTGTAACAGTTTATAAAAAGAAGAAATTATTATTATTTTTTAAATGGTGGAGGGTTAGGCGCAAGGCACAGAATTGGGACCTGAATTGCTGGGCAGGAGGGAGGGAAGGCATCTACCTGGTTGGTATGCCAGTGGAAGGAATGACCACTTTTTTTTTTTTTTTTTTTTTTTTGCTCTTCAATGAAAGATTGGTGGGAGGGATGGGTCTGTAATAAGCCAAAAGCAATTAGATTAATACAGTATTTTTTTTTTTCTGAGGGAGTGGGGAACTGGTTCATGGTATCAGCACAGGGAACACTTCTGCTTAGGGAGCATATTACAAAAAAGAAAAAAGAAACAGAGATGCTATTTAGGCATTAGGATATTTCAGAAATTGTATGAAAATGTGTGTAAAACTGAGGAATGGGGAACCAAGAAAAGGCACAAATGGAAATATTTATGGAAAAATTAATTATGCCCGTGCTAGAGGAAGATAAGGTTCAGAAAATAATAACTAAGATCAGAAGAGATGAGATAAAATGTGATGTATAACCATTCAACAGCATAGTCTCCAGGAAAAGATGGTCTTCCTGATTAAATTTTAAAGTTGGGGGAAGAAAGTGATTATGATCTGGAAGGTTTTGCTTAGCAGTATTAAAAAGGAGGGAGTACCAGCAAGCTTGAAGAAAGCTGTGGTGGCTGTGCTACAAGACCATTTAGATCTGGTTTCATATTGACCCATTTCAAAAATAAACCATGATTATAAAATGTTTATGTTTTAACTAGCTAAGAGAATGGTAAAGATGTTACCAAAGTCAATAGATACGGCTCAATGCAGTTTAGTAGAGGAAGGAATAACACTTGACATAATTAATAAATAATGATAATTTATTAGGAAGCCGAGTCTAAGAATACAATGCTGCTGTTGTACCAATATTTGATTTGCTGTTGAGAAAGCTTTTGATAGAGCTAGATGGGATTTTATGAGTAGGGAAGTGGTAGTGTGTGTGCTCTCGAAGAAAATAATATGGTTAAACGGGGAGACATATAAAGGGATGGAGGAAAGAATTAAGATAGGAGGGTTCCTCTCTGACAAGCTGTGCTAGAACGGAGGAAGCAGACAGGGTTGTCCTCTTTCCCACTCCTACTTGTTTTATATTTAAAACTGCTGACAAAGAAAATAATCAGTTCAGAAATTCAATGGTATAACTGGTATGGTACTCAAGAAAAGCACATTTTCAAATGATATTATTTTGTTCTTGCTAAATCCAGAAAAATGACATTTCAATGTTGTGGAAACTTTTGAAAAAGTATTAAGGCTTTTCGGGATATAAAATAAATGAAGATAAAACAAAGACTGTAGTGGTAAACTGCGTACCCATGCATGGACTGGTTCAGCAACACCCATACTTATGGAAACATGATAAGGTGAAGTACATTGATGCATGGATTACAAATGATTCTGTTACAGCACCTAAGGATAAGTGGGAATAAACAAACCAAACAAAAATACAAAAATTGAAGAACTTGAAGCCACTGATTATGGATATGGATGGCGAGATACAAACAGTGAGAATGTTAGGATGTACTGGGGGAAGATCCTCGATTTTCTTTTTAAGAACTATTGTTCAATTAAATGGATGTTGTGCTATAAGCCTTTGACTGCTGGCAGGAACAGTAGTAGTGTGTCAGATCGAAAGAGGACTGTTCAATGTGGGAGATGTAATATTTGTAGGTATATCAAGGAAGGAGATAGTTTCATTCATCCTGATACTGGTCAGTTGTTTAAGTTTGATTTTTGTGCAGATTGTGGCTCTCAAAATGTTGTTTACCTTGCTATTTGTGAAACTTGTAATAGTTACTATGTAGGGAAGACTAATCACTGTCTTAGGGACAGAGTTAGGGAGCAACTATGTAGTATTATAGTATTAGAAAGGTGATATTAGGAATGCTTTAGGCAAACATGTAGTGAGTGTGGGTAGTTATCATGTTTTTAATTTTTGGTCCTTGGGCAGTATTTCATTACGGCAAGGGGTGGGGACATTAAGACTTTAACAGAGAGCCTTGAAACTAAATGGATTTTGTTGCTTTGGGTACCTAGAGGTAAGGGGCTAAATGTCTGTATTCCTTTAAGACCTGCTCTGAACTTACAAGGTCTTAATTGGTAGTTTTGAAGTTATTTAAGCATGACTGGATGATTTGTATTTTTATCTGATGAAGCACCTTGTTCTGGTACAAAAGCGCTCCTCACTTTTATTTTGTTTTCATTTTGTGTGTTTTTAATGGTTTTAACATTTATAATTGTTTTATTAAAGTTGTTGCTGCCTGTCCACTTGGCTGGCTCTTGTTTTTTTGAATTTTAGCATTTCTATTATGACTAAGTGGGGAATTATGTCAAAATCTTTGGCCAGGTTGAGTTACGCAATATGTACCATTTTGCCTTCATCCATTGCTTTGGTGACCTTTTCAAAAGAATTCATCAGGTTGAGTAAGCTTGATTTGCCCTTGACAAATCCAAACTGAAACAGTCAAGTATTTGGAAGTTCTCTAAGCTGTGATTGATTAAATGCATGATAAGTATTTCCATGGCTTTGCATATGAGGCTGGTCAGACTTATGGGTCTACATTTGCCTGGATCTGTGGAAGATCCCCCCTTATGCATTGTCAGGACCCAATGATGCAGTATTTTTAGCTTTTGATAACACTTTTAGGACTTGTTCTTATGTGATAGTTGGAGGTGAGCCAGTTTCAGGTATATTTTGTCAGACAGATGGAGTGGAGAAAGGGGTAAAAATCAGAGCTAAATTGATTATTAATATTAGCTCCCATCCTTCTGCAATAGCTACTCCACTATTTCCACTTTAGCATCTCCCTCTCATACTTTCATTTTGCAGGTCTATGGATAAATTGATGAAAGGAAGGGGGGGAGGGTAACAGGATATTGATGATGGATGAGTTTGTACATGTATAGTTACCAGTTTCTGCAAAGCAGTTACATTAGTTTGCATCAAGTAAATTAGAGTGGAGTGACTTTTTACAAGAGATGACATTATCTGCTTGCTTGATTTCATCTGGTAGTGAGTTCCAGCATACAGGGACAATTTGATGAAGATCTTTCACATATGACAGTAATGAAGGGAGGCCTCAAAAGAAGAAAATTTGAAATTACATACAGAGTAATAGTTAATATAAACCATAAAGAAATGCAAACAAAAAATGTATATGCAGAGGCATGACCAGATGAATATTTGTTTACTCCTCTGTTATAACAGTATAAATGATGTTAAGACATCTTATCAGACTGTATACAGTTTTACTGCCATAGCTCATCTGCTTCTGTTTAAAATGCAAAGCAAGCTATGCTAGGATGAACAACTGTGACATCTAAACAACATTATAAAACTGCTGCATATGCATTTTATATTAAGCACTACATGGACCGGATTTCTTTTTGCAGCCTTATGAATAGTGGAACATTGTTGCTTTATGCCTGATTTAACATACTTTTGAATCCCTTTTTGTTCACTAATTGCATATGTTTTCTTCCCCATAATTAAATACTGTACTCTTTGTATGAGTAATACAAAATAGTTTTTGGGACTCAGGTACATGTACCAGTTAACAAAGGAGCACTAGTATTGCAACAGTTGTTTACTAACAGTATGCATTCATCATTTTTGCCATGCAGTCCTTTGTTCTGTGCCATTAAAATATTTTTCAGTAGAGTGGTGAGACACAATCTCTGTACAATACAGAATCAACAAGCACATTGTTTTACATAATGGTTTCTGCATTTATTAATTTGCAGTTGGCATGTGAGTAAGACATCTGATCTTTTTGACCATTTTCAGCTATGACCAAGCTGCAAGAACAAGGACAAAGGCTAAATGCAGAGAAGATTAATTGTAGCTAGTCATTCATCAGCCCTTTGGGAGGTGAAAGGAATCCAGATCACTCAGAAGATCAGATAGACAGTAACTGCAAAGTAGGAACATATAGCAGACTCTACAGTTGTGTACAATAACAGTAACCACCATGGTACCTTTTAAGTATGAGCACTGGGCATGAATTCAGGCAGTGGGCAAGATACCGTGGATGACAAGTACTAAAGACGAATTTGGGAGACGAGATGGTGGGGAGATCCTGGATAATAAACATGTAACCTGAATGTGAGAGGTGAGAATAACTCTAGGATTGGGGAGTAAAAATAAACTATGGCAATGCAAGAAAGTGAGAGAGTACACTGTAAGCATTTGACATAATTAATTCATGAGAAGAGAGGGAACTTGAAAACAATAAACACTAAATAAGAATTTAGGAGGCAGGAGGAAGAGTGACCTTGGAGAGTGAGCACTGAATATGCATTCAGGAGGAGAAAAAAGAAGAGACTTGTCAATAAACACTAAATATAAATTTATAGATGAGAGCAGGTGCAAGTACACAGCAGTTATTAATGAAATGACATCCACTGGCCGTCTTTTCCAGATATAGTATAGAAATATTTAAATTTAGTAAAGCTTCATGGGAATATTCATAGCTAAAATACAGACACATAACTTTGGTAGCCAGTAATGCTGCAGGGTAAAACTTTAAGAACATTTATCCTATGGGTCTTTCTCATGAAGTATGAAGTTTCACTTCAGAATATTTGTCTTCGGGATCCATAACATGAGGATCGTGAGGTCCTATGGATGGCATTTTCCAGACTGGGTTTATAATGTTGAGCTTTCACAAAGATATGAATAAAAGGTTCCCCAAATTAAACACTATCTATCTTGTCGGTAATATTTGCAGGCAAAACTTTTAGAATGCTCATTTTGTGGATATGTATTATGAAATCTGAAGTAACATTTGCAATTCCTTCTTAAAAGTTGATTTTTTTGGTCACTGTGCAAAAAATTGTATTCCTGTTGGAAACACAAAAATGTAAGGATAATGTATTTTATCCTATTTGTTTAAAGGGTTGGTGGGCTGTTCCTGCCTCTTGTCAGCCATAATCAATGATAAAAGGCATACAATATTTAAGGTGTTATATTTAACAATGCTCAAAGTATTACAGTTGACATTATTTTGTTTTTAACACTTTTATTGAATTATCAATTAAGACAGCAAACATATATTTATATAAAAGAAAACAAGTCGTATTAACATGTCATAGTTACAAACATTATATATCACATATATTCTTTTGTATAATTATCATCAATCCAACATTACCTAAATTGCTCAATTCCTCCATTTTCTTATACCTCATTCCTCCTCCAAACATTATTCTGCATATATTGTTCCCAAAATTTCTATTTTTCTATGTAATTTGCTCCTTCCCTTTTCTAAAGATCCCACTTAACAGTTCTTTTTTCTCTGTTACAATATTCAGTACTTTAAATACAGTTTGTTTAGACTTTGATTTCCATTTTCTAATAATTACTTTAATGGCAGCCACCAGAATTAAACTTAACATGGCCTTATTGTGTCTAGACAATTCAGATCCTGTGTCTTAGCTCATAAGAATCATTTCCTTAGTTACACCCATTTGCTCATTCAGTATGTCTGACAGGATACTTTTCCAGCTCATTGCAGTCCTAAAACATATGTTCCCAGTTACGCTTTTCTTCCCATCACATCTCCAGCATTTGCCATCTACTGGAGTAAAGATTCTTTGGAGTCTGCTTGGGCTATAAAAATGCCTATGCAAACATTTCCAAGCAAAAATACTAAATGTTCTACATTTTGTTACATATTTGGGAACCATGCACATGTCCTCCTATTGATTCCTTGTGAATTGCTTATCCGGTCTCTCTTCCCAATATTTTCTAACCTTCTCTGATTGATTTCTATAGTTATCATACAATATTTTATATGCACTGCTAACTATCCCTTTTTAACAGCAGCTTTTGTTCTTGATTTAACTAAAAACTCTACCAGACCAGGTCTTTCACTTAGGATTCTGCTATCCTTTTCTCTTTGCCAATACTCTGATATCAATCTCTGATAGAGTAGACAGTCTGTAGCCTGCAGACCAAGTGCCTACTTGGCTTCTTCCCATTCGATTACCTTTCCCTCTCCAGTTATTTGCTCCAATTGCCTTAGTTACTCTGCTAGTTTTCTCCAGTAAATTCCATCCCTCTCTTGCCTATTCTGTGTACCCCTAATTGCAGTCATCTTTATTGGCAGAATTTCCTTTCTACATTCATGTTGGTTTAATTCTTAGAATACTTGCTGCTACTTTATCAATACAAAATTCTGTATGTCTGTTATTCTTCTTAAAGATATGCATCCAATATCACACTTTTTCCTTATTTCTTGAATGTCCCCCCTTGTTCATCATTCCTTTCCACTTTGAATTGTAACTTTCTTCTTGTGTTAAGTATATGAGCCTTAAGTGTGCAGCTATAAAATACCCCTTCAAATCAAGTAATCATAGACCACCTTGTTTTATTGGAAGGATCAACTTATGCATTTGACCCTTACCCTCTTCCCCTCCCAGATAAAATTATTCAACTCTATTAATTGCTATCCACAACTTCTCCTCTGGTTGATAAAAATATGCTTGATCTGTATATAAAACTAAAGGGACTAAACATTTTCACTGCTTGTATCTTGATATCCATATCTATATACAAAAGCTTCCAGTTTCTCAGTTTTTGCATTATCATTTGTTTAGTCTGTGCCCAAATATCCTTAGCAACTGTAAAAGAACCAATATTCCGAAATACTTCATTTTATTGTGTCCCCATAAATATGGGTATTGCTGAAAATTCATGTGTGGCTACATCATTTACAGCTATAGCCTTTGTCTTATGTTCATTAATTGTATATCCCAAAAAGACTTGAAACTGTCTCAGAATGTTTCACAGCACTGAGATGTCTTTTTCTGATATTATCAGTTACAAAATAATATTGTTGGCAAATAAAGTCGGCTTTTCCTGATTACCATACCAATTATAGGCTTGAATTTCTGAGCCCCTATTTTTCTTTGCCAATGCCTCTAAACATAATGCAAATTACAAAGGGAAAGAGGACACCCCTACTTGCTTCCTTTGTTTATACACAACTTAGAGAAGAAACCTCCCACTTTAATTCCTCATATATACTCCTAGTTAGCCTTATTATTGTATCAGGGAATGCAAATGCTTCCATTGCCCTGCGCATAAAATCCAGCTTATTCTGTCAAATGCTTTCTCTACATCAAGACCCACCAATAACAGTGGTATTTTCTTATGTTTTTCTTCCCTCTAGATCATCATTCTATTAATATTGTCAAACAAGTGAATCACCTCCACAAAAGTGTATTGATCCTATAAATTTTGCCAATACCTTTGCCATTCTTTTAGCTAGTATAGACATAAATACTTTATAATCATGCTTTAAAATTGAAATGGGTCTATATGAAGCTGGACTGCTGGGTCTTTACCATCTTTAGGTATTACGGCCACCAAAGCTTTCTTCCAAGATGTTGGTACTTCCCCTACTTTTAATTTACTGTTAAAGAAAACCTTCCAGATATTTATCACTTTCTTCCCTCCTAACTTCCAAACTTCCACTGGAGTAATATATATTCCTGGAGACTTTACTGCAGATAATTGTACTTCACCATTTTTATCTGATCCCCTCCACTCTTAACTGTTAATCGATGAGCCTCATCTACCTGTAACCTTGGCATACTGAAGTCTTCCATACATATTTACATTTGTTTTTTGTGCTTTTTCTTAATTTCTATACTTCTCTGCTTTATACAAATTTTCATAACATTTCTGAAATATCTCTAACACCTGTATAGGGTCTTTGGTTATTTTTCTTGTTATAGGTCTAAGCTTAGTAGTAACCCCTTCTACTTTCCGTTGCCTAAGTTGTTCTAAAAATTTTTGTGCTCTGCAGTTATTATCAAAAAACAGTTGCTTGACAGCAATCTTTCCAAACTCATGCATATTTTCCAGATACTCCCATATTTTCTCTTTAGTACTCAGCAGTTATGGCTCTTCTTTTTCTCTGAGATTTCCCTTATTCTGTAATTCTTTAACCTTTGTCAGTCCCTCTAAATAATTATTGTTACTTCTTAACCATCCCTTTTTTTCTTTCATTTCTACTATATTTATAGATTCCACTTTCAATTTATCTCAATTGCTAGCATTAACTTCTGAAGAAATGTATATCTTCCCTAATTACTCTCAAATAATTTCCACTACCCATTCCTTAAATTCTTCTCTTTTTGAATAGGTAGGTGGGGAAGTGCCACTATGACCACTGTCTCATTTTTACTTCATTACCCTGCATTTTTATGTTAGTTGTTTACTGGCTCATGTTCTGAAATAATTATTGGATGGGTGTTGAAGCTTACAATTAAATGCACATTTTCAGGTGAAATATAACTTTTGTCTAGTCTAGCCCAATTATTGTACCTTGGAGAAAAATAAATTTTCTCTGAGTTCCTGCTGCTGAATTAATGTCTTCCATACCAAATATTTTCATAAATTTCTTCAGAAGTCTACCCTCTTTTGTTATATCTTCCCTTCGAGGTCCCCCAGATACATCCTCATTGTTGCAAATGAAGTTGCATTCTGTACCTATAAGTAATATTCCCTGCTGAAAGCTGATAATATCTCTCAAAAATTTCTTAACTTCCAAAATAGCAGTTTTAGGTGGAATATAAATACATGACAGCGTAATCCCCCTCCCTTGCTTGCCAGTAGCTCATTACAACCACAAATCCACTATCATCTTTTTTCCCCCTCACCTATCACTATTGATGTTCCCCTAGCAATTAGTATAAGTACTCTCTTTTCCCTTTATCTCTGATATTCTGCTGAAAATGCACGCTCACTTATTTCCAAATGTCTCTCCTGTAGCATTGCTATTTGACAGTTGTCACTATTCGTAATAAACATAACATACAAGTACATTAAATTTTATAGTTTTACATTTAGGCTTTTGTCATTAATTCTAGTGGATAAGACAGAACCAACATTTGGCAAGTGTCACATTTGACATTATTTTTATACACACAACTGACCTACAAATATAATATGTATAGTTTTATATTTAGATTTTTGATGTTAAATCCAGTGGAGAAGACATACCCATAATTTTAATATTTACCATAATTTGCAGTTTGTGTCAATGCATAAGTGGGTTGAAGGTTGATTTTAGCATGTTATTGATGATGTTAACTGATTACTTGCTAACCATCATTTCTAAAAATGTGACTTTAAATATTCCAGTAACTTTTTCCTAAAGTTTGAGTTTTCTGTTTCATTTTTGATATTAATAAGTGAGTGACTCCACTGTTTGGTGTTACTTTCCTAAAGCTTTTTTTTTCACCTAATGATGATATAAAGGGTGGTATGTGTAGTGCAAGCATTTTTTTCGACACTTTCTTTTAAGTTGTGAGAAGTGGTCCTTACATTTAGGTTATGTCTTAGATGGGGGCAGTACTTATTATATAATAGATTATAAGCAGTGGCTGGTAGCCATTTAGCCCTTTGCAAGTAAGATGATATTCAGGTTTTGGATCTATAGTAAAGAATCTGCACATTTTTGCTAATGCTGACATGAAGTAGTTGCCTGTTTTGACAGGAGTGTAACACTTTTACTAGGGTACGTTAGGTGTTAGGGTGATGTCCTTCATTTGATCACTGTTGCAGTACTGCTAACATATGGGAAGTATCCTGACAAGGATACCATACATGTGGCCAGTGCACCAAAACTTGGCTGCCTTCCTCTTGCTCTGTTCATCTGGCTTATGACCCAGGCTTGAATAGTGTGGTGGTACATAAGGGAATGTACAGGCATTTAGTTCCTCAGAACTTTCTTGTCACCAGCTGAGAAGAGAGACTATACCTGTAGATTCGTTTTGTCAACTGTACACCCTGCACCAGTTCCACTGTGCTTTGGGAGATAAGTATCCCCAGTGGGGACCCTTCCTGGTGGTCAAAGATTTTGACTAAAATGTTACTTCTTCAATGCCAGCTAAGAAAGATAAATGTAACTGCAGTATGCAGATCCATATAAAGAACAGCTTTCCAAATTAGTTTTTTGTTTTGGTCCTAATCATGACATTAGGGAGTGCTCTATCTGAAAAACCATTGCCCCTAAAACTATTAGGAGTCATTCAGCCTCTTTTCAAATTTACTTGGAAAACCAGTAACTTAAGGAGTCACGCAATGTAAGATGGCCTTTGAGTCTTCCCTGTCAGACATTCCTCATCGGCTGCATAAGAAACTGAAGAAGTCTAAACATTTGGAACTTTTGGTTGTCTGGTTGGACCTGGACATCTCTCTTATGGTGCTAGACGCCCCTGCTGTCACACCACTGTTGGAAGCTAAAAATGTACAGCCTGCTATCACGTTCCATTCAGCTGATCAGAAAGCTGATAGGGTTCCTCAGCTGGTTACATCTGAGGGACCATGCACATTCCACAGATCACATCCTTGAGGCAATCCTTGGTACTCTTATGAAGTACACCAGATTGTTCTTGCTTGATTTCTGTTGATACTCCTAAAATGAATTAGAAAACCAAACATATCTCTCCTTCTACTGCTCTTTCCCCTGTTGACCCACAGAAGGAATGGTATATTTTTTCTCAAGGGCTGTTTAAGGCTTTAATATTTTTGAAACCTTCTCATTTCTTCTCCTTCCCTTTTCATCTTCCCCTCAAAAGAGGGTTAGAGAGACATCTTCTGAGGAAGAATATTCAGATTCTGAGGTAGAATCTCTTGCCTGTGCCTCTCAAATCCATTCCCCAACAGGATTTTAATATGAGCATTAGGATACTCTTTCCCAGGATACCCCCATTGATGAATTGCCCTTTGGGTATACTAGTTTAAGGATGATACAGCATTTTCAGTGGGGAGTGAAGCAGGTTTCTGGCAAGCAAAATAGGATACTATGACTTGCTAAGTATAGGTGTCCCTCTGCCGTCTGCCATTCCTCCATGCTAGAGACATTGCAGGATACCTTACTGACAGCTGGCCTGAACCCTGAGTCACAGCCAAAAGCTCCCAAGAAACCTGATACCACAAGTTTCTCTATAAAACTTTTTGGATCCAGCTGTGACATCTGTTGAGTCGGACAAAAGCATCTAAGCGTCTTCCCTCTATTAATACCTTGCCCAATGACAAGGATAGTAGATCTATGGACTGGTGAGGAGGGAAAGCGCATACTTCTGCTACACTTTCTTTGTGTGTTATTAACTATTAAACTCATATGTGTAAATAAACTGCTCTCCATTTTGGAGAACATGGATAAATTTATCTGTGATCAGCCTGACTCAGACAGTAGATTTTCCCTTTTGTCTTTTTCCAGCTCAGCTAGTCAGGTAGCTAAACATTCTATAAAATATAGTTATGATGCTGCTTATGTTTTTTTTTCCAAGGCCTATAGTTTGCTGGGTCTTGTCCCTGCCTGAAGATGCCAAGGCTAAGTTGTTTGCTGCTCCCCTTTCCCCTGGACAAAGATGCTCTCTTTTGACCAGCAGCTGCTGAAATTTTCAAGCACCTACAGGAAACAGGAAAAACTATGCATGATTTTAAGTAGCTTTTTCTAGCTCCTCTCCACATATTCCAAAGGAAGTATCCCACTAAAGCAGGACCATTCTTTTATAAGTACCAAAAATCTCTGTGAAAGGTTAAAATATTCTCCAAAAACAACTTTTAGGAAAAACAAGTAAAACAAATAAGCTTCCATGTCATCATATACAGTCTCTACGTATATCTGTTTTGTAATCTTACAACTGTTGTGTTAGCCTGTTGAACCTAGTAATGGCTGCAAAGGGTCTTGTATCAGCCCATCAACCCAGTTAACAAAATAAAATAAATACAAGTCTCTTTTACCAAGTCTCACCCTGGGGAACAGTAATGTTAAAACTCTAAAAAGGCAAATTAACATTCAGAGTCTTTCTCTCTCACCAGACCTTCCAGTGGTGAGCAGAAACGATAACAAAGTCACAGAAAACAAATTAACATGCACTCTCTTTCACCATATTGCCTGTTGGTGTGCATTGGTGCATTGTGAACTTCCTTGGTTTATGCCTTTTATAAAAAAATACTCAGTAGTCAGATACACAGGTGCAAAGTTTCAGTATGTTGTGGTTAATACTGTTGAAGTTAAAAGTCTGTGGTACAAGAATAAAAAGCCTTGTTACACAGCATAAGCCTCTAGCAAATGAATCTCTTAAGCAAAAAAAAAAAAAGGTTTCGGTAAATAAGCATCATTGGCATGCAAAAGTGTCTGGTAAGTAAATGTCTTAGCAAACAAAATGTCTCAGGTAAATAAAAGTGTCTCTCAAGTAATGCATCCCTAGGTAAACTGAACAGCATCAGTGGCTCACCACTCCTTCCGAGAAAGTATGGTTCAGCAATGCAGCCAACAGGACTTCCCTGTGCCAGTCTTAAAACATAGACTGATGACTGTCCATCTCAGAGCCTTGATTTCTGTTGATACTCCTAAAATGAATTAGAAAACCAAACATATCTCTCCTTCTACTGCTCTTTCCCCTGTTGACCCACAGAAGGAATGGTATATTTTTTCTCAAGGGCTGTTTAAGGCTTTAATATTTTTGAAACCTTCTCATTTCTTCTCCTTCCCTTTTCATCTTCCCCTCAAAAGAGGGTTAGAGACACATCTTCTGAGGAAGAATATTCAGATTCTGAGGTAGAATCTCTTGCCTGTGCCTCTCAAATCCATTCCCCAACAGGATTTTAATATGAGCATTAGGATACTCTTTCCCAGGATACCCCCATTGATGAATTGCCCTTTGGGTATACTAGTTTAAGGATGATACAGCATTTTCAGTGGGGAGTGAAGCAGGTTTCTGGCAAGCAAAATAGGATACTATGACTTGCTAAGTATAGGTGTCCCTCTGCCGTCTGCCATTCCTCCATGCTAGAGACATTGCAGGATACCTTACTGACAGCTGGCCTGAACCCTGAGTCACAGCCAAAAGCTCCCAAGAAACCTGATACCACAAGTTTCTCTATAAAACTTTTTGGATCCAGCTGTGACATCTGTTGAGTCGGACAAAAGCATCTAAGCGTCTTTCCTCTATTAATACCTTGCCCAATGACAAGGATAGTAGATCTATGGACTGGTGAGGAGGGAAAGCGCATACTTCTGCTACACTTTCTTTGTGTGTTATTAACTATTAAACTCATATGTGTAAATAAACTGCTCTCCATTTTGGAGAACATGGATAAATTTATCTGTGATCAGCCTGACTCAGACAGTAGATTTTCCCTTTTGTCTTTTTCCAGCTCAGCTAGTCAGGTAGCTAAACATTCTATAAAATATAGTTATGATGCTGCTTATGTTTTTTTTTCCAAGGCCTATAGTTTGCTGGGTCTTGTCCCTGCCTGAAGATGCCAAGGCTAAGTTGTTTGCTGCTCCCCTTTCCCCTGGACAAAGATGCTCTCTTTTGACCAGCAGCTGCTGAAATTTTCAAGCACCTACAGGAAAAGTACAGTTTTGTACCTACCATAAATGTAGATGTTCGAAGATCCACATTGCTGCAGTCCTTACACTTGGGTAGTCCGCTGTCCTCGGTCGGCCCGAATATCAAAGTATAAGGCTGACGTCGGTCAAGGCACATTTGACTGACATCAGGACGTCAGGGTACAAATGCGCATGACCGACGTCATATCCTCAGTCTTTTCTTGCCCCAGATGTCAGAACACCCTAAAAATAAAGGTCAAAACCAAAAGACAGCAAACAAACAACCAACCATCCTAGCACTAAAAATATGTACAATATATACAATATACATCATATAGACAACCCAACCCACACAACCGCCTCTAACTACAGAGGGGAAGGAGGGAGGGTAAATTGGACTGCAGCAATGTGGATCTTTGAACATCTACATTTATGGTAGGTACAAAACTGTACTATGTTCTTCATCTCACATTGCTGCAGTCCTTACACTTGGGTAGAATCCCAAAGCAGAGGTAAGGGAGGATGGCCAAACTATAAGGAAGCAGGAGCTGCCAAAATGCCCTGCAAAACAGCAGTGGCAAAACCAGCCCTGGATTTAGAGTAAAGTGGTAGGTGATAATGCCTAGAGAAAGTATGCACTGAACTCCAAGTAGCTGCCTCCAAAATATCCTTGGTTGCCACCCCTCAAAAAGCTGTCAAGTGGCAGTAGCCCTAGTGGAATGAGGCCTAATCCCAGCTGGAATCTCCTTGCCATGATGGGAATAACAGAAAGCAATGCAAAACCCAATCCACTTAGAAATAGTTTGCTTTGACACAGGCTTGCCCTGAGAACTCAAAGCAAAAGAAACAAATAACTGCTGAGACTGCCTGAACCCTTTAGTTCTGTCCAAATAATATCGCAACTGCCTGTGTACATCTAAAGTGTGCAAAATCTTTTCCCCTTTATTTTGGGGATTTGCATAAAAAGTAGGCAAATGAATAGTTTGGTTTAAAGCCACACTAGAAACCACTTTAGGCATAAAGGAAGGATTAGTACGTAAAGATACCCTATCCTTATGGAAAATTAAGAAAGGCTCAACCGCCATAAGGGCCTGCAATTCAGAAACCCTTCTTGCAGAGGTAATGGCCAACAAAAAGCAGTCTTCCATGATAAATATTTCAACTCAGTAGTAGCTGCAGGCTCAAAAGGTTGTAGAGTGAGTTTCTCCAACACAAAATTGAGATCCCAAGCAGGAGTAGGAGCTCTACGTGGGGTCTTATATTCTTTGCCCTCTAAGAAATTGCTTGAACAAAGGATGAGAAAACAATGGTGGGTCACAGTCATAGTGAGCTGAAATTGCTGCAGCATGAACCTTAATAGAAGAGAAGGACAAACCTTTGTCCAGTAACTCAGTAAGATATTGAAGAGCCACACTTAAATTAGGCTCAGAAACATCAAAATCCTTTGCTGCACTCCAAAATAAAAATCTCTTCCATTTATCTGCGTACACTTTCCTTGTACTAGGCCTTCTAGCTTCCAAAATAACATTCAAAACTTGTTGTGGAAGTTGAGACCCTCTATGGTTCAAAACAGAATATGCCAGGCTGTTAGGTGAAGAGAGTGAAGTTTGACATTGAGCAAATGACTGTCCTCCTGGGACAACAGGTGTGGAATCGAAGGCAAAGGCCATGGAGGCTTCCGTACCAGACTTCTCAGTAATGGGTACCAGTGCTGTCGAGGCCAATCTGGAGCTATTAAAATCATCCTTGGCTTGTCCTGTCTGACCTTTAGAAGTACCTTTGGAAGGAGAGGCAGAGGTGGAAAGGCATACACATGAAGATTGCTCCAATTGAAAGAAAGAGCATCCACTTTCCAAGCTGTGGGATGAAACCTTTTTGTGCAAAACTTTGGCAACTGATGGTTTAGCGGAGAAGCGAACAGATCTATGTCTGGAGTTCCCCATGACACTGTCAATTTCTGAAATACATGAGGATCCAATTTCCACTCGTGGGGATCCATAATTCGCCTGCTCAACACATCTGCTAAGGAGTTCTGTGCTCCCGGCAGAAACCTTGCCTGAAGATAGAGCTGTAAACTGAGAGCAGTCTCCCACAAAATCATTGCTTGCCTGCATAGAGGATAAGAATGTGTTCCCCCTTGCTTGTTGATGTACCACATGACAGTTGTGTTGTCTGTTAGAATCAACACCTGCCCTGGAAGAAGTAAATCCTTGAAAGCTATTAATGCAAACTGGACTGCTAACATCTCCTTCAAGTTGATATGTAGATGTTGTAGTCTGGCAGGCCACTTGTCTTGTATCCACTTTCCATTTAGATGAGCTCCCCAAGCTTTGTCTGAGGCATCTGTCGTTAAAATCTGACTCGCCTCTGGCCGGGTCACAGAGAGTCCCTTGTTTAGGTGACATTCCTGAGCCCACCACAAAAATTCCCTTTGAATGCAAGGTATTATTTGAATGACAGTGTCCAGATCCTGGCAGTGCTGTGTCCATACATTTTTGAGATACCATTGTAGCTTCCTCATATGCAGTTTGGCATTGGGAAGCACCAGAATACAAGATGCCATGAACCCTAAGGCTTGAAGGACTGTCCTTGCAGTCAGCCCGGACTGATGAGATAGTTGATGGAAGTAAAGGGAAAGATTCTTTTGTTTGTCCGGGGTCAAAAGGCCATCTGGGATGCTGTATTCAGTCTTACACCCAGAAAGCACATGTCCTGAGAGGGTACTAGACTGGACTTTATTTCGTTCACAGAATACCCCAGGCATCTTAGCACTGCTATCACATATTCCAAATGATGAAGAAGCTCGTCCCTTCCTTGAGCCAGAATCAGACAATCGTCCAAATAAGGATAGATCTGTATTCCTTTTAGCCTGAAGAAAGCTATCACTGGAGCCAGAACTTTCGTGAACACTCTGGGCGCAGTAGATAAGCCAAAGGGCAATGCAGAGAACTGATAGTGAGAAGTCCCAGCTCGAAAACGCAGATACTTCCTGCAACTTAGTCTGATAGGAACATGAAGGTAAGCCTCCTTGAGATCCAAAGTTACCATCCAATGATCTTTGCCCAGCAGAGGTAAAAGCTGCTGTAACGTCAACATTTTGAACTTGGGAATGTCCAGATAAGTGCTGAGGATAGATAAATCCAAAATTGGTCTCTACGTGTTCCCCTTCTTTGGTACTAGGAACAGGCGAGAATAAAATCCTAGGCCCACTTCTGGCATAGGGACCGGCTGTATGGCCCCTATTTGGAGTAACAGAGAAATTTGCTTGTGAGCCTCTATTCTTTGTTGAGGAGGAACGTCTGGCATGCCTTTGAAAGGAGGCAAGGTATGGAAATAAAACCTGTAACCGTGGTGTATGATATCCAATACCCATCTGTCTTGGGTAATTAAACTCCAATTTTCTTTGAAAAGTGCCAACCTTCCTCCCAAAGGTGCTGCCAGACGAGAAGGCTCTGGCAGCTGAAAAGGTAGGTCATTGGGTCTGTTTACGAAAGGACTGACCCCTGCCCTCACCAAGACTGTGCAGGAGAACTCCTGTTCTAGGCCTGAAAGAGCCCTGAGCTCTGCCCCTACCACGTCTAGATCTACCCCTAGACTGGGAATCATAAGAAGGATACGTCCACCCCTTAGTAGGCCAATTTCTACTAAACTTTGGAGGCTGAACCTGCAAAAATCTTTAACAGTCTGCATAGACTTAGCCTTGTCTTCCATTTTCTTTAAAACTGCCTCAACAGGAGAACCAAACAACACATCAGATTGTAAAGGAGCATCTAAAATCCTTGTTTTAACATGGTCAGATAAATTTTGATCCTTCAGCCAGGCGTGCCTGCGAAGAACTGACCCAGTGGCAGCCACCCTAGACGAGGCCTGTACAGCATCAAAACCACATTGCAAAGAATGCTTACCCACCTGTTCAGAAACATGTACTAAATCTTGTAACTCTTTACAATCAATACCTTCCGCCAGAGCATCAACCTTAGACTTCAATTGTGAAAGGAGATAGTTTTGGTATTTCAACATGTGAAACTGGCAATTCAAAGCCCTCATAGCTAGAGTGGAAGAAGTATAAACTTTCTTTCCCCATCTATCCAAGGCCCTGGCCTCTTTATCTGCAGGAACCGGATTCTTGACAACAGAAGCCTTAACACCTTTAGGCCCCTGGCTAACAGTTTCTGGGTCTGCCCTAGGACTCTTAAAAGATACTTATGAGCTTCAGGCACCCTGTAATACCTATCCGGTTTAACAGGAGCAGGAGGCAAAGAATCAGGATTAAGAGAAGCCTCTGTAAAAACATCTTCCACTACATCCAAAACAGGAGGTATAGCCAAAGGCCTATGCTGGGGTAAAACAAAAATCCCTAAGCCTTTTCCTGGAATCAGAGAAGTCCTGACCTTCCCACTTAAAATGCTCCCTCATGGAATGAAGAGTTTCTGAAAAAGAAAAATCCTCAGGAGGAGAAGCAGAAGGAGTAGAATCATCCACATCAGAATCAGAATAAGGAGAGTACTCCTGCAAGTCTTCAGCAAGACTCTGAAACATCCGAAGCCTGCTCAAAACTCCCTAGCTCAGGCTCCACCCTAGGTCTTTTATCAGGAGGGGGCAAAGAACCCCTAATCAAAGTAATCAAATCTTCTGCCATTTTAAGCATATGCTTCTTGGGCACAGTTCCTGAAGAACTAGGGGTGACACCAACTGAAGCTAAACCTGGCCTGCCTCTGGGAGAAGCCTTGGAAACAGAAGGAGAGGGCCTAACCACCCTAGGCAGGGAGGGGAGTATAGTAACCTGAGAAGCCCCATCAGCCTGACCTGCCTCCTGAGAGGCCACATCCTGCAATAACAAAGTCTCTCCCTGGGATCCCAAAGAAACCTCCGGTGGAACCACCGGCTCCACCGACACCTCTAAAGAACCGGCGTCCGGTACGGACGGTTCTTCTAGCCTAGGCTTAACTGCTTTGTCCTTGCGCTTCTTCGAAGAAGCGGGCGTCGGAGCATCCGACGGCATTTTATAATTGCACTGCTTCCCGAAGACTAACCTGGCACAATCTAATCTTCTCTTTATAGTGCGCTTATTGAATCTAGCACAAGAGTGACACCCAACAACATCGTGCTCAGGCCCTAAACAAGGAATACACAAAGTATGATAGTCTCT
This sequence comes from Protopterus annectens, assembly GCF_019279795.1. NCBI lineage: Eukaryota > Metazoa > Chordata > Ceratodontiformes > Protopteridae > Protopterus > Protopterus annectens. The sequence goes on along the minus strand of NC_056725.1, from coordinate 609,167,816 downwards.
ATGCGGTATCTGTTTCCCACAAGAAATACAATTATTCACTTTTTCTGACATCCGGTAAACCACTGAGGCAAGAAAAAAATAAAATATTCCCAACGGGGTACTTAGCCAACTTTGACTCGGTCTGAAACTCCGAAATCGAAAAATTTCAGAACGCCAACCGGCACTTGCAATACTGCTTCTGCATCGGACCATGCGGCAAAAAAGACTGGGGATATGACGTCGGTCATGCGCATTTGTACCCTGACGTCCTGATGTCAGTCAAATGCGCCTTGACCGACGTCAGCCTTATACTTTGATATTCGGGCCGACCGAGGACAGCGGACTACCCAAGTGTAAGGACTGCAGCAATGTGAGATGAAGAACATCAGGAAAAACTATGCATGATTTTAAGCAGCTTTTTCTAGCTCCTCTCCACATATTCCAAAGGAAGTATCCCACTAAAGCAGGACCATTCTTTTATAAGTACCAAAAATCTCTGTGAAAGGTTAAAATATTCTCCAAAAACAACTTTTAGGAAAAACAAGTAAAACAAATAAGCTTCCATGTCATCATATACAGTCTCTACGTATATCTGTTTTGTAATCTTACAACTGTTGTGTTAGCCTGTTGAACCTAGTAATGGCTGCAAAGGGTCTTGTATCAGCCCATCAACCCAGTTAACAAAATAAAATAAATACAAGTCTCTTTTACCAAGTCTCACCCTGGGGAACAGTAATGTTAAAACTCTAAAAAGGCAAATTAACATTCAGAGTCTTTCTCTCTCACCAGACCTTCCAGTGGTGAGCAGAAACGATAACAAAGTCACAGAAAACAAATTAACATGCACTCTCTTTCACCATATTGCCTGTTGGTGTGCATTGGTGCATTGTGAACTTCCTTGGTTTATGCCTTTTATAAAAAAATACTCAGTAGTCAGATACACAGGTGCAAAGTTTCAGTATGTTGTGGTTAATACTGTTGAAGTTAAAAGTCTGTGGTACAAGAATAAAAAGCCTTGTTACACAGCATAAGCCTCTAGCAAATGAATCTCTTAAGCAAAAAAAAAAAAAAAGGTTTCGGTAAATAAGCATCATTGGCATGCAAAAGTGTCTGGTAAGTAAATGTCTTAGCAAACAAAATGTCTCAGGTAAATAAAAGTGTCTCTCAAGTAATGCATCCCTAGGTAAACTGAACAGCATCAGTGGCTCACCACTCCTTCCGAGAAAGTATGGTTCAGCAATGCAGCCAACAGGACTTCCCTGTGCCAGTCTTAAAACATAGACTGATGACTGTCCATCTCAGAGCTGACCAGTCTGGCTTTGGGGCATCTTCCTTCATAGAGGAAAACCTCCATACTCCTCCACAAACTACAAACATCAGATGGTACACTGACCTCTGCAATATTGCTAATGAACCTGCCCTAAATAGGTACCTGTATCTACCTGTTACCAATTAACTGCTAACTCAGGTATTTCCTTAAGGGAACTGGCCTCAGATTTCTGCTTCTGTTTGCTACTTCCTTAAGATCTACTACTGTAGTTAGAGATTTTCATAGGTACTGCATATATCATGAAGAGTTTAGTATATGAGATGATCCTACCAGAGCCTATTAGAACTATGTATATGAATGCTTTATTAATGATCTTGTCCTAGTACTGTATTATAGTGGTCTGAGTGTCTGATGGCTAATTGCCATTGTGGCTAAAATAGCAGATAATTTACATTGTCTTCGCAACTCTGTCCAGTACTTGCTGTGTTTATATTTAGGAGGAATATTAAGAGCAGCTGTTTACTTTGGCCATTTAGGAGTTCATGACTTTTTAAGAGCAAATTTAGCCACAGTAGTAGTACAGAAATGTACCTGGCACATGAACCCTGCAAAATCTGTTATTTTCCTTTGGGGTGCAAGACTGAAAATCAGATTTAAAAAAAGCTGTGAGAAAATCTCCTGAAAGGACTACATAAGAAGAAAGATTACTTTGGGCTGCAGTTGCTTCATCACTTTAGCATATCTAAGCTTGGGGCAGCATAAGAGTTTAGTTGGCCTTTTTAACATATTTTCCATAATGTTTAGGGTATCACCAAAATAAATCATTACTGGTAAGACAGGCAGCAGTGACAGCAGCAAAAACAATAACACATGGAGCAACTTCTTTTCCTTGACTTATGAAATAGAAATTAGTATGGAAATTGTGTGAGGTGGGGGAGAGGCACCTGCAAGTTTAGTTAGAAGCCACATTCTAATAATAATTGTGGGGCAAACAAAACATTAATTGAAAATATGCATGCATATAAGCATATATGTGTGTGTGTGTGTATATGTATATATTTTATATATATATATATATATATATATATATATATATATATATATATATATATATATATATATATATATATATATATATATATATACAAATGTTATATGAGTTATCGCAGAACAGATTTTATTGCGTGCTGAAATGGTGGTGTTTTTCTTCAGTGGTATGGTTGTCCAGCTGGCCAAATTATGTAGAAGACAAAGTTCATTAGATCCACCATTACATAATTCAGGGGGTTTGTTCTTACTTTGAGTTTGTGCTACCCTGAATTTACTATATTTTATTTCTGGGGATGTGGGGAGAGAGGGATTTTTTTTTTATTTTTGGTAATTGCAAATATAAACTATTGTTTAGATTTATGATTACTTTTTTTAAAGATTTTAGTGGCAAGTAATGGTAATGCTGCAGATTGTTTTATGTTTTGATCAAACTCACCAGTGATTATTCATTATAAGCTCACACACACACACACACATATATATACATATATATATATATATATCTATATATATATATATATATATATATATACCGCAGTTACTGTTTTGATTCTTTCCCCTTTGTACTGCACATTGTAAAACATAAGTGTGAAACATAGTAAGTCTGATGTTTTATTTGCATATTCATCTTATATCTAATCCTGTGTGTTTTATTTGATGTAAATGCAATTTGATGTCCTGTCACTCTTAAGATAGATATTATAGCTTGGCTTGAAAAGTGTTCTCTGCTCACGTTCAACATAAAGTGTTTGAGCTAGACTGTTATGTACAAAGGAATTCTAATGGTTTAAATAATGGTTTTCTGAGACAAATGGTAAAGGGGATGATGCTTTGCAGTCTGTCTGTCTTAAATGGGCCTATTTTACTTCTTGACTTCTGAATGCAGCCATGTTTTGTAGACAGAGTGCAATATTTGCAATTGCTTTTGCCTCCTAGAATTGTTATTTGTTCCAGAAATGTAATGAACCACAAGAAAAAAAAGTAGTTAAATAATAATACTATAGCGTTCTTACTTCTCATCCCTAAGAAAGGTATGACAAATAAGCAAAGCAATTAATTACTGGGTACTTTTACATTGATAACATTTGAAAACCTATCTGTCTTTTATTTCTAATGAGACAAAGCTGGAAGGAAACAAGTACTTGCATTTTAAATTATTTTTATAATGTAGATTTATGGTTTGGTTCACTCTTTCACTACAAATGATCCAATACAGTGTTAGCTCTTAATCAAAAATGCTATCACTATGCAACAGTAATATATTTTTGATATTTACATTTACTTCAGCCCTGTTTGGTACATGTCTCTTTCTGAAGTGTTGTCATCTTGATATAGAAGCACCAGAAGGTGAGGTTGATTTAACTTAATTTAGTTTACTTTACCTTGATACAGACAATAATTAGCCTCCTTTAAGCATTTATTATGACATATTTTCTTTGATTTCTAAAGACCTTAATACATGCTGATGGTCATAGCAATGTAGGCTTAAATAAATCACAGTTACTTATGTGGACATGCTTCCTACTTACACTTTTTATTGACTATTTATTTGATCCTGGAGCTCTGATAAAATATTTTTTTTACTCTCCATTCACATCAGATATTCAAATCTATACAGCACAATCTGTGTAACACAGGGATGTATGACTGCTGAATGGATTTGTACTTCTACTATGATAGCAGGTTTCTAAAAACATATTTCTCATCTTAGGATGCTTGGTTTTATATCTGTTGTAGGCATGTCTGAATGAGGATCACTCACTGCAGAGGACTGCTGTTAACTGTCAGTTTTAGCCATTATGAGACAACCTGGGCATCCTCCCTGCTCACCTTACTAATGTCTGCTAAGTCTAATGCTGGATTTTATCTTTGAAAAACCCCTTCCATAGCAAATTTCGTCTGAATGTGTGGTGGTGTTTTAGTGATTGGATCACAATAGGAAATGATTTATTTTCTTTTGTTACTGTTTTTTTCACAGTATTTTGAGTTTTGTAGTATGTTAAATTTTGAAATGCTGGCATCAATTACTTCCGTGTCAGTATCTTTTCATTTTGATAATTCATCATATACATATATGTATGTGTGTATATATATATATATATATATATATATATATATATATATATATATATATATATATACACACACAGAGAGAGAGAGATAGGGGGAGAGAGGTATATATATATATATATATATATATATATATATATATATATATATATATATATGTTGCTTTACAGTAACAGTCTTTATTTAAGCAGATATAAAAATAGTACTTTAAGCAGGGTGCATCTTCATTTTTGTAGTTTTCTTTAAATTAGCTTTAACATTTCCGCTGAACACAAGGAAGTCTTCCTTGAACTGCTACCGATGTCCTGGCTCAGTCATTATGCCAAGCAGGACTTACCACCATCATTGTTAGGGTTAATTAATAATTAGTTAATTGCTTAACTAGTAAACACTAACAATAGTGAAACAATTATTTAATTACCAAACTGTTAAATTAACAGTTTGACAAAAATCTGCTTTACAGTTGTTTAGCAGTTACTACTTTTTCCCTTGACACCACTTGCAAACAAAAAAACTGAGGCTTCAGTCCATTCATAGAAATGATCATTCATTTCTATGAAACCACAAAGACATTACCAAAGTGATGCAAACATCTGTGAAAGAATGTAATGGTGGGAGTATAAAAGTAAGTTTAAGAATAAAACTTTTTTTTAATTCACCGTATTATTAGAAAATGATTTCAAACATAAATATACAATCTGCGCACAGGTAATTCATGTTTGTACATCTACTTAAACCTTTTCACTTGATCTTTTATTTGTAAACCATTTTATTGGAATTCACAGTCTTTTTCATTAGTTTGAAATATCTTCATTATATTTGTGATGTTAGACAAGCTACATCATTCTGTTTTAGATTGCAAAACCGTTTAAATGAACATAGCTAGCTGGTTCTAATAGTAAATTAACTGTTTATGTTTAAGCATCATGCATAGTCATTCAATTAATGCCATCTGAAATCTAGTCCTTTTAAGGGAGTGTATTGTTTTATAATATTAATAAAAAAATCAATTGCTGTAGTTTTATTGCAAGAGATGCCCTTTTCCCAGGTAGAATACCATATACTGTGAGATAGCAATTTTGTTTTATTATTATTATTGTTTCTTGTGGTGGCACCTCATGGTCTGTACATTGTTAAAAACTTTGAGAATACAGTTAATCCCTAGCTCCGAGTGTAATTAAAACAGTGACACATTAACGGCCATAAGACATTTCAGTCTATGTCAAGAGATAATACTCAAAGTAATAACAGAATTGCAAAAAAAAAAAAAAAAAACTTCAGTTAAGCAAACAGATCTTATTTATGTGTATGGGAGAAATTCAGTTATTTTAGAGAGTGGAAACATTCCAGAGCAGCTACACTGCTGCAAAACAGTTTAAATGATATGTCTACATTTGTATTTAAAGGTTGTGGTGGTGGGACATTATCAGCAATTAGTCCATTATAGCCATGACTCAGCACTCCATAGCAGTCAAAGTAGTACCAAAGCTTGTCAGAAACCTGCTAATATCCCCAACTGCTATGCTGCATCCTATAGTCCTACTTCAGCAGTGGAGTTAGCACTATAGTGAGCCGCTCTCTCTCCTCCCCAGGGTGGGCGAGCTGACACTGGCCACTTATTTCCACCCTGGGTGTACCTTAGAGCTTTATCCTTCTATGATATGGAGCCACTTATATTAGAAATAAGATACAGTAGAAGGGGAAGTTTCCTGATGCCCTGGAAAAATGTCCCCAAGTAGTATAAATACCACCTCAGGTTTCCCCTGTAAAGAGGCCCCTATTCTAGTGCAACTAACCCAGTCATCAAATAATAAACAAATAAAAATGAGTACACATTATGTAATAGTGCTATTTTAAAAGAGCAAGGGAGAACTTTTAAAAACAATGGCAATTTACAAAAACATTGGACAATGGTAGGGTCAATGGTAATTTATATTTTTACCCACAATGCCTAGCTCTTATTTGGATACTCAGGATTCAACTTCCTGAAGAAACAGTACTCTCTTTGGGTAACGTATGAATTATCTACTCCCAACAGTACTGTCTTATCATATCATTTAATTGTTCTTTTTCACACTAGGCTAACTTAAGCTGTCCATCTGTCCATCCTGAAAGGTTGTTTTTGTTTTCTTGTGGCACTGAGATCTGTGTGCTGCTATGGAATCTTCTGAATGATACTTGCCAACATTTTAACTTTATAAAATGTGTGTGTGTGTGTGTGTGTGTGTGTGTGTGTGTGTGTGTGTGTGTGTGTGTGTGTGTACACACACACACACACATATATATATATATATATATATATATATATATATATATATATACATAAGCACACACACATATCTGTCTATATTGTTCTCTCATCATTAAGTGAATTGTCAAATGAGCAAATACAAAAAGGATAATGTTTTTAGATCAAATCAAAAAAGACTTAAAAAAATGACAAAACAAACAATGTACTTCCCAACCCCCTACGCATTATGTATAAAAACTTATACATCACACAACAAAAGGGAAGGGTAAATTCCCAGATCCCACTGAACTGAGATCTTGGATGCAAAGCAGCAAAAAGGCTGAAAAACAAGCTTGTTATTGAGTTCGCTTTTACAGACTACAACCATATATAGATATATACACACACACACACACACACACACACACACACACACACACACACACACACACACACACACACACACACGCACTTATCTGTGTGTGTTTGTGTGTGTGTGTGTGTGTGTGTATGTACTTACATACACATATATGTAGAAGTAGTAGTGTTTAAAAACAGTCACACTACAGTTATTCATATTTGAAAAACTGAAGCTGTGGCTTCAGGAACATAGACTAGAAAGCTTTTTGTTTTAATTCACTCCTTCGGCAAGTTACAGAATGAAAGGCGGTAGTCCATGTGGCTATACCAGCTTTTAATTTGCAGAATTCCTGAAAAATTTTTGATATCATATAAAAATCCAGTATATCTGAGTTTTCCACAAACTGACTAAACTTGAAAAAAATAGGGCATAAATACTAAGTGAAGTAACTCCTTTCTAGGCATATGATAGCTGTCTGAAAAGTACATTGTAACTAAAATGTTTCAAAAGGACATATAAAATTTTGTTAATAAACACTACCGATAAAAAGTTGCAGCTCAGATGTCTGCATAATTCAACATTTATGAATCACTTTTTTGGGCTATTATATATTATTTTCTTCTCCTCCTCCTCTCCACCCACATTAAGTGTACCTTTTCAGTCATACATCTGCTAGTTTTTTGTCCTCAGAGGCATATAATGGAGTTCATCAAAGTAATATGAGTCTCTCAACCATTTTATTTACTGTGTTATGACAGTAATGATGCTAGCTGTGTTCCTAAAATACATGCATTCTTCTACAATTGTGGAGACATTACCAGAAAATGCAGCAATTCTTTTAAAGTGCAGCACTTTAAATGCGAAATTTAAGCCCAGATGAACTGTCTTTCTGAAGAGGAATTAATTGCAGAGTAGAGGGGAATATTGCCTTCTGCCCTTTTAACAGCCTGCTCAATTTTTTGCCATTATCCACTTGTATGATCTGATCTGCTATAAACTCTTTGTGCCCCAATTCAAAAGAATAAATTGAAACAGTAAACAGCATATAATGCAGTGCAACAAATCTGTATATTTGGTGCCTTTATGTTTTGGAGGGTGGTATGTCTAAATATGCCTACTACTGTATTGACCAGTCTCCTTTATGCCTGCCGAATGCCTGAAGGAAAATGTGGTAGCTAGTTAACAAAAAACAGCTGTGCTTAGTGCATCTTTAGGAAAATGACTGCTCCCCATAAGTGCTGGTATATGTATTTTTATTCTCTTGAGTTTCTTTTTTTTAATTTTTTTCATTTTTTATGAGTTGAGAAACAAAATTATCAAACCGAGTTTTTAGTTAATGGTGATACTATGGCATTGCTTATAGAAGTACAACAAAGACGTAACACGGAGTCCTTGGGGAAACTCACACAAATTAGGTTGTGAACTAGATCTGCTCACATTCCAGAGCTTGCTGAAACAGAATGTTTATTTCACATGGATGCAGTGGGTTTTCTTTTAGTATACTTGCCTTAAACAGGCAATTTATTTCATATGCAATTTACTATTTTTCCTTTGTTCGCTCATTTGTATATTTACCTTAAACTGATTAGTTTACCCATAGTTGGTATTTTTTCCTTTTTTCACTCATTTGTGTGTATAATACATTTAGGATGAGACATGCTGGCAAAGATAGAAAATGCAGATATAATAAACATAGGAGAATGAGTCACCATTTTCTCCAGCTAATAAAAAAAAATCCTATCCATACTCAGGGGATATGGCCAAGCTGTTCTCTCTAGTGCTGTGATATTTATATACTGGTAATGATCTATCCCAAGAGCTTAAGGATGTCTGAAAAATAACTCACTTAATGCCATTCTGGTCCCTCTTAGAAAATAGAACCTCGAAAGCCCATCAAATCTGGTTAAAAGGAAGTCTGATAACATATCCTCAGATGAATCATTAAAAGATATATATCAGCTTGCTTGTGCTCAGTTTGAGCCAAACACTCAATTTTCACTACATCCTAGAAAACATGATTATATTTTATGTATCTCCTTATCTATCCATCTGTCTATCTCTTTATCCATCCCTCATTATTGTCTCTTTCTTTTAAATATATTAAAAAGTGTTTTGTTTCAAAACACAGGAAGGGTATAAATACTGTAGATGCAATGATTAAATGGTGGCCCTTTTACAGAACTTTTGCAACTGGCATATTATGAACATGGTTCAATACAGCAGTAAAGAACACTGAAGTGCAAATCCAGACCACTAAGTTGGTATCCCACTGTCACTGTTATGTTTTATAAAAATAAACAAGTAATTCAGTATCTGTATACCTCAATGATATGATGCAAATATGATTTAACTTAGCTTCTTTCTTGGTATAAAATAATCCCCATTTTGTGAAGTCAGAATAAACAAATAGTTGTTTAATCTTTGTGTATTTTGTACCCTAAAGTGTATTTTACATAATCTTCCTTTGTTACAAAACCTTTATATCTTTTGTATAGCTGAAATTGATTAACATATGTAAATATATTAGTATCTTTGAAAGCATTAACCTATACATCAATGCAGGAAATTCTGTGTAAGAACATACCTATGTTCAATTATTACTCATGGGCTGTGGCTGAAATGGGTCCACTAGGGTCAGTCCACTACACCAGTCAACAAAAATCAGTCAGTCAGTCAATAAACTTAATTTGGCAAATAATTGTCACAATTAACATTTGAATGATAAAAGTATATGATACACTTATTTTCCTTCACATGAATGGATAATGAAACCGAGAGACATATCATATATACTGATGTGGTACTATAGTAGCTTAACAAAGAACATATTCAAGAATTACTGTACTAAAGAAGTACAAATCTAGAGAGTGATGGCAAATAAAAGACCAGGATTAGATTTGTTCAGTCTTGATTTTTCTATCAATACTAAGGCACATTGTTCTTGTTTGTTACCTGTTAATCACCATTGCCAACAAGTACAAACCAGTTCAACAGCTAAACATTTCCTTTGTCGTCCAAGATGGAAAGCAGTATAGCCTGGACATGTAGCATCTTTGCTGGAAGACTGTCCCATGGCTCACCCCCTTTTCCATAAATGTAATAGTTCTTAGATCAACCCAGTGATCACTACTATAAAGTACAATGATTATAGCAGTCATAATTCCCAAGTGATCACACAGTACAGCGATCATTGTATTCACATCTGCTTAGTGACTACCTCTATATAGTGATCAATGCATACATGTCTCCTTAGTAATCTGCACTGTACAGTGCAGTGATTTCTGTACTCACATCACCCTAGTGACTACCACAGTACAGTGATCATCATTGTACTCCTATATCCATAGTGATTACCACAATGTAGTGATCACTGTATGTATATCTCCCTAGTGATCACTGCCATTCAATGAATACTGCACTCCCATCTTCTTAGTGGTTAACACAGCACAGTGATCATTGCAAGCTTCCATCCATGACTGCCACTCAGTGTGATTTTTCATAGAAGTTCACATCTCCTCAGTATATAATGCTGAATGTTCCCATGTTGAACTCTTTTCCTGCAAAGTATGTAGCCAAATAACTAATATATTTCCCTCCCATATGTAGAATATTCTGTGCATGCTTTTCATCAACTGAAAAAAGTTAAAGAAGCACCAAAAAAACATGAAAAAGTATGACATAACTGGTTTGGTTGTACTCTCTTACATCATTGGGTGTCCTTTCTTTCACCTAGTGATCTGTTCTCTTTCTCCTTCTCCCTTTTTCTCTCAAGCTACTTCTTAGAAATGAAATATGGTAGAACTAAACCCGCTATGTTAAATATCCAGCAGAACCCTACTTTTACACTATAATCAGGGTAGCTTTGTTGGAATTTGTATTTGTTCCATGTGCTAGGTGCAATAACTATCTAAAGCACAATGGTCACCAATGTACTTTGCATGCTTTTTCATGACCATTAGGTACCTAGTAGTGGTATTTTGTGTGTAAATACTCAATTTAAATTGATTTGCTGTATAAAGGTGCATGTTGAACTCAGTGCTAATCTTCTATAGTCATAAAAAACAGCCTTTTCCCAGAGGAATTACCCATTCACTAAAATATAAACAAGTAAATAAATCTTTTCTAATTTTTTTTTTTTCAGTATCACACAGATGCCTAATATTGTCTATCATATTCTTTTCCTTCTGGAGTGCAAAGAAGTGCCAGTAGTTTAAATAGTTTGATTTATTTTCATTACTTATACAGTATATTAGACTCAGGCAGTCTTTATAATATTTATCATTTATTATTTTAGCCTTCTTTAGATATACTGTTTTAGTCCTTTGACTTTATTTCCTTAGGCGACAAGTCTGTAAATCAGCACATTGTATTAGTAATGCAGTTTCTTTTGTGAATTGCAACATACAATTTAAGAATATGGTGTATAAAAACTTCTGGAGATTCTGCAACTTAAATACACAGATTCACCCAGAATAACCATCAATGTAGAGTTGCCCATAATCCTCTCCATACCTATAGAACACCTATTACCTCTCAACTGGTTGGTATTTTGCACAAAATACTGTTTCTCAGAGTTATATAACAGGGTACCATGAAATACTGAATGGCCTCTTTAAGCACAGTTTACAATTTCAGATTTAGAGCTTAAGGTGCCACAAGACTTAACTTATCATGTTTTTGAAGCTTGACTGCTCACATTTAAGAATTCTTGATGGCCGCCATTTTATAAAAGAGAACTTCTAGTACTGGTGTGCTGATTTGGTACAATGTGGTTTATTATGTTGTGCATTATACAATGAAGATTAAGGAATGATTTTATATTGTCCTGTCTCGTTGTAATTCTTGCTGGTTGGGTTCAGAACCGAGCATCGGTTCCGACTAGGCCGAATACAAAAGCTCGAGAGCTTCCACTGGCTCAAGGCTAACCCCTATCCCATGATGCATCTGGTAAAATCCCCAGATCTTGTTTGCCGCTCAAGCGACCAGGATGTCTTCTGGCTGGCTCATTTGCTGAGTAGAGTTTATTTCACATTTTTCTACAGTTTTTGTCAGTTTTCTGTCTTATATTGTGTGATAGAGTTAGATGAAACCCCTTCTAGCTTTCTGTGTGTTGTTTTTCCCTTTGTGTCTGTGAGAGACCCGTTTAAGTTAGAGAGCTCTTGGCAGCCCGTTTAACTTAGAGGGATGCTTCCCGTCCCCGTGCCTTCCTTCCCTTGGAGATTCTGTTTATGTTAGAGGATTCTCCATCGTTGGGTTTGTGTGTGTTCTAGTGATAGTTTTTGGTGTGTCAGGTAGTGATTAGAAACGTCCTCTGACGGTTTTCTTACAGCTTTCTGCTGAAAGCTTTTTGGGTGTGTATTGAACTTTTAATGTGGTGTTGGTGGTTCAGTAGGCTTCTGTTTCTTTGGAGCAGTTTATTTAGCATGTTAAATTAGTGGTTAAACTCATCCTTTGGTGTTTTTTTCTTACAGCTTTCTGCTGAAAATTAATCTGTGTGCATTTCAACTTCTTGTGTGTGTTAGTAGTTAGGCTCCTGTTTTCTTGGAGCAGATTATAGTTAAAGTTTAAAGTCACAGTTTAAAAGTATATATTAAAAAAAAAAAGAATTTCGTAGTTTTCCTTACTTCTTGTGGTTTATACTTTGTTCTTTGAATATGTCCAGGCCAACACAAGGGGACTTTGGCTGACAAAAGTTCGCAGACAGTTGCAAGTTAGGAGCTAATGTTAAGTTGTCATTCTCGCCTTCATTCTTGCTGGATGGGTTCGGAGCCGATCCTTGGCTCCGACTTGGCCTATACTATAGCTCGAGAGCTATTTTTACCGGCTCGAGGCAGGCCTATATCCCACAATACCATGCGCTAACTCCCCAGATCTCGTTTGCCGCTTCGCTGCGAGGTAGTCTGTTTTTACCGGCTCTGGTCAGTAAGTGCTTTTTTCATATATATATATTCAGTATCAGTAGTTTTTTTCAGTTACTTACCCTTCTTTAGGTCCCTTCTAACTGCCTTACCTTTCGGTAGCCCTTTTTCCCCTTCTTTAGTTAGTTTTTTATCTTGGGCCTACTGGCTTTTCCTTAGTTTTTCCCCCACCCCTTTCAGTGTGTGTGTGGGTTTTTAGTCAGTTTCCTTTAACTTAAATAAGTGTGTGTGTGTGGACTGACTGTGTTCCCTTTCCTTTTTAGGATGTCAAAGGACCCTAAGGTTTCGGGATTCAAGAAGTGTGACTCGTGCTGTCAGAAAATGTCTCTGACAGACGGTCACACTTCTTGTGTCTATTGCTTGGGGCCTTTACACCTGCAGGACTCTTGTTCCGTTTGTCATGGATTTAGTTCAAGAGTCCTGCAGGAAAGGCGTAACAAGCTCATCCTAAGGGGCTTGTTAAAGCCTGATGACTCCCCGTCCAAGTCTGGCTCGGGGAAGTCGTCAAAAACCGCCAAACCCTCGGCTCCAGCTTCTGAGCCGAGGGCTGGCGTTATTGAGACGGCTCCGACCTTGGTTCCGTCTGGCTCCGAGGCGAGCAAAGTGGTTTCCACTCCGAAACCATCATTGGAGCCGACCCCAGCACGCAAGCACTCTAGGTCTCCTTCGCTAGAGTCTGTCAGATCGCCTCCGAGGTCCCCTCCCCTCTCCTATCGGAGCGGAGTCATAGGACTCATTCATCGAGGTCATCCAGGCTCTCCGACCACGACATCGAGAGGGTGGTCAGTAGACTCATAAAATCTCAGGCGCTGGCCCAAATGCTCCAGAGCCCATCTCACCAGACTGTAGGTCCTTCGATACAGTTATCCATTCCTCCTCCGACTCATCTCTTGAGTTCGGAGCCGGAGTTTGTCGGAACCGTGACCTTGCCCACGTCGGAGCCGATACTTCCTCCTTCGGCTCCGGTGTCGTCGGCTCCGACCTCTTCATTGGTTCCGTCCGTGGAGAGGTCCGGGTGCCGAGACTACATTGTCGGCTCCGAGGGGGCGAGTGGCATCGGACCCTTGTCCGACCCCGCTCTCCCTCTCGGAGCTTCAGCTCTGGTTAGTTCGGCCCCGACATCATTCTCGGAGCCTTCTCTGTCGGTTCCGGGGGTGGTTCCGGTCTCTTCGGAGCCGGGGCTACCTTTGGTATCTGATAGGGGAGCCTTCGAGGTGATGAGGAGTGTGTTGGACCCAGTGTCCACTCCAAGGTTAAGTTCTGTGGCTCCTCCCTCTGTAGTGCCTGTTACGGTCTCTGGCCATCCTCCTACACCCGACAGCAGAGATCCAAAGCGTAGGGTACCCACTTTGGGTGTCTCCTCCTCTTCCGAGGGCTCCCCTGAAGTTTCAGGGGAACCCCCTAGGAAAAGAAAGTGCAAGAGGAAGCACATAGACTCCCCCGAGTCTGTCACGTCGGACACCGACTTGGATGAGTCGGAAGGTTCCCCCAGATCCCCCTCTGAGGATGTCTCCTTTTCAGACATCCTGGAGATCCTAAGACAGAGGGGAAATTGGTCCACTCTCAAACCTTCTGAGGATGAGTCGGTTTACCTTGACGCCTTTGGATCTCGCCCTTCCACCTCCTGGGTGTCCCCCCCTTTCGACCCACTAATGGAGGTAGTGGCTAGAAAGGCGTGGGCAGCTCCTGATTCAATGGAACCTACCCCTAGGAGGCCTTCTAAATTTATTTCTGCACCAGATGACAAATCCTTTCTCACCAAAGGTGTTTCAGTTGATGCTATGGTGGTAGCAGCAGCCACTAAGAAGGAATTGGCTGATCCTTCAGTATCTGTTCATCCTCCTAACAAAGAGTCCAGGACCATGGACAGGTACGGCAAGCGGACCTTTGCTTCAGCGACCTTTTCTATGCGATCGCTGAACTATTTATGTCATTTCATCCGCCTTCAGAGAGACTTGCTCAAAGAGCTGGGTGAAACAGTACAGGATCCTTCTGCTGCGGGGTTTAAGGACAAAATAAACTCTCAGCTGGCTACCCTGAATTCCATTGTTAACTCCTCCATGCGGCTTATCTCTTATGCAGCCGATGGAGCGAGTAGGGCTGCTGGCACAGGCGTTGCATTGAGACGTCACGCTTGGATGTGATTCTGTAACTTTGCTGACCCCTGGTGTCCTTCACCAACACCCCCTTTGACGGTTCGAAATTGTTCGGACCTCAGGTGAAGAATACCCTCACCAGATGCGAGCAAGATGGTAAGACTCTCTCTGCCGTGGGAGTCCATTTTTCCACGCCTTCTAGACCTTATCCTAAGGGACAGAGGGGTGGAAAGATGTGGTTCCGCAAACCACAGGGAGTCGCGCCTGCCGCACATGGTGAATTTCCCCCTAGAGGCAGAGGGGGGAATAATAACAGATGCTGCCACAGGGGCAGAGGGGGTCCACAGAACCAAGGTTCCCTGACCAACCCTTTCAGCATCCCTGAGAAGCTGCCCGACTGTCCACCTTCGGAGGCAGTCGGGGGAAGATTATCTCTGTACCCGGAAGCCTGGCAATCCCTCTCCCAAGACACATGGGTACAGAAGATCATATCCGAGGGTTACAAAATCCCTTTCACTTTCCCTCCGGTACAACCGCCAAAACCCCTACCAGACGTACCACCCACACAAAGGGGTCAGGCTCAGCTAGAAATAAAAAAGCTGTTAAAAAAAGAGTCATCCAGGCAGTCCCAGCAGATCAGCTAGGATCCGGAATCTACTCCAGATTCTTTTTGGTACCAAAAAAGACAGGAGATTGGAGACCCATTTTGGACCTCAGCAGGTTAAACAACTCTGTACTAAAGACAAAATTTCGGATGGTAACACTGCAGTCCATTCTACCCTTTTTGGGCAGAGACAACTGGATGTGCTCGTTAGACCTCCAGGACGCGTACTGTCATATAAAAATACACAGGCGCTCCAGGAGGTTTCTCCGCTTCCGGCTGGGAGTCAGTCATTTTCAATTCAGGGCCCTGCCCTTTGGTCCCACCACAGCCCCCCGGGTGTTCACAAAATGTTTGGCAGTGGTCATGGCTCACCTGAGACAGAAAGGATTCCAGGTGTTTCCATACTTGGACGACTGGCTCATTTCCGCTACCACCAAACAGGATCTCATTATGGCCAGGGATTACACTATTCAACTTTGCAACAGTCTGGGTATTTCTATAAATTTTGCAAAGTCCTCCTTGTCACCTTGTCAATGTATAAACTTTATAGGCGCCGTATTAAACACCACAGAAATGTCTGCAACATTACCACCTCAGAGAGTGACAGACATAAGGCGGAATGTTCAGCTTCTGTTTCAGCCCAACAGAGTCCAAGTCAAGCTAGTATTGAAAGTGTTGGGCCTCATGGCGGCGATTCTTCTACTTCCATTAGCCCGCTTCCACATGAGGCTCCTTCAGTGGATGCTGTTTTCTCAGTGGTCCTTTCAACAGCTACCAATGACCCACAACATTTTGATAACACCATCTTGCAAGAAACATCTCTCCTGGTGGATGGTTTCCCCTCAGCTTTTTCAGGGCAGACCCTTTGTTCTCCCCCCTCCAGTTGCCACTGTCATAACGGATGCCTTCCTGATCGGGTGGGGGGGCATTATCAGGGCAGGATGGTCCAGGGCACATGGCAACAGTCAGAATGCCACCTGCACATAAATGTCCTGGAGATGAGGGCGGTGCTTTTGACGTTGCAGGCCCTTCAGAGCTCTCTTCCCACGGGGACTATAGCAATTCAAATGGACAATATGTCTGTGGTGTGGTACATAAACAAGCAGGGCGGAACAAGGTCCTACCCCCTCTGTCGAGAAGCACTCAGACTTTGGCAATGGGCGATTTCATCTCAATGGTTTCTGATAGCAACGCACATCCCCAGGAAGTCCAACGTCATAGCAGACAGATTGAGCAGAACTATCCTCATGCCTCACAAGTGGTCTCTAAATCAAGCGGTAGTAGACGGAATTTTTCGGAAGTGGGGCCAGCCTTGCTGCGACCTTTTCGCAACTCCACAAAACAGCAAGTGCCCTGACTTCTTCACACTTTTTCCTCTACCAGGCCAACCCCTCAGAGACGCTCTTGTTCACGTTTGGCCCCGGGGTCTTCTTTATGCCTTTCCTCCCTTTCCATTGATCCCACAACTAATTCAGAAAGCAACCGCATTGAGATCCAAAATGATCCTCATTGCCCCGTTCTGGCCTCGACAAGTTTGGTTCCCGTTCCTGCACAAATACCTAATGGAACAGCCTTGGCATCTGGAACCCCTTCCGGATCTGTTGACCCACCTCACGGGCAAGCTGCATCAGTCTCTACATTCCATCAACCTCACAGCTTGGTTGCTCCACTTCCAGCCATAGCCAGGCTTCCCCTTATTTCTCCTCCTGTTCGTGATATCATTCTGGCTTCCCATAAGTCCAATACTAGGAAGACTTATGCGAGTAAATGGAAGCGTTTTTCACACTGGGCACAAACTAGATCCTTAGATCCTTTCCATGCACCCATTCATGAGGTTCTAGACTTTCTGGCGGAGCTTTTTCATTCAGGGTCATCATCGGCCACTATCAGGGTACAATTAGCGGCCATTGCTAATTTTCATGTTGGACTCTCAGAAGCAAATATTATGTCCCACAAACTATGTAAAGCCTTTCTTAAGGGCATCTTTTTGCTCAGACCTCCAGTCAGAGATCCACCCCCACAATGGGATTTGAATTTAGTTCTAACCTCACTAATTCTGCCCCCTTTTGAACCTGCAGCTTCTTGCTCCCTTAAACTTCTTTCTTGGAATACGCTGTTTTTAGTAGCTATAACATCTGCCAGAAGGGTATCGGAACTTCAAGCCTTGTCTGGCCGTCCTCCTTATTTGGTTTTTCATAAAGATAGGGTAACTCTCAGAACAAACCCTTCCTTTCTACCAAAAGTGTTATCGGAAGCAAATCTAAACCACTCCATTGATTTGCCTGTCTTTTTCCCAGACTGTACCAACAGGGCTGAACAAAAATTACATTCATTAGATGTTCATCGCCAATTACGGTATTACCTAGACAGGACAAAACAATTCAGAAAGTCAGACCAGCTCTTTCTCTCTTATGCTGCAGGCAAGAAAGGGCTTCCGGTATCGAATGTTACTCTTTCCAGATGGCTGACATCTGTTATTACCTTGGTCTATGAGTTGAGACACAGGCAACTTCCCTGTAGGCCTAAGGCTTATTCAACCAGGGCACTATCAACTTCAACGGCGTTTCAAGCAAGGTTACCACTAGATGCCATTTGTGCAGCAGCTTCATGGGCGTCCAAACATACCTTTATTGCCCATTACAAGCTTGATTTAGCCTCCAGAAATAGAGCTGATTTTGGTTCCACTGTACTCAGGAGTCTGTTCCATTGAGCCACCCAGGACTAAGATGCTAGGGACACTGTCCCATCCAGCAAGAATGAAGGCGAGAATGACAACTTAACATTAAGAAGTTATGTTCTTACCATAACGTTCCATGTTAGTTGTCTTCTTCTTGCCTTCTTTCTTGCGTCCCTCCCTCCTGCCCCCTAGCCTGGATAGACTCAAGGTTCTGAGTCCTTCCATTTCTGGAGATACAATATGTTGCGTCTTTTCCTTGTATCCTTAGTGTTACTAGCAGGTAATCTGTACTCGTAAAAGAGGATTATAATATTATTATTATAATATTATTATTTATACTATGTCTTAGCTTCCAAACAAGATCTGGGGAGTTAGCGCATGGTATTGTGGGATATAGGGCTGCCTCGAGCCGGTAAAAATAGCTCTCGAGCTATAGTATAGGCCGAGTCGGAGCCGAGGATCGGCTCCGAACCCATCCAGCAAGAAAGAAGGCGAGGAAGAAGACAACTAACATGGAACGTTATGGTGAAGCATAACTTCTTATTATTAACTCACAAAGTGATGTTGACATTCTACAGAAAGGCTTCACTGAGACTAACGGCTGGTGTCAGAACCATGGCCTTAAGCTCAATGCCAAAAAATGTGTCATCATCCCCTTTGGGAAAAACCTGGTTCCCATGAATTACCACATCAGTGGTAGTCCACTGAACACAGAAGGCGTTATAAGAGATCTGGGAATAGAGGTTGACAGCAACCTCTCTTTTGACCACCACATTGCCACTGTGGTCAGAAAGTCCTTCTATGTGGCACATTTCATTACTAAGGGTTTTGCATCTAGGAAGAAAGAGGTCATTGTCTCCCTCTACTCTTCCCTCATTAGGCCAATCATTGAGTACAATGCCCCATTTGGCATGTACCTCACTAGACACTTGCAACAACTGGAGAGGCCACAAAAGTACCTCACAAAGAGGATCCTAAGCTTAATCATTTGTCCTGTATGGAC
Source organism: Protopterus annectens (assembly GCF_019279795.1). Lineage (NCBI taxonomy): Eukaryota > Metazoa > Chordata > Ceratodontiformes > Protopteridae > Protopterus > Protopterus annectens. Next base: position 609,148,558 of record NC_056725.1, on the reverse strand, counting down.
AGACTCAAAAAACTCCAGCTATTCTCTGTCTCATATCGCCTACGTAGAGGTGATCTGTGCTTGACTTACAAAGCCATGTCTGACCTAGCTCTGTTAGAAATGCTACATCTAAAGAAACCCCAATCCCTCCACATCACACGCTCCACAGACCTCAACCTCATTACCACAATCAACAGAACATGCTGGAGGGACAGGTTCATAACCCAGAGACTGCCCATGCTATGGAATAGACTTCCCATACATGTCAACCAGAGTACCTCACTGGCCCTCTTCAAGAGAAATCTTGATGAGTGGATGGGAAATAGAAAATTCACCCCAGGGATCATTCCAGTGGCAATACTCTACAGAGGCACTGGGAACTAAGGTTGGGTAGCATGATGCCAGGGTAACCTTATGGGCTAGGCTTGTAAAGGCTCCAGGGCCATTAGCCTAGTACACACCTATGAACCTATAAAAGGAAAAAGAGCATAAAGAACATAGGCAGTCTGGTTTCAAGAAGTGCGATCAATGCACTCAAAAGATATCGATCACGGATGGGCACACCAGTTGTGTATATTGTTTGGGTGCCATCCACTTACAAAACCCTTGCACTGTTTGCCATGGGATCAGCAGCAGAGTCCTTCAAGACCATAGAAATAAATTGGTGGTCAGGGGTTTGTTAAAAGGTCCTTTCCATGAATCTTTGGAAGGATCTTAAAGCTCTAAGCCTTCTTCTTCTTCCCATTCAGGTCCCAAACGAAATGCTGTTTCGTCTCCAGATTCAGAGCCTCCTAAAAATGTTGCTGCTTCAGAACTGAGGGCTCTTGGTTCCGACAAAATAAAATCAACCTCTCTGGCCCCATCAGTATCCTTGGAGCCTGTAGAGTTACCAGTTAGGAGACGGTCTCCTGTGTTGGAGCTGATATCTCCGACCTTGAGATCGCCCATTTTGGAGAGGGCCAGATCTTCTTCATTATCATCCCATTCCTCCAGGAGTTTATCTGATGATGATGTGGAGTGGGTGGTGAAGAGATTGATTAAGACTCCGGCGCTGGCTAAAATTTTATTGTCCCCATCCCCAAAGGACTCAGGACCGTCCAAGACACCATCTTCAATTCCTCCTCCGACCTCATTGGTGGTTTTGGAGACAGAGAGTGTGGATCTGGTAGCAGTGGAACCGTCAATACCGGACCTCCTTCAGGATCATTGGTTCCAACTTCTGCTGCGACATCCTGGGGTCCTTCGGATCTCGAGGAGTCTAGGATCTGACTCTCACCCATCGGGTCCAGTGAAGGGAGTCGACACAAACAGTTGTCCCAGTTGACTCTACCCCTCGGTGAGGTTGACCTTGGTTCCTACATTGGCTTCAGAGCCACCCGCTCCACTTCAGAGTCAATCCTCAGCATCTTCGGAGTGGAGTGTCTCCTCAGTGTGGAGTGAGGGGGCTTTTGAGCTGATGGAGAGAGTGCTGTCATCTCAGACAGTTCCACTCTCGGAGCCAGCTTCTCTTCCCTTACAGGCACTGGTGTTGCTCTCTTCTTCACCCATCCCCCGAGCATAGAGATCCAGAGCCCCAGGGAGCCCCTGCAGGTGGCACTGTCTCCTCTGAAACTTCTCCAGAGTATTCCTCTGAGGAAGTCCCTCGAAAGAGACTGTGCAAGAGGAAGCACATAGAATCCCCTGAGTCGGTTACATCAGAGACTGATCTTGATGAGTCTGAAGGGTCCACACGGTCCCCCTCTGAGGATGTCTCTTTTGCTGACATCCTTGAGATCCTGAAACATTGAGGTGGCTGGAAGCCCACCAATCCTTCAGAGGATGAATCGGTGTACTTCTGGCTTTTGGATCTCACCTTCCACCAACTGGGTGACCCCCCCCCCCCCAGATACAGTGGAACCGGTTCCGCGGAGGCTGAACAAATTTATTACAGCCCCTACTGAAAAGGAGTTTCTTACCAAAGGAGTTATCGAAGACCTCCTCATCTGTTCATCCTCCCAACAAAGAGTCATAGACTATGGGCAAATATGGAAACATACCTTTTCTTCAGCGGTCTTTACCCTGTGGTCGCTGAATTACCTGACCCATTTTATGAGGCTTCAAAGGGATCTTCTCAAAGAGCTAGGAGATACCCTTCAGGGTACTGTAACTTCGGGGACTGCAGACAAAGTTTCTTCACAGCTCTCCACCCTCAACTCTATTGTCAATTCCTCCATGAGACTGATTTCATACGCAGCTGATGTGGCAAGCAGAGCAGCAGCTACAGGAATTTCCCTAAGGAGACATTCCTAAATGTGTCTTTAAAATTTTGCTGAGCCCTTCAAGTCTTCCTTCACCAATGCCCCTTTTGATGGTTCATCCCTTTTTGGACCCAAAGTGAAAGATACTTTAACCAGGTGGAAGCAGGAAGGCAAAACCTTATTTGCCATGGGAGTCCATTTTTCCACCCCATCTAGACCTTATCCCAAAGGTCAGAAGGGTGGGAAGAAGTCCCAAAAAGGTTTCTCTGATGCACGTGGTGACACTTCCCCCAGGGGCAGAGGGGGGAGGTGATAATGGAAGATGCTGACCTCACAGCAGAGGGGTTTACAAAATCAGGGCGACAGAGATACATTTTCTTGGAGGTCCTTCCAGCACTCCTGAAAGGAGGCCCGACTGCTTTTCTCTGGAGGCAGTCGGGGGACGTTTGTCATTGTACCCAAACTCCTGGCTAGGGATCTCCCAAGACAAATGGGTACAGAAAATCATATCCAGAGGATGTTACATCCTCTTTTCTACTCTCCCTCCAATAAATAAGTCCTTGCCAGATGTTCCACATGGTCAAAAGGACTATGCAACACAAGAGATACTCAAGTTGCTAGAAAAAAGAGTTATCCAAGATGTCCCTGGTGACCAGATTGGATCCGGAACTTACTCAAGGTTCTTTTTAGTACCAAAAAAAACAAGAGACTGGAGACCTATTCTGGATCTCAGCAAACTAAACAAATCTGTAAAGAAATCAAAGTTCCGGATGGTGACACTGCAGTCAATATTTCCCTTTATAAGGAAAGATGATTGGATGTGCTCGATAGATGTCTAGGATGCGTATTACCACATAAAAATGGACAAGCGGTCCAGGAGATATTTACACTTTCAGCTGGGAGCCAGTCAATACCAGTTTCAAGCCCTGCCCTTTGGCCTCACTACAGCCCCCAGAGTGTTCGCCAAATGCATGGCAGTGGTCATGGCTTACTTGAGACATCAGGGATTCCGGGTGTTTCCATACCTAGACGACTGGTATAGGCATTACAGTAAACTTAAAAAAATCTGCCTTTTCACCTTCACAGCATATTATTTTCTTAGGCGCAGAACTGGATTCAAAGCAGATGGTGGCAAAACTTACCCCAAGAGAATTCAGTCCCTTCATCATCAAATCAAGATATTGATATGAAGAAGAAGGTTTCAAGCCAGGGTTGTGTTGCAAGTTCTGGGTACCATGGCAGCTGCAATTCTTTTAGTTCTCCTAGCTCATCTACACATGCAGGTTCTAGAATGGTTACTCTTTGCCCAGTGGTCCATGCAGGACTTGCCTGTATCACACCAGATAATCATTACAGAGTCATTCAAGAAAGATCTTCTCTGGTGGTTACAGATGGAACAGTTGTACCTAGACCACCCCTTTGTTTTTCCACAACCAACAGTAGTACTGACACAGAGGCTTCCCTGATCAGGTAGGGGGCATTATCTGGGAATGAAGGTCCAGGGATATGGCAAGAACGCGAGAGCCACTTGCACATCAATGTCCTACAGATGAGAGCAGTGTTGTATGCATTGCAGGCACTTCAAGACTATCTTCCATTAGAAACAGTTGCAATTAAACAGAAAATATGTCAGTAGTATGGTACATAAACAAGCAAGGAGGAACCAAGTCGTATCCCCTATGTTGAGAGGCACAACATGTATGGCAATGGGCGGTCGCTTCTCAACGTCTTCTGATAGCAATGCATATCCCAGGGAAATCCAACGTGATATTGAACAAACTCAGCAGAGTGATTCTGTTGCCTCACAAGTGGTCCTTCAAACCAGAAGTTGCGGAAGAGATCTTCCAGAAATGGGCCCAGCCTTACTGCGATCTTTTCGCCACCTCCATAAATGCCAAATGCAGCAGCTACTTTGCCTTCATTCCCCCTCCAGGGAAGTCACCAAGTGATGCACTTGCCCACGATTGGTATCCAGGACTACTATATGCCTTTCTCCCCTTCCCCTTAATACCCAAAGTACTTCAGAAAGCCAACACATTGAAAAGCACTATGATTCTCATTGCACCTTACTTGCCTCGACAAGTTTGGTTCCCCTTTCTCTGGACTCATTTAATGGAGGAACCATGGATTCTGGATCCAGTTCCAGACCTTTTGACCCACTCATCGAGAGCGTTCCATCCGTCCATCCAGACCCTCAAGTTGACAGCATGGCTGCTCCAATTCCACGCTTAGCCAGGTGTTACAAATTTTCCCCTGCAGTTAAACATATCTTGGTCTCTTCCCACAAACCATCTACGAGGAAACTATATTCAAGTAAATGGAAATGATTTTCTTATTGGGCTGTTAAATACAATGTAGAACCTTTTACGGCCCCTATTACTGCAGTTCTAGAATTTCTCTCCAAGCTTTTTGATGAAGGAGCGGCAGCAGCTACTATCAGAGTTCAGCTGGCAGCTATCCCTAACTTTCATACTGGGGAGATGGGAATGCCTATAATGTCTCACAGATTATGTAAGGCCTTTCTGAAAGGTACGTTCTTACTCGGACCCCCAATCAGGGAACCACCAGCTCCTTGGGACCTTAATTTTGTGCTATCTGCATTGGTTTTGCCACCCTTTGTACCTGCAGCATCTTGTGATATGAAATTTTTATCCTGGAAAACTCTTTTCTTGGTAGCTTTTACTTCTGCCAGATGAGTGTCAGAACTTCAAGCTCTCTCTATACGTCCACATTGTATACTTTTTCACAAAGACAGAGTATCATTAAGAACTAATCCCTCTTTTCTACCCACAGTTTGTTCAGAAAATAATCTAAATCAGTCTATAAATTTGCCTGTGTTGTTTCTGAATTATACTGACAAGGCAGACTATACATTACATCAGTTAGATGTACACAGGCAGCTCCGCTTCTATTTGCATAGGACCAAAGATTTCAGAAAGTCGGATCAAAGGCCTGTTTCCAACGTGACTGTCTAAATGGCTTACATATTGCATTTCCTTTTCATACACTAAGTATAACAGACAATTATCAGGCAAAGTAAAAGGTCATTCCACGAGAGCGGTTTCAAGATCCTCTGCTTTTCAGGCTAGGCTTCCCATGGACACTATTTCTGCAGCCACCTCATGGGTGAGACCTCATACCTTTATTACTCATTACAAAGTAGATGTGGCCTCCGGAGCAGATCTTCCTTTGGTTCCACTGTTTCGAGGAGTCTTTTCTCTTGAGCCACCCTAGGGTAAAGGTGCTAGGGACGCTGTCCCAACCAGAAAGAATTACGGCGAGATAGGACAACATAACATTAAGAAGTTATATACTCACCATAGCGTTCCATGTTTGCTGTCCATCTCGCCTATATTCTTGCATCCCACCCACTGTCCCCCTCCTTCGTTCCTGGAGGAACGGGTGGATAATCTTATTGTTATGTATATAGTTATGATGGTTTGGAGTCTTTGATTCTTCTTTCTAGAAAATTGCTATGTTCTAGTGTGTGGGTATAATAAGTGTTTCGCTTGCAAACAAGATCTGGGGATTTTACCAGATGCATTATGGGATAGGGGTTAGCCTCGAGCCAGTGGAAGCTCTCAAGCTTTTGTATTCGTCTGAGTCAGAACAGATGCTCGGTTCCAAACCCAACCAGCAAGAATATAGGCGAGATGGACAACAAACATGGAACGTTATGGTGAGTACATCATTTCTTATTATCAGACTCTGTACTGTTTCTTTAATCTAAACCACTGTTCCAGAAAGTAGATACACAGCAGTTTTATTTCATTTAACATATTTGAATCCATGCTACATTCTATGCTTAGAAAACCCATCTTCTGAGAGACATCATTCTCATTGCTTTTCCCATTCCTACACAAAAGCTTAATTTCTGCAGCTCCGGGATGATAAACACTATTGATTGGATCTTTAGCTTTAGTTGTTCTTCATTGGTTCTTTCATTTTCTCTGTTTATACTGCACAAGCAGAAGAGCCATTGCTATTTTATTCAAGGATTTCATGGAATCTGTGCTACTGTGCCCAAGCTAACAAAAAAAAAAACAAGGTTTCTAAATGCTAAGTCTCAGGAAAGCCAAAATCAAACATTACATCACGTATTATCTTACCTTTAATAACCTTGGTATATATTTCCCTGACTAATAGACAAAAAAATAAATAAATAAATAAAATATCTATGGCTAGCTAAATTTATGGATGACTGCAAACTGGCAGTCATTGTCAAATCCCCTTCTGACACAGAAGCTCACCAGCAGGAGGTTACACTTATAAATGCTTGGTGTATTGAAAATGGGCTTAAATTAAATGCTAAAAATACAACTTTGTCACATTTCAGACAAACAATCTCAGCAACATACAGCATTGATAATACCCTACTTTAAAATGAAAATGTAGTTACAGTCCTGGAAAACTAGGTTGCTAATTTTCTCTGCTTTGATCAGCATGTAGCAGTTGTTCTGAGGAAATCCACTTGTTACAGGTGACACATATCTCAAACTCATGGTACAAAAAATCTGGACAAAAGCAAAAAAAAAAATGGGGGGACAAAGGCCCAAAAATAGGGACAGATTTTAAATATTGCTTTTATAAACTTAGAAAATCACTAAACTAATACTATTTTACATTGGGATGTATTTTCTGAAGGAAATGAAGTCTGAAACCAAAATATCTGTCATTATTTAGTGACTTCAGTCTTCAGTGATTTGCCAGAAAACTACAAATTTTATGAGGAACAGAAAAAAATATGAAGGAAATATCTGGACATTCTGTGAAAATCTGCTATGGGAATATCATTTAGCTCTACATATATTATTGTCCACTTTTACTCAGTACTCATCAGGCCAATTATTGAATACAACACATAAACCAACACTAACTGCTTAGGAATGATAATTCTTTCTGTCAACATATAAATTATTAAACAGACTATTTGTTAAAATTTCTTATTTAAGGTCTGTTTCATAGATCATTTTGCATTCTTATTGAAAATAAGAAAATGGGATTGTAGCTTATATTGCTTGTTTAAACCACAGTTTCCTAAGTTAAAACAAGAAATTAGTGCATATACTCATCAGAACTTCATCAGATCTAAGTTTTATATGTGTGTGTGTGTGTGTGTGTGTGTGTGTGTGTGTGTGTGTGTGTGTGTGTGTGTGTGTGTATATATATATATATATATATATATATATATGTGTGTGTGTGTGTGTGTGTGTGTGTGTGTGTATATATATATATATATATATATATATATATATATGGGTCTAGGACACATGCTCGACTAGCATATGTCCGAATCACAAAACATCGAACACACATACACGAAAGTGCTTAACATAGAAAAGCGCTTCCGTGTATGTGTAGTTCAAAAAAAAAATCTACGTTTCTGCAGGGGGGCAAAGCCCCCCTGCACCCCTCCAACATAGTGGGCTGTGCCCCCCAACCCCCTACTTTATTATTCTCACTCCAAGATCACGCTACAGTGGGGAAAAGGGAATTTTCCCTTATCCACACTGTAGTCCGATCTACGAAACAGGCACACATACAGGGAAGCGCTTGTCAATGTTAAGCGCTTTCGTGTATGTGTGTTCGATGTTTTGTGATTCGGACATATGCTAGTTGAGCATGTGTCTGGATCCCGTATATATATATATATATATATATATATATATATATATATATATATATATATATATATATATATATATTTTTTTTTTTTTTTTGTTATATAGCATTAAGAAGCAATCTGTACTTTTCTATTTGCTATAATACCATCTTTGGGATGTACCTAACCAAACATATCAATCAGTTGGAAAACATTTCCAGCAAAGAGGATCACAGGCTTAAAATCCATAAGTTATCAGAAAACACTAGAAGCACTGTTCCTCTTTCCTGTGGCTTACAAGCTCCTCAGAGGTGACCATTGCCTTGCCTTTGATCACTCAGTGACCCAATAGTTCAGGATCTCATGTACCTATCAAATCATGCAGTCCTATAAATACCAGATCATGAGATTTACCTCCTTTAGTAGATCAATTAAACAAGGTGGAGAGACAGATTCATTACTCAGCATTTCCCTTAACTGTGGAGCAGCATTCATAGAACAAATTAGTCTGGCAGAAACTTAGATGCTATGTAGTCCAATCTCGCCTTCATTCTTACCCGTGGGTTCGGAGCTGAACCTCGGCTCTGACTCGGCCATACTCTAGCTCGAAGTCTTCAATTGGCTCGTGGCTAAGAGGTATCCCATCATGCAACAGGTCTATTCCCCAGATCTCTTTTGCCGCTCGTTAAGCTCAGATGTGGTCTCGCTTTTGGCCGTGTCTAAGTATATTGTTTATAAAATTTTTATAAACTGTTGACTTGTTGTTGCTCGAAAAAGCTATTTTCATAGCTCTGTGTGTCTGGTAGTGGTGTTTTACTGCCTGTATTTGTTTCTGTGGCTGTTTTTTGTGCCCTTGTCTGGCTGTTTGCGTATCTCGTTTGTTTCCTTTCCCCATGGGCTAGGCCCATTTAAGTTAGAGGACCTAGTCCTCCCCACATTGTTTCTGTGTGGTCTTTGATTTGGTGCTCCATTATGTTAGCATTTAGTGTTGTGTCTGGCTAGTGGTGCTTCCTGCCTTTGTTTCCCCAGGCTAGGCCAGTTTGAGTTAGAGGACCTAGTTCTCCCTGTTGTTTTCCCACCAATTTCTGGGCCGTTTGAGTTAGAGGCTCTGTTTCTTGTTAGTTGGGTCTAGTGCGTGTACGTATTAATTTTTTCCTTTCAGCATGTCCAAGGATCCTAAGGAACACAGGCCTTCGGGCTTTAAAAAGTGTGTTGAATGCAGCAATAAAATGTCTTTAACTGATGGGCACTCTGTGTGCATGTACTGCTTGTGGGCTATTTACCTCTAGAGTCCTGCTTATTTTGTCATTCCTTCAATCCTCATGTGCTACAGGAGAGGAAGAACAAGCTCATTTTGAAAGGACTGCTTAAACACTCCTTCAAGGAAGACTTGGCTAAGTCTTACAGTGCATTATCCTCTCCAGATAAAAAGGAGAAAAAGACTTCCAAGAAGTGCTCTCCGGCTCCGTCTGTTTCTTTGGAGCCGCCAGAGAAAGTTGCTAGAACAGCTTCTCCTTTTTTGGTTCCATTGCCCTCGGTGCCAAAAGAAGGTAGTCTCTTGACGTAGTCTGTATCGGCTCCCAGCCTTTCGGAGCCAGTCACGGATATTTTGGTTCTGAGCCTGTCAGCAGGTTTTTCAACAGGGTTCTCCTTCACGCAAGTCCCCTTCTGTAGGGAGATCCAGATCTCCTACTTTATCTTCCAGGACTCTTTCCAATGAGGACGTTGATAGGGTGGTGAATAAACTGCTTCAGTCATCAGTGTTGGCTAAATTGATTTCGGCTCTGACCCAGTCAACTCCGGAGCTTATGGCCTCTTCATCCTTTGTTGTTCCTCCTCCAAGCCTTTCTCAGCCTTCGGAGCCAGAGTTGTCGGTGCCGTTGGGCTCTGTTAGGTCAGTTCCATTAGCGTCGCCTGGCCTCTCAGTTCCGATTTCTGCTCTGACCCTCTCGGCTCTGTCCAAGTGGTCGAGGGTTCATGGTTCTCTGGTCAGACCCGAGGGGGAGGTCTTGGATTGATCTTCATAGGTTCCGAGCCTTCCTCTCGGTGCTTCGGCCTGAGTGAGCTTGGACCCGACATCAGCTACGGACCTCATCTCCTCAGTGCCGAGGGCTACTACTGTTTCATCTTCAGTTAGTCGGCCTTCGGAGCCGGGGGAATCAGCCTTCGAGGTTATGAGGAGTGTGCTGGCCAGGTCCTCAGCTGCATCCTACTGCACCGATACTCTGCCCCCTCCAGCACCGGTGTCAGTTTTGGATCATGCTCTGTCCATGGGCAGTGGAGACCTTAAGCCTCAGGATTCCTCCATGAGTTGTCCCCAACTTTCTGACGTCTCCCCAGAGTTTTTGCCTGAGGAGCCCGCCAGAAAGAGATCTTGTAAGAGGAAACACTTTGACTCCCCGGATGAGTCTCTCATGTCAGATTCTGACCTCGAGGAGTCGGGGGGGGGGGGTCCCACAAGTTGACTTCTGAAGATATCTGTTTTTCAGATATCCTGGAGATCCTGAAGCAGAGAGGCGGCTGGCCATCCAAATCCCCTTCTGATGAGGAGTCAGTTTCCTGAAGGCTTTCAGGTCTCAACCCTCCACCTCTTGGGTTTCTCCCCCTTGCCTGTTGAGAGACCCAATAAGTTTTTGTCAGCCCCCTCTGACAAGGAGTATCTATCTAAAGGCGTTCCAGTAGATGCTATGGTGGTGGCAACGGCCACCAAGAAGGGACTTGCACTGGAATACAGTGATGAACTTTTGTTGGGAGGAAATGAGATGCAGACAGCTGAATACTGAATAGTCAAAGGAAATCTATTGTGATTCTTATAGGCTACTTAGAGGGGGATATCTGCGTGGTATATAAGTTAATGTCTGAACTGGTTCTTTTTCAAAGTCTGTAACTAGAAACCACAGCTGGGAGACCTAGCAACATATTAGGGGAACTAATGCTGTGATACTGCATGCAAGCATTACCTTTTCAACCAGTGCCGATTTTTCATCAGAGAGAGGGTAAAGTACATATATCTTCAGAAGATACATCTACAAGCCCTGTGCCAAGTGACACAGTTCAAGACAAAAAAAATTTCACCATCTCTGAGTGTTGCAGTAACACCTAACTTGAAAAAGGGACTTAGATTATCCAGTCTGGTGGAATCTCTAAACCATTCAACATACTAAGTTTATGTTGGCTAAAATAAAAGTCATATACACAGCTGGTCAGGGTTAAAAAGTAAAACATTTTTAAAGGGGGAGATGCCATGTATGGGCATAGCAAATATGACACTGGTAGCTAGCAGAGCAGAGAAAATGCATTTTGGTGCCTAGAGGAAGTTCGTAGACTGTTACATACTGGATAACTAGGTTGCACATCTACAACAGCTAAAGCACAATATTTTATATGATGACAGTCTGCAACAGTGCTTTGTCTGCTTGCTTCTTGTTACTAAACATGTTTGAAGCTCTTCTTCCATTTCAAACACTGTATGTTCTGACAGGTACTGTAATGTGTAAAATGAGCACTTCAGTTTAAGAATAGTTGTCCGTAAGACTAACGTGCATGTTATGTGTGATACGACTCTTTCTTCTGCAGCAGTTGCTGCCATCATAGGAAATATTATAGATGCATCAAGACCAGCTTTTGTTTGTCTTTGTTGTGCCATCTGTATAGAAGGCCTTGGTAGTCCTCAAATAACTCATATACTGAAAGTGTCAAATCAGGATCAAGTAGCAGTTGTAGATTTACTTTTTACCAGCCAGAACAAGGTGAATGCCAAAGTTCTTCATTCAAAGAAAAGACTGTAAGTCAGAAGGAACTACCACCAGCCATTAGACTGACAAAAAGAAATAGCATAGCTGATGGATAGGCTTCCATTAGACCGGTGAAACCTGAAAACTGAAACGAATAAATCTCTTGAGGAAACCAGCAAAAAATCATGCAATTAAAACAAGTAGTTTCTTCAATAAAAAGCATAAAAGTAGAAAAATATGCTGCAACACAATGAAATGACACAGATAAAAACATTTCATCAGATGTTCCACCCAGTTGTGAGTTTTTCACAATATTTTTGGTCTTTGTAGCAGATGAGATTCAACCAACATTTAACTTTTGGCTGCAGCAGTATGTGTTTCATTGTGTCTGTGATTTTACTTACTCCACCAGTATACTTGGTTTTGCATGATAGTTTGGCAGAAAACTAGAAACAGTGGCTGCAGAAATTTGATCTGTTTAGTATTACATTTGGAATAGCAGAAAGACAGGATGTACAAATTGCTACATTTCTTCACCTTACTAGAAATAATGTCATAAAGCTATTTTAAACATTTAGTCTTCCAAGTTGGAGCAGTCTGAACAACTGTTACTAAGGGCAGATTTTATCAATATTATGATGTTAAAAAATAACTTGCTATTGATTTGTCATCTGTTATTATTAGAAACAAAGGACTATGTGAGTATGTTGACATATGTGAAACTGACCAAAGGAATACACCTAAAGACTCTGAGTTTAGAGAGCTACATGACTGAGAGAATTGTCTGTGATGCAGAAGAGTGACAAAATGAGAAGTAAAGTTTGTCAGTTAGAGCTATCATTTGTAAAAGCTGTAAATGTGTGTAGAACAGCAGAATGAACTAACATCTAAATGATGGGGTCTGCTTAAGATCCGGATGTATGCCAAATTAAAATACAACTGTCTGCCAAAAATAAAATAATTATGGCTTAATGTAAAAAAAGCTGCACATCACATGCCAGCAAAAGAGGCCCAGTAAAGTGCTTGGTCATAATGATGCAGTTATAAATGAAATGACTGAGTTGAAAAAACCAAATGTTTGAGATGTGATTACCCTCATGAGGGAAAAGTCTGTTTCTCCATCAGTCAACAGAGAATGTAGAAGTTGTGGGTTTGGGTTGCTTAATCATTTCACAAAAAGTGTAAAGAGAAAAAAAGAGAAGATATGAGAAAAGTTTTGTAAAAGACTGAGGGTGATAAAACTATGACTGTTCACTCACTAATGCAAGCAGTTATGGGACAGAAAGGTGTTTGTAAATGCAATTGATGTGTGTGCTTTGCACTATTTTATTCAGAAGAACATTTTGAGCTTTAGCAGTGTTTTCATCAGAAGAATTATTGGACTAAAATGAATGAATGATAAAAGCAATAGTTTTAGACTTCATACCAGTGTAGAATGTAACATCCTACTGAGAGTGATTGTAGACGCTTGGATTTATAAGGCACTAAACCAGGGTCTAAAGCTATACCCGAGATTTATTCTGACCATAAATTGACTTCATTGGTCAGAAACAGATGAGTTGTGTTTACAGAAACAAAAGCTACAATCTTTTATTTCAAATACATAGCACACACATCTAAGACTCAGCATTGTGAGTAACAACATTTTAAATGGTTATCCAAAAATAATAAGCAGCAATCTTCTTTAAATTTACATTTTTTTCATTTCCTTTAACTACTGTCTGTCCGTTTTTAGTACTTTCATTGGAAGATTTTTGTAATTGTTTCCCCATCTTCTATTTCCTCCCTCTTAGCCCCTCAAATCAATGTTTGCATACTCAATTACACTATTTAGGGCTTTAGAACTCCCTTACTGTTTATGAATTAGCTGTCACCTTTTCCCTTAAGAATTTTGAAAACATATCTTTATTGTGCTTTACTGAATGTGTAGCTGCTAATAATGTTGCCCTATATCAATCATCATGGGCTGGGAATTAAAAAACAATGTAAGTTTGAAAACAAAATCCCACCTGAGGGCAAACATCAGGCTTGCTTACTGTGATTACCAGTAAGTGCACAGTATTTAAGTACTCTATCAATTACTTATACCAATGTGCTCTGCAGCATGAAAGAACAAGTGAAATTATGTATATATAAGAAATTGCTGTCTGCCCAAAGCATGCCTGATTCTCATTCAGGGCCAAAGGTTCTCTTCTTTCCTTGAGGCTAGTACTATCTGCCTCAAGAGCAGAGTCCTCCAAACTCTCTAAATTAAAACATAAAACTGACAACCTGGGCAAGCCTAAGCCTTCCTCACCATGTGTAAAAACTAAAAAACTAAAAGTATAAAAATCAATGATGTGGTACCAAAGGTTGTATTGCAAGTTGCAGAAAATTAGTTTACTAAGTAGCTTTCAAAATCATAGTGGTAGATATCCACAAATGATAAGGAAGTGAGCCATATATTAGGCCCTACACCAGCCTTCATTAGACATTCTCCTTTACATATTCCAGAATTTGCTGTGACAAGTTTGTGCACATCCTTATTACAGCTTTGAAGAAGCTTTCTGCAGGCCATTCCCCTTCACTTCTATAGTAGATAATGTTTTCTGCAAATAAGTTTTCCATATTTTTCACATGGGCACCTTTAATTTGTATGTGACTGCAAAACTGATGGCAGTGCCACAGGCATCAGCGCTATTGTTCTGTTATCAACCACTCCACTGGTGTCAGTCAGTTTGGTACTGTCTCAGCCAGTGTCAGTGGGCATGATTGTCCTGATGCTCCATTCAGGGAATCAGGGCCATGCTTGACACTGAAGTAATCAGCTGTGATGATTATGCCTGTGGGTCCAGCTTCACAGTTGTCCCAAGTGCTGAATAAGCAGAAACTGTTAACCACAATACTAGTTTTGCAACCACTCTTGCAGTAGCCTCCCAGGATGTCTGCTGCCACCCATGTGTTGCTATCAGTTAAGCAAGCAGTCCAGCCTCTGCAGGATCTGTTAACATCCACTTGTTGTATAGCAGAACAGAGGGCTCAAGATGCCCTGCCAAATTTCCTGTAGTAGTATAAATACCACCTTGAGTCTCCCCTGAAAAGAGGCTACTTGCCTAGAGAGACTAACCTGATCAAGAAAGGTTAAATAAATAAAAAAAAATGTAAAGATTGTAATATTCTTACATGAGATGAGCTCAAAAGCACTATTCCTCTTCATCTTTAGACTCACCAACAATGAAATTCACAAAGAAGGACACATGTATTGAGGAATCCATCAGCTTCCATAGCAGATGTCAAGGATGAGGAGCGTGGAGATTCTACACACATCCTCTTCACCGACCACATATTTGGGACGATCTGAGAGATGATATGACAAGGTGGGGAATAGCCCTGGAGCATGTCTTCTCCACATAGAGTACACTGCAGAAGGTCTTTCAATCCACCCAGCATTCCTTTTGGATGGCCTTTCCATTATGACATTGAAAATCGCTAACAATATGTCTTCTGGCCCAAGGCATCCAGATAAGATTCTAGGACCCCCTAAAGATTACAGCTTCTAGTCAGAGATTCCCAAAACAGACATCATCATGGCAGCAGTAGCCTTACAAAAGGCACTGATTCCTGAGAACCCAGAGGTTTATCCCTCCAGTAAAAAAAGTAAGGGCCATTGATCACCTTGGAAAGTGTGTTTTTATACATCATAGTCACCAATAGCTATAAACTATTTATCTCACGTGGTTGATTTCTGGTGAGACCTGGTCAGTGAAATGCTTCAGTAGCTGGACTAGTTTTAAAATGAAAGTTACAGTTACAGTCACCAACTTTTTAGGTGATATCAATCTTTGTGCTGAGAATGAGATATAACTCCACTAAAGGTTTGGTCTGAGCTGTTGGATTTGACATTGCAATGTGCCAATATGCCTGACTCAGACACTGGTTTTGCTAAAAACTAAAATGCAAAACATATGAACTCACCTTTCCACGTTCCCTACTTATTTTGTCCCTGAAGCAAAGGCACATCTGGGGAACAGGAATAACATGAGAAAGACACTGTCTGCTGTTGATGTGAAGTTCCACCTCCTGCAATTCCCTTTTTCTAGAAAGTATGGCATCAACGTGGGCAGGAAAAAAAAAGCATGGTATCTGTTAACAGCACAGAGGCCATATTCTACCTTTGGATAATAAATGGCAGTATTCTTCAGGCCCTACCTAACTATCCCTCTTAAGCAATAGTTTGAGGCCTTATGTCCCTTCAACTTCCTCTTTATTTGTTTACCACAAAAGAGAGATGGATAAGGTTCTACTTCTTTTTTCAAATTGAATGCTTGACATTTTGCTAAAAGTACTTACTATTGTTGTACTTGTTGGGTCTTTTGGCTTTTATCGGTTAGGGGTCGCCATAGCAGAACTCCGGTCCACTAATGATTGGCAGTAGATTTTTACGTGCCGAGTTGCCAGCTCTGACGCACAACCTTCAACGCAGGTACGCCCATTCATGCATATCTCCACACAGAAGACGCTCTAGCTGAGAATCGAATGGGACAACGTCTTACTGTGAGGCGACAACGCTACTGCAGCACCACCACCGCAGTTAAGACTTGTATAGAACATGTTTGTTTGTTTCTATATGTGATTTATTTCTAAAATTCATTGTTTTATTATGTGATATCTATGTAATTTTGTGCCGTGGCACCTAGATGATGGCTGAAAAGTGTCCAGTTACCTAGTTTAATAAAGACTAAATAAATAAAAAGTAAAGATTGTGACATCCAGTGGGTATACATGCTTCACCTGTGAATTATAAATACAGTCATTCAGAGGAGCACTAATCAGTGGTAACTGACTGACCAAACAACTGGCCTTCTTCCACATATCATAAAAAGTTTATTGTAGGGATCAACCCACCTTGAACTTATACTTACCAACTCCATGGTCATGCAGTAGTGAGGAAGGGAGAAACTCCCATATATCAGTGCACTGTTTCTTGATAAGGAGAGGGAAATTTACCAGTTACATTCAGGCAGTAATTAATTCAGCAGTTGTCATGCAAGTGAAGGAAAACTGTTATAGAATCCCCTTCCACACCACAGTCATTACTGTTGCTTGACATCCCATCTTATCAGAAAACATTTGCATAAAGAGAAACCACAAATGTACAAATAAAAAGAGCTGAGATCCCACCAACTCAGACATGATTATGATATTACTGTAAGTTCCTTTTAGTGCTAAAGAAAACAAATGACCACTGTCCTATCATAGACTTAATCAGTCTAAGGTTACTCCTCAGGAAACCTTTTGAACATTCACATAGTAGTTCATACTTCCATGCTTACTTGAAGGAGATTGGGTGTGCTCTTTGGTTCTCTAGGATGCCTACCTCCACAATAAAATAAGTAAACAGTCCAAGGGGCATCTTTGATTCTGGTTAGTAACCAGTCACTAGCAGTCCAGGACTGTCCCATTTGATCTCATTACAGCCCTTAGGGTGTTCACCAAATGCAAGTCCATTGTACTGTACCAGAAAGACAAGGTCTACAGTGAGCAAAAATATTTCTTTACAGACAGATGGTTCCTAAACACTGCCTTCTTAACAGAGCTGACATCATTTTGGGAGTCTCCAGTCAAGCCATTTCAGTCCTTAGGGATAGTAGTGAGCAGTGCAAAGTCTCATTTGGTACCCTCTATACTTTTCAAGTTCACCTGTTGCAGTTTGGATACAGTAATTTGCAAAGCCTGTCTTCTTCAGGACAGTGATCAGGCTGTAAAGCACAAGGCATTAAGACTTATAAAGTCTCAAACAGATTGGCATCCAGTCCATTCATCATTAACATTCACAATTATAATTTCATTTTTTACCAGCCTTCATCACGCTTCTGTTTCAACTGTATAATCATCTCTACTGTCCATCAGTGTTACCAACAATGGTCAAGGAGAGTCTGCATTTGTTTAAACTACTCTTCTGAATAACCTGCCATCATAAACATTGTCTGGTCTATAGGAACATCTTTTCATGCACTGCTCCATGCCTTGGAATATATGATATACATCCACACAAAAAAGGAAAAATGTAAAAAATATGCAGTCCTATTATGTTTCACTATTACTATTTATCCACCTCCCTGTAGGACTGACCATTGCTCACCTCTGCCAATGTTTTCCTTAAACAATCTGCTACCATTCATTATTTTTTTCAGTAATATAAATGGAACACATATTATTTCCATGTTCTTACCTGGATAATTTATTGTTGCTACTTCCCCTGGACATCTTGTTATTCTTCTCTGCTTACTTGCCTATGTGGTTAATATAAAATTTGATATAACCCAACACCTCATGACAGCTCTATTAGAAAATATGAAACATTTTCTATTAACAGTTCTTCTCAGTTTCCTTTGCATACCTAGTAGCTACCTGGTGGAAGTACCCAGTGTGAATAGACATCCCATAATCTCATCCTGTACCTAAAAGTTATTAGTCAGATTCCACTTCTTTTCTCCTCCACCAGCTATCCTCTTCACTTTTATTTATGTCTTTCTTTCAACATTCTTTTCATTTCTCTATTTGGAGGGTTCTCATAATCCTTCTCATCCAGATTCCCAGAATTCCACCTTAACCAACTCTTTTCCATCTTCTCAGTATCTCTCCCCACCCATTATTTTCAAGTGTCCATACAGGCAAAACATTTTCTACCCCAAAAGATTTGAACATAAAATTTTCTTCCACTATCCTCCCATAAAGTTTATACCACATTTCCCTGACTTACCCCCATATTCATCTAACACCTTCCCAACCCCACCACATAAACTTATTGTCCACCTCATCTTCACAGCACCTGTAACACTTTGCCTTTTCTCACCACCCCTCAGCCGCAGTTCTGCAAGGTTTTCTATACCACCTATGGACAATATGCTTCTTCAGAGCATAAACAAGTCTGACCGTCCACAAACTATGCAGTACTTGTCATACTTCTTCCCACACCAAATCTTCTGCCACTCAGTGTCCTCTCAAATCCAGTTTTCTAAGCCAAATTAACTCTTGTTCACTTTCTTGACATCCTGTATCCTTATATGGGTCTATGTTTAGCCACTGAATGGAAAAATCACTAAAAGGCTTTACATCATAAATGCAATTCACCAAAACCTCCTCATGTGGAGGGTTGTGCTCCCCACACCCTCCCGCTAATTCTATATGCCAACGCTGAGATCGCACTACAGTGGGGAAAGGGCAAATCTCCTTATTCCTACCATAATGTGATCTTACTCGAATGTCCTGATGATCAACATGTTCGACAACATACGCCGTTCGATGATTTTTCCATTCGATGGACAGTCATAGATCTATCTTTATATATCTTCTCTATCAGACCCTTCCATTTCTCCAACCACTTTTTCCTCTCCTCCTCAACTCCTTCTCACCTTCCTGTCCTATTCTCATCCTTCATGAGTTTCTCAGTTCTAATATTAATAGACACATACAGCAACTAGTCATCCTTGTCTAGCTTACGTTTCCCTTCTAAATGCTGTAAAGTTATCATCTTCCCCTACCACCAGTAGACAGCTTACATGGGTTATTCCCCTGTCTGACCATTCTTCTATTTTATTCCCACTGTCAGTGAGATTGCTGCATCCCACAGATCTTCACCCTTACAATCTTTCCCTTTCCATGTATTGCACTGATCCCCAGCCTCCTTTCTTAAGTTTTTATCTGTATTATTTACTGTATCTCTCATTATTAGCTGAATATTCCTTGGGATGTTTCTTTCCCAGATACTCTGGCTTATACTTCATCTGCAAGTTAATTTATGCTAATCTTCCACAATGCTCTTTCTTTTAAAAGCTGATATTTCCTTTTTGCCCATGTTTCTGTCAATAGTAAAAAAAATAAATGATTCCCTATTGAAATGGCAGGACTTGCAGTGCCAAGTCATTAAATCATGGAAAAGACAGAAAGTACAGCAGAAGAGCAAATATCAAACATTGCTCTTCCTTTTAAAACTCATTTCTTTGCAGGGGGACAAGTCACCTGCACCACCCGATGTGGGGAATAATCTCACTCCCCTTATGAGTTTGTATATACCAACTCTGAGATTAGAACACCTCTCAGAAAAGGTAATATTCTGAGAAATGGCAGTCTTGGGCTTAGTATGTGCAAGTCCATTTTTTTTGGGTCATTCACCTTCCACATTTTGGGTCTTTTTCAAATGGTTAGCAAGATCAACATAGTGATAAGGGACATCCTTGCCTAAACTATTTCCCTCTTCAGTATTACTGCTTTCATTAATTCTACACTTACCATTATTTTTATCTTTTGTGAAGTATGTAGAGACCCTTTCCTCTGCAGCCATTGTCCCTTCCCAACCACCTAATGAACCATTTTTAACATAAACCTCTCACTTCATCGTATCACAAGTCTTTTATATATCCATTCAAAGAATCTCCACTTGTTTACCCTCTCCTTTTCTGCCAGTTATACAGAATTCTTCAGTTTTCCCACCTGCCTTCAACCAGTTTCTCTCAGCATGATCCCTATTAATGTAGCTGCTAATGTCTGTTTAAAAATCTTACCATCTACATTGTGCAGCAAAAAAGGTCTACACTTTCCCAGAACTTCTGGGCCTTCCTTTCTCTTAGGAAAACTATTTTAATAGTTTGTTTATACATGCTGACAAAGTGCCCCTTTCCAATGTATTCTTACATGTATCCACCTTGATCCTTACTATGTCTGCTCAAATATATGTATAAAACTCTGTTAGCTACCCAGCCGGGATTCCTGCTTTCCCACCTTTCAAATCCCTAGTAGCTCCAAGAATCATTTCCATCCCAGTTTTTATATGTAAATTCATACTTGCTAAATTTTGCATACAATTCCATGCTCAAAGATAAGATACCTCCAACGTAACTTTTTAAAACAAAACACTATTCAAATTTGCAAACATTTCTAAAATGTCCTTGTTCCAAAAAAATCAATGTGAGAGTGTTCGATCTCGCCGTTTGTTCTTACACCTGGGTTCGGAGCAGATCCTCGGCTCCGTGTCGGCCGCTTGCAAGCTCTGCATCGAGAAGAAGCTCGAGATCAACCTAACTCCCACAATCCCCCTCTGCCTTTACCTCAGATCTAGTTTGCCGCTGCAGAGATCGCATCAGTTTGATGAGCTCGAGCAACCTTAAGCTAAGATTTATATTTTTCTTATATTTCTTAGAAATTCTTCTTCTATATATTATCTAAGTGACTGTGTGTGTGTGTTTATAGTGTTTCGAGGATTCCTCGGTTCCATATAAAGTTATTTAAACTTTATTAGAGTTTTCCCTCGGGGCCTAACCCCACTAAAGTTACTGGATTAGACATCCCTTTACTGGATTGACTACTAGATTGACATTTTTACTGGATTTGACTAAAGTTACTGGATTAGACATACCTACTGGACTGGACCTTTATAAAATTAACCTTATTACTTTTAAGATGTCTGAGAAAGCTAAGTCTGGCTTTAAACGTTGCCAATGTGGGCAAAAGATGTCAGTGACTGATAATCATAGTTCCTGTGTCTACTGTCTTGGCCCTCTCCATCTGCAAGAAGACTGTTCAATTTGTCATTCTTTCAGTGGAAGGGTCATGACAGATAGGCGCAGGAAACTTATGGATAGGGGTCTTTTAAAACCTACCTTTCAAGAGGATCTGGATGCATCAGACCAGGCATCCAAATCCTCGAAGGAATCGAAGACGTCGGAGCCCAGGTCATCGGCTCCAAGCTCTTCAGTTAAAGTTCGACCACCGGTTCCACAGACTTCGGGGCCGAGTGTTGAACTTTTGTCAGTATCCGAGCCTCGAGTCTTGGAACCGGTGACGGAGCTCCCTCCACCAACACTGTTGAGGTCGGCTCCATCTTCGATTCCTTCGACGCGCTCTTCCAGACCCCTCTCCGACACTGATGTAGACCGCATGGTGCAGAAATTAATGGAGAATAAGGCCTTATCCAAGCTCATCTCTGTCTCCTCTCAGTTTGTGTCGAGACTCGAAGGCCTACCCTTATCTCCATCTGTTCCTCCTCCGAATCCTATTCAGTCTTCGGAGCCGGAAGAGGCTGATCTGCTGATTGTGGAGCCCTCGGTGCCAGAACCGTCCTTCTCTCGGTCAGCTCCGTTCACCTCGACTCCGTCGGATCCGGTACCGGAGTCTCGGAGCCGAAGATCCATCCTTGGTTCCGGGACCGAGAGTCGGACCGATGTTTCGGTTCCGACGCTCCCTCTCGGGGCCTCGGCTCGGATCGACTCGGCTCCGTCCTCGGGGTCGATGCCTTCGGTGCCTGTCTCGGGGATTCTTCCCATTTCCTCGGAACCGGGAGATACCTCGACTCGGGACCCGGGGGCCTTCGACCTCATGAGGAAGGTGTTGTCTACCCAGACAACCACATCAGCAGAAATAGCTTCTCCTCCCCATAAAGGACCGTTATCCTCCTCTGCACCCACGGCTACATCTAAGCGTCGAGCACCTGTGTCTCAGCCACCCCTGGAGGGTGCCCCCTCTTCCTCGGAGGCTTCTTCGGATGCTCCCACCGAAGAAGTTCTGAGGAAAAGATTGTGTAAGAGGAGACACTTAGATTCTCCACAAGAATCATTGACATCGGACACTGACTTGGATGAGTCAGAAGGGTCCCCAAAGTCACCCTCAGAGGATGTCTCTTTTTCTGACATCCTGGAGATCCTAAAGCAGAGAGGTGATTGGCAAGCCCTCCCCCCTTCTGAGGATGAGTCAGTTTTGCTGAAGGCATTCGGTGCTCGCCCTTCCTCCTCCTGGGTCACTCCGCCCTTCGATGAGTTGATGGAGCTGATTGCTCGAAGGGCGTGGGAGACGCCTGACACGGTGGAGCCAGTCCCTGGAAAGCCTAACAAGTATGTTACTGCCCCTCAGGATAAGGCTTATCTGACAAAGGGAGTGCCAGTGGATGCTATGGTGGTGGCAGCGGCCACGAAAAAGGAGATGTCTGAATCTTCCTCATCTGTCCATCCGCCTAACAAAGATTCTAGGAATATGGACAGGTATGGGAAGCGCATTTTTAGTTCAGCGGCTTTTTCTATGCGATCCCTGCACTACTTGACTCACTTCACATGGCTACAGAGGGATCTAATCAAAGAGTTGGGAGATACCCTCCAGGGTACTACAGATGCTGCTATTTCAGAAAAAGTTACGGCACATCTCAATACCCTTACATCCATTGTAAACTCGTCCATGAGGCTGATCTCATACGCAGCCGAAGGATCGAGTAGGGCAGCAGCTTCAGCGATTGCTCTTCGTAGACAATCCTGGATGCGCTTATGTTCTTTTGCGGAAGCCTTCAAGTCTTCCTTTACTAACGCCCCATTTGATGGTGCCACTCTCTTTGGCCCTAAAGTAAAGGAGACCCTTACCCGGTGTGAACAGGAGGGAAAGACTCTGTCTGCTGTCGGAGTCCGTTTTTCCACCCCATCCAGACCGTACCCCAAAGGGCAACGTGGTGGAAAAATGTGGTTTCGAAAACCCCAAGGATCTTTCCCAGGCACACAGGGTGATGCCCCCTCTAGAGGCAGAGGAGGAGGCAGAGGTGGAAGACGCTGCCCTGGCGGCAGAGGGGGTCCGCAAAACCAAGGTGACAGGGATACACCCCCTGGAAAACCTTTCCAGCACTCCTGAGAGGAGGCCCGACTGTCCTGCTCTGGAGGCAGTCGGGGGTCGCTTAGCTTTATACCCTCAGGCCTGGCAAAATCTTACATCAGACAACTGGGTAAAAAGCGTTGTTACCAGAGGCTACAGAATACCCTTCCTATTGCCCCCAATTCCGAAGAGAAGACTCCCAGATGTACCGCCCCATCTGCGAGACCCTGCAGCTATAGAAATTTCAAAGCTGCTAGAAAAAGAGTCATCCAACCAGTCCCAGTGGACCAAAGAGGATTCGGAACTTACTCAAGGTTCTTTTTAGTTCCAAAGAAGACAGGGGACTGGAGGCCGATTCTGGACCTAAGCAACCTCAATACCTTCGTCAAGAAAGAAAAGTTCCGAATGGTCACGCTTCAATCGATCCTTCCATTTTTACAGAAGGATGACTGGATGTGCTCAATAGATCTGAAGGACGCATACTACCACATCAAAATGGCCAGGGCGTCCAGGGATCACTTGCGCTTCCGGCTGGGAGCCAGCCACTTTCAGTTTCGAGCCCTGCCCTTTGGTCTGACCTCAGCCCCCAGGGTTTTCACCAAATGCATGGCAGTGGTGGCGTCTCACCTGAGACGCCTAGGATTCCAGGTGTTTCCGTATCTGGACGACTGGCACCTTTCTGCCACCACCCAGCGTCAACTAGTTCAGGCCAGGGATTACACACTACAGCTTTGTGTTCATCTCGGAATTTCCGTAAATTTTGAAAAATCTTCATTACAGCCATCACAGCATATCTCATTCATAGGAGCAGAATTGGATACGCATCATTTAATTCTAAGACTTCCTCCAGAAAGGATAGCCTCACTACAAAGCCACATTTCTCTCCTTCTGTCATCCAGAAAGTCCCCAGCAAAACTGGTTCTGAAGGTTTTGGGTCTCATGGCAGCTTCTCTCATAGCGATACCATTGGGAAGACTGCACATGAGAGTTCTACAATGGCTACTGTTTGCACAATGGTCGTTCCAACAGCTACCTCTGACACACGAAATTCTGATCACAAATGCATGCAAATCACACCTAGCCTGGTGGCTTCAGACTTGCAACCTTTCCGGCGGAAGACCATTTGTGCTACCCACGCCGACAGCTACGGTGACCACGGATGCTTCCCTGATAGGGTGGGGGGGCATCTTTCAGGGACAGACAGTCCAAGGCGAATGGACCAATTTAGAGTACAATCTGCACATCAATGTCCTAGAGTTGAGGGCAGTGTTTCTAGCGTTGCAACACTTTGCTCCCCTTCTTCCTCTAGGGACTATTGCAGTTCAGACGGACAACATGTCCGTAGTCTGGTACATAAACAAACAAGGGGGAACCAAGTCTTATCAGCTATGCAGAGAGGCCATGAGAATCTGGCAATGGGCGGAGTCCACGGGTCGCTTTCTGATTGCAACGCACATCCCGGGGTCATCCAAAGTCATAGCCGACAGGCTGAGCAGAGCAATCCTGTTGCCTCACGAGTGGTCCCTAAAACAGTCAGTTGTGAAAAAGATTTTTCGCAAGTGGGGCCAGCCGTCCTGCGATCTTTTTGCGTCTCCAATGAACGCCAAATGCAGGAGCTACTTTTCCCTATTACCCCCTCCAGGGGAAGTCCCCAGGGACGCGCTGGTTCACGATTGGCCCCCGGGTCTCCTGTACGCTTTTCCTCCCTTTCCCCTGATGGCGAAGTTTCTGCAGAAAGCCAACAACCTGCAAAGGACGATTATCCTCATTGCCCCATTCTGGCCTCGTCAAATTTGGTTTCCCTTTCTTCGGGCACACCGCATTCGGGGACCCTGGATCCTGGACCCGGAGCCAGATCTACTGACCCACTCGTCAGGGGCTCCCCACCCCTCGCTCTCCTCACTCCATCTAGCAGCTTGGATGCTCCGCTTCCCTACTTAGCCAGGTCTGATCATCTTTCACCTGCAGTTCAGAATATACTAGTGGCTTCTCATAAAGCTTCCACTACAAAGACCTACACTAGTAAATGGAAGCGCTTTGTTTTTTGGGCAAATACACAGCATTTGGATCCTGTTATGGCTCCCTTAAACAAGATCTTGGAGTTTTTAACAGAGTTGTTCCACCAAGGAGCTTCTCCTGCCACTTTAAGAGTGCAATTGGCTGCCATTTCCAACTTTCATGTGGAAGAATGTGGGGCACCTATTATGGCCCACAGACTTTGTAAGGCCTTTTTAAAAGGATCTTTCCATATTAGACCACCAGTTAGAACTCCTACATCTCCTTGGAATCTGAACCTTTTATTGTCTAAATTGATGTTGCCTCCGTTTGAACCGGCTTCCTCTTGTCCATTGAAGTATTTGTTGTGGAAGACCCTCTTTTTGGTGGCCATTACATCGGCTAGACGGGTGTCAGAGCTTCAGGCTCTTTCTATTAAGCACCCTTATCTGATTTTTCACTCTGACAGAGTATCTCTTCGCACTAATCCATCCTTTCTCCCCAAAGTCTGTTCTATTAATAACATTAATCAATCCATTGAACTCCCTACCTTTTTCAAAAATCACTCCAATAAGTTGGAGTATATGTTACACAAGTTGGATGTTCATAGACAACTTAGATTTTATTTGGATAGAACAAAGGATCACAGGAAATCAGATCAACTTTTTATAGCCTTTGCGGACAGCAGGAAAGGTGTAGCAGTTACCAAACGAACCCTTTCAAAATGGCTAACTGATTGCATTATATTTGTTTATGCTACTTCGGAACAAACCTTACCTTTCAAACCCAAAGGACACTCTACAAGATCAGTATCTACATCCCTGGCTCATGCAGCTCGTTTACCGTTAGACACTATTTGTGCAGCTGCCACTTGGTCTAAACCACATACATTCATTTCTCATTACAAGGTGGACAAGGTTTCTAGGGATAGGGCAACCTTTGGTTCCACTGTGCTCAAGAACGTTCTCCCGTGAGTTCCTCAGGAACATGGAGCTAGGGACGCTACCCAGGTGTAAGAACAAATGGCGAGATCGAACACTCTCACATTTAGAAGTTATGTCCTTACCATAACGTTCCATGTGGAGTGTTCATCTCGCCTTTGTTCTTATATTCCCACCCTCCCACCCTCAGGAAGAACGTACAGTTTGGTGCCTGGTCTGGTTTATTCTGCTTCTGCATTCGCAGTTGTTGTGTATATATGTATGTACATATGTATATATAGGTATAAGTGTTCTTGCAGTTATGTAGTTTTTTGCATGAGTATGTTTCTCTCTCTGACTTCTGGTTTGCTTGCAAACTAGATCTGAGGTAAAGGCAGAGGGGGATTGTGGGAGTTAGGTTGATCTCAAGCTTCTTCTCGATGCAGAGCTTGCAAGCGGCCGACACGGAGCCGAGGATCGGCTCCGAACCCAGGTGTAAGAACAAAGGCGAGATGAACACTCCACATGGAACGTTATGGTAAGGACATAACTTCTAATTTCCGTTCCTCTGGAGTTATGCAACTGATGTAGTCCTTTTGTCTGTGGCCTTTGAACTTACAACCCAGCATTTTTGTTTCAATTTCCTACTTTGACTATCACTTCTCCACCTCATCATTATTCTATCTCCTATGCCATGTCCTCACTGTACTTACTTGATCCTAACTACCCTACTAATTACCACTGCTGCATGATCATAAATTGCTCTGATACATTTTTTTTCATCTCCAGTAACATAGCTTTATCTATCAAAAAACTATCGAATTGATTTGCTTGTCTACAGTCATCTCCAGAGGAGGTAAAACACAATTCCTTATCCATCTTCCTCCACCATACATCCTTAAGCTCACATTCTCTCATTATTGCATGTAATTATTTTTATCATCTCAGATAAAACTTCATTTTCCTGCACAGGCCATCCAACTTCATCTCTAAAATTGCATTAAAATCTCCCCCTTCAGGATATACACCTATGGGCCTCTCATCCAATTTTTCCTACCATTCCAATATACTGTTGCAGAACAATCACATCATCCATATTTGGCCCATAGAAAAAAATCAACACCATCCATTTGTTTTCATTATACATCATTAATATGACCTACCTGCCTAGCTCATTTTTAGTCTGATAAGCTTTCCATCCAAAACCCACTGTCTTTAACATCCCATGTCCTCCTTTCTTTCCTTGTTCAAACTGAATATCCCCTTCCATTTATAACCTTTATTTTCAAATTTTTCCACCTCACTCATCTTAAGTTTAAATTCTTGAAACAATGCAGTATCAGTCTTTACTCACACCAATTTAATTAAAATCCTTCCCATCTTAAATGAGTTATTGATATCTCAAATTCCATGTAATCATTCCTTGTATGCCTCCTCCTCACCACCTATCTTATTATTCCGTACTTCTATACTGTTTCATTGGAGCAAGACCTAATAGGTCATTGGGAAGCAAAATCCCTACTAGTGCTCCATCCACCCAGTAGCAGAAGAGCATGGGCACTGATAAACATAGTCATGATAGTAGGAATTTCCTACTCCCCCACCCCAGTCCATCCCCTAGCTTACCTCTGCTGTGCCGGTATAATTCCTCTCCTGTTTTTCAGACTAAACATTCCTACCTTATGTTTACCTAAAATATCCCACTTTAATGATTTCATATGTTTTCTGTCCTACTCTGCTGGAATTTTCTCATTCTACACCTAGGAAACAATTCCATAATTTTGGTACTCCTTATCAGCATACCAACACCTGATCCCCACCCTACTATTATTAGCCCATCACACAAACTGTCTTCATTTACCATTATTAACTTTATCAACATAACTTTCATTTTTACACCAGTATTTTCATCCCTAAAAAGAAATATACAGCTATACACAATGAGTAAAGAAAAATATCCATCTTAAAAAGTCAATACATATTTCTTCTTACCAAGATTTCTGTAAACGGCGCATGCCTACATTTGTCTTGGTTTACTAAATACGTTGCACTGATTCATGTATAATTAAATAAGAGAACTATGTTATAGTGTCAAATTTTATTACGCAAACACAAAAGAATTAGCTAAAGAACAAAACGGGGAAAGAAAAGAAACTAAATGAGGAGCAATTATCCATAATATTCTGCTTCATGTGTCACAAAGGGCTTTCCTGCTTTCTTGGTCACTTCCCTTTCCTTAAGCCTTTGAAAGCTTCATGTGACAAAAGCATGCATTCAGTAGCCATTTAGTAAGGTATATAAAAGTATATAGCCTTGCCTGTGTTTCACTTAAATAAAACAGATACACACAGTACAGCGTATCCCCAACTCAACAGTAGCAAAATAATCCAAAAATACGCTGAAATGTATCATGGCTCACATGAAACATGGACTAATAATAATAACTGTTTATTTTTAAAAAACATAAAAAACAAACCGCAGAGGTTAAGCGCTTTCATCTACCACATGTAGACTTCATTAGAACACCATACTGGTAGTACATTGCATTTAAATAGTATTAAATAGCCAATGGGAATGGACAATTAATTCAATTCTTTTCTTTACATATTCATGACCTAATACATATTCATGCTAATGCTTCCTTACCTACTCACGTAAAAAACTACATATAATTGTTTACTAGGTAATGCATAAAAATGCTCAAATACTTAAGCCATCATAAAAATTCCTGACAGTTCATATACCTAGCATAAAAAATAATAATACATAAAAATATATGTTTATAAAACAAATACAAGTGTATACTTGCTTTACTACATATTATATACATATTCAACTCTGACGTAACCATTAAATACATATATACATAATTACATTATATCCAGGAATATCTCAAGGGGCTGGACTGTAACTACCTATTCATTAACCGGCTTCTAATAATGGCTTAGTGGAGATGTAGTCATTCAAGCCAGGGGCTTTGGATGCATTTAAGAAAAGCTGCCCTTTAACTTCCTTTTCCCCTAATATGGCCTTAATATTCCCTCCCCTGGGGTTTGGTTTTACTTGTTCCAAAATCCCGAATTTGAAAGAATGACTCTCACTATTTATCTCAATATGTCTATGTTGTTGTCTTTTGGCTTTTCCCAGTTAGGGGTCACAACAGCGGAACTCTAGTCCGCTAATGATTGGCAGTACATTTTGACGAACGCCGAGGTGCCAGCTTGACATTCAACTTTCAACGAAGGCACGCCCACGCATGTCTTTCGAATGCCCACCCAACCACGGGGAGGAGATGCAGACTCCACACAGAAGGAACTTCCCGCACTCCAGCCGAGAATCGAACGGGCGAACCTCTTGCTGTGAGGCAACAACCTTACCGGCTGACCACCGCGGATGTCATCTCAATATGTCTATATAATGCTTGGAATACCGAAAGAGATAACTGCAAAAACAGGAATGCAGGCAAGAGGGCTTGAGGCATGCACACAGTAGTAGTTTCCAAAATTTATTCTTCAGACTTTGCTTCAAACAAATGATAAAAACAATAAAAAACAGTAACCATAAAGCGCTTTTAGTCTCACCCCTTAGTGAGACTTCATCAGACAGTTGCAACAAGAATGTTTCAAACAGTATATACAAGTTCAAACCACATCAAATTCCTCCAAGCAAAAGGCAAACCCGCCCCCAAGGTAAGCAGGAAAGAACAATTAACCCTTGCTCTGGATAGACATGTGAGTGCTTTCCCATTACACTCTTTTAAATTTAGAGTGATTGACCAGGTTACAAGTGATGGAAGGGGTGGCCCTAGTTCATTATTCCTAGAAAAACTGGAATTAATATGGCAACTTCGTACTAGGGCCTGCTACCCGCAAGGACTGAATGAAGTTTATTCCATATCCTGCATCCTTAAACTAAAGAGTTTAATGAGGTGAATATATACCTTATTCACTTCAGCCTGCAAGAAAGGTTTCATATTTTTGCTTAAACAGGGTATGTTAAATATTTATCTCAATAGTCAAAAATGTACTTATTTGTTCAGTTAGGTATATACATGTTTCTACATATACGTGGTTATTCACATTCACTTTGTTGTTATCTACACATGAATGTGTCTGCATTTAGAGTTGTTTATGTGAATGTGTACACTCTTATTTCATCTTTTATCATATTCACCAGACATCCTTTACAGGATGGTTTTCTCTGCTCCAGTCTTTATAGTTTTTAGCTTGATGGTTTTAAATTCAGACAACATGGGGCTAATATAAGTGTTTTATTATATATTTCTTCATCCTACTTTTTAGAACTGTCATTATTAATTACCACTGAAAGCTATTTAAGATTTTAATACTTTTTCACACAGTGGTATAGTATTTTATTTTATACTGTTTTCAATTTTACACTTCATTCTTGACTTCTCACTTTTTACTGTTACCTAACTATTGGTTTTAATGTTAGCATGGTTTTTAAATATTTCTGAATATACTTTTAAAAGGTCTTTTAAGAGTGTTTTCGAACTGATGAGCTATATTTATATTTACACATATATACAAATATATTTACTGCATACATACTTGTTTTACAAGAAGCTGGATTTTTAAAGAAGCATACAATGGGTTAATTGTTCTTTCCTGCTTACCTTGGGGGCGGGTTTGCCTTTTGCTTGGTGGAAGTTGATGTGGCTTGAACTTGTATATATTGTTTGAAACATTCTTGTTGCAACTGTCTGATGAAGTCTCACTAAGGGGTGAGACGAAAAGCGCTTTATGGTTACTGTTTTTTATTGTTTTTATCGTTTGTTTGAAGCAAAGTCTGAAAAATAAACTTTGGAAACTACTACTGTGTGCGTGCCTCAAGCCCTCTTGCCTGCATTCATGTCTATATAATGCATTATTATGATCCTTCCTTCAGATACAATAATTGTGATCATATATTCTGTTCCTCAGTTGTCTGTCCATCTTCCCCACATAGAAACTCGGACAGATAACACATTTGGCCAAGTATATTATGTGCTGGGAACAACGGTTACCTTTTTTAAACCATATCTTGGTATGATTAACATTTTCTTGGGTAATTGTTTTCTCTTCCATGATATCATGGCATTGTTTACAACACACACACTTTCTTGTGTGTCCCTCTTTTTTTATATACCTAGATACTGTGTTCCCTCTTTCAAATTTGAAGTTTAAATTATGTCCAGTCTTATACACATAGCTTGGATTTGTACCTAAAGTGTTCTGTACCATGTCGTCACTTCTACGTATGTTACAATTGTTGCTTATAATGTCCTTTACTTCTTCTGTGTAGGGATTGTATTCAGCTATACATGCCCTTTTATACTGATTGTCACTATCCAGATCTAACTTATCCATCTTCTTCTCTAACCCAACACCTAACAATGGACAATATTTCTTCCCCAACTCCTTTATAAAATAACTACTAACATCTCTAATGATAGATCTGGGGTACCCCCTCTCCTCAAATAGGGTCCCTATATATTCAGTTTCACTAACCATCTCACTATATTCTGAGGTCATTCTTGCGGCCCTAATGCATTGCCCCTTTATAATACTCCTTTTTATACTGGTCGGATAACAACTTGTATATTCCAGATACGAATTACTAAATGTTTCCTTCCTATATATCCTTGATTTAAATCCATGGATACCATCGGATATATATATGTGTCTAGGTAAGCTATACCTGTACTACTACAACTATATGTAAATCTTAGAAAAGAGCTAGTTTCATTGAAATACTTAACAAAGGCTTCAACCTCTTCCATTGTACCATCCCACAAAGCAAATATGTCATCCAAAAATATTGTATCACATCATATTTTGCTATTATATTGACTTCCAAAAATATACTCATTTTCCCAGTCCAGGAGTACTAAGTTAGCATATTTAGTTAGTAAGTTAGGCACAGGCCCGATTGTCTATAGTACTCCCCTTCAAACATGATATAATTGAAATCCAGTACAATAGACATAAATTCCCCAAGTAGACATAACTTTTCCCTATCGAACCCCATATATTTCTGTATGCTTTTGCTAAATCTTTCAAGACCTTCTTCCTTAGGGATACAGGAAGACAGGTCCACTACATCAGTTGTTAAATATATAAGCCCCTCTTTCTATATTTCTGGTTTTAAATGACCTAAAAAGTCCCATGAATCTTTAACAATATGTGGAACTCTTTCGCATACAGGTTTAAGCCAATTGTCAATAAATTTCCCAAAAGGAAAGGTTTTGGACTTACTGCCTGAAATAATAGGCCTATATAGGGGATCCAGTATATTTTTGTGTGTTTTCAGAATACCTACTATGGTGGCTAGGACAGGGAATTCAACTCTTAAAAATTTGTATGTGTTCATATCTATCATATTATATAAGAGAAATTCCTCTAAATATAAATCTATTTGTCTATGTCCTATATTGACTTCATTTAATGAAGAAACAGTGTATCTATAATCATTATGTAACATCTCAAAAATTTTATTGTTGTAATCCTGTGTGTCAATTAATGCCACACCGCCCCCTTTGTCGGGTTTTATTACTCTAATGTCAGTCTCATGACATAATTGTTGAAGTACTGTATCTTCTTTTTTACCTAAATTGTACTTGACACTCCGTTTCATATATTTCCCCTGTAGCTTGTATAATTCTTCATAACAATTCTTTCATAAGCCATTAGGGTGGGATGTAAAGGTGGTATATACTTACTTTTTTTCTTTAAATCACCATTCAAATTGTTCCCTTTATCATCTTGGAAGTGGAGGGCTAGATTAAATTTTCTTAAATATAATTTGAACTGAACTAAAACTTCAGCTATATTAAACTTCCCATATGGGACATATTCCATACCTTTGGTGAATAGTTTTTTATGTGCGTAGGTGCACACAGCATCATCAAAATGAAAATATACAGGAAAAAGTAACATTTTTTTAATTCAAAATTAAGCAGAGGTCCTCATTCTCAAACCCCTTCAGCACTAACAATTATTTGTTATAGTGTCAGCTCCTTTTCAGATCTTTTGATCACACAACCTCCCTTGAAAACGATCTCGTGATCAGGCCAGTGAACTTCCTTCCATACTCTCCTTTCTCTTTTCACAAGTAGTCCTATTTGTTTTCTTCTCACCCATCCCTGTCTGGAGAGCATTGTAGGGACCCCCATGATAGCCTTCTTCCTCCTGTCTCCTTAAGTAGGGATTTGTCTCTCAAACCTTCTGTTTCACCAAGTCTTTTGCTTGGTCCAGGACCTCTTTGGTAAGGTCTAATTTGTCTCCTGTTACTTAGGTTGTGTATCATATTTACCAGTTTGTCCAACACACTTCCTACTGCTGGCAGCCCAGCCTCCTCTTCTGTCTACCCAAAACACTCTAGTATTGTTCTCTTGCATCTCCATATTTACTGCTGCTTCCTTCTTCCCACTCCACTGACAGTCTTTACCATGGATAACATTTCCGAGTTTTATTATTTCCTCTTCTAAAGTATTGACACAACAAACACTTCCTTTCTCTGCAGTTTTAAATTGGACCAGATATAGCATTTTGATTAATGCCACCAGATATAGCATTTTGACAGATGCTACCAGATATACCATTTTGACTGAAGCCCACTGCTTTCTCATGTTTGCCATTACTGGTGGTAACATCACTCTCTCTTGGTGTATTACAGAAGGGAAGTGTCAATGCAGAGAAATGTTCCACCATCCTCATCTTCTGGGTTGCGAAAACTAGCCTTTTTTATTACTACTTGTATGATTAGCAAGTCTCAGAGCTTAAAGCTGTGGCATTTAATTAATAGGTGCCATGGCTTTCCTTCACTTCTGGGGAGCCTTTCTGCGCAGTACACTGTCAATTTTGGAATCAACTTATTCCATTAAATTCTGCGTGTGATATTGTTGATCAGTAAGACTGTAATGTATTCTCTGCTCTTTGAGCTAAGAAGATAGCTGAAAAGGATCCATAGACCAGCTCACTTACCCAGTGAACAACTAGTAATGAATAAATAAATTCACCTTCACTGTTCTTCTGTGAAGCACACTACATCTCTCCCTCCATTTCCTTCTTTAAGCCTTACTATGCCCGAGGTCTTCTGTCTAGCCTGGGCTTCTAAATTTCCTTTTTACTATATATTACATCCACCTTTCTTTTGCTGCAATTCCTGTGCCTGGAAGCTAATAGAAGCCTTCCAACAATTTTGTTTTTTGCTTTCCATCTTCCATGTGTTTAATGAGTGTGACATTTGCAACTCAAATTGCTGACATTTATTGGCTGATAGTACCCATATCTGAGGACAAACTCTCCAACCTACTCAAATTGCAATCTAGCTTTTCCTATATCTCATAACACTTCAGTAGACCACTGTTAAATGAAACAAAAAACAGTACTTTATCTGAAGTATATACCTCCTACTGCTGCTTTTTTTCTTGTATTTAACTGCTGTCTACTTATTTTTCTTGTAGCCAGACCTGGATCATGGATATTATGACACCATATTAGACGAAGGACAGCACCATCCTCCTATGACATACATATACTTTCAAACCACATTCTAGTCCAACTTGGATGTCAAATTTGCTCCCATATCTCAGTGACATAGCAGGACTAAATAAAGCCTTCAAGCCTTTTGAAGAGTAAAGGATCCCAGATATAATAATATACTACTTAAAATAAAATAATAAATAAATAAAAAACCAAAAAGGTGGCAGCATCACGTTGACTTTATTAGAACAGTGAGCATCTTGGTCACAAACCTTCAAAAAATTCTTAAAAAATAAAAGCAAGACCACTTGAATAAGAAAAATAGCACCTCATATAACCCCCAATGAATAAAATATAACAATTAAACAATTAAAAAAAAATAAAAAAATATTTAAAAAGGTTTAAAGCAAGTTATTGTAATGCCATTCAATTTAGATCCACATTTAAACTATTAAGAATAAGAGTATGAAATGTCAGAATATGCTTTGGTTCTTTTTCACTTCAAGCAAATTTTTAACATTCATACCACCTTTCCTATTAATTTGAACTTGATGTAAATCCGTGTTATGTAACATTGCAGGGAAACTTTCATGAAATGTTAAAAAGTGTGGGACTGCAGGATTTTGTATGTTCTTATTAACAATATCCCAGAGCTTAGATTAATAGTGCTTAATCTCATTACTCCAGGGCATTCAGTAGCTTGATAATATTTAACTTTGATTATCAAAGTCATTCTGTGAGGCCCAGCACTGGAAGTAAATTACTGAGAAACTGTGTAGCTAGTACTCGTGGCGTGATGCAAGCACTGCATTTGTCAGCACTGTGGAGCAATTATGTCAAATAGGAAGATAAACACTAGCCAGCTATTATAAGAAAGTACTTTAGTAATATCTTATGCCTGGATAGGGGTAACAAACATTATCCACACACACAGGCATGGGTTATTGCTATTATAAATGTTGTTACTTTTGTATAATGTAGTATATTTGTTCATTTTCTTTTCTTTTTGTTAAACATTCTCCACATTTTGGAAATTTGGAAGTTGATGAATGTCTGTTGTTATTTTTTACATTTTACTTGTTTGATATATTGAGAGAGCTAGAGTCCTGTTGAGAATGACAGAGTAATTCAGGTTCAGTTTTATTTTGTGGACTTTCAGTGTTATAATGTAGCTTTCTCAAACTATTTATTTGCATTTTTGTGTCTGTCTTCCTTTCTGTTAGAGTTTTCACTGTAGTAATTAGGGAAAATGAAATAGCAGTAGACATTTTCTGACCCCCAAATTGCATAGAAAGCAGTAACAATTTGCTGTGAGGACTCTTTTGCCATTTTTTTTCTGTTTATATGGATTACTGTTCTATAGATGTCAATGAATAGATCAGCTTGCAGGGTTGGTGCACTTTGGAGATCAGAAGCCGTCTTCTGTTGTTTCCGTTCACCTGACTGCACAGAAAGCAGAAACAATTGGCTGACAGAATTTTGTTTGCCTTATATTGTTTGTGCTCTTAGAAGATTCTGTGTTTCTGTAGATATTGGACAGTAGATTGTCTTGTATCTAGTTATTCTCTTTCTGTAGATTACTGGTTTTCCCTTTGGGGCTCAAGAGTTTTTGTGTGAGTAATACAGGATATAGATCTGGCAGACTGATTGCTCTGTCCAGTCATGCATTGTTTTGAATGTTAATGTGTCTTTGTTGTATAAATTATCAGTAACTCATATTTAGGTATGTGTAATGCATTGTTTGTCATTGTCCAGTGTGGTTTGATCACAAGGGTGAAGCCCAAGTGATCAGAAAAAACTAGCCATGGGTAAACTTGCATTACCCATGCCCAGACATGAGTTATTGCTGTTGTACAATGACATTACCAAAAAAAGAAAATTCTTAATTTTTTTTAAATAATATCACCGTATAATAAAAGTTATTTCCTGTTTTATATGTTCTCATCAGTGTGAGTCTCCAGAAAGATATTAGTGGATGCACAGTAAATCAGCTTTAATGCGCTTGCCACAGCTTTTCCTTTTCTTTGCCCTTACTGTACATTGATCATCAGTCCCCTCAGGGATTATTGGCCTTTTCATTCCCTGCCACTGGGCTGGGGGGGGGGGGGCATCATTCATATAGCCATCAAGGGGAGGTTCAAGACTTTTTTTCATGTTGCTCTAATTTCTTGTATGCACCCAGTGATGCAATGGGCTGCAGTGAAGGGCATCACCCCACACTTCTGCAAGGGGCAAGTTCTCTTAGTCATTCTTGCTTTCTTCCCCTCCCAAAGTTTGAGTAATGAATTTCCCAGTCTCCACCAGGAAATTTACACCACCTAGTGTGCTCTCGAGTGCAGAATTCTGTCTCTGCCCTACCTGGGAAGGGTTAGCAGGTCACCCCATTTTACTACTCCCTACCCAGTTTTCTGCTTCAGTGCTAGTGCTGCTGTTAGAACCCTGGTTACCTAGGTCACAGCCAGGGCTCAGCCCTCCATGCCAAGAAACAAGCCGCCACCTTTTTTCAGGGAGTGAGGAGTTTACTTGCATCCATCTGGTTACATTAGAATACTTGATGTCCTATTCATATGCTGCAGTATTCATAAAATGGGGGAGTCTGCCTCCAGCTGACTCGTACATCCAGCCAGTATACCAAAGTCTAAAGATACTGCAAGGTACATGCGATGGCGCACATCAATCAGAATACATTGGCCATAAAGAGACATCAGGTATAAAGCGGACGTCAGCACGTACCTACCTCAGAACATTTCTGCTGCCTGCCCAACTCCCAACTCCAGTCGACACTCACCAGAATACTCGTGTTTGTGCTTCAGATAAGTACCCAGTATGTTTTTTTTCTTTTTATTTTGACTACTGCATTGTTTTTCTTTGTGAGTACATGTTAGCTAGGAAGGGCAAGTGTCACTGTGGAAGGCAGACTCCACATAAAGACTCCCATAAGCTTTGTTTATTTTGCTTAGGCCCAGACATGATCACACATCCTGTGATATCTGCAAGGCCTTTATTCCTAAAACCCTCCATAATTGCCTAGCATCCCTTAGGTTATATTTGGAGAATCAGCGCCTTAAAAACTTAGCTTGAGACATGGAACTGATGTCGGGCCCTTCAGAAGAGCTGCAACTCAAGAATTCCAAGAATCCTCGGCCTGATCCTACAGCTGCTCCCTCTACTCTGGGCATCACTCCCATACCTCTGAACCTCTTAGAGCAAGAAATCTGGACAAAGACATAAATAAAAGTGGGACATAGGCCAAAAAATAGGGTCAATTTTTAAATATTGCTCTTACAAACTTAGAAAGTTGATAGAATAACAGGTTTTTGCATTAGCATGAATTTCCTGAAGAGTATGAAGTCTGAAATTCAAATGACTGTTGTTATTTTCTAACTTCAATCTTTAATGATTTGCCATTAATTTGCCAGAAAACCACAATTTTATGAAAAACGGACCAAAATATGAGTCAAATATCTGGAAATTCTGCGAAAATCTGTACAGTTGAAAGGTATGAATTCCCTCCCAATGCTGATGTAGGCCCAGAGGCCACTGCAGAATCTGCAGAGCCACCTTTGATGGGTACCTCAGTAGAAGCCATCAAGGAATCTGTAGGCAAGTCCCAGAGGGACTTGCAGACGTCAGACCCGGGGGTCAGGGGGTGAACCACAGCTCGTTATCTCTGCAGGCTCACACTGTGTGATGCAGATTGTTGTTTATGAGGATGTTCTTATGGACATCGTGTAATCCTTCCCAACATCAGGCCCTTCTAGCTTTCATCGCCTGGCTCCTGAGGCTCCAAAGAAGAAAAAGAAACTGAAAAGTAACTTGTTTCCCCGGCTCCTCATGACCAGGCTTCTGATCAAAACCCTGACTGGCAGGCCTTTACACAAGGCCTCTTTAATGCCTTCATGGCTCTCTGCCAGATGTCAGCCACTTTCTTTCAGACATAGGCCTTTTCTCCTTCTACCCCTTTGAAGAGGCCTGCAGATGATGTCTCTTCTGAAGAGGACAATACATCAGAGGATGAATCTCTTGCCTACACTACTCAGACTGTGTCTTCTCTGGGTTATGCCTCCCCAGAGGAGGAATCTAATGGTACAGATTCTCCTGGGGAGGATATTTCCTTTGTAGAGACCATGTTAATGATGAAGGACTTCTTTAAGTGAGATTGCTGCCAGGTTTCTGAGATGCAAAAGAGGTACTATAACCTCCTACAGATGGAATCCCCTAATCCATCAGCCATTTCTCCAATCCTGCCAGCCTTCTTGGATGTCTTCACTGCAGTTCCAAGTGCCCAGACTCCCAGCCCCCAAGCACCCTGACAGATTTTACAATGTACATGAGGATGCCAAGTTCCTTTTTAAGTGCCCTCGGCTGACCCAGCTACCATATCAGTTGCATCAGATAAAGCTTCCAAACTTCTACCCTCCACCTCCCTGCTTCCCTCTAAAAAGGAAGCAAGGTCATGGCGAGACTAGGGAAAAAAGTGCACACTTCTGCAATGTTGGCCTTTAGAGCAATAAGTTATCAGACTTATGTGACCAGATATTCCCTGGCTGTTATGTCGAATGCAGTGAAACTCCTGTCAGAGCTTCCAGATTCTCCTAACAAGGCCAAGCTTTGCAGCATCCTTAATTGCTGCTCCCAGGTTACTAGGCAGTCCATCAAATGCAGTTATGATGCAGCAGAGGCCTCGGTTAGGGCTGCAGCTATGGGGTCTGTCCTGAGAAGGCTTAGATTGCAACCCTTACTAGATGATATCAAAGCAAAACTCATGGATGCCCCTCTGGACAACAAGGCCTTATTTGGATCTGCAGCTACCTCCCTTTCTCTTTGCCTCTCTATTTCCCTCCCAGCTTGGAAACAGATAACCCAGGACTCTTGGGTCCTCTTCATCATCGACCAAGGTTACTTTGTGGTATGGGAAACCCATCCTACCTTCATGGGAATCCTACTACCCCCCCCCCCCCAGGACCAAATGGAATTCTTTCCACTAGTCCTCTCCTCTCTTCTTTCTCAGGGCACTATCCAGGAGGTGTCACCCAGCCAAAGGGGAAATGATTTTACTCCAGGGTGTTTCTTGTCCCACAAAAGGATGGCCTGTGTTGGCCCATCCTTGACCCATCCCATTTAAACACCTTTCTAAAAGTTCCCACCTTTTGCATGCTGACCTTACCTACTCTACTCTTTCTGATTCTTCCCCAGGCCTTCATGGTGTCACTAGACATAAAGGATGCCTACCTTCACATCCCCATTCACCAGCAGTTCAGGATGTTTCTTCTCATTTTCTGTATTTTCCTCTCATTTTCAGTTTTGTGTTTTGCCCTTTGGTCTATCTACAGCACCAAGGGTATTCACAAAATGTTTAGCCCCTGTTATAGCCAACTGCGGACTACAGGGCATGCAGATATTTGCATATTTGGATGACCTGCTCCTTCAGGGCCCCATCACCAGAAATTCTCCTGGACAATCTTTCTTATACAGTGTCCCTTCTAAGAGGACTAGGGTTTACCATCAACCTCCAAAAGTCTTCCCTGACCCCCTCCCAGGATCAGTGTCCTCCTGTGGTGCAGGATCCAGACAAGGGCAATGATAGCTTGTCTATTGCCAGAAAACATCCTGTCTCTCACCTCATATTTCCAGGACCTAATAGCATTTCAGTCCCTGACCGCCAGGGAACTCCTATGCCTCCTGGGGTTCATGGCCTCAAGTATTCCAATGCTTCCCTTTGCCAGGCTACACATGAGGAAATTTCAGTGGTTTCTGAGAGCAGCTTGGAAGCAATACTCTCACCCTCTGGAATGTGTTGTTCCCTTCCTACCCTGTTTGACAAAGGAGTTAAAGTGGTGGAGTTTCCAGGTCTCCAGAAATCCAGGCCTACCTCTTCAACTCACCCAGGATCTGTACACGGATTTGTCAGACATAGGATGGGGGTGCAACGCTGGGAAACTGGAAGGTCAGGGATGTGTGGTCACCTCCTCAGACAAAAAAAAATCTCAACATAAAGGTAATGAGAGCTTTGATTTTTGCCCTGAAAATCTTCAAGTCCAGGATTTCACCAGGGGTCTTAAGGTGGTTCACAGACAATACCACAGTACTCTGGTATATCAACAAGCAGGGAGGGACAAAGTCCTATATCCTCTGCAGACTGGCATTATATGCCTGGGAGATAGCCTGGCAAAGTCTGGTTTCCCTCCAGGCTGTTTACATTCCCTCAATTCAGAATGTGATGGCAGACTTTCTAAGCAGGTCCATGACTTAATCCCATGAGTGGATGTTGAACAGGGATGTGTTCCTGGACCTTGTCCATCATTGGGGTATCCCTCAGCTAAATCTTTTTGCCTCCCCCATGAACAAACAGCTTCCCAAGTATTGTGCCAGGGCTACACAT
The DNA here is from genome assembly GCF_019279795.1 of Protopterus annectens. Classification (NCBI taxonomy): domain Eukaryota; kingdom Metazoa; phylum Chordata; order Ceratodontiformes; family Protopteridae; genus Protopterus; species Protopterus annectens. The sequence goes on along the minus strand of NC_056725.1, from coordinate 609,107,619 downwards.
CCTGGGGCATGAAAGGTGGATGCATTATCCTTTCCATGGAAGGGGATGTTTTTGTATGCATTCCTCCTTCCCACTCATTCAGAAGGTTCTGCTGAAAATTCAAGTGAGATCAACCAAAACTCTTGCTGGTAACCCCCTTTTGGCCAAGACAGCATTGGTTCCCTCTTCTTCTAAATTTAGCCAAGGGCAATCACCACAAGTTACCCCACAGGATAGACCTACTCACACAGGGCAAGGGAACTCTAGTACATCCACAAATGTCGACCCTAAACTTGACTGTGTGGGTGAAAGGGCTTTGATTCCCTTTAGACACGTTTACACTGAGGATGTGCTACAAGTTCGGCAGGAGGTCAGAAAACCCACTACTCGGAAATCCTTTGTCTCTAATTGGAAGAGGTTTTCTTTCTGGTGTCTTAAAAAATAATTGCAACCACTGTCCGTAGAGGTGCCAGTGGTTTTGTCTTACCTGTGTGAATTAATGAAGAGTGGCTTGTCATATTCCTCAGGCAAGGCACATCTGTCTGCCATCTCAGCATGCTTACCTATGTCTCCTCCCTTGGCTTTCAGGTTGGACATCAAACTGTTTCTAAAATGCATCCTTCACATTAGACCACTAAGGAAACCAGTGTCTCCTCCTTGGGATCTCAATTTTGTTCTGGAAAAATCTTATCGTAGACCCCTTTGAACCAGCAATGTCATCCTCCCTGCAACACTATACATGGAAAATAGTTCGCCTAGTGCCTGTTACCTCAGCCAGAAGGGTTTCTGAGCTGCAAGTCCTTATGGCCACTTCTCCCTTCACTGTCTTTCATAGAGACAGGGTTTCTCTTCTGACTAACCCATCCTTCATGCCCAAGGTGGTTAATGAGTTATCCCTGAATCAGGCTATCAATCTCCCTATCTTCTTCCCATTTCCCCAGTCCTCCAGTAAGAGGATTCTCCACACCTTGGACATTCACAGACAACTCAGATACTATTTGTGCAAAACCAAGCCCATTTGTAAGTCTAACAGATTGTTTGTCTCCTATCACCCAAGGGCCATGGGCCAACCTGTTTCCAAACAATTTCCTCTTGGATTTCTAAAGCAATTTCTTTCTGCTACTTTGCCAATGGAAAGGATCTGTCTTCCCCTGTAAGGGCACACTCTACTAGGGCTGTGCCCTCTTCTGGGGCCTTCTTTAAAGGATTAGATACAGCTTCCATCCTGGAGGCAGCTACCTGGTCCTCTGTTCATATCTTCACCAAGCACTACAAATTGAATGTTATTTCCAAGTCCAGAGTGGGGTTTGCCAGAGCTGTTCTCCATGGCTTTGTGGAAAATGTTTCTGCTCCTCCTCCTAATTCCTCCTCTGCATGAGCTTTGGCATTCTCCCTCATGTCATGAATACTGCAGCATATGAACAAAAGGACCTAGAATAGTTGTGTAAAATCTTGCCATAAGCATAGATGTTTTTCTCTTCTATATGCTGCAGTGTTGCCCCCCCCCCCGCCTTCCCCAGATGCTTGCCAGCTCCCTGGTTACATGTTTCTCATATTTATCAGGGTGGTACTTTGCGGTATTCAGTTCTGAGGTAGGTACGTGCTGAAGTCTGCTTTATACCTGACCTCTCTTTATGGCTGGCGTGCACTGAGTGATGTGCACCGTCGCACATACCTTGGAGTAGCATTTAGACTTTGGTATACTAGCCGGACGTACGAGTCAGCCGGAGGTGGACTTCCTCATGTTATGAATACTGCAGCATATAGAAAAGAAGGACATCAATGGTTATGGTAAGATTTTACACAACTAGTCTTTCAGTCCTGAAAGCCTGTAAGTGATTTTAAGATTTTAAAAAAAAATTGTTATATGTCTTTCCTGGTTCAGAGGCATTACTGTCTCTAATGCTTTTAAAAAGATTATTGATGAAAAAATGTACCTGTACACCGCAGCGTGTGGTGCATCAACTGCCAAAGAAATGTATTCCTCCGTCAATGAATGTTTTCAGCTTTTGACTGTTAAAAAAGAGTTTTAAACTAAATACTTTTGCCACCCTGATGCCACTGACTGTAAACAGCAAACTGTTATCTCATTGGTGTCAGGATGGGGGAAGTATGAGGAAAATGCATGGCCTTTAATGGCTGCAGTAGTACCTGAGCAGTTTTATTGTGTGGATGCACCTCGTGCTGTCCCCTAAGGTGATGTCACTGAGGAGTAGCCAAAATTTATTTGGGCAATGGTTTTAATAAAAAAAACTTACAAAACCTTTTATTAAAATACGGTTCAGGAACGTAGAAAGTGACAACAAGGAAAATACATTGTGGCACTTAACTCACTGGATTCTACAATCAGCTTAAAATTATAGGTTGGCTGATTTGTTTTCTTTGTTTATCAGCGGAGAGAACGTGTGGCCTTTTTTGTTAGCAGCAATGATTTCTGTTAGTCACTGTGGCTACTGGTCTACTTTGTAAGAGTAGTACTGGATTTACATGGGGTGGTGGATGCTGAGTGTGTTGTCCAATCAGCATTCACATTTTTGAACATTAGGTACTTCCTATTGTATAATTTTATGAAACATAAACTATAGCCATAGCTTCCATATATTACAAGTTACAAAACCTTAGCAGTAGCTGTTAAATAGTACTAAAACTCTTACATTTCATTGCATTCTACAATGTGTGAGACAAGCAATTATCATCTAAACGATATGGTCATACTTGTAATTTTACAGTCATTGTATGGTATGATAGAACAAAGTTGTCTTGTACCACAAGAGTATAGAGGCGCAGGACTTCCTTAAATCATTTGATTACTTTCACTTGTTATCATTACTAGTTATCATGTCTATTTGCAAGTGTTACCGTTTTCACATACCTACTTTGTTTTTGCCCTTGGCTATGGGTATGACTGAAAAGTGTTCCTGGACCAGCCTGTTAACAAATGCAAAATAAAATAAAATAAATAAATAAAAATAGCTGACATTTAAATTAAAAGTGGAAAAGACATTTTAGAAAGCCAGACAAGGTAGTCTAAATTACTAAAAAAATATTCAGCGTACAATTCTCTGTTGTATGCAGTTATGCTTTACTCTGATTTATTGTTCATAGGAAGTTACTAGATTATTGGCCGTGAGGCCCTTATAAGCTGAGCCAAGAGTTTAGCCAATGTTTAGACAAGTCAGCACCCAATGCCCCTGTCCAGCAGGGACACGGGTGGAATCCCAGGGATATATTTTCTGTTTCCCATCCAGTTATCCAGGTAGCACTTTAAAAGGGATATAGGATCAAGGGAAGTTTCTACAAAAGTACTGAGTAAGACTCTTCATAAGCAGTATTCTGCTATAACTACATCAGATTTTACTATTGTCTACCTTTCCTAACTAGTCCTATGGCTGTATAACCAATCTATACCCTGTTTTCTATTTACTAGTAAACTAGAGAAAAGATGCTGCCATGTTGGTTTGTCATAACCATACCATTGTGTGTTGTCATCTAGGTATTTTCTGTAAAGTAACTCATGATATCTCCATTATTTTTCGCAGGCTCAGCCTTCTACTGATAAAGACTAGATCAGCAGTCTGTTTCTTAATTTCCGGCACATTTATGAAGAAGGACAGCCATCATCTGAACATAATTGCACACACTAGCAGCCATGATTTATTAGGACTGTTGAAGTACCATAGAGTCAAGAACCATGTCTCTGTCCTTTGAGGAGAGTATCTCTACCTTTTACTTTCAGCAAATGCTAATACTGGTTAAAGGCTTTCTGTCAAATGCAGTCTACAGTGTTCTTAGCAAAACATGAGTGATTTACTACAATGACTGCACTACAGGTAAAACAAGCTGATTTGATACAAGATTAATACTGGGCTTGTATCAAGCATTATGCTAATCTGGCAGAAAAGCTGTAAAAGGAAATTGAAACATTGTCATCTTTTTTTTTTTTTTTTTTTTTTTTGCAAATACTGTCCAGTTATTTTTGTAAGGGTACATAGAGTTTGCTCAAATTAGACTACGAAGATTATAATCAAACCTGTGGCAATCAGTACACACATCTGTTCACAATGGTAACTAGGCTGGGGCAATTGGAGCAGCTGCAGTGAGAAAAAGCTGTTGGGGGCATAATCATCAGCTGCATTCTCAACTGTGTTTATGTGTGCTAGCAACTGTAGGAAGGTAGTAGTGACATTTGTAGTTAACAGCTTGACAGCTGCAACATGTAAGAGCGTTTCTTTTTGTTTTGCTAGTTTTTCACTTCATGTTGTAGAAGAACTTTTTTTTCCCTCAAGTTAAAATTGAGGACTTGAGGAGGAGGTGCCAGTCAGGGCAGGGGAGATACTCAGGGGTGCCAAAGGAGAGAGCTACAGCTCTGCATCTCACCATCCTACCCAACCTACTTGATAGCTAGTAAATCATTGGGGTGCTGTGCATTATAGATATATATATATATATATATATATATATATATATATATATGTATATGGGAGCACTACAAAATGCTGAAAGCCCAAAATACTGAAAACTTAAAAATACTGAATCTCATAATACTGAAAACACACAAGATACCAACACTCACTATATTCCAGCACAAGTACACGTGGTTAGTTTTGTAATGTTTTTTTTTCCCCAAACCTCCCGCTACTTATATATTCTAACTCTGAGATCACACTACAGGTGGGAAAAGGGAATATTCCCTTATCCCCGCTGTGTCGCGATCTACAACAACAACCTCCATTATTACTTGGTTTTTCGCGAAAGTGCATCGGAAAAATGGGATCACGAAATTATGGTTCGTTGAAACGTAATTTTGATGATTGAAATTAGACCAATATATATAACACCTGTACTCTGATATAACACACACACACACACACACACACACACATATATATATATATATATATATATATATATATATATATATATATATGTGCTAGCACAAAATAGGAAATTTTATTTTCCTTTTTTTGTGCAGTAATTACGTTGTCGGTGTTTCGATTGTCGACCATGTGGTGTCGGCTATGTGGGTGTCAGTGTTTTGCACTATATATATATACAGATAGCACGTATAACTTTTATAGTTTTTTAAATTCAGATCAATGACTTAAGTAGTTTAACAGTGAGTTTATGACAAGTTATTTACAAATACCAAGCATTCCAATAAACAGATGAATTCTCAAAATTGAGTTCTGCTAGACAGTATTGAAACTACGCACTTATTTTGTAAATACCTTCTTGTTAAAGTATTAGCATTGCTTTTTCCACTTGTAATGAATTTATGAATGACATTTGCTGCAGTTGAAATAACTGATGTGTATGTTGGAAAGCTGCCCAAAGCCTGTCATAGTTTACATAAAGTTTGCATTCTTGTTAATACTTTTTTCCTTGTTTGTGCTTTGGTTTATGCTGTGAGGATACATATATTTATATGTAATTTCTGTACCCACAGCTAACTGCATTCAGAGAATGAGAAGAACACCACCATTAGATGAACTTCAGCCTCCGCCTTATCAGGATGACAATGGGTCACCTCACCTGTCTTGCACACCTTCAGATCTTGGGGACAGTAAACGTGAGTTCTCTAATTGCAGCAATAGCCCTCGTTATTCCTACACTAAGTGCCCGAGCGAGGGAAGTATAGGCCATGAGACAGAGAGCTTCCACAACAAAGGCTATGAAGAGGATGTTCCTAGTGATAGTACCGCTGTTCTTAGTCCAGAGGTAGGAGATGGACACTGAATATTTTAAACAATCACTGTTGTTATGTCTGAAATGTAGTCACTTTAGAGTTTTAAACAAACACATGTTGCTTTCGGACTGAACTTCAAATAGACCTTATTTAAATAATCTAGTCACTTGGTATTGATGCTGCATATCAGGCTATTCGCATGTCACTATATGCTTTCAAATATGTTCATGTTTTACCATATGTTTTCAAACATGTATTTTATCTAATGTCCTGATCTTAACATAAACTTTGATTTAATGATGTATTTTATTTCTCTTTTTAGTAAGTAGTGAAAAGGTAAAAAGAGCAGTTTTTGTGTACTATCAGTTCTTCATCTATATCCAGTACATTCTGTAGTGTAGAATAAATAGAAAAATATTAGTTTTGATATTTGGTTGAAACAGGGTGTGGATCAGGCAGCTAAAGAAACGTGTGAAGAAATTGCTTGAAAAATTATAAGTATGATAATAGTATAGAAATTATTGTTAATGGAAATTGGCAAAAAGATGCGAATCATTAAGATGTTTTGGTACTGCTGGTTCTTTATGTAGAGCAGGTTTATTTTTATCAACTGAGAGATCAGATGTAGAAGAATACGAAAAAGGAAATTAACGACTTTCTTTGGGACAATAAGGACAAAGAGTGCAATGGTAAAAACTAATACTGACAAAGGAACAGGATGGTTTGGTACTTCCACATTTTGAAGTTTGCTATAAAGCTTCACAACTTTGAATAATATGATTCAAGATATGGAATATATGTTCATAATGAAACACATGATAAGCATAGTGCTCAGTGAGGTAACAAGGACCACTTATGAGCATTTGGGCAAATCTAAGAAAAACATATAATGTAATGTAATAGAAAGTAATATAATGTAATATAATATAATGAACATTATGTACCTTATATACATAGAAATATTAAGCAATAGAATAATACCAATAGTTATATATCCCTAAATGTGATCAAATACCTAGTCATACCTTACACCTCCTCACTCTCCCTTTTTCACTCATTTCCTTACTTCTGTCAATTTCTCTCCCCTGACTTTCTCTGTAACGATACCATAAGCCTGCTTTTCATTCATTTTGTATTGCAATTCCTGTTTGCATTATACTAACTTACCTTTAATTTTTCTATTAACCGACTAAAATGTCTCTAACTGTTAAAACATTGACATATAACTTGTATCTACTCTTAGCCAATGTTTTCATATTATGTCTAATTTGGTATAATTATTTAAACTGTATTTGTATTTTGTAATATTTTTTAATGTCTGTAAAACTATTATTCTTAAAATGTTTTGTAACACCTTGGAGCTTTTCTGCCCTGACCTTCACTGAAAATGGGTTTTTACCCATTTGGACTTTCCTAGTAATCAAATGTCAATCAATCAATCAATGAGCAAATAAATAAATAATAAGAAAATATAAAAGAGAATGTCCTGAGTGCTCAGAGAAGAAAGAACAAAGAACTGCAGCTTTGTGGGGAAGACGATAAAAGGAGATTAACTAATAAAATGGGAAGTAGCTAGATCATCTCACACATACAGGGCTAATATTAGAGTTCAAGGAAGATATGCAGAGGTCGGATAGTAATTTTGTTAAACCACATAATAGTAGATTTTTTTACCTGAGGTCAGAACACAAATGGAGGTCTGGAAAAGAATAATACTAAAGCATATAAGGCAGTATTATATTTGAAAAGACAATACAAGTATAAAGACAACCAAAATGCTGTCTTACATTAAATGCATTAATATTAATTGCTAAGATTGTTTTATTGCATTTTAATCAAAAAACAATAAACATATTTAAACTTAAAAAAGCATATTACAGATGATTAGTGGACGGAAATATGTCTTAATCCTAGATATGCAACTGAATTACGATAATTTAGAATTCTTGCATGGAAATGTTTGTAGAGAGATATTTGTACCCCTATGAGACTAGAAAAAAATATTTCCACAAGCAAGATGTATACGATGGAGATGTGATGGTTCAGAAGGAGGTTCTTGGGAACATATAGTTTAGGAATGTATGGAGTTGCTACAGTACAAAAAATATATGAATAATATGTTAAGTCTTATACCTGGATGAGAATTTAACCGCACTATAAAGATGTTTTTGTTGAGTTGATGTAAGATGTACTAAAGTGGTAAAAGTCTTACTATCTTTATTTCTGATAGTGGCTAAAATAGCCATAACTAGAAAATGGAAAATCAAAGACAAACCATTAAATAAGAACAGTGAAAATATGATTACAAAAATGAGAAATATTTATCTGAGAGCTCTGAGAGATCAGAAACAGAACTCCATAGTAAAATACAAATGGCAAGTTGGTATGCTATAATGGAAACTGAGTTTGAAGAGAAAGTTGACACTGAACAAAGTACTCAAGATGTATACCTGTTTTGTAAAATAGTCAGCAATAAAGGTGAGCTGTTATGATAAGTAAAATAGTAAAAATAAACTAATATGGTCACTAATTATTTCCTGATCTCAAATTGGGGTTATAAATAGTTAATTTGCCTATTTAATTGTTTTGGATATGAGCAATATTAAATCAAAGATGGACATATGACTGAAACAACTAGCTTTTGGTGCTATCTGATTATGTACGCTTAAGACTGGCAAGTTATAGATAATTGAATATGAGCAATGACTGTCTGACATGAGGCTGCTTTATTAATATTTTATAAACATATAATTTTAACAGGTTGCATCAGCAATCGGTACAAAAATATCAAGCTAACCATGCTTGATGATTGCATGATGTATTATACTGAAAACTTTTATAATAAAGTATTTGCAATGAAAATACAAAAAATATTTTACCATCTTCGAAAACAATGGTGATAAGTATGAATGCATAGAACATTTTAACAATTTGGTAATCATTCTGGATATTTCTTTCTCACACACACACACACACATATATATATATATATATATATATATAAAAAAAAAAAAAATATATATATATATATATATATATATATATATATATATATATATATATACATGTACTGACACTAAGATCACTGTACCTCATGCAAGAGGGTGTACTTCAGGATACCAGAGCGTATACTCTCTAATTACACTTATATTTCCACTGTTTTTTAGGGACATAAAGGTACTAATAAGATAACATCCTGTCATCCTGCAAAAGTATGTCAGCTATTGTAGAACTTCATCAAAGACAGCACATCTTGTTCGTAACCAGGGATTCATAGTCTAAAGCACAGGAACTGAATTCCTCCAGTGGGTAAATAAGAGGTAGCAGATGCTGCATTCTGAAGTGTAGTATAATGACAGTGTGTGAGTGATGCAAATTGCACTGTCATCAATGATGACATATTGATGTCAGTGGTAGAAAACTTCTGGTTTGGCAATCAGGTCAGATAGAAAAAAAATCATGTTTAGTGTGTGTGTGTCTGTGTCTGTGTATGTGAGAGAAGAAGAGAAATTCAAAAGTCCTATAACCTTATTAAAACAACCATGATCTTTGAGGGGTTCCTATTACGTGATCAAAGTTTTGAAACTTCGAACACGACAATATCGAACTTGCCTGTTCGAAATTTCAAAACTTCGAACATGGTAAAAAAAAAAAAAAAAAAAAAGATGCAACAGTAAACTAACTGTTGCAATCAGGGGGCAAGCCCCCCTGCACCCCCCATACCCTCTGCTCTTTAAATATACCAACTCCGACATTGCACTACAGTACAGTAAAGGGAAATATATATAGTACGGTCTCAGAGTTGGTATATTTAAAGAGCAGGGGGGTGTTGAGGGCACAGTCCCCCATGTGGGGGGTCCAGGGGGGGCTTGCCCCCCCACTTGCAACAGTTAGTTTACTGTTGTATCCTTTATTTATTTATTTTTTTTTATGTATTCGAACTTCAGCAAGTTCGACTATATGGTTTTGACCATATAGGGTTCGAACTTGTTGAAGTTCGATAACGTAATAGGAACCCATCTTTGAGAAACTGCCTGCTAAACCTGTGGATGACTGTCAATAGCACTGTCATAATTCATACCTCACAACCTCTTTGAGCAATAAATCTGGACAAAGCCATAAATAAAAGTGGGACAAAGGAACAAAATATGGAAAATTTTTAAACATTGCTCTTACAAATTTTCCGAAGGGTATGAACTCTGAAACTCAAATATCTGTCATTATTTTCTAAATTCCATCTTTAAAGATTTGCCACTAATTTGCCAGAAAACCACACATTTGTGAAAAATGGACCAAAGATATGAGTCAAAAATCTGGACATTCTGCGAAAATCTGTACAGTTGAGAGGTATGTGTCATATTCATGTGCAACACTTTGATGATTCTATAGTAACCATACAGGAAAGGGAGTTGCCAGGAGAATGCTAGGGCAGACTTTCAGGCACCAAACATTGTTTCCTAGTGTGTAAATAAAAGCTGATACACTTGTGAGAAAATTCTAGACAGTAAGCAAAGCCTGCGAATGGGCAATTGTAATCAATGTTCTACCCAGTAAACAAAAATAAATAAATAAATACACTTAAATAAATTCACAGTATTGCATCTGGCTTAAGACCACTGAGGGAAGATTGTAATGCATAAGTACTACTTTTTCCAAGTGTGAAAATACATTTTGCTGTATTTGGGTGGAAGAATTGCTTCCTGTTGCTGTGGAAAACCCTACATGGGGAATATCCAAATGGTACTGAAATTACCTGAAGAACAGTGAATGGGAAACTGTAAAACAGCAAACTTTCCAATTTCTTTATACAAAAATGTATATTGTCATGAGTGGGGGGATGTTTCCCCTTTGTTATAGAAAATTCCAGATAAGAAAAACATTCAGACAGTACAGAAATTGCTTTTAGAACACCCATTTTAAACTGTACTACATCAAACATTGATGTTTCTTAGTCATGAAGTATATGCTTTGTGTGAAATTTCTTTATTAGTAAAGAAAATTCTAGACAAGAAAAAATATCTAAACAGTACTAAAATTGTCTGAGTAATACCAAGAGCACAATCTAACATGTCAAAGTTTACTGTTGTCCAGTGGAGAAATAAATACATTTTTGTATGTGAGGATGGCAGAATTTCCTTCCTTAGAGAAAATTCCACACTGCACTACATCTAGTTTTCCCAGTAGTAGACAGATTGTGATTTGCATTGATTTCCATACAATGATGTATCAGATGCCTCTTAGTAATGGCAATAACATGAGCATGAACTGGGACTGGCCTGTTAAACATAATCCAGAAAATTGCTAGTAGAGTCCATCAAAGACAATTTAATCAAAAAAAAAAAGTTTAGCACTTTCGTCCACATATCACAAAGACTTCATCAGAACATTTAGTTAGCAAACATAGTAGATTTACATTCATTATTTTCATAGTCACAAGACCCAACCAGACCAATAAAATTTACTCTAATTCCATTTATATTACCTTAAAAGGATACACTATAACTCAAAACTACTGAATTAATTAATCACAATTTTTCAAAGAAATACACCATAAAACCATTATTAAAAAAAGTTAAATATCAAACCTAATCAGTATGAAAGTATAGAGACTAAAAAAATAACACTGCAAGAATTTATATTATGCAATTTTTCAATTTCAAAGCACTTGCTATAGACAGATTTTCATGTAGCTCTGGTCTGTGGCCTGCCACAATTAGGAATTGCCATCTAAACTCTTTTAATGTCATTTTTTTCTTTCCATAGTCCCCCCCGGGTCAATCTTAATAGAATCCAAAACAAAAAACTTAAAAATCTAATCACCACATTCTTATATGCATTTACTTAACACATTAAATAGATTTTTTATTTTGATATTGTAAATATGGTCATGAATCCATTCTTTGAGCATCCTTTCAGTTTTCCCAGTATAAAAAGACAAACACTTTTGGCATAAAGCCACATAGATAACCCTACTTGAATTCCAGTTATAGTAACACTTACTGAGAAGAACCCAAAATATGCCAAGTTAATGTCAGATCCCTCATAAAAAATTACATTGGTTGCAGAAACCACAACAATAAGTACCTATTTTTGCTCTATAATTTTTTTCAGTATGGGGCATTGATTTTAAAAGATTTTTAAAACTTCTGTATTTTCTGAAAACTACCTTGGGTTTATCTCCCAGGTCCTCATATACATCTTCACCAGCCCAGAATATATTCCAATTTATTTCCAGAGTATTCCGTATACCATCAGCATCTTGATTAAATGCCATGACCATTGCCCTACAGAATTCACACTTTAAATTTATTATTTTGACCAATATGTATATTTTCTTTTCCTAAAATTAGGCTGTAATATTCCCCTTTCCATTTTGTAAGAACTTCTCTTAAAAAGTAACTCATTATACCCTTAGGATATCCCATCTTACAGAACACATCACTAAGCTTTTGTATTTCAACTAAAAATACATTTGCATCAAAAATCATTCTAGCCAAACAGACCATTTGACCCTTGACTAATGCCCTTTTTTGAAAAAAGGGATGACAACTGGTAAAATATAATAGGAAATCAGAATATGTGGTCTTCCTATAGATGTTAGAAGGTAACATTTTTTACAAGTAAGCTACAGCACCAAAAATGCTGAAAAAAATAAACTGTTGAAACAAACACCGGACCATGGAAATGCCTCAATGAAACACCAAATTGCAGTAAACATGTAATAGAAACACTGCAAGCCATAAGATTTTTCTTCCAGGTAGGACCACAGATTTATTAACACAAAAGATTAGCACTTTCATCTCTTCACCATGAAGAAACTTCATCAGATGAACTCACACAGCACAACTTCCTTTTTATACAAGGCAGTAACAGGAAGTAGAAAATTAAACAAAATACCCCCTAAAAAAATATCTTGTTCAACATAGGTAAATCAAGAATAGTAGGTCACGTTTACATAGCCTTAAAAGCAAAAAAATAATAAAATAGAGAACCTTATAATACTTTCATGGTATAAAAATATACATCACCTATATTTATATATATAAAATACATCCAAAACAAATGAATACATAAACAAATGCTATATATAAAAATGTATCTATATATCTATATATATATATATATATATATATATATATATATATATATATATATATATAAAGAAAACAAGTCCGCCCCCTAAAAAAATCATCTCACCAAAGATTTAAGTTTTAAAACACTGATTAAAGAAGCCTGCTCATTTAAACCTGGTCAATGTATCACATTAAGCCTAAGTTGCCACACCATCTCTCTTTTTTTCGAGTCACAGAGACCTTGCCCCACCTCTGTCACTAAGTGTAAGGGCTTCTAATACAAAATATTTAAAATATGATTCTCAAATTCAATGCAGTGTTTAGACAGAGCACTTGTGTCCTTAATTTTAATATTCTTCAAGTGCTCATAAATATGGGTCCTAAATTTTCTTTCTGTTTTCTCAATATAAAAACATGTGCAAGACATACATAAAGCACAGTACACCACTTTCTCTGTATCACACCAAAACTTACCAGTTGGTTTAAATTCATAACCATTAATTGCAATTTCACCCATCTTCAAAATGTGCACACAATAGGAACAAAATACACATTTCTTCATCTGTCCATCTACAATGGACCCAATATTTTTCTCAAACAAATCCTTTAAATTATTACCCCTTTGGTAAATAATAACTGTTCCATCACTAATTTACCACAAATCTCCCTGTCATATTTCAGCACCTGCCAGTTCTTCATTAAGACATCATTTATTTCCTACTTGAGCTATTAAATGTAGAAATGAAGGCACTTTTATATTTATTTATATCACTATTACAGTCACTGCCCCCATTCCATGATATAGGATTATCAGATCGAATATCTCTAATCATGGACCCAGTATTCAGGGTACCTTGGGGTCCTGTGTCACCCACCCGGGAAACAACATTACCCAGAATGGGTTTATAGAATCCCCTTTCCTTTTTATTCACAACTTCAAGCATAAGCTCATTAACCACCCTGGAGGGGTGTAACCATTCCTCAAAAACGTACCCTTCAATACATCACATCCAGCCAGAAATAAATCAAATGTTGACACCATTCTGGCTGCATGTACAAATTGTCCCTTTAGGACAGCCCACTTCTGTTTAAATGAGTGGGCAATGGAAAAGTGAAGAAAACTGTTTGAGTAGGTTTCTTTCCTAAATATTGAAGAAATAAACCTACCATTAACCTGATCCTTACAAAGCAAAACATCCCAAAATGAGATCCTCTCCTCATTCACACAGTGGGTGAACCTCAGAAAATTCATTGTCCCATTAATATATTCTAAAAATAATTCATCTTTTGGGCCTTCCCATAAAAGAAATAAATCATCCAAAAATATTGTGTATAGTCGACAGTACCAAAAAAACCTAGAATCAAACAAGTATAGCTTCTCTCATTGAAGCATTAGAATATTAGCATACATTCCCCTACATGATGAACCCATTGCAACACCCTCCTTTTGTAGAAACAATTCCTTCTCAAAAAGGATAAAATTATTCATCAAAACCATTTCCAACAGGTATTCATACAAATGAATCTCTGATTGTGGGATCCCTTTAGCAAGCAGGTAGTCACAAAACCACTCCACCCCAAGTCTATGTGGGATGACCAAATATAAATCCTTTATGTCGACCATTATAAAAATGTATTCATCCTTATATGCCAAATGATCCAATTTATCTAAAAATGCCTATGAGTCCTTAAATGTGAAGGGCTCTGCCACCACATAACCTTTCAACTTAATAACAAGAAATTTCACCAATGGATGTGTGGTAGAACCTCTAGCATCCACTAGTAGATGCATGGGGGGGAGGGGGGGTTGTTCAATACTTGTATACAATTTGGGAAGCCCAAAAATAGTAGGGGTAATGGAGGAATGAACGGATAAATAGTTAAGTTCATTCAGTGAAATACTGCCTTCAATAAAGAGATCATTCAACATACCCTAATTAATCTATAAGCCCCATTCAACTGATTCAGTGAAATGGGCTCATAAGTTGTGCCATTAAGAATCACCCTCATTTTTGTAACATAATCACAGCTATCCATTATTACAAGCCCTCCCCCTTTATCGGGCTTCATAATTATGATGGACTTATTACATCTCAGACTTTTTAAACTCATACTTTCAAACTGGTTAACATTACTAAATGCTGGTAAATTATACACATGAATATTCCGTATGTCAGTCTCACATAATTTTTCAAACAGTTCCAGTGAGGGATGTAATGGGGGACTAAAAGTGCTAGGAATTGCTAAAGGATTAGTAACACCGTACACATTATGAAACATAATTTCAAAATTAAGTTTCCTAACATATTGTTTCAAATTGATTAAAATATTAGCCACATCCATTTACGTACTTGGAATAAAGGTGAAACCTTTTGCAAACAAATCACAGCAGCTTCTATCAACAGAAACTGAAAGAAAAATTAAACACTTTAAAATTATGGTCACTATTGTAACAAATTGAAACAGGTCATAAAACAACATTATTAGTTTGATTGTCCATTACAGTGTCACAACCATTCATGTCCTTTTCAGATATCCCCAACCCCTCCTGTTGTTCAAACCACCCCTCCTGTATGGTCTCGGTGGTTGTTGGAACTCCGCCTGCTGAGCAAATTGGTTCTAACCTCTTTGCTGATTTCTCAGCCACTCTGAGCACCTCACTGGGGGAAAATTCATCTGTCCCTAAAAAATCTTCACCATCCACATTCACATCAGTTATTACTGTATTGTCCCCACCAAATACACTTTGTTCCAGTGGCTGTAATTGTTGCCCAATAAAATGTTTTTCCCCCCACTGTTGAGATCATCATGGGGGTGGGGGATACACAGTATTGTCACTATGTGCCTTTTTTGTTTGTTTTTGTGTGTGTGTGTGTGTGTGTGTGTGTGTGTGTGTGTGTGTGTATATATATATGTGTGTGTGTGTGTGTGTGTGTGTGTGTGTGTGTGTGTGTGTGTATGTGTGTGTGTGTGAGTATGGATATGAATATATTTGTGTGACTGTGTCTATATATTTTTTTCAAACCACCCATCTCATATACAGATGTTCCCACCAGCTGCAGTTACTTTATTGACTGGGTAATCTCAGCTACTGAATTGCAATTAAATGAATGAAAGAATCCAGAAATGTTGCCCCCTGATAACATAGCTCAGCTTACTGTTTTCAAAATCAGAGTGCAAAATTATCTCTCAAGTTCTTGCAGCAAATTTGTCAATATTTAGTGACCACAGTCCTCAGTGATTTGTCAAAATAACACAGATGTTATGAGGAACAGACCAGAAATATGAGGCAAAATCAGGGACATGCGAGAAGTATGGTTGAGAGCTATTTGCATGTGTGAGAAGGGTTATGCTCCCACTGTCTACCAGCCCTTCCTTTTTCCACCCTCCAACTTAATGACTGTTATTGTCCTTTTCCTGTTACACAAACACACACACACACACACACACCCACACCACACACGCATGCACATACACACACACCAGACTTTCATCCAGTGACAGCTATCTCATAACTCTGAGTTTCTTAGCTCAAGAATTAGAGACAGAGGCATGCATTTCCTGGAGGATATGAAGCATGAAACTCAACTGTCTTCTAACATTTAGTGACTGCATTCCTTAACAATTTGCCAGAAAATTACTCATTTTATGACAGACACCAAAAATATAAAGCAAAATCAGGGACTTATATGAAATCCAATATATTTTAGATGTTGTCATGTAGCTACCTTCCTACCTCTCTCACACACACAGATGTTCATTCCTCACACTGAGACTGTCATCCAATCCAGTGACATCTATATCTCTAAGACAGACAGACACAAACACACATTTCTTCTCTCTCTCTTTCTCTCTCATTCACGCTACATACACACAGTTTCAACAGCCAGACTGTTGTTGTGGAGAAATCTTGCTGTTAAATCTAGCTAGAGTAAGGTCTCTAGAGAACTTCTTCCTTTTCTCCATTGTTGGTCAGCTGTTTTGGACTTACCTGAAGTAGTCTCCAGGGAGTGTTTGTTAGAAATGTGAAACAAAGATCCCAAGGTGGATACTTATCAAAGATCTGAGCAGACCTTGTTGGAGGCACTTTGATACTCTCCCCTGCTGCATCCAGATGATGGGATTTGCATACAAGATTGGAAAACAGAGGTGTGATTGGCTGCAGGTATGTACATCATTTAATTGGAACCAGGAGAACATAGGCTGATGTCATGGCTATACAGAATGCAGCCCAATGAAAGGAAATATCTTATGTTAAGAAATGCAAAATATAATTGCACAAACACGTAATAAATGATTAATAAAAACAATAATTTAAGGAAGAAAAGGTACTTGAAGAATGGCTGTTATCTGTGGATGCATGAGGCACACAGGAACAGCATAGGGGACAGGGTTGTTTCACCTTATGACTTTAAAAAAAATGAATGTAACTATACTATTTGTAGAACTTAATCTCACATTAAGGTACAAATGAAGTGCGTAAAGCATTACTGTAACAAGATGTTGGGACTGAGCATATTCATTTCAGGAGTTAAGGGAACTCTTTTGTGCTGATGAGTATTCTCTTCCATGCTAGACAGCAACTCAGATTTCCTGTTGAGTTTGCTTGAGTAGGAAGCAAAGAGTTAAGGAGAAAATACCATCTGCTTTGCATACAGTCTTTATGACTTGCATTTGTAAGGACTGAATATAGTCCTTTTTTGTACAAATTTGTAAAATTAGTATTCAAAGAATGTTTGTTGATATCTGTATTTTTCTCTACTCATGCTGGGTATGCCTGAAATTCATCCATTATGATCAGTGCATACCCTAGTTATGAAACATAAATAAATAAGCAAAAAAAGTAAAATGGCAGTCTTAGTTGCAGTGTATACCATGGAATGCAATTAAAAAATCTGGACAATTTTTTTAAGAACTCTAGAGAATGGTTAAGATTTTACCTCCTATTCACAAGTACAACATACAGACTTGTATGTTAATTCTCTGTTACAGTTTGCCATGCTGCATTTTATTTGTTTTTGTAAGGGGTTAGTATGTTATTTCTATTTATGGTGAGGAATGCACTACATACCCAAAACATATCTGTTCTGAACTGTCATTACAACAATATGTAGAGGTCAGAGATCTTTCTCCACTAAACTGGTCTTTTCTGTCACTAGAAAGATACCACCGCAAAAAAAAAAAAAACAGTGTACTGCCAAAGCTAAATATCCTAGTGAACTGCAACGATAAGTTACATTTAAGTACATAAGGATAGAATGGAAATCTTAGCTATATTTTGCACCTGAGAGTACAAGTATTATTCTATGAAAGCTTTGCTAAGAACTGTCAAAGGGTTTTCTACATTTCGCACCAAGTACAAGCTTGCATTGTCATTTCGCTATTAGGGTCTGCAAAGCTGCATAATAATCACTTTCTTCAGTTTACGGGTATTTCACTTCTGCTCAAGATGGGAATGTCATACATATGCATTGCATATCTGTACTGTAATGACTTTCCATCAGAAATTAAAGTCATACATATTTACCCTTAAAAGTGACATTGTTATTCTGCAGCATGATTGCTGCACCAAAATTCTGTGTTCTTTGAGGGGTCTAATGGTCCAGGCAACGTCAGTGACAAACCACTTTTAAGCCATCCTGAGGAGACCCTGAATGTATTGCTGAGAACTGTCAGGGAGTGATTGAGATACTGTGTCCTCCATATAAATACTGAAGTCTGATAAGTTGTTGATCAGTTTCCACAATGGGTGAGTATTTCATTTATTTTTAAAGTTAAGAATGCGGTGCTTTTCAGCCCATATTTGAATGAATTTGATATTGCTTTAAAACATGAAATATATGCTTATTCACAATGTGACCATTTATGTCACTGAAGCAATGCTATCACCAAATCACTGTCCTGAAAAATGCAGCATGGTCCTGCCAACTTCAATATTCAGCTGGTTGTAAACTATTAAAGGTAGAATATAAATATTTGGGGTGGTTAATTTTTTACCTATTTTTTAGTAAAATTTCCATTTCAACACAGTAAAATATCCATTAACATGGTTATACATGTGTAGTTCTTGAAAATTAGTACAATATAAGTAAAATCTCAACCCACCCTACAACTCTAAAAGCTAAACTTTATTGCACTGACCCTGCATTCTCCATCTTAGCACCTAATCTGTGGGGCTCCATTCTTCTCTCAATCAGAAATGTCCAGAAGTACTTGGACTTCAGACAGCAGCTCAAACAATATCTCTTCACCCAAATAAAGTGCAGCTGCACTTACATTGGTCACATTACATGAACCCTGCAGCTCTCTCTCACACCCCTTTATCCCTGTTTCATCCTTCCTTATCTCATCTTGTCATCCTCTCACTTACTGCATGACATTCATCCTACCTCTCTCTTCTCTTCACATCCCTCACACCTCCTCTCTTTTCTACAACCCTTCCCTTTGCATGCCACTCTTAACCATTTCTCTGTCCTCTCCCCATGGTATCCTTTCCTGCAATTATTCACACTCACCTTTTCTAATGTCTTCATATCTATCTATATATAATGTTATGCTGCTATCCCTGTAGCAAAAGCCATATCATTCATTATAGCTACATCTTATCGAAAAAGCTCTGCTAAGCAAGATTCTATTTTTCTATCCATGTCTTGACATTGTAAATTTCTTCTTGAACTAAGTGCTGTAACATGTTCTTGCAACTGTAAATATGTTTTGTTCATTTCTTATGTGATCCTATTCACTTGGGCTGTGCCTGCAAATGGTCTAATGAGATAATTGCACTACTACTATAAGCAAATATAAATAAAATAAATAAAAATAAAATTGGGGGCAAAGGGGAGAAAAAAAATCACATAAGGATCACAGACTAGGAAAGGGAATTGATTCACTAGGAACATTAGAACAGGAAAAGGGGGATAAGGAGTAATCACCAATAATATTTAGTAATCAGCAATAATATTCACCAATAATATTCAGTAATGTGGCATTTCTCTGGATTGTGCATCTCGTGCCCACATTTCTATAAAGGTGTGTGCACCAGTCGTCTTCTAGAAATGCAGGTATTGAATAGGCTCTTCAGTACTGGAGTATTGGTCTGTTAGTAGACATTGTGAATATTAGCAACATTGTCTTATTTTTAAGGAAAAATAATCAACATCATCATAAAATCTTTATAGAAAATGTCAACTTTAAGGGTAAATGTTTATTATTTCAATGTCTGAGGTATTGAATTGGCATGCCTACTTTCTGTCATATTACAGTCTCTATAATATAATTTCTCCTGAATCACCAGTTCTTAACTTGAGGTCAAGTCCACCAAAAATCGGTAATGTCAGCATCCTGCCTTTGACAGGGCCAGCAGGCATTATATCCCAAATACACCATTATATTAATACCTATTAGGGATGTAATGAATACTTGTTATAATATTGTACTGAATTGGCATGTCTCTTAAAATAATTGTTTGGTTGAAGAGTCACAAACAGTTACTTCCATTTTACTTAACAACCTTCTAAGACTAGAGGTTTCCAAGTGTTCAAACCTAAAGTCAGATTGTCATGTTATTGGACTATCACTGCTGCTTCCTTGAGAGCCTTTAACTTAATCTCCTGAAGTGAGAAAAAATTCATATTTGCTATTTTGTCTGAATTTAAAAACGATGATAAAATTTCAAAGAAAAAAGATAATTTTTGTCAGAAATTGTGAGAGCATTTGAATAGCTGTTCTATAGAGCTCTGCTTCTTCTTTTAGTAACTGATGCTATTGCTATGTCATCATACTAGGTGAAATGAAGAAATGCTGTTTAAGCCTAACTTGGTCCATGGAACTGGAATGTTATAATCTAAATACATATATCCTACATATATGAATTTAAATGCTAGTGAGAAAAGATTCTGTGGAACACAGAACTATATGTGGTACTCAACTGGCCTCCTATGTCCCTTGTGTAAGACTTGCCTTATTTTGCTAAAGTTTTAATTATCAGAATATTGTATCTCTATTAAATGTTTCACAACAAGTTTAAATAAGTATATATGAAAATATCCAGAAGGCCCATTCCCTGTTTCCTGATAGGCTTTACTACAGTGCTTTGTGGAATCTGAAGGACACCCCACCAATAACATTTCAGAAAGATTCTTTCTAGATTCAGAAGCCAAATAATTGATGTTATTTTTACCAAGTGTTGCATGAAGATTGATATTTGGGCAGTAAATAGGTTTTCATGTCATTCACCACTCCTAACAATGAAAAATGTAGCCATTTATAGTCATGGATAACCCCTTTTTATTTTCTTTAATATCACTTGCTCTTTTAAACTCTGTGTTCTTTCTGTATGTCTAAAAAAGTTTATCCTCAAGAATTTTAATTCAGACTTAGAAATCTGCTCCTTAATAAAATTGAAGACTACCATTCTTTTTTGGTTGTTCTAAATTATTTTTGTACCTGACCATTTGCTTAGCTCTTTCAAATTTCATATTTCATATATATTTACTGTAATTAAAATTGCTAATAATCACCATTATATCATCTGCATAGAACATAACAGAAAAAAAAATATTATTAACTTTTATACTGGCAATCTGGCTTGATAAATTATGTATAAGGGGGTTATATAGATAATAAACAGCACTGAAGATAGAAGGAATACCTGTTTAACCTCATATATGTTGTTAATTAATGTGAGTTAATCATTGTCATTGCAAACCTAGTGTTTCCATATAATGTACTGTTAAGGGATATTATAATGCTTCATTGCCAGAGGCATTGAATCTCTGCTAAGCAAGTCAAACCATTTTGTTGTGTCTATACTAACTAATGAACTTTCTTCACTGTTATTACTCTTTTCCCGAGTTGCTATAACAGATTGCAACAGAACATTAGCATGAACCATTCGAGCACTCTGCATTAAGCCTTATTGATGATCATTATTCTGTTTAAACATAGTTCTGTTCTTAAATTTATAATTTAGCTATTATTTTATCATCCAAATTCAGCATGGTAATTAGTCTGTAATGTACTGTCTCCACTCTTGTTTTAACTTTTTTTCTGTGCCAGTGCTACCTTGGCTTATGCTATAGATGCTTAGATTTTAAAAGTGGTATTATTATAACATTATCTAATTTCAAATATTCAGGGAGCAAAACATCTTTAAAACTTAAATAGACCTGAACTTATAGGCTGTCAGTTGATGTCCTTTTTGCCATGGAAAAATGTCCTTATTTTTTTTCTACTGTTTGTAAAATAAAAGGGTCTTTGTCCATATTAGGTGTCACGCTATTCTGGGATAAAACATCATTTGATAATCCTCTCTTCTAATTAAAATTATTGTAAAAAAGTTCTTTAAGTATGCTATTTGTTTGTTAAGATATATAATCTGTCCTGTTTCATTAGTTAAATAAATTCTTATTTTCTTTTTTTCTTATCTGGATGGCTAGTAGTTTTCCCACTGTTATCCACTAGAAACTGTATTTCTTTTTTTTTTTTTTTTTTACCTTAAATTATATTTTTGATAATCTTAGTCAAAAGATTTTATTTTTGTGCTTTCAGTTCTTTCCATTGGTTTAAATATGTCACCTTCAGTAGGGTATACATCAACTTTGTCTACATATCACCCCTGGCCAATTGGGTATAAGTGGGACTATTGTATACTTTGCTTTACTTCTTAATCTCATTGTATGGAAACATTTTTAGAGTATCCCACAAAAATATATATAAGAGCCTGGGTGTGAAATATTCTTCTGAATAAATTGTATTTTTAACCTGGAATCACTATATATAGACTGGATTATGGCAAGTATTTCTGCTTAAAATTCAAAACTCAATGATCTATTCAGTGACAGTGTAAGAATTCCACTAATGCCTAAGGAACAATAATTTCAGAAGAAATAAAATCAAAATCTAATTTTCTAAACACCATCTCATTTGTTCATATGAGTAAATGCGGGCTGTCCTATACTCCTTACTCTCCATAAAACAGTAAGTATTTGCATCTTCATCCATTTTTAATAAAAGTCTGTGTCTTTCTAAATATTCCACCACACATACCTCTCCACTGCCCAGATTTTTGCCTTATATGTTTGGTTTGTTCCTCATAAAATTTGTGGTTTTCTAGCAAATCACCTAGGATTGAAGTTACTCAATAATAATAACATACACTCATAGCCGGCCTTAGGCATAGGCCAATTAGGCGGTCGCCTAGGGCGCCGTTCTAGCAGGGGCACTTTTCCAGTATTTATTTGATGTAGGCAGACCAGGATGGGGGCACCGGATAGTGTGGTGGGGGCGCTGTGGAGCTGTTTTGCCTAGGGCACCAATTGACGTAAGGCTGCTCCGATACACTTGAATTTCCAACTTCATATCCTTTAAAAAATGCATAAGACAAAATCCCATTATTTTAGTAACTTTCAAAGTTTATAAGAGCAATATTTAAAATTTGTACCTATTGTTGAGCCTTTATTCCCCCATTATTTTAGCCTTTGTCTAGATTTCTTGCACTAAGAGGCTGAGAGGTATCACACCACATGCTGCTGAGGGGATACTCATCTAACACAGGGTCTAATATGACATTCAATTGCATACGATTAATTACATGGGGCTACTTGTAAAACCCGAAGCCCCTATGTTATACCTTCAAGGAAAAAGCATATCATATCATATTTGAACAGCCCAAAACATGATCATATGATAAGAGGTTTAGTAAAATGATGAAAACTCAGTTGCAAAGTTTTGCTAGTAAGCCAATAATAGACCTTAGTAATTATAATATCCCCACCCTTCTCTATAATTAGTATCATTATCCTTGTAGAGTGAAATGTTTCAGAGTTTATAATTACTTTCTTTATCCACTTCCATTTTTTACCATTTTAGTATCCTTTTTCATTAACACATGCTTCATGTACACACAGTGTAAGAGCAAAATAGAACAGATAAAATAGTGCAATGTGGTCCTATAGTTATTAAGTATGGCGCAGGCTTGATATTTTACAATGGAGTGTGAATAAGTAAACAGTTTGCTAGCAAAAAGACAACAGGTTGAGCAATGGCCTGAAATCTGGACAGTGCCATGGTGTGTCATGTGGCCTCATGGGTTCAGTAGTGTGCTCAGGCATGCCTAGGATGATGCATATCCAATGTGCATCAATGGGGTCCCTATTAGATCGACAAAAAAATCAAAATCTCGAATGGCTTAGAAGTCGAAAATGCCGTTTTTTGTAATCGCTACTGTGAGATTGTTGTACAGTGAAGATCAGAAAATTTGCCCTTTCCTCACTGTAGTGCGATCTCGGAGTTGGAATATATATTTAGCGGGGGGTAGTGATTTCGATTTTCTGCATTTCCACTCATGTGAGCGTTCTAGATTTTGAAATGTTGTCTATATAATATAGACCCAATCAATGCACCACTACAGGTATAGCCAAGAGCCCGGATAAGGGCCACACAGCAAAGGCCTTAGTGTGTTTGTTCATAGAAATCATAGGAATTATAGGAAATACAAGGCAACTATAGTCCTGTAACCATTTACACCTGGTCAGTAGCTACCTGTAGACTGTACCTCCTTTTTCAAGGATAGCTAGACCAGTCAAGCCAGGAGTGACTTTGTAAATACCTGTCCATTTCCAGTTTGAATGGAAGATAATGTATTACACTACATGATCTGCAGCAGAAGTTTATTCCAGAGGTGGGAAAGGTGCTGCATAATTTATTTATTTGCTGTAGAAAATTTAGATACCTGGCATACCTCTCAACTGTACATATTTTTGCAGAATATCCAGATTTTTGCCTCATATTTTTGGTCTGTTTTTCATAAAATTGTGGTTTTCTGGCAAATTAGTGGCAAATCATTAAAGACTGAAGTTAGAAAATAATGACTGATATTTGCGTTTCAGATTTCATACCCTTCAGAAAATTCATACTAATGCCAAACCTGTTATTCGAAAGTCTTTCTAAGTTTGTAAGAGCAATATTTAAAAAATGTCCCTATTTTTGGGCCTTTGTCCCATTTTTATTTATGGCTTTGTCCAGATTTCTTGCTGTAAGAGATTGAGAGGTATGATATCTGGTTCTAGTATTTGTGGAGCTATTTGGTGTGTTGAGATAAAAGACATAGCAATACATAGATCTCCCCTCAGAAGTCTATAAGATACTGAATAAGGGGATATTGAGTCCAGTATTTTCTGGTAGCTTTAAAGTAATGATCTTCTTAGTTAGGAACCTCTGGGGTCTTCCTAGTTGTTTGTTATGTCTAGTGAGGTATTTCCCAAACCGTGCACTGTATTCAATAATTGGCCTAATCAATGCTGACTGTTAGATGTCATTGAACTATTTAAATCTGGGGGATATTTCTTTAACAGTTATCTATACTAAGTAGGACTTTCTGGCTACTGTTTTTACAAGATGATCAAAAGAGAGGGAATTATTAACCCAAGTTCCAAGTCTTTAACAACATTCTTATTTTGTAGAGGGGTAATGTCTATGTTGTATGTTGGAAGGATGATTTGTTTATCAAATGTGGCAATATTGCACTTTCAGCATTTAATATGAGGCCATTTTAATATATCAGGTATTTATGAGTGTAAGTTCTTGTTGAAGGGATTTGGCATCAGAAGGGACTTGAGAATGACACCTACATTTCAGGCATCTGCAAACTTTGTTAGTCACTGGTCTTGGTTCGTGGTCTGCAGATCAGAAAAGTAAATGCTGAACAAAACAGATAACCAGCACTGAGCCTTGTGGGACACAAAGGTCACCTTCATATTCTCTGAATAGGCACCAGCTACCCATACCATGTGGATTCTGTTTTTTACCTATTTGCTCTCCATTTTACTACATATATGTTGATAATGCATTAAGGTTAATAACTGTGCTAGCATGGGGGTGGTATCAAATACCTTGGCCAGGTCAAGGTATGCTGTGTGTATGGAATGACTGCTGTAAACAGCCTGTGTTACCCTTAAGAATAATTTAACCAGATTCATTAGACACAAAGTCAAAGTGGATTTAGCCTAATGAGAGTTTTAATATCACATGTTATCAGGTCAGATCTGATATTGTCCATCCTCAGCAAATGGGTACTTCAGATATGATCAGATCTGACTTCAGTCACTGTCAGACTTTGGATCCAAGACTCAAACTCCACTCCCGGCCTGCTTATCCCCTCATTTTTCATGATGGAGCAAGTTACTTTACTGTTAAAGTCCATTTGACAGCCAACCCCAGCGTTCACACTGGAGAAGATCTATTACCAGTTATTTCTCTGAAGTTGTCTAAGGCCTTCTTAAGGAAGGGGCACCTTCCTTCTCCAGCTTCCTCTCACAGACCCCACCTCCCCTTGAGATACTACTATCCTTCTTCAGGCTTTGATGAGACCTCCATTTGAAGTTGCAGCCATAGAAGAGTTTAAATATATTTGCCGGAAAACTTTGTTTCTTCTGGCAGCTACGTCTACATGAAGAGTTTCAGAACTTCATTCCCTTTCTTATAAGACCCTTATCTGTTTTTCCAGAAGGATAGAGTGATATTGAGAACAAATCTCTCCTTTCTCCTTAAGGCGGTGTCAGAATCATCACTGAGGCAGTCTATTCAATCTTACTGTTTTTTTCTCCATTTTTCTAATAAAGAGAACATACTACATCCTTTGGATATGCATTGACAGCTGAGATTCTGTCTGAATTGCAGCAGGAACATCAGAAAGATGGACCAATTGTTTCTAACATTCTCCTCAGCAAAATTGGGTAAAGGAGTTTCCAAAGTAACTCTTTCATGTTGGCTATATGACTGCATTTCATATGTTTATGAAAAGAAGGGACTGTCTTTGTCTAGAATCCCTAAAGCTCATTCTCCTAGATCATTGCTACCTCATCTGCCTTTTTCTCCAAAGTACCAATGGATCACATTTGTGCACAGCAGCTACTTGGGTGTAATGTACATGCAGTCATATCTCATACAGATTGTATTTGCAGTCTAGGTCCAGTGCATCCTTTGGTTCAGCTATCCTCCTGAATATCCTTCCATGAGTCCTCCCAAGAATTATGGTAGCTGGGAACTCTGTCCCATTTGTTGAGGGTGGTCAGAAGAAACAACATTGAATATGAAAGTTGTGTACTTACCATAATGATAGATCCATGTTGTCTGCTTCTGTCCTCCTCAACTTCCCTACCTCTGTCCCCTTCCAATTGTCATATTACCTTGTTTCTGGAGTGACTGTACTAACTTATTGATGGCCTGGTCATGCCCTTTTTTCATGTACTGTTTTCAGGAGTCCATCAATCTTCTTTAGATTTTATCCGCACACACATACGCATATATATATATATATATATATATATATATATATATATATGTATATTTCTTTTGGAGGGGGTGTAGGCAAATTCGATCTGAGGTAACTTGGTACAGCGAGGGGATTATGGGTAAGGGGAGGAGCCTCAGCCTTAGATCTAAAGACTGAGAGTGGCTGAAGTCAGAGTTGATCAGATATAAGTACCCATTAATTGAGGAGAACAGAAGCAGATAACACAGAGCTATCATTATGGTAAGTACATAACTTTCATTTTTAATATGTTCCATGGCTTTACAAATAAGACCTGTCAGGCTGACGGGCCGATAATTCCCAGGGTCAGTGGTGGGGTCGCCCTTGTAAAGGGGCATCATTACCACTGTGTGCCAAACCTTATAGACAAAGCCAGTGGCTAAACTCTGGTTAAACAGAAATGATTCTGCCAGGGCTTGTTTAGTACTATTTATTAAACAACCAGGTATATAGTTAGGTCCAATGGTGGAAGTATTTTTAGTCTTGCAGAGCACCTTTGGTAAATGTTCTTTAGTAATGATGGGGATCTGAGGGATTCGGTAATAAGTGGGCCTCAGGTAGCCATCTCTGGGGTAAAATTCACACCAAATTTGTTTGCTAGAATACTGGCAATGTCTGTCGGATTAGAACAGGTGGTGCCATTATGAATAAGTACAGAGCACTGTTGGGTGTTATTTCATCCGCGGTGGTGGTGCTGTGGTAGCTTTGTCGCCTCACAGTAAGACGCTGTCCATTTCGATTCACAGCTAGAGCATCTTCTGCGTGGAGACATGCGTGAATGAGCGTACCTTTGTTGAAGGTTGTGCGTCAGGGCTGGTAACTCGGCACGTAAAAATCAACTACCAATCATTAGCGGACCGGAGTACCGCTGTGGCGACCCCTAACCGGGAAAAGCCGAAAGACACAAACAAACTGTTGGGTGTTATTTCATAGTTTGTGAACATAGTTAAAGAAGGAATTGTGATAATCCATACTTTCAGATGCTATCCTAAGCACATGGACTGCTTTAGTAGACCTACTAGTAGTTTTCAAGTTTTTAGTCAGTTTTCTCATGTTATTCGTGATATGTGTATCTTATTATTGAAACAAAACACAATCTTTACAAACAGTCCACTTCTAATGCATGATACACTAAAAACTCTCCAGTGTTTACCCCTCCAATGCAGCGTATGGATTAATCTCTTGAATTCACACTTTATTTCCCTCCAGTTGTTTTTTTATACATCAGGGAACAACCCAGTACCAGAGACTAGCATTCCATCCAACATATTAAGTTTGTTACACATTCTAAAGTACCTATTTGATAATAAACACATTGGTTTAACACATCTTTAACTGTCATTGCATCTGTTGCAGTCTAACTAGTCTGACTTAATTGCTCGTTCCCACAAAATCCATTAGTCTTTCTTGCTTCTACCCAACTTTTAGCCCTTCTCTTACATTCCATCTCTTTGATTTTATTCATTATTACTAATACCTCCTTGATTTTTGACTTATTACTTGATTTACAATTCCTCGGAATTTTTTTAGAAGCTAATATCAGTAACATTACTAGCTTCTTGTGTATTATATTGTTTGCATTTCTGGTCACCATCCTATCAACAAGTATTTATTTTCTAAGTTTAAGGGCTTTCCCAGAATTTCAACTTCCATTTTCTGCTACCCAGGTTTAATCTCTCCAAATTCCAGGCACAACCAAAATATGTGATCCCAATCCCCCTGCATCTTGGTTTTATATCTCTAACAATTCTGACTTACTTATGCAAATATTCTATGTGTCTTTTCTGTTATGTAGAAGCATCTATGCAGGCACTTTCAATAAAAGTTATGAACTTCCTATATTTTGTTGCATATTGTGGCACTAGACAAAATTAGGGATATTCATCCTGAGTCAAAATCAGGCCTAGTATTCCTTCCCTCTCCTTTCTCTACCTGTCTGTCTCTACTTTATATTGGGAGAGTAGACCTTAGGACCCTAATAAAGTCTACTTACAATTTTTTTTGTGCCTGCTATTTCAGTCTGTGCCTCTTTTAATAGTTGTATTTATCTGTTATACTGTCCTCACCACCACTTCTCTTACTCTGTTGTGCTTAACTTCAAATGTAAACCAGGAACTGCAAAGAATACCAAGATGTAAACCACTTCGGAACCACACTGTCTGAGGAAGTCCTGGTCAAACAAGAAAGGATGAAAGTGCTTACATCAACAAAATTCTCTTTGTTTTTCATTGCTGGTGGTTTTTTAGATGCAACCAAATTAACAGCAACACGTAGGAGTTTTTTATGTTTAATTTGGTATTGCCTGGCTTACTTGTTGTGCTTTTTGAGCAACAGTGTGGTTCTGAGGTGGTTTACATTCTAGTGCTCTTAACTTCAGCTAATTTTAATGCCAAATACGTTATTTTACCTCTGTCCCTAGACTCAAACCTTTGTTGAAGATGGTGCCATTTCATAACCCTATCTTCTGGTGCAATCAGTTCCCAATAAACTGACCCATACTGGAATTTTAAACAGCCTCTCAACATTGGGGCAGCCCTTATATTCCTTGCAGTTTCACAAAATGGCTATAGAGGCTCTGCCCAGATTTTAAACTTTTTAATGTTCTCATTTTTTTCTTAACGACCCCTAGACTATTCTCCAACATAACTTTGCCCTGATAACACTGTATAAGCTGTGACAAGATGTTGAGTTTCATAACCATGGGCTCTATTTCACCTTATCTTATTGACATGAGATTTCACTGGGAGATATGGTTTTGGTGCAACATTATCTAGGGCAGCCTCAACAGGATAGCCCTATGATATAATTTCAGACCTTAGACCACTAATCACCACCCCCCCATTTTACATGTAAAATTTAATTTTACGTAGCAAACCCTTTGACTTTATGCTGTCAAATATAAACCTAGTTATCACTCTCTGCTCCTCTTCCCACCAACTGGCATCCAGTGTTTATAAATAGACTTGCCCTTATGTATAGGATTTTAGTATCCAAATCCAAAGACAACAATTCTGACTTTTAAATAGTTTATTATTTTTCACTTTGCATATTGCGGGGACAGCATGATATACATTGATGGGCAGTATGGGAGTGTAACTTAACCCAATGTCGCAGAAAAGTCACATAGCAGTACAAAGTTTTAGGCCTGTACCTACCATGTTAGTGTCAGTAGCCTGCCGGCATGCCAATCATAGCATGGTATTGGAATAGCACCTCTAGGGGCTAAGAGGCAGATTTCGAGAAGCCCGTGGTCCACTGAAGTCACGAAACTGCCCAAATATGTGTAAACTGCAGACTTCACTCTATGTGCATGGACATGAATGAGCCTCATTGTGTAGTCTAAGACTGGTATGCATTACACTAAATGATCATTTCAGGGGAAATCTAAATGAAATTGCCTCATTATCATAATTGCCACATTATGAGCCCAAAAATAAGATTAAATAAAAAGTCACTGTCATTGTGGTACTATTATGGTATCTAGTCTTCTTTTTGTATAGAGTGGTTCTTTAATAAAATACTTATATTGGCCTGCTGAGAGAAGAACTGTTGTACATCTGTTGTGGTCAGAGCATATAGGCCAGTAATATGTGGAGACTTTACAGAGTATTGTAAGTACTATGAACTCAAGGATGCTCAACACTATGATATCTCCTCTACTGTCACATCCTAGAAGCAGGCATGAAGACATACCATGCAAGGTAGACTTGTTTACATTCTCTGTTTAAAACTGTTATCTGTACTTTTGTTGCAATACTGTGAATTGGGATAGTCACATACTAGTAATGATACAAATGAATGTTTATCTCTCTGCTTTCTCAGGTTCTATGGTCATGGCATTCTCCAGCTAGACTTGCCTGATGTCAGTGCTGCATCAAAAACTGACAATGATGGTTGCCTAACAAGCAGCACATTCTGAGGGCAGACTGGCACTGTCAGCAACAATAACTGAGGAGGGTACACTGCCTCCTATGTCTGGTGACACAGCTCTGTTGCCTATAGAACCTGGCCTCATCTCTCCAAAGCTTGTAGAATCATGTCTGGCACCCTTGTACAGAGAGTACCATTGTTCCCTGCCCATGCACCAGTAGATTGCAGTGGCACCACCACAGACAATGGGGACAGTGGTCAGGTTAGGAGACCACTGATTAACAATGCCATTGCTCTCATTTATTGCCCACACTAGGTGTCACAGTGGGTATTACACAACTGATGTGCAGAGAATAAGTAGATAAAACCATCACCATGGCAGAGGTGATAACTGTGCTGTGTGGTTTGCATGATAATGTACACAAGGGATTTCTGTACATTGACCAACTGATTGATGCATTGGACAAACATCTGAATACCTCCACTGCCTCCATGATGCCATCCCAGTGGCTGATGCTCCTGTGGTTCTAATGTGGGTACACCTCACAGGGCAGGTAGATCATGGTCACATACTGCTACCTCCATCACATCATCCACTAATAGCGAGTCTGGTGCAGCAAGGCATTGCTTGACCACCCATGAGGGATGTAGCCATTCTGGTGGTCAGGCAAATGGCATGGTCTGGCAGTCATGTCTCATAGTTCACCTTCATCCTTGAAGACAATGTAGTTTCTATATATCAACAAAAACAGGAATGCAGGCAAGAGGGCACACAGTAGTAGTTTCAAAAGTTTATTCTTCAGACTTTACTTCAAACAAACGATAAAAGCAATAAAAAATAATAACCATAAAGCGCTTTTCGTCTCACACCTTAGATTACTGTTTGAAACATTCTTGTTGCAACTGTCTGATGAAGTCTCACTAAGGGGTGAGACGAAAAGCGCTTTATGGTTATTTTTTTTTATTGCTTTTATCGTTTGTTTGAAGTAAAGTCTGAAAAATAAACTTTGGAAACTACTACTGTGTGCGTGCCTCAAGCCCTCTTGCCTGCATTCCTGGTTTTGTAGTTATCTGTTTCGGTATTCCAAGTTTGTGTAGTTTCTATATATATATCATAATACCTGTATCACCTGTCTGTAACTGACCTTTTTGACATATGCTGTTAATTAATTTGCTTCAAATTTTTAAATAGCTTGAACAACTTGTTTTCTATTTGTTAGATCCCACTAGCTGATAACATGAGTACATAAAGATGTGCATTTTAGATCTTGTTTCTTTCCATTTAGTTTTGTTCAGTAATGCAGTATGCAGTACATTGCTGAGTATCCAAGTCCCATGTCTTGATAATGTTATAAGTAAATGTTAAAGAATTACACAGATATAAGCATTTGTAAGATAAGCCCCAGGATTTACTAATCTTCCGTGTAAGACTAGATTAGTCTTACACAGAAGCGCCAGTCTAAGAGTATGATGGCAGCGCGCCATGCATATTAATGAGGGCGCGCTGCCTCAACTCTAAAGCTTACACAGAGCATGGATGAGTGCAGGGGGTGTGTTGGACTGCCGAGCAGTCCAAAAATCCATGCCCCTGCAGTGACGAAACTCGAGAAATGTCGAGTTACATGAGCGAGTCTGCTCACATGTGTACATTGTAACACGACACTCCCCCATATGTTAAACCTCGTACAAATTTAAAAATTAAATGAAATTTATTTATTTATTTTTTTGCTTTATTTCCGATATAGCTGCCCGTATTTGCTCGTGTTTGCGTGGGTTTGCCCATTGCTTAGCTACAGTTAGCAGCTTAGACACCGAAGAGGATAATAAGAAAAATATATGCAAATTAAGCAAAATAGCGATAGCGTAGTGGTTAGAGCCTTCGCACAAAGAGGAGGCATTCCCGGTTTGAGTCCCACTACTGCACATTCCATTTTCTGTTGGAAATCTGTATACAAAAATATTTTCTGACATTTATCATGTATAAGTTTTGTAAAAAGCATTCAAATGTTATATGTAGTAGTGAACAAATTATATATCTATATATATATATATATATATATATATATATATATATATATATATGAAGGTGAAATGGTTATGCATTCTGAGGCATGAGTAACTTATTTTAAGTAATATAAAGCACTGCTAAGCACATTTTACCAGTGTTGAGCATATTTAAATCCAATTGCTCGTAGTTGAGCACCGCATTAACAAGCGCAATGTCTTTGCGCGCAGCTGCGCACCGCACCAACCAGTGCAACTACAACATATTTGCACATAGCTGCGCACGTGCTAATCAGCACAATGTCGGGCAACATCGAGCAACGTTGGGCAAAGTCAGGCAAAGTTGAGCAAAGTCGGCTAAACATGGCCACACCTCCTTTACTGTACCTTAACCATTCAGGTCTGGCCAGTAGGAAAATAAAAAGCAGTGACAGGGCTCGAACTCAGGATTCTGTGCAGTATAGTCACAGTACGTAACCACTAAGCCATGACAGCATTTCATAACGATGCACTTTCAACAGACACATATCTGTCAAAGGAATTTTAAACATTGCCAACATCAGCTAAGCAGGTGTGCCTACAGCTGAGTTTTTTCAAAACTGGCCAATCACAAATAAGTGCGGGAAATGAGGCATAATGTTAAGTTGTCAATCTCGCCTTCATTCTTGCTTGATGGGTTCGGAGCCGATCCTCGGCTCCGACTCGGCACTTGCTAAGCTCGAGAGTCACTTTTACCAGCTCGAGGCAGCCCCATATCCCATGATGCAAGGCGGTAAGTACCCAGATCTCATTTGCCGCTTCGCTGATGAGGTCCTCCTTTTACCAGCTCCTGGTAAGTGAATTTTTACATTACTATTTTAGCCCCTTTCTTCAAAAAACCTTAAAATTATTAGTTTTAACATAGTTTTAGTCCCTTTCTGACAAATATTTTCCCTGTCTCCTTATAACTTTCAGTCAGACTTTCTCCCATCCCATCCCCCCCCTTGTTAGGGTGTGTGTGTTTGTTATTGATACCTTTTGATATATTTAATTTAATTTCTTGGACTGGTGTTGTGTGTGTGTTTTATTCACCATGTCTAAGGAAAGGGTCTCAGGCTTTAAGAAGTGTGACTCGTGCTGTCAGAAGATGTCTCTGACAGACGGTCACACTTCTTGCCTTTACTGTCTGGGGCCTCTTCACCTGCAGGACTCCTGTGCTATATGTCATTCTTTTAGCCAGAGAGTCCTGCAGGAAAGAAGAAATAAATTGATTTTGAGGGGCCTTCTTAAGCCGGAGGGCTCTCCGCTAAGTCGGCCCCATCTAAGACTTCTAAGTCTTCCAAGGCCCAGGCTTCTGTGTCCAAGCCTGTGGCCTCGGCCCGACTCATTCAGAGTCGAGATCGGCTCCGCTGGAGCCGATTCTGGGTTACGAACCTTCGCACCGATGGCTATCGGTGCCGATTCTGGTTCGACCACTTCGTGTCGGCCCGATCGGTTCCGACCACCATGTGGCCAGGCATCGGTGTCGGCTCCGACACCCTTACTTTTATGGCCGTATCGGCTCCGGCTGGAGCCGATGCATTGAAGCTACCTGTCGGTGCCGATAAGTTGTCGGCTCCGACAGTTCCTGTGGTTTCATCGGCTCTGATGGTTCCTTCGAAGAAGAGGTCTAGGTCCCCTTCCTTGGAGCCGATACTTTCGGCTCCGGCTTCGCCTCTCCTCTCGGAACGGAGCCATCAGAGCCGATCTTCAAGGTCATCCAGGCTTTCTGACCATGATTTGGAGAGAGTGGTCAGTAGATTACTAAAGTCACAGGCACTGGCCCAAATGCTACATAGTCCGTCTCAGCAGATGACTATTAGTCCACACCCCATTGCAGTTCCTCCTTCGACTCTACCCCAGAGTTTGGAGTTGGAGTCTTCGGGAATGGTTTCTGCTACGGCTGAGGGACAGATACCCCCTTCTGCTCCTTCAGCCTCTACTCTTATCTCCTCTTCGAGACCTTCCTTAGAGGGATTCGGTGGCCGGGCTTCCCTGGTCTCCTCCGAGGGGGTGAGTGGCATCGGACCCTTGTCCGAGCCCGCTCTTCCCCTTGGAGCCTCGGCCTTGGTGAGCTCGGCTCCGACATCTGCCTCGGAGCCTTCCTTTTCGGTGGGTCCTGGAGTTCCTAGTTCTTCGGAGCGGGTTCTTTCGGACCTCCCTGGGAGGGGAGCCTTCGAGGTGATGAAGAGTGTGCTGGCCACTGGTCTCAGCCAGCAGTCTGTTCCCTTAGCTCCTCCCTCTATAGTGCCTGTTGACATCTCTGCCACTTCTCTTGCTCCAGGACCCAGAGATCCTCCGCCTCAGGTCTCCCCACTGGGAATATCCCCCTCTTCCGAGGATTCTCCTGATTTGTCGGGAGATCCTCCGCGGAAGAGGACCTGTAAGAGGAAACACTTAGACTCCCCCGAGTCTATCACTTCAGATACTGACTTAGATGAGTCAGAGGGATCCCCAAGATCCCCCTCTGAGGATGTCTCCTTCTCAGACATCCTAGAACTCCTTAGACAGAGGGGAAACTGGCCCACCAATAATCCCTCTGAGGATGAGTCAGTATACCTGTAGGCGTTTGGATCTTGGCCCTCCACCTCCTGGGTGTCTCCGCCTTTCGACCCCCTTATGCAGGTTATTGCTCGAAAGGCGTGGGCTGCTCCTGACTCTGTAGAGCCAGTCCCTAGGAGGCCTTCTAAATTTATTACTGCCCCGTCGGACAAGCTATTCCTCACAAAAGGTGTCCCCGCTGATGCCATGGTGGTGGCGGCTGCCACCAAGAAGGAACTTGCAGATCCTTCCGTACCTGTCCATCCTCCTAATAAGGACTCTAGGACCATGGATAGATATGGTAAGCGGATGTTTTCTTCAGCGACCTTTGCTATGCGTTCGCTAAACTACCTATGTCACTTCACCAGACTCCAAAGGGATATCCTTAAGGAGCTAGGCGAAGTTGTGCAGGATCCTACAGCTGTAGGGGCTCAGGAAAAAATTGCTTCGCAACTAGGAACCCTTAACTCCATTGCAAACTCCTCCATGCGGCTGATATCATATGCTGCTGATGGAGCGAGTAGGGCCTCAGGTACAGGTGTGGCTCTTAGACGCCAAGCCTGGATGCGGCTATGTAATTTTGCAGATCCCTTTAAGGCGTCCTTCACAAACTCTCCCTTTGATGGGTCAGCTTTGTTTGGCCCTCAACTGAAGGAAACATTGACCAGGTGTGAGCAGGACGGCAAAACTCTTTCTGCCGTAGGAGTCCGTTTTTCCACCCCTTCTAGACCTTACCCCAAAGGACAGAAGGGTGGCAAAATGTGGTTCCGCAAATCCCAAGGAGTCACGCTGGATTCACGTGGTCAGTTTACCCCTAGAAGCAGAGGGGGTAACAACAACAGACGCCGCTCTAGAGGCAGAGGGGGTCCACAAAACCAGGGAAACAGAGAGTCTCTCTCTGACAAGCCCTTTCAGCATCCCTGAGATGTTGCCCGGCTGTCCCTCCTTGGAGGCAGTCGGGGGAAGACTATCGCTGTACCCAGAAGCCTGGCGTTCCCTCACTCAAGACAGATGGGTACAGTCGATCATATCCGAGGGTTACAAAATTCCTTTCGAGGAAAGTCCTTTCTATCCCTCAAATTCCCTTCCAGATGTACCACCCGGTCTAAGGGAAATTGCAGAGTTAGAAGTCTTAAAACTACTGCAAAAAAGAGCCATTCAGCCAGTTACAACAGACCATTCAGAGCCCGGAATCTACTCAAGGTTCTTTTTGGTCCCAAAAAGACGGGAGACTGGAGACCAATATTGGATCTCAGCAGACTCAACAAGTCTGTGAGGAAGACAAGATTCCGAATGGTCACTCTTCAGTCAATTCTGCCCTTCTTACAGAAGGACAACTGGATGTGCTCAATAGATCTTCAGGATGCGTACTATCACATCAAAATTCACAGACGCTCCAGGAGATTTCTCCGCTGGCTGGGGTCCAGTCATTTCCAGTTCAGAGCCCTGCCCTTTGGTCTCACTACAGCCCCCAGAGTGTTCACCAAATGCATGGCAGTGGTCACGGCTCACCTGAGACGTCAAGGATTCCAGGTGTTTCCGATCTCGACGACTGGCTCCTTTCAGCCACCACCAGGCATCAGCTTGTTCAAGCCAGGGATTACACAATAAATCTTTGTTCTCATTTGGGCATCTCGATCAACTTCGAAAAGTCATCCTTATCACCCTGCCAGTCTATTACTTTCATAGGCGCAAACTTAAACACTGTTCGGATGTCAGCTACCCTTACAGATCAAAGAGTTTCAGACATTCAAAGTCATGTCAGGATCATTCTAGCCAACAAGAAAGTACAGGCCAGAATGGTTCTAAAGGTATTAGGCCTCATGGCTGCGGCCATTACTCTTCTTCCCCTGGCTCGCTTCTATATGCGCCTTCTTCAGTGGATGTTGTTCACTCAGTGGTCTTACCAACAACTTCCAATGCGTCACAAAATTCTGGTGACACAGATTTGCAAAAATCATCTTGCTTGGTGGATCACTTCTCCCCAGATTCACCAAGGCAGACACTTTGTACCCCCATCCCTGGTAGCCACTGTCACCACGGATGCCTCCCTGATCGGGTGGGGGGGTCATTATCAGGGCAGGATGGTTCATGGGACGTGGCAACCGTTCGAGTACCACCTGCACATAAATGTCCTAGAGATGAGAGCAGTGCTTTTAACTTTGCAAGCCCTCAACGACTTTCTTCCCGTAGGGACAATTGCAGTCCACACAGACAACATGTCTGTAGTTTGGTATATCAACAAACAGGGCGGAACCAAGTCCTACCCTTGTGTCGAGAAGCGCAGACTTTGGCAATGGGCGATCTCCTCTCATCGGTTTCTGGTAGCAACGCACATCCCTGGGAAAACCAACATTTTAGCGGACAGATTGAGCAGAGCTATTCTCATGCCTCACGAGTGGTCTCTCAAGCAATCTATAGTGGAAGAGATTTTTCTGGAATGGGGTCCCATGTTGCGATCTTTTTGCTACTCCCCAAAACAGCAAATGCCCAGACTTCTTCTCTCTCTTCCCTCTGCCAGGTCATCCCCCCAGAGATGCTCTGACCCAGGATTGGCCCCAGGGACTTCTTTATGCCTTTCCTCCTTTTCCCCTGATCCCTCAAGTTATCCAGAAAGCAACCGTTTTGAGAGCCAAAATGATTCTCATTGCTCCTTATTGGCCTCGACAAATTTGGTTTCCGTTCCTCCATCGTCACCTTTTGGTGCAGCCGTGGCATCTGGACCCAGTGCCAGATCTTCTGATTCACCAATCCGGTCAGCTGCACTGGTCTATCCCTTCTCTCAACCTCACAGCATGGTTGCTCCACTTCCTTCCTTAGCCAGGCTTCCTTTGATCTCTAACCCCGTTAGAGACATTCTAGTAGCTTCTTTAAAATCCTCTACCAGGAGGATTTATACAAGCAAATGGAAACGTTTCTCTTATTGGGCTAAAGCCAAGAATATTGATCCCTTCACTGCCCCAGTTCAGGCAGTTTTGGATTTCTTAGCGGAGATTTTTCATGCAGGCTCCTCTTCCTCCACAGTTAGAGTTCAATTGTCTGCTATCTTGAACTTTCATGTCGGGTTCGCAGATCGCAATATTATGTCCCACAGGCTTTGTAGAGCCTTCTTGAAAGGAATTTTCCTTCTGAAGCCTCCAGTCAGGAATCCTCCTCCTCAATGGGATCTAAATTTAGTGCTGACATCCTTGATTCTTCCCCCCTTCGAGCCAGCTGTTTCTTGCTCCCTGAAATTTCTTTCATGGAAAACCTTATTCCTAGTGGCTATTACATCTGCCAGGAGGGTGTCCGAACTTCATGCTCTGTCGGTTCGACCCCCCTATTTGGTCTTTCACAAAGACAGAGTATCATTGAGAACTAATCCGACCTTTTTGCCTAAGGTCGCCTCAAAGACTAATTTGAATCAATCCATTGATCTCCCTGTATTTTTTCCAAACTATTCAAACAGATCGGAACAAAAACTACATTATCTTGATGTCCACCGCCAACTCAGATATTATTTGGACAGAACTAAACAATTTAGGAAATCCGATCAACTCTTTGTTTCCTATGCTGATAACAAGAAAGGCCTTCCTGTCTCAAAAGTGACCTTATCTAGATGGCTTTCTTCTGTCATCTCTGAAATTTATCGGCTCAGGGGAAAACAGCTGTGCTCAAAACCTAAAGCACATTCAACTAGAAGCTTAGCTACTTCTACAGCCTTTCAAGCTAGATTTCCTTTAGACACTATTTGTGCAGCGGCCACTTGGGCCACTCCTCATACTTTTGTTTCCCATTACAAATTGGACTTGGCCTCCAGGGACAGAGCCAGTTTTGGCTCTACAGTCCTCAAGAGTCTGTTCCATTGAGCCACTCAGGATAGAGGTGCTAGGGACGCGGTCCCATCAAGCAAGAATGAAGGCGAGATTGACAACTTAACATTGAGAAGTTATGTACCTACCATAACGTTCCATGTTAGTTGTCTTCTCTCGCCTTCTTTCTTGCGACCCTCGCTCCTTCCCCCAGGCCTGGACAGACCTTTTTCTACAAGGAATTTTTATGCTGAAGACCATTCAGAGCTGGTCCTTCTTCCATCCTGCAGGCTTTTCTTTCTTCCTTTGGGAAGTGTTTATGCTTGGTGCTATTGCCCTTTTGTCATCAAACGAGATCTGGGTACTTACCGCCTTGCATCATGGGATATGGGGCTGCCTCGAGCTGGTAAAAGTGACTCTCGAGCTTAGCAAGTGCCGAGTCGGGAACCCATCAAGCAAGAAAGAAGGCGAGAGAAGACAACTAACATGGAACGTTATGGTAGGTACATAACTTCTCATTTAAGCTCCACAGGCGGGAATACTTGCCATAACTGGTTGTAGCTCCCTTCTGCAGTCAGCATGGCCGGTGTTGGAGAAGGCACTCGATTTTGAGCGCAATGCTGGGGCATTGAGGAGTCCAAAGTAATGGCTTGGCTCCTTGTCCACAATCATGAGGAAGGACTCCTGCGGGGCCAGTACCAGGGCACCAAATATAAAACGGAGACCTAGAACAGTCTTGCTGGTGATCTCACCAGTGCCACTGACGTTCCTCAGACTGGTGAGCAGGTCAGGCACCATTATTCTGACCTGAAGCGACGTAAGGAGGATCAACTGGACCAGTGGATCCAGGAATCCCGCGCGATGCCTAATGCCCCAATACTGAGTAAGTAGCCATTGTATTAAGTAGTTAAGAATTGCTATGCTTGTCTATATTATGGATAGGTATGTCTCAACATCACTGCATTTACTTCACAGCTGCAGGTGTCCGGGCTATAAATCGGCAAGCCCATGAAGATAGGTTGCAAAGGCTGCATCATCAGGCAGGTTAGTAATTATTCTGCATGTACTGTTATATAAAATAAATGAGAGAGCCTTCAAAAAGTGTTTTATCCCAATACATAAAGGTGTAATAATCCTTTAATAAATGTATAATTCCTGGAGTGCGTCTGTGTCATTTTCTTTGATATGTTGTTGTACTGTTGCATTTTACAAATAGTACTGTTGTATTAAGCAGTGTTAACCCACACTTGGGTAGGCCCATATAACATGGATGAAGGGAGTGCCAGTCGCTTTTATGCATATTTACAGCCCTCAACTGTTGGTTTATGCCCAGCATGTACAGGTTAATTTGGCACATGAGTAGCTTGGTATTGTGTTCCCCAGAAATGTCAGTGTGCTGCCAGAAATGTAGGGAGCTGTTAAAATATAACTGATACTTTCACCTGAACATATCTAGATAATTATATGAAAGTAGAGCTGTCAGTGTACCATCTTAGCAGTAGTGTGTGTGAGCAACTCTCAAAATATGTAGCAGTAAAATCTGCATCTTGGACAGTTTGTATGTAAGATACAGTTCATGTATATAATGATCTAGCAAAATCCAATTACACAATATAAGGACATTGGGTAGTGTAATAATACATGTAAGGGACATATAACTGCAGTTAATTGGAATTTAGTGAAAATTAGAAGGATATATAAGTTGTTAATTGAGCTATCTTTTTCCACCCTACTGTATGTGCATAAAAATGCAATTCCACACCTCAATCGGTATGTCTAATCTCAAAACATTTGTTGGGACATATGTCCTATTGGTTTATAAATATTTGCATTTATTTCTATGCATGTGCCCTGTTAAAATACCACAATATTGGTGGCCTGTTGCCATCAATTCAACCTGCATGCTGTTGTAATGTCCACTATTGTTCTATATATGCATGTGTTATGCTTGCTTTTCAACTGTTGAAAATCTGGTGTGTTGGGTTAATGGGAATACTTCTGCATGCTGTTATAACTAATTGGGAATGCTGTTGACTGTTACTAACCCATATCTTTATTAAATTCTCCAAAACATAGTTCGTATGGGAAGGCCGGTCTCAGCGGACCCACCTGTCCCACCTCAGCTGGCCATGGCACTTGGTACCAGCAGGTCCGGTGCCCAGCCTGGGACCTCCTCCTCCATTGGCCCTGTGCCATAGGTATATGTGCCTATATATATATGTGTATGTACACCAATGGATGTGTATATGTATATATACACACACACACACACATATATATATATATATATATATATATATATATATATATATATAGTTATATATACTCATACACACCTACATCTACGTGTTGCAATAGATTCACTGTACTGTTGACTGACTGTGATGGTCAGTGTGTTTGTGAATATGTCAAAGATATGTATCTGTGGGATAGCTTAGTGGGAAACTGTTTATGTCATGGTATTATGGGTCCTTGCTTTGATCCTAGCAAAAGCTGTGTATTTTGTTGCTAGGCAGAAAAAGTGCTATTGCATACAGTGTGATTAAATCCCTTGGTTTTAACTAGGGTGTGTCATTGGAGGCTAAAGCACTACATCTATGATTATTGATTGGTACTGATGTTGAATCCAAATCCTGTGTGCACTGTAGTACTACTTGTAGCTCTGGGCCTGTACAGCAAAGTATGGTGTATGTCCACATTGCTTGCATCCACTGTTTTGTGTGGTCCCTGTATTCATCACAGATTACATTTCTCAAGATTAAGGTTGTGTAAGTACTGCCACACAGTACTGTATAGTACAAACTGAAAGCTTATCTGGGTTGTCATACCTATGTGTCCTGTAATTATGTCTGATGTGTGTGTGGGTATGTCTGTAACATGTCCTTTGACATATGTGTGGTAAAACATATAACTGCATATCTAGCAACATTCATAGTGTACTACAGCAGTATGCGACCTATATTCCCAATTGTGCACATATTTTGGCCACGGGTTTGCCATTAACAAGTTGTGTGGTATAATAGTAATACATTTACTGGACCTTACACTCATTGTGATGGATGATATATTTCTTTACGCATCAGCTTGATGTATATCTGCTGTGGCTAGGTGGTGCATCATGTTGAATACAGTGTGCCATGTAATCTTGTATAATCTTATATAGTGATTTTATTTTGTTGCTGTGCAGAACATGGTTCATTAGATAGAGGGTGAGCCAGGCACTTTCAAGCAGTTGTGGGGTGAGCAGTGATAAGTGGCAGTTAAAGTGTTTCACTCTCGGTTAGCTAATAGGTTGCTATATATGGCAGTTCAGTGATACCTGTACTGTATAATGTTAAATGTCCCATATGACTTGCTCAGACATATTTTCATATTTATGTCTTCCAGGGATCATGGCACATTGCAGGAACCCCAGTTACAGTAGTGCTGAAGATGATATAATTACTAGCAGTATGATTCAGCACTACAGTCTCATGGTCTCATGAACCAGCCAGGACCAGCAGGAGCGTACTGCAATGTGGCAAGATGTTGTCCGCAGGGTAAATGAGGTAGGCCTGCATAACCAGACATATCAGGAGGTACGCCACCACTGCAGTGAACTTCTCAGACATGTCCGTCAGCATGCTGCTGATGTGCGGAGACAACAGCTTGCAACAGGAGGTGGTGTTAATATCCATCCCCCCCTCACCAGAGTGGAGGAGTTGCTCCTGAGTCTGGTGGCACCTGCCCAACAACAACAGCAGCAGACATACACCATGATGGAGGTTGGAGCCACCCAGCAGGCACACATGTAGCATGCAGGTAACATGGCATATCTGTAGACTACTGTTATCTGTATTGGTAGATCATGCATATGTGAGATGTGGAGTGTGTCGTTAAAAGATGTGGAGCCTGTTGTTGTGCAATACTGATCATTTGTAACATAATCTGTAGTCCTGTGAATGTAAACTGTTGTTGTACTGTAAGATTGCAAACACACAGTAGCAATTGTGGCCACTGACAAACTGTCTCATCTCTGTGTAGGTCCCTCTGGGGTGACATCAAGGCAGCGGACAGATGTTGGTGAGTGTGTTCTGCATTGATTATTGTAAATAAAAAGTGCATGTCATAGTTAAGGTGTAGGCCATGTACACATGTAACACACCTACCCATAATGCATGATGTGCATGTTTGGTGTAAGACCACGCACATCTCACTAATGT
Organism: Protopterus annectens; assembly: GCF_019279795.1. Taxonomy (NCBI): domain Eukaryota; kingdom Metazoa; phylum Chordata; order Ceratodontiformes; family Protopteridae; genus Protopterus; species Protopterus annectens. The sequence goes on along the minus strand of NC_056725.1, from coordinate 609,064,144 downwards.
GATTAGCTGCCTCAAACACATGCAATACCCAGACCATCTCAAACAAATGTGGCTAGACTGTAGTGACCATTGGATAGGCACAGCTGATACTCAACATGCACATAACATACACATCTATGTCATACACAGAGCATTTTAACATGCTACACATAAAGGATTCCCAAACCCTCTGTAAAGACACACTCCAGTATCCAAAATCTCATCCACACATTACACATAATATACCTGAGGGGTAGAGGCCTATCATGGGGCATTTAAACACTCTGCAACACACTACACATTCATGTCAGGGAATGCTCCTTACTGGCCTCCTTACAAACTCATGTAACAACTGGTTGTGAAATGGTGAATGTAGCCAAGGTAGTACAGTTCTGGTACAGCATGATTAGTGCTGGTTTGGGAAACATTTGTAGCCTTGAGTGACCACATGATGCTTCATGATGATGGCCTATGGTAATATACCCCATCCAGTTATTGTAACCACAGTACTACACATAGCTTTCATTGCTATACACCTTAATGTTGCGTGTGTGCACACATATGCACCTCTAAACAATATGCATACCAATCACCATTTGCACAACTGACACATATATGTCTTGTGATGCTATTGAGTGGCTAGGTCATATGACACACATTGGGTATGTGTAGTGTTTAAATATGCAGTTGTGTTTTAGCATGCCATGTCATGGATGACACTGGTATGTCCACAATATGATCTACATGCACCATAAGTACCGTACATTGGGTATGTGGCCGAATGGTATTCCATCAATTAGCCATGCCCCACTGATGCTGTTGTGTGAATACTCATCATGCATGTGCTAAAAATGTGTCTACAATTATTTGCTAAAGCCACAGAGGCTGTAATCAGCATTGGATATCTATCTGATACACATCCAGCCATGGTATGTACACCTGTGAGTTATGGTGCACAGTACATTACAGAGTTTTGAATACCTGCACAGCAATGTTATGTCCATGTATGCATTGTGTTCCAGGGGGAGACCCATCAACTAATAACAAAACACATGCATCAAAGCCATGTATACTGTTAGTAACAAGGACTGTCTACACTTGCACTGCATGCTGTTGAGCAACACATGTCCTGCATGCTGACATGTGTGATATGACTGTTTTGCTTGTGATACTGTACCCCACCATCACCTGCTATTGTATATGTTCTGAGATTGCTGGTGTTGTGTGTGTTTGCTTTAGGGAGGAGTGTATTTTTGTGTGTGTGCATGTGTGCATGTGTTCATGTGTGCATGTGTGCAAGTGTGCATGTGTGCATGTGGTCTGACATCATGTTCAGGTCTTAAAGTATGTTTCCTGTTTTCTTCTCACAGGTGCCGAGGTGGGGCTGGTTCAGTACAGCAGGGAACCTGATGTCACTGAGACAGACAGTGATCATGAGGATAGGTGTGTTGAGGCACAGGCAAGTTTGTCAGGGTCTGTTGTTGGGCCACCAATTGACAGTACACAAGTCTCCACCCCATTCATGCACACAGTCATACTGCCTATACATCCATTGTCACCATTGCCCTTAGCTGAGGGACAGTGTACGGTTGGCACTGGCCAGGACAGTGTGGTATCTATGGCACATGTTTCAGGACACACCAGCCATAGCCAGATGTCTGGAATGGTACCACATATGCAGATGCCCAGGGGTTCTCGGCAGAGCACTGCTGGTCATCATGCCCCTGGCAGACGTGCCACACCTCTTTCTACCACATGCATGTTCCAAGCTGTCATGGAGGCACAGACATGAATAGAGCGGTACACCAGACAGGGACTAAGGGCACAGAGGGCTCATAACACCTCTGTAAATGACAGTATCCATGACCTAGCAGGTGCCATACGTAATTACAATGAGGTCATTGATAGATGTTGGGGTGAGACATTGGATGTCCTCCAGAATGTCATGTCCATGTGTCAGGACAGTGCGGGATGGTTGAGACGTCGATGTGGATGTATGCCAGCAACATCAGCAGCTGGAGGTCGCTGTGGACGTTCAGCAAGTCACAGCCGCTCCCATAGTGCCAGTACCAGCCCCAGCAATGTTGGGGGGGCTGTCCATAACCGTCCTAGAAGACCACGTGCACGTGGCTCTGGCCAGTCCCAGCAGGGACCTGGATCCAGTGGACATATCTCAACCTCTTCGGATAGTACCCAGTCTGGATTCGTACCTGATACTGTCTGTAGCACCCCTGCCAGGCATAGATTCCGTATCCATGGCCAGAGATGGTGATCTGTAAAGCCTGCCAGGTACAGTCTGTAGTTGTCTCACAAATCCCTGTATATGGCAGCCACATGGTGAAACTGTGTGCATGCAGACACACACACACATAAACCAGAAACCTAGGGCAAACACATACCCGCACACATTACATCAACATTGGCCCATAACAGCACTCATGGCCCTCACACACACACTCACACACACATGTCGATTGTATGGCTCAGTGTAGGCCTCTGGCAAACCAACAACACACCCTGTGCATATGATGAAACCTGTGCCACCTCCTGTCATCTGTAGCATTGATGCAGGAACAGGCTAACATGGTGCTGATGCACAGGGTGACTTTAATAAAGTATAGCAATGGTTGAATGTGTAGCATGTTGTCAGCAGTAAAGTGTAATGATATCCTTGAAGGTGTAGCTGAGCAGGCATGATGCATTAAAGCTGTAATTAGCAATGTTGTATTGTTTCCACCAGTGTTTATTCCAATTGTGTTTTGTTTGCCCATGTGCCACTTGGCTGATGTGTGTAGTTGTGTCAGCATGTGTTATACAGTGGACAGTAAGTATGGGGTGTGTGCAGCACAGGTTTGCAGGTATACATTTGTGAACATGGTGGAGGTGCACTGTCTGCATGTACATGCATATTGGACACATGGGCAGGGTGACATGCCCTGTATTGGCCAGTGTTAACACTCCATAGTTTCTATTGGTGGCCAGTATGCATTGTACTACACACATTTTGGAACTTGAGTACGCATGTGTGTGTATGACATGGGTTGACACTGTGCTGTGGGTGATGCTGTTGTTGCTATCTGTCATTGGTTTGCATTACTAAGGTTAACACTGTCCCAGCTGCACAATCCTTTATTAATGCACACTGTTCACCTACAGGATTGCATGGACCGTGCTATCACAAACACAAGAAATTTTCACTTATACAGTCAAAGTGCATTAGTCTCATGGACCCCTGCCATAAACTAAATATATAATAGAATGTGTGAAGTTGTACCAAAAAAGAGTTACATACCAAGAAGGGATAGCCTCTCTGGTCAGTATCATTGGGAAAATACAATCCCTCAATAAACATACAAGGCAAGCTTCAAAATACAAAATGGCAAGGATTCCAAAGGCAACACTAAAGCTTTCTTTAGTATTGTTCATAATCTATAGGGGGAATCTCAGATCGGGTCACAGTTAATGTAAATGGTCACAAAGTACACTTATCTGACTGACATTACCAATTCCTTGTCAGACAGTTTGAATGTGGATGTCACCACCCTGTCATTACACAAGGGCCACATTTCCAGACCTGAAGAATGTACTAGACCTCTAGTTAAAACATCTCTTTAGCAAAGTACACACCACAGTGGCAATGGTACTGGACAGTGTCCCTGGCTCTGTCATACACAAGCTGACATATGAAGTCACCACTCACCTAAACGCTCTGTCCAGATGCAGCCTCTATACAGGTTACATACTTGTGGATTGACACATGGTAATGGTGTTCACAGTCCACAAGGGTTGAGCTACAATGTCTTCTACTTCTTTTTCTTCTCCTTTCGGATGCTCACATTAGGGGTCGTCACAGTACATCATCTGTTTCCATTTCTTCCTGCCCTCTGCATCTTGCGCTGTCACACCATCCACCTGCATGTCCTCTCTCACCACAGCCATAAACCTCATCTTAGGCATTTCTCTTTTCCTGTTACCTGGCGGCTTCATCCTTAGCATCTATTTCACAATATACTCTACATCCCTCCTCAGCACATGTACAAACCAACTTAATCCTGCCTATCTGGCTTGGTCTACTAAACTTCAAACCTGGCCTGACCCTCTAATATACTTATTCTTAAACCTGTCCACCCTCGTCACACCCAGTGCAAATGTTAACATAAATTGATTAAGGGTAGAACTACAACAGGTCCTGGAAACTCTCACCCTATAAGCCAGACAAATGTTATCTGGAAGGCTATGGAGCACAGCATTATGGAACTCATTAACAGAGACATTATGAACCTGCAAACACTGCACCATACCCACTTAGGTTCTCTAAAGGCCAGATCATGGCTCCTACACCTAGTAGACTTCAAGCCAGTCAACAAGGCTATAGGTGAGGGAGGGGAGGTCAACACAGCCAAGCTATAGCTTACTAGCAATTCATACCCATCCCACATACTGGTATTATACATAACCTCAACAGACTGACCATAAATGATTGTTAGATGATGGCTTGACAACTGACGTACAGATGTAGGACACACAGTAACATTTGCTGCCTCCATGTACTATTCTCTCCCAGTAACAAGTGGTATTCACCTGCACTCAGTCCTGGGACCACTCCTGTTTGGCATATAGCTTTCTTAGGTACAAGCAAACACAGTAGGGATATGTCTGCCCACGTTTGATGACAATGCATACTATGGGCTGTACTTTATTCTCCAGATGACACACACATCCTCCAAAAGGGTATCATACAGATAGATACCTGGTGTCAAACTCATGCTGTAAAGCTATAAGCTAAAGAAAGCATAGTTATCCTCTTTTAGAAAACAATGTATCCCCAGAGTACCACATAGGTAGTAGCTCCCAAAATGTGGAACAGGTACTAATGTATACATAGAGCCATGTGTTAAGTCATCTCTCCTTTGATAATCACATTACCAAAGGGTTTTGGAAATCCCTCTGTGGAGCACATAAGCAATAAAGGGTTTGCATGCAGATCCACAGAGGTTGTTGCACACTTATAATGATTAGTCATCTTTGCCAGAAATTTGCTTGCTTTGGAACAGGTTTCAAATATACCTCAAGCATAAACCTTCACTCACACTCTTCAATAGAAACTGTGATGAGTGGATGTGAAATGGAAGATGTAGCCCAGGGATCACTGCAGTGGCTAAGCTTGTCACAAGCATACAGAACTGACCTAAGGTCTGGAAAGTGCCAGCACGCTTTGACAAAGATAACAGATGCGTTCATGGAGAAAGCAGAGTACCCACCTATGAAATACTTGAGGTCACATGTATCTATATGGATTTGCCCCACAGCTACATGTGTAATGCACATACAGTTGTCATTGTGATATGTCATACACTAGAAAAATCAAAACTCACTCCACATTAGCCAGTGGTGTCACACACACAGACACAGTCAGCAAGTGCGAGATTCAAATTCTTTCCTAACTGCATTATGATACTACAAGAGTATGCATTTACACAACACGCTAGACACATTACTGGGATTTCATCTTTCCACAGGTATATTTGTAGGATGGTGACATAATCAGATTTGTCAAAGATGAATATACCACTTTTAAGGGGTGTGAATAGTCTCCAAAAAGGTTGCTCCTTCCCATGGAGACACACACAGTTGGCAAGTGCAAGATTCAAACCTCTACCTAACTACATTATGATACTACAGCAGTACGCATTTACACGATGCGCTATACACATTACTGGGGTTTCTCCTTTCCACAGGTATATTTGTAGGATGGTGACATCATGAGACTTGACAAAGATGAGTATACCACTTTTAAGGGGTGTGAGTAGTCTCCAAAAAGGTTGATCCTCCCCAGGGAGACACACACAATGTCACACACACACAGACAGTTGGCAAGTACAGGATTCAAACCCCTACCTAACTACATTATGATACCACAGCAATACGCATTTACACAACATGCTATATACATTATTGGGATTTCTCCTTTCCACAGGTATATTTGTAGGATGGTGACATCATGAGACTTGACAAAGATGAGTATACCACTTTTAAGGGGTGTGAGTAGTCTCCAAAAAGGTTGCTCCTCCCCAGGGAGACACACACACACAGTTGGCAAGTGCAGGATTCAAATCCCTACCTAACTACATTATGATACTACAGCAGTACACATTTACACAATGCTCTATACACATTACTGCGATTTCTCCTTTCCACAGGTATATTTTTAGGATGGTGACATCATGAGAGTTGACAAAGATGAGTATACCACTTTTGAGGGGTGTGAGTAGTCTCCAAAAAGGTTGCTCTACCCAGGGAGAGACAGATACACACACACAATTGGCAAGTGTGGTGTTCTTAATCCAAACTAAGTACGTCTTTACACTTCAGCAAGCAATATGGAGTTACAGGGTGCAATACAGACATTACTTGCTGACAGTTTGCCCAAAGGTTTTTTTTCACATTTGCTAACCTCAGCAGGCTTATCATACTAGGTGTATTGTGAGTGTATTGTATGCATAGGCCATGACCATATCATATATGGGTTGATGCACCACATGCTGGCACACACAGGGTCAAACCGGTGGCTAAGCTGTGTCAACCCAATACTGGACAATACAGTCAGGAGGAGTAGAGTCATACAACCACAACACCAACTGTCTCACATAGACCTACAATATAAGCACCAGCAAAACACACACATAAATACACATTACCATACTCGGAGAATACAAATATTAATCTGAAAAAGAGAGAGTGTCCTCCTAAGGAGACAAGCAAGCAACATGCACCTCCAAGCACACGCCAGAAAACACATAATACACCAAAGCAGTGTGCCTCACAACAGGCCCTAAGGCAAAACACCATACCCAACACACTAGTAATAGGTGACTTCATAGTCAGGCACACAGATGTTCCACTCACTCGGCTGGACAAGGGGAAGGTTACTGTCAGTTGTCTGTCAGGTGCTATGATCCGCCACATAACACAAGCACTTACATCACTCCAGAACAGGTACATATATGATATGTTCTTTGTACATGTCAGTGTGAATGATCTGAGACATACCTCCCAGGACAACATGACAAGAGATAAATATTAGCTCTATGATCATGTAGCCCAAGCTGGTATGTCCCTGACCTTGAGTAGCATCTTACCTTCACCTACATGATACTGCAATATAACAGAAAGATGATAAACTTCAACAATTGGCTGAGCTTCTGGTGTCATTCAAAGGGAATCCAGTCTCTGTCTGCCTGTGATGACATGATAGACAAGCCTTGTTGCTTCGCTACAGATGGTTTGTACCTGTCGCTCCTATGCTTCTGAATACTGGCCAAGGCTCTTGCTGTCCCCTTATTACCTTTTTTAGGCAAGGCTCAAAGGTTCATAGGTAGGTACTAGGCTTTCTGCCCAAGGGCATTTATAAGACTAGCCATAATGTGTTGGCTTTTGCCTCCCTTTTAAATTAGTTTCCTGGGACTCTGTCTAGCAGGGCCACTGAAGTGATCCCAGGGGTAAATTTACAATTTCCTATCCACTCATCAAGATTCCTCTTGAAGAGAGTCAACGTGGGGCTCTGCCTAACATCAACTGGGATTCTATTCCAGAGCGAGGGAAGTCTCTGGGACAGGAATCTATCCCTCCAGTACGTCCTGTTTATTGCTGTGCTGAGGTTTATTCACTGGAGCATGTGTCTCTAAGAGATTTGGTTTTCTTGAGGTGGAGCATGTCCATTAATTCCAGGTTGGACATGGCCTTATATGTCAGGCATAGATCACCTCTGAGCAGGCAGTAAGCAACCGAGTAGAGCTGGAGTTTCTTTAGTTGAGCTGCATAGGGCATCTCTTTGAGGCCCATGATCCTCTTGGTGAGCTACTTCGTTGTTGCATGTGCCGATTAAGGTACATACCAAATGGGGCATTGTACTCAATTATGGGCCTAATGAGTAATGAGTAGAGGGGCACAATGACCTCTCTTGATCTAGAGGTGAACCCTTTCGTGATTAGGTGGGCTACATAGAAGGAATTTCTAAACACTTTGGCAATGTGATTATCAAAGTAGAGTCTACTGTCCACCTGTGTCCCAAGGTCTCTTATCACACTTTCAGTGTTAAGTATACTACCGCCTATGTTGTAGTTCATGGGTACAGAGTTTTTCCCAAAGGGGATGACAATGCACTTTTTGGCATTGAGCTTGAGGCCCTGGCTTTGACACCAGGCATCTGTCTCAATGAGGCCCTTTTGTAGGATGTCTACATCGTTAGTAGTTTCCATTATGGCTCCTAGTTTGCAGTCATCTGGGAACTTCATTAGCCAGAGACCTTCTGTGTTAGCCTGTACTTCAGGGAAGTATATACCAAACAGGACAGGACACAGGACTGAACCCTGTGGTACTCATAGGTTCATAGGTTCATAGGTTCATACTAGGCTATCTGCCCGAGGGCATTTATAAGCCTAGCCCATTGTTTTGTGGCTTACACCACCCCTTTAGTATGGGGAACTATACCCATTATTTTGCTGTGCCTCTGTCGAGCAGTGACACTGAGGTAATTCCTGGGGTATATCTGCGATCTCCCATCCATTGGTCAAGATTTCTCTTGAACAAGGCCAGCGAGGTGCTCTGCCTCACATGTACCGGGATTTTGTTCCACAGCATAGGGAGTCTTTGGGTGATGAATCTATCCCTCCAGCACGTCCTATTAATAGCCGTGTCGAGGTTTAAGTCTCCGCCCTTGTGGCTCTGATGGATCTAGATTTTTGAGGTGAAGCATATTCATCAAATCTGGGTTTGACATGGCCTTGTATGTTAGGCAAAGGTCACCTCTGAGCAAGCGTGGCGACTGAATAGAGCTGGAGTTCTTTCAGTCGGGCAGCATAGGACAGATTTTGAGACCCTTTATCCTTTTGGTGAGGAACTTTTGTGGCCTCTCCAGCTGCTGCAAGTGTTGGGTCAGATACATTCCGAATGGGGCATTGTACTCAATCATTGGTCTGATGAGTGATGAGTAAAGGGAGACTATGACCTCCCTTGATCTAGATGAGAATCCCTTCATGATAAGGTGGGCAATGTAGAAGGACTTCCTAACTACTTTAGCTACATGGGTGTCGAATGACAGACTACTATCAACCTGGGTCCCCAGGTCCCTGATAACTTCTTCTGTGCTCAGTGGATTGCCACCTATTTGGTAGCTAGGGGTAACCTTGTTTTTCCCGAAGGGTATGACTATGCATTTTTGGCATTTAACTTTAGGCCGTGGCTCTGGCACCAGTTATCCGTTCTGTGAGACCCTTCTGAAGGATATCTGTGTCAGATGTGTTTTCTACTATGGCCAGTTTGCAGTCATCTGCAAACTTTGTCAGCCATAACCCTCCTGTGTTTGCTTGTACTTCGTAAAAGTAGATGCCAAACAAGAGTGGGCCCAGGACTGAGCCCTGTGGGACACCACTTGTGACAGGCTTTGAGTCTGACATGGCGCCAGCAACTCTGACCCTGTGGGTTCTGTCACTCAGCCAGTTTGCAACCCATCTTGTGATGTATGGGTTAACATTTAAGCTGATGAGTTTTTCAATGATACCCGAGTGGGGTATTGTATCGAAGGCCTTAGCCAGATCGAGGTAGGCTGTATGGACTGCCTTAGCCACATCAATGGCTTTGGTGACTGTTTCAAAAAGTCAACCAAGTTTAAAAGGCATGATCTGCCTTTGACAAAGCCAAACTGGGTTGGATCCAAAGTCTGCAAATTCCTATGTCTTTATTTATGAGGTCCATTATGATCCTCTCCATGGCTTTGCAGATAAGGCTTGTCAAGCTAATGGGCGGTAATTTCCAGGGTCTGTGGAGGCACCGCCTTTGTGAAGTGGGACCACAGTTGCAGTGCGCCACCCCTGGGTACGTATCCAGAGGTAAGACTTTGATTAAACAGCTGTCCTAGCTGTGGGTTTAATTCCTCATTGAGTTAGTGGAGCACACAGCCGGGACACCATCGGGTCCCATGGATGCTGTGTTTTTGCTTTGGAGAGAGCAGTTCTCACTTGGGCTGGAGATGTTTGGGGGCTGCACTCATTTGGTATAGATAGCTCTCCTTTGGGAGGGAGAAGTTTGCACTGAACCTGTCAGCCAGTATGTTGGCAATGTCTGTAGGATCAGTAATCTTCACATCATTTTGAACTAGTTCTGAGCATATCTGGGAGTTTCCTCCTAGGTTTCTAACATAGCTAAAGAAGGCCTTATGATTGTCTTTTGAGTCTTTAGCTATTTTTCTCTCGAAATTTGCTTTGGATGATTTTATGAGAGCTCTTAGTTTTTACTTATAGTGATCAAGGGTGTCTTACCTTTTAAGGATTTTGCTCTATCTTGTAGTAGCTTCCTCCTTTTGTTGTAGAGTTTGTTTATGGCTGGGGTCCACCAGACTGGACGCTTGCCTTTGGTACAAAGAGTCTTTGTTTTGCTTGGGATTGCCTTATCCATGCAGTCCTGCAGGTGCTGGTAGAAGGCGTTTGTAAGTGATTCAGCGGCTTGAGTATTGTTTTCCCGGCCCGGGGCCTGAAAGGAGACCACACTAGTCTTTAGAAGTGTGAAGTCGGCTTTTGAGAAGTTCTTTACTGTGGTCTTTTTTATTTCAGGTGGGGTTGGGATGAGGACCTCCAGCGAGATTAGTTTGTGATCTGATCTCACCAGTGAGGGGTATACTTCCAGTGTTGAACATTGTGCTCCCATGTTCGTGATGATGAGATCAAGTATGTTATCTCCTCTTGTGGGGATGGTGACTAGTTGTTCCATGGCATTTGAGTTTATGAATTCCAGGAACTTTTGGGCTAGGGTGTTTGGGCTTGAGTAGTGTTCCCAGTCTATATTAGGGTAATTGAAGTCACCTAGTATGATGGTGTTTGGTGATACATTTATCCCCTCTAGTGTTTTCAGGAAGGCCATGTGAGTTTCCTGAGTTTGTGAGGGTGGCCTGTAACATGCTACAATTTGCAGAGCAGTCTTGCCTATGGTTAATTGCACCTGGATGGTCTCCGATGCATCGTGCGTTGCCACCAGTCTTGAGGTGTGGGTGTCCTTGATGAATATGGATACCCTCCTTTCTTGGTATTGTCCGGATTTTGGGGCGAACGCATGATATGAGGTAAAACCTGATAGCTGGGTGCTCTCAGGAGCCTTGAACCAGGTTTCTGTCACAGCACAGACATCGATGTTCTCCATACTGAGAAGGGCCTCGAGTGCGTGCATTTTGAGATTTAGACTTCTGGCATTGAGCAGCATTACCCTTAGTTTTTTTCCTTTTTTGTGTTCTAGGGTCACTGGTCTGAAGTCGGACTTGGAGTCTGCTACTTTCACAGTGTGGGTTCTGTCAATGAGCCAGTTGGCAACCCATCTTGTGACATAGGGATTTATACCTAGTTTAGTGAGTTTATCTATAATTCTAGAGTGGGGGATGGTGTTGAAAGCCTTGGCAAGATCTAGATAGGCTGTGTGAACCACCTTACCCTTGTCTACAGCTTTGGTGACTGCTTCAAAGAAGTCTATCAGGTTTAGGAGACATGATCTGCCTTTTACAAACACAAAATGGTTGTGGTCCGGAGTTTGGAGATTACCAATATCTTTTTGTTTATAAGTTCCATGATGATACATTCCATGGCCTTGCAGACCAGGCTCATCAGGCTAATGGAGCACTAGTTCCCAGGGTCCGTGGTGGCCCCCCCCCTTGTGTAGTGGGATAACCATCGCTGTGTGCCATTCAGCAGGCACAAAGCCTGAGGTGAGGCTATGATTCAACATGGTACGTAGTTGTGGTGCCAGTTCATTCTGTAGTTCATGTAGAACGCAGCCTGGGATGTTATCTGGTCCCATGGATGCTGTGTTCCTGGCTTTGGAATGTGTTTTTTACCTGTGCAGCCATGATGACAGCAACTTTGCATTCTTCCGGTATAGAGATGGGCTCTTTCATGGGTGAGAGGGGGGTATAGTTAGCTCTGATCCTATCTGCCAGGATGTTGGCAATATCAGTTGGGTCTGTATATTTAGTGCCATTGTGCTGTAACTCAGAGCAGATCAGAGCGTTGCTATTGAGATTCTTGACATAGCTATAGAATGCTTTGTGGTTGTCTTTAGAATCAGTGGTGATTTTGTTTTCATAACTAGCTTTGGAGGATTTTATCAAGGATCACAGCTTCTTATTGAGGCTGACCAGGGAGCTCCTCCACTCATGGGATTTTACCGACTTTTGCAACAGTTTCTTCCTTCTGTTGTGCAGTTTGTTTATGGCAGGGGACCACCAGATTGGCTTCCTTTTCTTGGAGGATAGCGTCTTGGTTCTGTTTGCGATAGCACGATGCATGCACTCACGTAAGTGCTTATAAATTGCAATTGTGAAGGATTCAGTAGTCATAACTGTATTGTCCATCTGCATGGGTGTCCTGAAGTTCACCACTTCTGTCTTAAAAAGCATGAAGTTGGCTTTGGAGAAATATTTTAACATGGTTTCCTTAATGGGGGGTGGGGCCAGAATGTGGATATGTAGGGTAATTAGCTTATGGTCAGATGGGACCAATGAGGCATTGACTTCAGCTGTGGAACACCGGTCACTCAGGACAAACCAAACCCCATAACCAACACAAATAACCACAAAGTGAGCTAAATGCTACTCATTGCCAGAATTCTCAGCCTCCAGATGCACACATGTGAGGCACTTCTCAGTATGGAGAATGTTGATATTTGTGCAGTAACAGAAACCTAGTTCAAGGCTCCAGAGAGCACACCAGCACTACCAGGATACTACTCATTCCATACCTTCCAGCATCAGAACCTGGATCATAGCACATAGGGTGGGGATGTATCCATATTCATCAAGGATACCTACATCTCTCTCTGCATCCTCTCTACAGAATATGTACCCATAGAATGTTGCACAGCAACATTCTCTCCACTCCACAGTGGTGGGGCCACAAAATACCCTTGGCATTCACTCTCTATGAGCCTGACAAGTCTGATCTGCAAGGCAATGGAGCCAATCATAATGGAAGTCAACAGTAAAGACATTGGGAACCTTCACACAGTTGAGCACACCCAGTTTGGCTTTGTCAAATGCAGATCACGCCTCCTGAACTGGGTGGATTTTTTTGAGACAGTTACCCAGGCTACAGATGATTGAAATGAGCTCCAAACAGCCTACCTGTACCTTGCTAAAGCCTTTGACACCATTCCCCAGTCAGGTATCATAGATGAACTCACCAACCTGGGCATGAATCCATACATCACAAGATGGATTGCAAACTGGCTCACAGATAGATCCCACAAATTAAGAGTTGCTGGCTACATGTCAGACTCTACACTGGTAGCAACTGGTGTCCCCCAGGGTTCAGTCCTGGGGTCCCTCCTGTTTGGTATAGACTTCTCAAAAATACATGCCAACACAGGAGGGTTGTGGTTGACTAAGTTTGCTGGGAACTGTAAAGTGTTTGCCATAATAGATTCCCCTGATGACAAATATTCTCCAGAAGGGACTCTATGAGACAGATATGTGGTGTCAGAATCATGGCCTCAAGCTCAATGTGAAAGAATGCATAGTAATCCCCTTTGGTGAAAACAAAGTACCCACAAACTACCACATAGGTGTTACCCCCTAAAAACTGACAAGGTAATAAGGGATCTGGAGACACAAGTAGATAGTCATCTTTCCTTTGACAACAATGTTGCCAAAGTGATTAGGAAATTCTATATGGCCCACCTACTCAACAAAGGGTTTGCATCAGGATCAAAAGAGGTAGTGGTGGCCTTCTACTCTTAAGTCATCAGACCCATCATTGAGTACAATGCACCATTTTGGATGTACTCGACTAAGCATATCCAGCCACTGTAGAGACCACAGAGGTACCTCAACAAGAGGATTACTGGCCTCAAACAGTTGTGTTATGCAACACAACTGGTAAAACTAAATCTGTTCTCCGTTGCGTACCGCCTACTCAGAGGCACACTCTGCCTAACATACAGAGCCATGTCCAACACATAACTGTTGAACATGCTCCATCTACGGATAACAAAATTGAGTCGCACTGCACACTCCAGGGATATGAACCTCATCACAACAATGAATACAACATGCTGGTGGGATAGAGTACCATCCCAGACACTTGTCTTACTGTGGAACAGAGTACCAATGTACATCAGACAGAGCCCCTCGCTAACACTCTTCAATAGGAACACTGATGAGTGGATGGGAAACAGACAATTTGCGCCAGACATCACATCAGCAGCACCACTAAAAAGGGGCTTAGGGTACTAACTATTAGAACTAGGGCTTAGGAGACTAACCAATGGGGTGGTGAAAGCTGCACAACTTGCCTAGGCTAATATATGCCTTTGTGAAGATAGTTTACTACATACCTATGAACCTATGTGACAGGTACATGTCTACAGATAGTAGATGTTTACTTCATTGTACAGTCATGTTGTACAGTAGGCACATGGACCACATACACTGTAATGCTTACAGCTACTGGTGGCTGTTATGTACAGTGGGTGGGATGTGTACCTCATGTCTTTTGTGCCATTGGGATGTGTGCTGGGTGGGACAGTCGTGGATGGCTCCCTGTCATGGTCACCCTCGTATACACATCTCTGCCCATCCATCTTTGGCTTATTATACTGTGTTCCCCCTACATATATATGGGTACATAGGTGGGTAATAGGCTATCTGCCTGAAGGCATCTATTAGTATGGCCAGAGTGTGCAGCTATCACCACACATGGGGTTAGTTCTCTAGGCCTCTGTGTAGTAGAGCTGATGAAGTGATCCATGGTGTGACAGTTCAGTTTCACATACACTCATCAAGGCTCCTCTGGAAGAGTGTCAGTGTGGGACTCAGCTTAATGTAGGTTGGGAGCCTGTTCCAAAGCAAGGAAGTCTGTGAGTTAGTAATGTATCCCTCAAACATGTTCTATTTATTGTTGTGATGATGATATCCCTAGAGCATGTGGCACAGTAAGCTTGGGTTTACTTCAGATAGAGCATGTACATCAGTTCCGCATTTTACATGGACCTGTCTGTTGGGCAGAGATCGCCTGAGTAGATAGTATGCAACAGAGTACAAATTGAGTTAACTTCAGTCTTGTTGCATGGGGCAACTGTTTGAGGCCAGTAATCCTCTTGTTGAGGTACTTCAGTGGTCTTTCCAGCTGCTGAAGGTGCCTAGTCAGATTCATCGCAAGTGTGCTGTGTTACTCTCTGATGGGTCTGATGACTGATGGGAAGAGGGAACCTCCTTTGACCTACATGCAAAGACCTTGGCAATTTGTGGGAACACATAGCATGATTTTCTAACCACTTTGTGAATGTGTTTCTGGAAGTAGAGATGACTATCCACATGTGTCCATAGATCCCTTATTATTACCTCCATATTTAGGATGTTGGCACCTATGTGGTATTTGTATGACTGTAGCTCGAGGCCATAATTTTGACACCACATCTATCTGACTGAGACCCTTTTTAAGGATGTCTCTGTTGTCCCAAACATCGATTATGACAACCTTTTTGCAGTCATCCACAAACTTTGCTAACCATAGCCCTTGTGTGTTTGACTGTATTTCTGAAAAGTATACACCAGACAGGAGGGGTCCCAGGACTGAGCCATGGGGGACAGCAGTTTTTACCAGCTTACAGTCCAACAGGGAGACCACAGTTCTTACCTTGTGGGATCTATCTGTGCCCCAGTTGGCAATCCATCAGATGACATACGTGTTTATGCACAGGTTGTTGATTTTGTGGATACGACATGTGTGTGGGATGTTGGAAAAGGGCCGTGTGTAGCTCATTTCATTGATGTATGTCCTGGGTAACTGCCTTGAAAACTGTCTAACAGGGTTAGGAACCATGATCTGCCCCTGACCAAACCAAAATGGGTAGGGTTGGGTGTTTGTAGGCTCCCAATAGCTCTGTTTATGAGTTCCATAATGATGGACTCCATGGCCTTGCAGATCAGGCTTATTAGGCTTATAAGACAATAGTTCCCATGGTCTGTTGTGCACCAACACTTGTGGAGTGTGCCAAACGTTGCTGTAATCCATTCAACAGTTTCATATCCTGTACAGAGGGTGAGTCTCAACAGACTGTTCAGGTGCAGGGTCTGTTTGTTTTGGAGTTCACATATGACACAGCCAGGGAAACCAGGGAAACCATGTCACCATGTTTTGGATAGAACTGTTTAACCATTGTATATGTGATTTCTGGGTTTTCACAATCTCCAGGTATGGTAATGGGCCCTTTTGTCAGTGAGAGGGGGGGTAAATATGTATGAACTGGTCTGACAAGATGTTGGCAATGTCAGTCATGTACATGTATTCATTTACACTTTGCACTGACTCAGAACATATATGAGTTTACACTGATATTTATGACATAGCGAAAGAAAGCTTCATGGTTCTCTATGGACTCTTTGGCAATATTTTTGCCAGAACATGGCTTGGATAATGTTAGGAGTGCTCATTGTTTCTTGATGATACTGATCGGAGATTTATTGATCTTCTTTGGATTTTCACTTTCTTTGAACAACTTAAGTACTTGTAGTACATAGTTTGATTATGACAGGGGTCCAATATATTATATGGGTCTGTTTTCATATCATTGTGTGCGCAAGGCAAGATTGGTGAATAGTAACAAGTGTCTGGAGTTAGAACTGCAACTGCCAGATATATGTGGCCCACTGCTCTACTCAGACATGACCTGTGTGAGCATGCCCAGTATGACCTTTCAGTATGTTGCTGACTGAAATTTGCTAAATTTGTTTGCGTGTGTGAGCATGCCCACTATGGGCATATATACTATATGTGTGTGAAAAATCAAGTTGGTTTTTATTTCAGGGCTCACCTTTGTGTTGTACATCGACAGGAAGCACGCTGTGCCTGCAGGGCTTCCATGAGTCAATTTGCATTGACTTATCAACATTTCTACATACAGGGGGGACAGCTATTATTTGTACATTTCTACCCGGGGGGGCACACCTGATTGTTACTGTGAGTGTACATAGGATGAGGGGTACACCTGACACTTATACACATTTGCTAGGCCTGCACTGCTATGTCAGGTACTCCATTTCAGTCTGTACTGTTACCTATCGTACTGGCTTGAGGCATACCACTGTACTACAGACCTTAGCTTCCAATTACACACATATTAGTTTGTAACTTCATAGCCTACCCAACCCACATCACACTGCCTGGCCTGCTGTTATCTGTCTGCATAGGCCTGGGGGAGGTTACTCATATGCCTCTTCAGAGGGCATGATACAGCATTTGTTTATGTTTGCATTTGTCTGCAATTGTTCTGCTGGATATGACTGTTAGGTATGTGACCCCCCCCCCCAACTGGTATGTGTGAGTGACTTAAGTTGTGTCTGTGCCAGTGAAATGCTGTCATGGCTTAGTGGTTCAGTACTGTGACTATAGTGCACAGTATCCTGAGTTTGAGCCCTGTCACTGCTTTTTATTTTCCTGCTGGTCAGACCTGACTGGTTAAGGAACAGTAAAGCAGGTGTGAGCATGTTTACCTGACTTTGCTCGACTTTGCCCAACATTGCCCAACTTTTCCCGACGTTGCCCTGGTTAGAGCGGTGCGCAGCTACACACAATTGTATTTAAATATGCTCAATTTGCTTAGCAGTGCTTTATATTGCCTAATATTGCCTAATATTGCCTAAAATAGGGACTCATGCCTCAGGTGGTGCTGCAGGGCTGCCTTTTACGCTCCCTATACATATTTGAAAACAGGTAGTGTTAAGTCGGGCATCCCTTTTACTGTATGTGCGAGTCAGAGAGAGGTGTCATTTCTAGGGTTCCTACTAAGTCAGTGTATGTGCTATGCGTTGCCTCTTTGCCAAGGCCAGGGCATATTGGGCACGCCTCCTTCTGCCTACTGGGGCAGGCTCAGGTTGTTCCTCCTCTGAGTCACGCTGTGCCTGTGCAGGCCTTGGCAATGGTGGGGGGCTGTTTGGCCCTGCCCCATGTTGTTCTTGCTGCAGCTGTTTCCGCAGGATCATATTGTGAAGCATGGCACATACCGTGACAATTTGGGTACATGTAGTTGGTGAGTACTGCAAGGCTCCACCAGATGTGTCCAGGCACCGGAACCGTGACTTGAGCATCCCAAACACATGCTCAATTATGTTTCTTTTTTGTGCATGTGCCTCATTATGGAGTTCTTGTTCGGGTGGGTGTGCATTTCTGATGGGTGTCATCAGCCATGGCTCCAATGCGTATCCAGCATCCCCCACTAGGTGACCATCAGGGATGTCCCCATTGGCAAATCTCTGGTACAGCTGCGTCAGATGCCAGATGTGGGAATCGTGATAGCTTCCAGGGCAGCCAGCACACACATTCATTATTATGCCCTGGGTATCGCACACGACCTGGAAGTTGATGAAGGGGAAGCCCTTGTGGTTGATGTAGACCCTACCCCACTCACCAGGTGGTGCTTTGATGTGTATGTGCGTGCAGTCTATTGCACCCACTACCTCTGGGTATTCTGCTATTTGGTGGAAAAGATGCATATTGCTGGCCAATGCCTCATGGGAATTGGCGAAATAAACGTGCTCACCGACATGTGCTGACATGGCATCCAGGAACTGGTGCAGTACCCTGGATGCTGATGCCTGTGAAATCCCCATCATATCACCAGTTGGTCTCCGGAAGGTACCTGTAGCTAGTATTCTTAGGCCAACACATACCTTGGTATATACTGGGATGTGTTCGCCTCTGTTGGTTCTGTGTGTGAGGCGTGGCCGGCACAGCTCAACAATTTGCTGCAGGAGGTCTCTGTCCACCCTATAGCATTCCACTATCTCCAGCTCATGTAGCCCCTGGTAGGTTACCCTGGGTCTGTACACTCTATTCCGTCTCCTCACTGTGGGTTGCTCAGCAGCATTCACAACATCAGCACCCTCAGCACCTTGCACATGTTGGTTTATGATTGCAAGAGCAACCCCTAACATTTTGTCTGACTTTAAAGTTTTTAAGCTTTCCCTCTTTGTATACTGCAGTGTTGCAGAGTTCTTGGGGAAAAAAACAGGGAAGAATGCTGTTTGCAGAGTTCAAAGTGCTGGGCTGGGCTAGTCTGCTGCCTGTGTAATTGGCTTATTCTGATATATTTCACCTGGCAGCTTTGCTAGTTCTCCTTGGTTAACTTCCTAGTACTTCTTTTCCTTCCTTTTCCCTTTCTGTTTCCGCCCGGGGCAGCGCCGCACAAACACGTGCGCACACGCCGTGTGCACGTTTGCAAGAAATTTTAGATATTTTCACAGTGTGCACCTTTGGTTTCTGGTTTTCAAAAAGGACAACTGTAAACAAGCCTCTTGCAATCCTGAGCAACTCAGGGCAAACACAAGACACTGTGCTCCAATTAGCTTACAGCCTTTCTGACACACCCCCTCATGATGTTACCTATATTGTACTCTACTACTCACCTACTCCTACACTTACACTCTTGGGACATGGCTCACATGCTGGAGAAAATTGGGATTAACTATCCTTATCCTCATTTGCATAGGATTGCTTACTAATGCATGGTTACATCTCTCACACTGAGCTCCCCCCCCTTAGCAACCAGTACTCAGTGGCCATGTTGTCTTCAGCCTGCGATTCACCTGCATGGCCGGATAAGCTTTTTAGTGAAAATGGCTATTTTTAAATTATTTTCTTGTTTTTAAAGCGCTGCATGTTTGCTCGGTGCTGCGCTACGCTTAAACATCGGAAATCGGGGGGAAAAAAAAAGTTAGATTTTAATAATTTTAAACATTTATAAATGCCAATGGCCTTATATTTGGCCATTGGCATGCTTCCTCAACTGTATGCATCCTTTATTTGGAGCTGTCATAGCTCCGTTTAGCTATTTGCAGAACAGTACTCTGTTACCAACGGAGTACATTTTTGCAGATAGCACTAATCTTCCACAGGCAGGTTAGTGTTTCCTAATTTGCAAAGCTTTCAGCTTTTTCAGCAGCAAATGAACAGCAAATGTGGCATCCATCATGTATCCATGCAAGATAGCTTTTAGCAGCTCTGTGCGCCCCTGCCCGGCTTTCCTGGATGCGTCAGACATATTGCCTGTTTGTTGACGGTCTTACTCTCTACACAACTGTGTGTGCTTTTCATAAATAAATCTGACAAAGTTCAAATTAGGTTTAGAATGGCCATTGGAGATTGACAAAATACATTTATTTATCGATTTTATATATAATTTGCATAACAATTACACAATTTTATAATTCAAGATAGAGCTGCTACTTTTCATTTCAAAGTAGGAGTACAGTCAAGTGACATTTATAGTTATGTATTTCAGTATAAATCATTGAAAATATGACAAGATTGTGTAAAATCCTTTTGGGAGATATCCATACTGGAATAGGAGCAAAAATAACCAAAATATTAAAGATTAGGGGTACAACCTTCTTGGAAATAGTACTACAGGATTTAAATAAACAATGTACATCAGGTTAATCATTTATTAGAAATTAATGCACATTTTGAGGACATAGTTGGCATGATAGGGCAGGCCCAGTTAAGTGAACAGATACCTAAAAATGCCTTTCATAATTTGCTATGAGGTTTTGTCACGTCAAGCTAGTTACATAAGTACAACAAATTGGTGTGTGTGTGTGTGTGTGTGTGTGTGTGTGTGTGTGTGTGTGTGTGTGTGTGTGTGTGTGTGTGTGTGTGTGTGTGTGTGTTGGGGATTTGCATGGTGAGTGCCAGACTTTCTTGTCCCACATCATAATAATTTTGCTGGATGCTGTGTTTTTTTAGTAAGCCTTTCTGCTCATTGTGGAAAGACAGTTTCACCAAAGTGTCTGCATCCATGATAAAATGTATTTCTTTGTCATTTATGAAAAAATATCAGTGGAGTATATTCCACTTGTGAGGACAGAGAAAAGAAACAGCTAGACATTCACTGGAAATGACAGAGAGTAAGCCAAAATTTTCACTGAGGACAAATGTAAAGATATCAAAGCATTACAGAAACTTGTAAATTATTTTGTAAAGTCTAACTTTTGTTCAGCATTCTAAAAGCATGTAACTACATTTCATTAAAATTAGGAGCTTGATGCAAAAAACAAACCAAGGTATGGGTTTTTGAAAATCCCATTGTAATGATATTTTAGCATGCTTATTAATATTGTGGGGACCACATCAGTATAAAAATCCGAACAGAAAAAAATGTCTAAATCAGTTGCTTTATTAAACTGGAATTAGAATTAAAATCTATCATACTCCTGGAGTAAAGCAGCAATGCCTGCATTCATTTTCTTTCCAAAGCATGCTGCTGGATGTGCAGATTTACCATATTTCATATGAAGTTCAAAGATTCTTGCTGCTTAAGCAAGACTGATTTGACTTACTCTTGTATTATATTACTTACAGGTTTGACAGTATTGTACTGTAGCATATTATAGGTAGTAGAAGTGAGAATACAACACATGCACTAAACAGGCATAATACCGAGACAGACAACAAATAACTATTTTTTGCAGTGGCAAACTTACAGCAGTTTGCTTTCAGTAAAAATGTAGCTTATATACTTCGCTTCTAGAATTAATTTTGCAATGTTGTTTAGATAAAAACAATGAATTCAGTATCAATACTAGGTTTTCATTTAGACCCAGTTTTAGGCTAAAGTGAGTCAAGAAGCTATAATTAATGATCTGATGTTGTCATTTTCATTTGTTCCTTAACCAATGGGTTTGGATCCGACCTTTGGATCCAACGTGGCCACCTTTGTAAAGATTCTAGGATCCTAATCCCGAGCTCCTCCCTTACCCATAATGCCAATGACCACCACACCACCTCAGATCTCATTTGCTGCTCTTCAAGACGGTCGGGATTGTGACTTCTCGGGCTTCATTGAGTTGTGAGTGATTATATTCTTCTTAAACCAGAATATTTTTCTCCATTTAGCCTAGCCAAGAGTTTAGCCCATGTTTAGACAAGTCAGCACCCAAAGTCCCTGTCTAGCAGGGACATGGCTGGAATCCCAGGGGTGTATTTTCTGTTTCCCATCCAGGTTGCACTTGAAAACGGACAATGAGGTACTCTCCTTGACGTGGAGAGGGAGTCTATTCCACAGATGGGGGAGTCCCTGGGACACAAATCTGTCCTGCCAACAAGTCCTATTGATGTCACAGACCAGGTTGAGGTCGCACGTGTGGGTTACTCGAGTGGAGCTTGACTTGCGGATATGCAGTAGTCCCATCAAGGTGGGGTCTGAGATTGCTTTGTATGCCAGACAGAGGTCACCTCTGAGGAGTCTGTATGAAACTGAGTAGAGGGACACTACTTGGGGAACTGATGACCATGCCCAGGTTGCAGTCATCTGCAAACTTGGTCAGCCATAGCCCACTGGTTTTGGCCTGCACCTCAGAGAAGTATATCCCGAATAACAGAGGTCCCAAGACCAATCCCTGGGGTACGCTGCTCCTTATGGGTTAACTGCTTGAGATGGCTTCCCCTATTTTGATTAGGTGGGTTCTATCAGTGAGCCAGTTTGCTACACATCTGATAACATATTGATTAATACCTAGTTGAGAGAGTTTCTCTACTATGCCTGAGTGGAGAATAGTGTCGAAGGCCTTGGCCAGGTCAAGGTAGGTGATGTTCACCATCTTCCCTTCGCCCATGGCTTTGGTGACTGTCTTAAAAAAGTCAACCAGATTTAACAAACATGACCTCCCCTTGACAAAGCCAACCTGTGTGGGGTTGAGTGTTTGGAGGTTGCCAGTGTCCCTGTTAATTAGGTCCATGATAATCCATTCCATGGCCTTGCAGATCAGGCTAGTTAGGCGGATGGGTTTATAATTTCCTGTTTCGGTGGATGCTCCACCTTTGTGCAAAGGGACAGTGGCTGTCCTTCACTCGGCTGGAACAAAGCTGGTACTCAGGCTTTGGTTGAATAGAGTGCCTAATGGTGCTGCAAGTTCATGCCTGAGTTCATGTAGGCTGCAGCCTGGGATGTTATCGGGTCCCATGGAGGCTGTATTTTTTGCCTTTGAGAGGGCAGTGATGACCTGTTCCCTAGAGATAAGGGGAGGGGGGCAGGTAATGAAGATGTCCTGATTTACTGATTGGGGGACAGAGGGGTAAAGTTTTCACTGAATCTGTCAGCCAGTGGGTTGGCTATATTTACAGCATTTGTGTATATGGTATCCTTGACCACCAGTTCTGAACAGATCTGGGTGTATCCTTTGAGATTACAGACATATGTGAAGAAGGCTTTATGATTGTCTGTAGTAGTTGTAGCCAGTTTGGACTTGAAGCTGGCTTTAGAGGATTTCACTAGTGCACTTATTTGCTTGTTCAGGCTAAGGAGGGATTGTTTCCGATTGGGCACCTGCTCTTTCTTGGTCCTGGAGAGCAATTTTTCCTTTTGTTATATAGTTAATTTATTGGACAGGTTTACTCTTCCTTGCAGAGGATAATTTTGCCCTGTCAGGTATTCCTGATTGCATGCATCTATATAAGTGCTTGTATAGTACTTTGGTGTACATTTGGACATTGGTGCCAGTTCCAACAGAGGGGAAGAGGCTATGAAGCTGTTTATACCATCCCCCAGGAGGTTGTAATCAGCTTTGGAGAATTTTTTTTTTGACCCTAGCTAGAGGAGAGTCAAGGGAGATCCTGACTTCAAAAGTGACCGCTTTATGGTCGGATATTACCAGAGGAAGTTGATACTGTAGGGGTGCTGCAGTGATTACTCATGTTGGTTAATACCAAGTCCAAGATATTATCACCTCTTGTGGGGGTATCGACTAGCTGCTCCAAGGCATTTGCATTGATAAAATCAAGAAATCTCTGGACATTGCATTCTGGCATGAGTAGTTTTTCCAATCTATGGTTGGGTAGTTAAAGTTGCCCAGGATCAGGGGATCGTAACTTTTTGGTAATTAGTTTCTGAATTCTTGCATTTCTCTTTCTCTAGTATACTTCAGGTATATTTCTTAACTACCAGTTTTGGTAGTTTTTTCCTTCTTTTCTTTCTTTTAACTATAAAAAAAATAATAAATAAAAAAAAATTATTTTTGTTTTGGGCCTTAACTTTGTTCCAGTATGGTTGACAAACTAACTGGATTCAAAAAATGCACTTCCTGTGGGCATACAGTCCCTAATTCTGACAGCCACAGGGAGTGCATTTATTGTTTAAGCCCAGCACATCTGGAATTCCCATGTGCTATTTGTGCAGCCTTCAATCAAAGGGCTATTAGCAATTAGAGGAATAAACTTATTGTAAAAGGTCCCTTCCTGCTTCTGCTTCCTCCACAGGTACTTCTTCAAGGGTTCAAATCCCACTAAAAAATCCAAGGAGCCCAGGGAGCACCACAAGTGCTCTTCTGCTCAGACTTCTCCACAGACTTTGTCTTTAGAACCATCCAAAAAGGTTCCCAGACTGTCACATCTGAAGACTTTGGATCTGAAACAGCCTACCTCTATGTTGCCTCAGATCCGTGTTCCCAGATTCCCCTGGAGTGATGTCCCCAGAGGTTAAATTCACCCTTTCTACAGGAATCTCCCAGAAAGTTCTGTAGGCCACCCTCCACATCCTCTTCTGTTAGGTCCTCACTTAGTCTTTCTGAAGTGGAGGTGTATAGGATAATGAAGAAATTCCTCAGGACACAGATCCAGATGGGGATTTTGCCAGCTCCGCCCCCCCCCCACCAGATCCGTGAACCGCCACCCTGCTTTTCTTCCCATTGCTACTCCTTCTCTGATCCGACCATCCATTTTGGAGTCCATGGATCCTAAGGCCCTGGGAGATGACACATCGGATGTGACAGTTCTTCCTACTTTGACTCTGACTACCTCCTTGACCTATTCGACTCCAATGCTGTTGGAGCACAATGGCTTTTGGAGCCAAAAAGTCGGCATTGGGTCCAAGGGGTTGACTTCGACTCCAAAGTTTTTGGAGCCATCACTTCCTCTCAGAGCCTCGGTGCTTGTTAATTCGTCTCCGACTCCCCCGTCAGTGCAAGGGATCAGTGAAACTTGGGGGTTGTCTGGTCCATGAGTTTCGGCTCTGGAGGGATTGCTCTTGGTCTCTCCATGCACCTCTGCCTTTGAGGTGGTGGAGAGGGTATTCTCCCAGCCAAGAATAGCAATCCTTCCCCTGTCCTTGGATCTGTATCCTGCTCCTTCTCTGGATCCTGTGTCTGAGCCTTCACATCCTTCACCTCAAGAACAACCAACCCAGAAGAGTTTCTAAACAGTTACGCCTATGGAGCTCCCCATCTCTTCTGATACCTTCCTGAAACATCCCAATTAGGTGATTGCTGGTAGGAGAATGTGCAAAAATAGACACCTGGATTCCTCTCAGGAATCCCTCACAGAAGACACTGACTTCAATAAAGGGGAAAGTCCCCTAGATCTCAAATGAAAGATGTTGCATTTGGAGACATCCTAGAGGTTCTTCACCAGAAAGGTGATTGGTCTAACAAATACCCTTTCCAGGAGGAATCAGTGTTTTTGGAAGCCTTCGGGTCTGCCCCATCTACGTCTTGGGTTACCCCCCCCCCGTGGATGAGCTTATAGATCTTGTCTCCTGCAAGGCATGAAAGGAATTGGATCCCATGGAACCTATTTCAAAATGACTGGATAAAATACTTAGGCTTTTACACTGAGGAAGGTTATTACAGCCGAAACTGGTCTGATTCTTTGTTGGGTATTGTGATTTCACGTTACCCATATGGTGTCATTATTATCATATTAAAAGTTTTGCTATGGACATCCGCATTCTTTAGTGCTGGCTTTTTTCTTGATTGCTAAGTGGTAGCAACTCACCTGAGACTGCATGGATTCAGAGTGTTTCCCTGTTTAGATGACTGGCCCCTGACTGCACCAGCCAGGCGTCCACTAATACAAACCAGAGATTGAGATTATCTGCTCCACCTAGCAACTGCTTTGGGAATCACCATCAACATGCAGAAATCTCATTTACAACCAGTTCGAGTGATAGATTTCATAGGAGTCCATTTGGACACAGTCATTTGTATACATCTCTTGCCTCGGAACAGAATTCTTACATTGAGAACACATGTCAGGCAGGTCCTTGCCATTCCAATGCCCCCAGCAAGATTGATCCTCAATGCATAAGGTTTGATGGCTGGCACTATAACTTTGACTCCCACAGCTCACTTACACATGAAAATTCTCCAATGCACTTTAGTGGTGTAGTGGTTCTTTCATCGCTATCCCTTGAGTCATCCCATAAAATTGTCTCAAGTGTGCAGAAATTCTCTTCTTTGGTGGGTACACTCTGAGGAAATCAGGTGTCTGTTTGTGTTTCCTCCCCCCAATGCCATATTGACCATAGATGCCTCCCACTTGGGGGGGCATTTCTTGGGATGGGCAGTCCAAGGCAAGTGGTCGATATAAGAGACCAATCTGCACATCAGTGTCCTACAGTTGAAAGTGGTGCTTCTAGCATTGCAGGCCTTTTAGAGCTTTCTCCCTCTAGGGACTATTGCAGTATAAATGGACAGCATGTCAGTAATCTGGTACATCAACAAACAGGGGGAACCAGATCTTGATCCCTTTGTTGAGAACCACTGACAGTTTGGCAATAGACAGTCTCTTCCTACAACTTCCTAGTGGCAATGAACATACCAGGGAAGTCCAACATTCTAGCAGACAGGCTCACCAGGGACATCCTCATGTCTCACAAGTGGTCTCTCGAACAATCAGTGGCAAACATGATCTTCCACAAGTGGGGTCAACCTTGCTGCAACCTATTTGCATCTGCTCTAACAACAAATGCATCAGGTTCTTTGCCCTGATCCCTTCTCGTTCTCAGTCACTGAGAAATGCTCTACTTCATGCTTGGCTAACTGGTCTCCTATACCCTTATCCTCCCCTACCTCTCATCCCCAAATTTCTTCAGAAATCAGTGCAGTTGAAGAGCAGAGTGATCCTCATTGCTCCCTTTTGGCCTTGACAGGTGTGGTTCCCCTTCCTTTGGTCTCACTTAGTACATCCTTCTTGGACGCTAGTTCCCAGTCCAGACCTACTGTCTCATCCATCAGGACAGATTCACCCAGATCTTGTAGCCCTCAAATTGACCGCATGGTTTTTCCAATTCCAATGATGGCTAGACATACCAGGCTTTCCTTTCCAGTTTGAAAAATGTTAGTATCTTCCCTTAAAGCTTCTACTAGAAAAATCTACTTGAGTAAATGGAACAGATTCACTATCTGGGCTCATCAGAAGCAATTAGATCCCTTCATTGCTGCAATCCCAGCAGTACTGGACTTGCTTGCCTCAATTTACCAGAATGGACCAAGTTTCACTACTATTAAAGTTCAACTGGTAGCCATCTCCAACTGTCCTATAGAGGATAATGCTTCCTCTTTAGTATCATCTGAGTTGTAGAAAGCATTTCTTAGGTGTACCTTCTTACTTAGAGCTCCAATAAAGGACGCCACTCCACCCTGGGATCTCACTATGGTTTTGCAGGCCTTAGTACATTCCTGTTTTGAGCCATCCGACAAGGTGGTTCTCAAATTTCTTTCTTGGAAAACTGTGTTTTTGGTAGCTATAATCTCAGCAAGATGAGTATCAGAACTACAAGCACTATCTTCCAAACCACCATATTAGATTTTTCACAAAGACAGAGTTACCTTATGCACAAGTCATTCATTTTTACTAAAAGTTGCCTCTGAAAATAATATCCGTTATGTCACCAATTTACCAGTTTTCTTCCCTAAATTTGAAAATACAGGAGAATATACCCTTCATCTTCTTGATGTACATATACAATTGTGTTTTTATCTCGACAGAACAAAAGCATTCAAAAAAATCTGATCAGTTATTTGTTTTCTTTATTAAATTATGAAAGGGAAGGCCAGTCTTTAAGACTACCCTGGCCAAATGGATAACAGATTACATTTCCTACATCTACTCTTCGAAAGGTATTGCATTACCTATACAACTGAAGGCACATTCAACCAGGTCAATGTCTACTTCAGCAGCTTTCTGGTCTAGAGCCTGTATTGCTGATATTTGCGCAGCTGCCTCTTAGTCAAATACTCCTACATTTATTGTGCATTACAAATTAGGTATCATTTCCAGGAATACAGCTGCCTTTGATTCCGTGATGCTCCAGAACATCCTTCCATGAGGGCCAGCCAAGTTTACTGTAGCTGGGACTCTGTCTCATTGATTGAGAAATGAATGAAAATGACAACATCAGATAAAGAAGTTATGTACTCACCATAACGTACCATCTGTGTTGTCCATTTTCATTCTTCATCAACTTCTACCCCTCCTTCCCTCTGTCCTTCTCTTTGGGAAGGTCCTAACTGAAATGTTGTTAGGAGCCATGTTTGAGTTCATGCTCTTTCAGCTGTTACTTTCCTTGCATAGCATTATCATTGTATTATATGTATATAATGTATATAATAGCAGCAAAACTCGATCTGAGGTGTTGTAATGGTCAGGGGCATTAAGGGTAATGGAGGAGCTTGAGATTTGGATCCTAGAATCCTTAAGTGGGGGAGTTGGATCCGAAGATCAGATCCGAACCCATTGGTTGAGGAAGACTGAAAATGGACAACACGTATGGAACATTATGGTGAGTACATACCTTTTTTTTTTTTATTTTACTGTACAGCAAAAATCAAATGAAGGATATTTTATACAATGCAATTGCACTTTAGAAAGATTAGATCTCTTGAAAGATATATTACTGAAAGTGCTTATCATTTTAATGCATTAATTTAATAAAATGTTCATCTGATGTATAGTGTTACTATTATGTTTTATTTATATTTTATTTGTGATCCTTGTTTTTGCTGGATATCTGAAGTTCATTAGTCTGTGTATGTATAAATAAAGTCTGGTTTATTATTACAGATAGTCTTCATTAAATCTGAACAGTTTAAGTAGCATTAATATCCCATTTTTTAGCCAAGATTAAAAATTAATCGTTCAGTCTTAAGTGCTATAACTGTCTTTGGAAATCTGTATAATTCCCACTATGTCTTACAAAAGAAATTAGTCCACATTTTCTAAAATTAAAAAGTCTGGGCAGTCCTGTTCCTGATAAGCGCCAGTGAAAAAAAAAATAGGTTTTGTCTTTTTCTGTTTAAAAATTCCTAGTCAAGTTTTTTTATATTAGTATTGGAATTGGTTTTAGTATTAGTAATAGTAGTATAATTTTGGTTATAATAATCTGTACAGTTTTAGAATTAGATGCTTGATAAGTGACTGTTTTGTTTGTTTGTTTTGTAGATTGCTTCTAAATTGGCATACTTATACAACATTTTAAGAACATTTGTCAGGGGAAAAATGACCAAATGCTACAAAGAAAAAAGATGTAATTTGCATTAGTTAAAACAAACCATTGCATGCATTTCCCCATGGACTGGGCAGAGACAAAACTGTATTTACCGAACTGGGTATGCTGGGAGACACTGTCCATGAATGCTCGTGCATTGCCTCATTTGCATGTTTTTTTGGAGAGCTGCTAGAATAGTGTGATTATATTTGACATTATGGTATGCACACACATGTGTGTGTGTTTATGTTTGCATGTGTGCATTCACATTGCTATCTCCTTTTTAATGTTGCATTTTTTTCAGCTTTGGTTAAGAAATCTTAGAATGTTAAGTTGTCAATCTCGCCTTCATTCTTGCTGGATGGGTTCGGAGCTGATCCTCGGCTCCGACTCGGCCAATACTAAAGCTCGAGAGCTAATTCCACCGGCTCGAGGCTCCCCTATATCCCACAATGCTAGGCGGTAACTACTCAGATCTCGTTTGCCGCTTAGCTGACGAGGTGCTTCTTCTACCGGCTCTGGCAGGTTAGTAAGTTTTCTTGTTTAAAAACTTCAAATTCTACCCCTATTTTTTCTATTTAGTTTAGTTTTTATACAGAGTATCCCCTTAGTTTAAATCGGGTCCCCCTTGTGTTAGAATTCCCGTTTTATCCCCTTTTTAACTTTTAGGCCTTTGGCCCACTCCCTCTTTTTTCCCTGTCCTTTCAGTGTAACTGGATTTTTATTTGGTTAAAGGGTGTGTCTGTGTGTTGTGTTTGTGTTTTTTTCACACAGCCTTTCAGGATGTCTAAAGACTCCAAGGTCTCAGGCTTCAAGAAGTGTGATTCATGCTGTCAGAAAATGTCTCTGTCAGATGGTCACACTTCTTTTGTCTATTGCCTGGGACCTTTGCACCTGCAGGACTCATGTGCTGTTTGCCATGCATTCAGCCCTAGAGTCCTGCAGGAACGCAAAAACAAGATAATTCTTCAAGGCTTGTTAAAGCCTGAAGGCCCCCCGACCCAGTCTGCATCGGGGAAGCTTTCTAAGACTTCCAGGCCGTCGGCTCCAGCTTCAGAGCCGTCTCCTGGAAGCATTAAAGTTGCTTCGACATCGGCTCTGGCTGGAGCCGATATTTCGAAGTCTCATACCGTTACCTCAGCTCCGGCTGGAGCCGAGGTTGTCAAGACTCAGTTGGCTCCGATAGGCTTATCGGAGCCACCTTCAAAGAAGAGGTGTAGGTCCCCTTCCATCGGCTCCATCCACTCGGCTCTGGGATCCCCTCTTCTGTTGGAGCAGAGCCATAGGTCTCATTCCTCTTGGTCCTCCAGGCTGTCCGACCATGACTTACAAAGTGTGGTGAGTAGACTTCTAAAGTCCGAGGCACTGGCTCAAATGCTGTATAGCCCTACTCAACAGTCAGCGGCTATGCCCATCCCTGATTTTATTCCTCCTCCGACTCCTTTGAGTTCAGAGCCGGGGCTCATCGGAGTCGTGGCTGTCGGTGCTTCGGAGCCGATACCTTCCCTTTCAGCTCCGTCGTCTTCTCCGATTTCCTCCTTGGAGGGATCTCGGCGCTAGGCTTTCCTCGTCGGCTCCGAGGGGGCGAGTGGCATCGGACCCTTGTCCGACCCCGTTCTCCCTCTCGGGGCGTCGGCGCTGGTGAGTTCGGCTCCAACATCGGCCTCGGAGCCATCCCTGTCGGTGCCGGGGGGGTCCTTGTCTCCTCGGAGCGGGGACCTCTGGCCTTGGCTGATAGGGGCGCCTTCGAGGTCATGCGGAGCGTGCTAGACCCAGTGTCTACCCCACAGTCAGCTCCGTCAGCTCCTCCCTCTTCAGTGCCTGCGGTGGTTTCTACCCACCCCCTTGTAACAGACTGTAGAGAGCCAGCTCCTCAGGTTTCCCCATTGGGAATATTCTCCTCTTCCGAGGCCTCTCCTGATCCGGTAGGAGAACCCCCTCGGAAGAGGCAGTGCAAGAGGAAGCACTTTGACTCCCCTGAGTCTATCACCTCTGACACTGACTTGGAGGAATCTGAAGGTTCCCCTCGGTCCCCCTCTGAGGATGTCTCTTTTGCTGACATCCTTGAAATCCTGAAACAGAGGGGGAACTGGCCCACCCTTAACCCTTCAGAGGACAAGTCAGTTTACCTTGAGGCGTTTGGCTCTCGCCCTTCCACCTCCTGGGTGTCCCCTCCCTTTGACTCCCTTATGGAAGTGGTGGCAAGGAAGGCTTGGACGGCCCCTGATTCAGTGGAACCTACCCCAAGGAGGCCGTCAAAATTTATTACTGCCCCTAAAGAGAAAGAGTTTCTATCTAAAGGTGTCTCTGTTGATGCCATGGTGGTGGCCGCAGCCACTAAGAAGGAGTTAGCCGATCCTTCGGTACCTGTCCATCCTCCTAATAAGGAGTCTAGGACCATGGACAGGTACAGTAAGCAGATGTTTTCATCAGCGACCTTTTCAATGCAGTCGCTGAACTACTTGTGTCACTTCACCCGTCTCCAGAGAGATTTGCTCAAGGATATGGGTGAGGCCATGCAGGATCCAGCAGCTGAGGGGTTCCAAGACAAAATGAACTCCCAGTTGGCAACCCTGAATTCGATTGTGAACTCCTCCATGCGGCTTATCTCATATGCCGCTGATGGGGCGAGTAGGGCCGCAGGCACAGGTGTAGCTTTACGACGTCACGCCTGGATGCGGCTTTGCAATTTTGCAGACCCTTTCAAGGCGTCCTTCACCAATTCCCCCTTTGATGGCTCAACATTGTTTGGACCTCAGGTGAAGGATACATTGACTAGGTGCGAGCAGGAAGGTAAGACTCTCTCTGCTGTGGGAGTCCATTTTTCTACCCCTTCTAGACCTTATCCAAAAGGTCAGAAGGGAGGAAAAATGTGGTTCCGCAAACCACAGGGAGTCTCATCTGACGCACAAGGTCGATTCCCCTCTAGAGGCAGAGGGGGGAATAACAATAGACGCCACCCTAGGGGCAGAGGAGGTCCGCAAAACCAGGGTAGCAGAGAAACTTTCTCTGATAAACCCTTTCAGCATCCCTGAGTAGATGCCCGGCTGTCCACCTTTGGAGGCAGTCAGGGGAAGATTATCACTGTACCCAAAAGCCTGGCTTTCCCTCACTCAAGACAAATGGGTACAGTCAATCATATCCGAGGGTTACAAAATTCCCTCTATTCACATCCCATCCCAACCCAAAGGATCCCTTCCAGATGTTCCACCCAGTCTAAGGGAACAAGCAGCATTAGAAATATCAAAGCTGCTGTCAAAAAGAGCTATCCAACCAGTCCCAGCAGACCAGCAAGGATCCGGAATCTACTCCAAATTCTTTTTGGTACCAAAAAAACAGGGACTGGAGACCAATACTGGATCTCAGCAAGTTAAACAATTATATCAAAAAACCAAAATTCCGGATGGTCACGCTACAGTCCATTCTACCCTTCTTGGGTCAGGACAATTGGATGTGCTTGATAGACCTTCAGGATGCGTACTACCATATCAAAATGCACAGACGCTCCAGGAGGTTTATCCGCTTCAGGCTGGGAGCCAGTCACTACCAGTTCAGAGCCCTGCCCTTTGGTCTCACTACAGCCCCCCCGAGTGTTTACCAAATGCATGGCAGTGGTCGCGGCTCACTTGAGACGTCAAAGATTCCAGGTGTTTCCATATTTGGATGACTGGCTCCTTACCGCCACCACCAGACATCAACTGCTTCTATCCAGAGACTACACCATCCAAACTTGCCAAGCTCTAGGCATTTCAATAAATTTCGAAAAATCTGCCCTGTCGCCTTGTCAATCTATTACCTTTATAGGCGCCACCTTAGACGCACTCAATCATTCCGCCAGACTTACAGAGCAAAGAGTGTTAGATATCCGCAAACAAGTTTACCTTCTACTTCAATGCAACAAGGTCAAAGCCAGGGTAGTCTTGAAGGTATTAGGACTCATGGCAGCTACTATCACACTTCTCCCCTTAGCTCGTTTTCACATGCGGATCCTCCAGTGGATGCTGTTTACTCAACGGTCCTTCCAACAGCTCCCGATGTCTCACATCATCCTACTAACTCAATCATGCAAGAATCATCTGTCTTGGTGGATCACATCACCTCAAGTTCTCCAGGGCAGACCCTTCATTCCCAACCCCAATCACCACGGTGACAACGGACGCCTCCCTGATCGGGTGGGGGGGGCATTATCAGGGCAGGACAGTCCAGGGCACGTGGCAACCTTTCGAGTGCCACTTGCACATAAATGTCTTAGAGATGAGAGCAGTGCTTTTAGCGTTACAAGCCCTTCAGGACTCTCTTCCCACAGGGACTATTGCAATTCAGATGGACAACATGTCCGTAGTGTGGTACATCAACAAACAGGGCGGAACCAAATCCTACCCCTTATGTCGAGAGGCACTCAGACTTTGGCAGTGGGCGATTTCTTCTCAGCGTTTTTTGATAGCAATGCAAATTCCCGGGATTTCCAACGTGATTGCGGACAAGTTGAGCAGGGCCATTCTCATGCCTCACGAGTGGTCTCTAAAGAAATCAGTGCTGGAAGAAGTCTTCCAAAGATGGGGCCAGCCTTGCTGCGATCTTTTTGCTACTCCCCAAAACAGCAAGTGTCACGACTTCTTCACTCTCTTCCCATTACCAGGCCATCCCACCAGAGACTCTCTAGTCCACGATTGGCCCCGGGGACTTCTGTATGCTTTTCCCCCCTTTCCACTGATATCTCAATTAATTCAGAAAGCTATCGCCTTGAGAGTTACCATGATCCTCATTGCCCCTTACTGGCCTCGACAGATATGGTTTCCGTTCCTCCATCATTACTTGTTGGAGCAGCCTTGGCATCTGGACCCGGTGCCAGATCTTTTGACCCACCAGTCGGGCCAGCTGCGCCACTCCCTTCAATCTCTCAACCTCACAGCGTGGTTTCTCCGATTCCTACCCTAGCCAGGCTTCCCTTAATCTCTCATTTGGTCCATAACATCCTGATAGCCTCTCACAAGTCTTCTACCAGGAAGATTTATAATAGTAAGTGAAAACATTTTTCCTTCTGGGCAGCATCAAAAAATATAGACCCCTTCACTGCACCTATCCAGTCTATCCTAGACTTTCTGGCAGAGCTCTTTCATTTAGGCTCTTCCTCATCTACCATTAGAGTACAACTAGCTGCTATATCTAACTTTCATGTAGGTGTCTCAGACTCCAGTATCATGTCCCATAAGCTCTGCAAAGCCTTTTTAAGAGGTGTTTTTCTGCTCAAGCCCCCAATCAAAGATCCCCCACCTCAATGGGACTTGAATTTGGTCCTAGCATCCTTGATTCTCCCCCCCTTTGAACCAGCGGCTTCATGCCCTCTTAAGTTGCTCTCATGGAAAACACTTTTTCTAGTAGCCATAACTTCAGCTAGAAGGGTATCTGAACTTCATGCTCTTTGCAGTCATCCTCCTTACTTAGTTTTCCATAAAGACAGGGTGTCCCTCCGGACTAATCCGTCCTTCTTACCTAAGGTTTCCTCTGAGGCAAACCTAAACCAGACGATTGATCTCCCCGTCTTCTTCCCTGATTATTCCAACAGGTCGGAACAAAAGTTACATTTTCTAGATGTTCACCGCCAACTTAGATATTATTTAGACAGGACTAAACAGTTCAGGAAATCTGATCAGCTTTTCCTGTCTTATGCGGAAGGGAAATTGGGCCTTCCAGTTACTAAAGTGTCCCTTTCAAGATGGCTTACCTCTATAATTACCTTCATCTATGAAATCAGACATCAAAAACTGCCTTCAAGACCTAGAGCTCATTCAACTAGGGCATTAGCTACATCTGTAGCTTTTCAGGACAGGCTGCCAATAGATTCCATTTGTGCAGCAGCCACATGGGCTTCTCCTCATACCTTTATTTTACATTACAAATTGGATATAGCCTCCAGAAACCGTGCCAACTTTGGTTCCACTGTTCTCAAGAGTCTGTTCCGATAGGCCACCCGGGATAAGGTGCTAGGGACGCGGTCCCATCCAGCAAGAATGAAGGCGAGATTGACAACTTAACATTAAGAAGTTATGTACCTACCATAATGTTCCATGTTAGTTGTCTTCTTCTTGCCTTCTTTCTTGCGTCCCACCCTCCTTCCCCCTAGCCTGGACAGACTGATAGGAATTTTTGGGATCTTCCATTGGGGTTTTCCTTCCCACATGTTCTACCACCTCTATTCTCCCTTTTATGTTTGTGGTAGCTTACATACAGGTTTATATAGAGGTGGGTTCTTTTTCTCTCTTCTCCATACTATGGAGACCAGAACTGCTTGGTTTTAGCTATCAAACGAGATCTGAGTAGTTACTGCCTAGCATTGTGGGATATAGGGGAGCCTCGAGCCGGTGGAATTAGCTCTTGAGCTTTAGTATTGGCCGAGGATCGGCTCCGAACCCATCCAGCAAGAAAGAAGGCGAGAAGAAGACAACTAACATTGAACGTTATGGTAGGTACATAACTTCTTATTTTAAAATATTGTAAGTTAAGGTAAAAAACAAACCACATGTGAGTCCAGAAAACTCCAGAGCACAGACCACACAAGAGTAAAATTCCACAATTTCCCTTAAGAGCACAACAGGAACATGCTCTATTTTCCTGGGACTGGACTATATACCTCTGTCCACCCAAAATGTAATCCCTTATCATACACTTCAGAGCAATGTGTTCCAGTTTAAGACCTCTGACTCACTCACACTGAAACTAAATTTAAATCTCACACATTCAAACACTTATGGGAAGCTTGAAACAGATTTCCAGCTGTGTCCCCTTGTAAATACAAATCGCTGCCACCAGTCGGACAGGTCTACACGCCATTCAACGGATGATCAATTATTAAAAATTAAATATTAAAATAAATGATAGCTATGACCAGAAGCAGCCAGGCATTCAAGGTGATCTGGAGAGTATCAAACAGGTATAAGCACTCTTTAATCTCTAAAGAACACACTGATTGTCCAGCCACAATGTAAAGTAATGGAAAACATTTATTAATAAGTAAAATGATTACAAGAATGTAAATCAATAACTTTCAATAAACGTAAAATGAAATAAAATGCACCAAGTTAACACACAAACTTGGTGCATTTTATTTCATTTTATGTATCTGTTTATGCACCTTGTTTTTACCTGGTGTCGTTCGTATTCTTTTTGTTTGAACTTTCAATAAACAACAGAATTCCATCATGAGAAATATAAAATTAAACTATAGGATAGAAGTCCATCATCTTAGAAAAACTCTATCTAAATAACTAAACTTTCCTAATCTAACTAGAGAATACTATCCCTTATCTAATCTAAAACATAACAGAAAGGAAAAGGCAGCCTTACAGTTCTGGTCAGCCCTTTTTCCAGCTATCTTCTGCAGAGCACTGTAACTGACTGTAACTCTCAACTAACTGCTACTGTTCACTAACTGTTTGGCATTTAACTAACTTATTCTAAAAATACAGTCAGTTATTTGAAAAAGTTTTTTCCTGTCAGTCAGTTGTTCAAATAATCACCTAGCAACCAAGAACATTCTAATGACATCAACTACTGATCCAATGATTCTCCACAGACGGTTTTTACTTTAGAATCTCCCTCACAAACTTGCAATTGGAAATGTATCAGAACAGTGACAGATTCTTTAAACATTTTGCATAAGCAGAGAGATATTCAACATTTTAAAAACGTATTTACATTTTCACAATTATACACGTTGGCATACAAGTTAATTTGAGAATATACACAAATCTCTTGCCAGTCATGCTAACACAAATGACAGTGTTTTTATTTTTTTCACAACATGTTTTTTTGTTTTTTTTTTTTTGCAGCCATAGATTTCTGGTTTGTTTACTTAGATTGTTTTCTTCAAGCTTCTTTTATTGTAGAGTTATTTTAATATATGTTTTGGGGTTTTAATACTTCTATGTTAAAATAAAGTTAAAACAAACAAAAAAAAAACCTTGCATTTCTTCCTTTGAGGCTTAAGGGATTATAACTGCTTGAGAGTTACCAATAGAATCACATATAACCATTCCTCTCCTTTGTCTAGTTCCATGACCTTTTAGACTCTTATCATTATAAGGCTGTCTAGAAGATGTCTCCCATCGTTGGACAAATTGAAACTACTTGCCCCTTTTCTTTTATTACCAAAATATTTATTAATGTCATGTTCACAAGCTTTCTCAAGTGCTGGTATCAATGGGTGGGCCACAGAATTGTAGATGCTTTTTTGTTTAGTAGGGTCAATGGGTTTCATAGAACCTACATTGTTATATCGATGCCTAAGTTCAATTTATGGGTAAAACATTTAACAACTTATAATCAAAAATATTGAAAGCTTTGTAGGAAAAAACAATACTCTGTGTGCAAGATATCTTGTCTAATTTCTCCACTTCCACCTGCCCCTTCCTCTCCATTTAAATTGCTGATTTCCTTTCCTGTGATAATGGTTTATATGTGGGAATTCTTGTGTAGTTTACTTGTTTGGTTTGCTAAATGCTGGGAGCGTCTTGATGGGGATTCTACAGGGTCATTCAACAATTTGGAATTTTATAATACTTCCCTTGAATTCTGTCCATTATCAGTAATAGTGTCATTGTATGTAACCACTGGAGTTAGTACCTTGGTGGTTGTCATAATGGGCAAGTTTTGTCCAGTACTTTCATATGTATTTTGTTCAGGTTGGAACTATATGCTGTACTATCATTGTATTTTACCTTGTCGTTCTTATTTTTCTTTTCAACTACTGGGAATAATAGCTTGACACTGCTTGCCTACAGCATCAAACACCCTATTGAGCTTGTCTTCATAGCTATTATGTTTGTTGAATGGTAAACCAGCATTTTGTCAATTATTTTTTGATTGGAATGGATGTCATGGTGTCGATTTGAGATTATTGTTTTGTTTTGAAATCAGATGTCTTTATACTGCTGCATATGTTGTAACTTGTTGTATTAATTATTTATTTAACTCAGTCACAGTTTATATATTTAGAATGAAATTTAAGCATGTTTCTTTAAGTAAAATTGTAATTAATTAGGTAATTTATTAGTTCATGATGGGGGAAGTATATGAAGGGGAAATGTGCATGGAATAATTAGTTTTGGTGAAGTCTTGGCAACTTTGTGGGATTTTTATTTGGTGTTAGACTTGATTGTTTTGGTGAATAAATTACTTCCTTTTATTGCAATTGGAAAGGAGTGTTTTGTGCTCCATATCATGGCCCCCTGAAAGCACATAATCTTGACGGTTATAACAAAATATACAACAGAATTTGTGCCCACAGGTCCTTCTGTTTCTTCTATGTGTACACTATAATCAGACTTCCAGTAACACCTACCAGTATTATTGGTTGTCTCCTTGTGTCTATTAGGAGAGATGTACAAACCAATTCAGTAATTTTTGATAAAGTCAAGATCATTGTTTTAAATTTGCAGTACTACAATTGATTTTAGAAAGTGTTAGAGGTTCAGATCATGTCACTGAGACTGAGGGTGCCGAATGTAGGTGGATTAATAGGTTACTGGCTGCAACCTATCTGGGTTTAAATGAAGTGGTTAGTATAAATCCTATACCTAAACTTTTATAGCACAAGAGTTGATTATTTATTATATTTAATATGTGTGTACTCTATATTTTATCATAATGTTTATTACAAGAAATGTAATGTTTTTTTAATAATGAATCTGTTTAAAATGCTTGATTTAATTTAATTTGTGTAACTGAACATGTGACTGTTGCAGTTTAAGTACTTACATGGTTTGTACTCACTTTGTTTTATACTTTGACCCGAAGAACCAGCATTTTGCAAAAGCTTTTATTTAAGTGAGACTTATTTTAACATTAAAGTGTTTTTTTATGGTTGCATGATCCTATTTTGCTGTTTCATAATAAAATATGCAAGTGCAGTTGTGCCTACAGGACCTCCCATTTCTTCAGTGTACACATAATAAGCTTCCTATTAACAACGGTCAGTACTATCTGTTGTCTTTTCCTTAAGCTATTGCACTGCTGTAACCATCCATCACCATCTCTAACTTTAACAAATACAGAAAAGCAGTTGTGCCCAAATGACCTACACTTTCTTCCACATGTACATTATAATCAGCCTTCCAATAACAGCTGGTAGTATTACTGATTGTCTCTTCCTCAACATATTACACTATGGGGTAGTACAATGGCCTCTACTAGTTGAACTACTTTCTCCTATTTCTTCCATGTACCCAGTATAATCAGCCTCCCAGTAAAGTCTGTTTAGTGCTATCTGTTATCTCTTCCTTAACGTATTACTCTGTCCTAACCATCCATCATCATCCCTAACCTGAGCATAACAAAATACAGAACAGCAGTTACCCAAAGGGCTTTCTGTTTCTTCCATGTACACAGTATAATTAGCCTCCCAGTAACACCTGTCAGTACTATCAGCTGTCTCTTTCCTAACATTTTACACTATCATAGCCATCCCTTCCTATCCCTAACTTTAGCATATTGAAAGATGGAACAGCACTCACTCTGGTGTAATACAATTGCAAGTTCCCAGTGATTGATTCAACTGCTCCTCATAGACGCATAGACTGTTACTAGGCTAACAACCCGGCTTTCTAAGCCTAGCCAAGTCTTCCCAAAATAACGATGATATCCTGTATCCAAATAGGACATCGAGGGTCAAGCA
Organism: Protopterus annectens; assembly: GCF_019279795.1. Classification (NCBI taxonomy): domain Eukaryota; kingdom Metazoa; phylum Chordata; order Ceratodontiformes; family Protopteridae; genus Protopterus; species Protopterus annectens. The sequence continues at coordinate 609,024,204 of NC_056725.1, read as the reverse complement.
TTCACCTGTAGGGAAACTTGTTTACTGCCCTATAGCTGAAATCAGTGACCTAACTAATTATTTTTTTTCTTAAGGTAACTAAAGTATGACATGCGGCAGTTTCACCCTTTTTAACTGAATGTGTGATATAGATGATGTGACAAACACAGCAACTAAGTAATGTGAGATTTTACAAAGAGACTGCACAAACAGATTTAAGCTGAAAGCAGAGTAATACATAATAAATATTCTTTATATTTTGCAGTCCTGGGTTGAATTGAAAGGAAGGAAAACACTATAACAAGAAAATAAATTGACATTTGGGTTGAGATATCCTCTAGACTATGTTATGCAAAAAGCTATTTTATCTTATATTTTTCTTCTTTTTAATCTGAAGTAACATATAATTGAAGAAAATGTAACCTGCTGCCTTATGAAGCCAGACATTTTTTTTCTTTTTTTTTTTTTTTTAATAGTGTGTTGTATCTACCATGGAACCTGTACATTTACTCAGAAATGTGCTGCATATTAAATATATATATTAAAAAAATCACCATCTTCCAAGGTGAAGGAACAATATAGCCATGGAGAAAAAAATGGTATGATGTTAGAACTGGATAAATAAAACTAGATAGATGTACTCATTCTTGCAATTAAGGTATATATTCTAATACTAAGATAAATTTTCACAAAGGTAATTTAATAGGTCAACAACACCACATTTCATGGAAACTGTACATAAATAAAGGACTGTAATGTGAATTAAGCTGATTGCAGGACCACTTCAGGAATCAGTAAATCATAATTTTGCTAGGGACTGATTACTTCTAAGCATTCACAACTCTATTGGTCTGGACAGGGTAGTCACGTTAGCACTTAACAGACTTCAGCAGGGGCATATTCAAGGAGTATGCTGTACAAAGAAGGCATTATTATGCTCACAGTGATGTGCATGCAAATGTAATGAATTTCTCATGTGAAAAGCTGCAGTGCACTTACAGTATTGGCAGGGAGCTTTTTACATGATGTATTGACCTTTCTGAGTAGCACAGATTTATAAAGATGAAAAAATAACCTTTTGTTGGGATAAAGAGCATAAGTTATCCTTGCTTAATTTCTGTATCACATGCAGATTGCTCAAGATTTGTATTCTTTTAACAATGTCATACTTAGAAACAGTGAAGGGAGTGCATATGTTATTGGCAATGCAGGGGCTTTGCCTTAGCTTCTATTAGTATGTATTGTTTGCATGCAGAATGTGCTAAGATTTCTTGTACAGCAGTATGTCCCTGCACACAACTTCCTCAAGAAAGCCATTTGTTCATCCTTAGAAATGATTTCTGTTGCACATATTGTCTATGTATGCTGAACTGAAGGAACAAATACTTATGATATGAGAAAAAATGAACTTACTGTGCCATTCATGCTTGCAAATGAGAATGTTTTATATGCTATTGCCTGTTTCAGAATATGTACATATCTCTCTCTCTCTCTATATATATATATATATATATATATATATATATATATATATATATGGTTCCACTTCATATCATCGAATTATCATTTCATCGAATTGCAAACCATCGAGACCAAATCGTCGAAAACCCATTTCATCGAAAACTCATTTCATCGAATCTCAAATCATTGAAAACTATGAAGCAACTACAAATAACATCCCAGACACTTTGTACTATGTGTATGCAGGGGGCAAGCCCCCCTGCACCCCCCATGTGTGGCTCAGCCCCACCTGTAATTAAATATACCAACTCCAAGGTTGCACTACAGTGGGGGAAAAAGGTAATTTCCTAACCCCACTGTAGTGCGACCTTGGAGTTGGTATATTTAATTGCGGGGTGCAGGGGCTTGCCCTCCTGCATAAACGTAGTAGAAACATTGTGGAATGTTATTTGTAGTTGCTTCATAGTTTTCAATGATTTGAGATTCGATGAAATGAGTTTTCGTTGAAATGGGTTTTCAATTTGGTCTGATGGTTTGTAATTCGAAATGATAATTCGATGATATGAAGTGGAACCATATATATATATATATATATATATATATATATATATATATATATATATATATATATCCATATATGATTTTTAAAAGGTAAAACTTGAGTTTATGTGCCATATTAATTTTAAACAGTTATATTTATCCAAAATCCCCTCAAATAAGTGTAGTCATAAATGGCACACACTTACACATAACACACACACACACACACACACACACACACACACACACACACACACACACACAGTCATACATACATATGTATATGCATTCCTTTAACTGCTAATGTTTCTGTTTTCTGTTTAAAACACTTATTTGGTTTAAGTTAATAATGATATTAAATGTAGTAAAATTCTTGTTTGAGTATTTTTACTTTTTAATATGATTATATATTCTGTGCAGCATTTACAGTTCTTACTCTGTGACAGTTCATCTGCTACTGAGTTACTTTTTTCCTAGATTTTCAGCCTTAGAAACCATGTACTAAATTATCAGCTTATAGAATACATCAGTGAATGTGAGTTTACTATATACAAAAATCAGACACCTTATTACTGGGTCTATATTATAACATTGAAGTCTTACAACTTTGAATGCTATAATATCAAACCCAGTAGAGCAAAACACCAGAAAACCAAACAGTCAGAATAGCAAATTTTTTTCCAGGGAAAAAAATTTCTGTTCCGACAAACATATACACAACACAAGCACACCAAAATAAATAATCCACACACACACACTTCACAAAACCCTACACTAAACCATACATACACCACTAGCTATCCACTTACCTTAACCCAACCCTAACCCTAAGGTCCGTCACTATCGCACACTCACCTTAACCGCTCCCTAACCCTAACTCACCTACCCTACCCTAACCCTCACGTCCACACAATCACACACTTACCTGACCCATGCCATAACCCTAACTCACCTAATCTGTGCCCAATCACACACTCACCTTCGTTCGCACACTTACTTTAACCCGGTCCGTACCTTCGCTCCACAGTCAAGGAAATAGTGAAGCTGCAGAAACAGCCCACCGAATACTTTCCCTAGGAAAGTATTTGGTGTTCTGCAGCTTCACTATTTCCAGCGTTCGCTCTACTTGGTTTGATATTATAACATTCCAAGTTGTAAGACTTCGATGTTATAATATAGACCCCTTATTACTAACCCATCCCCTGGCACAGTCAAGTATTTCTGTCAAGTGACTATGGCTCCACACAGCTGCAAAATTCAGTTGTCCATTTGCAGCGTCCACAGTGATGAAATACACATGGTTTTCTGTCGAGTCTTCTGTTCTTCACTGGTCATTCCAATCCTAATGAGTTTTGGTTATCTGCACATCTTCAGTCCTTATTGAAATGTTCTGTTTCCAGTTTCTTGTGACTTCTTTTTTAGTTACTAAAAGAAGTAGGTTAAATAGCACAATTTTATCCCTACTCAGATTACCTGTGTGACCTATTCAATAAAAAGTGGAGAAGGGATCAATCTAATTTGTTCTTACCAAATCTTCGCTCATAGTATTTGTAATGAATTTCTGAATATAGTAATCTCTTTACTTTCCCAAAACAAATATAACCATTCTCACAGTACTTTGGCATCCCATCTCCAACACCAAAGTGAGACTGCAGAGGAAATTTGAGCTAATCTAAATTTAAATAAGCACTGACTGCCGAAGAATCCAAACCTTCTGAATGTGGTGGCATGTTTAGAAGCTAACAATAAAATAAGTCAGATATCTGGCAAAATCTGTGTCTGCAACTCATTTTCCCAAGAAAGTTTTACTTTGCCTACTTCCTGCTGATGCATTGAGATAAAAATTTTATATATAGTTCTCACTATCCCACTTTTCGAGTATGAGTCTGTTCTAGTCTGAATAATCCAGCTTATCTACTTAGGCTAATCATGTCTTTTGTTTTGGAAGAGTTTCATTATTTTCAAATGGTACACAAATAAATCAAATGTTCTCCTTAGATTTCATTGACACCCTTAAAGGTCATCATTATTATCAACCAATTTATATCTTACAGGTCGACTGGTTTGATATCCAGCTTCCACTTTAAAGAGCTATCCAAGATAATCCAGGGTGGTTAACTAGACACCAACCAGGCAATAATTTATTGGCCCAGGGCTACTGAGCTCTATGGCAGGCACACACTGGCCAAGAGAGGCACATACATTTTACCCACCAATGACAGTCTCATTGCTAAGGGTTTTGCATCCAGGAGGAAAGAAGTCATTGTCTCCCTCTACTGTTCCCTCATTATGCCAGTCATCAAGTGCAATGCCCCATTTGGCATGTACCTCACTAGACACTTGCAACAACTGGAGAGGCTGCAAAAGTACCTCACAAAGAGGATCCTAGGCCTTAAACACTTGTCCTATATGGACAGACTCAAAAAACTCCAACTATTCTCTGTCTTATATCGCCTACTTAGAGGTGATCTCTGCTTGACTTACAAAGCCATGTCTGACCCAGCTCTGTTAGAAATGCTACATCTAAAGAAATCCCAATCCCTCCGCATTACCCACTCCAGAGACCTCAACCTCATTACCACAATTAACAGAACAAGCTGGAGGGACAGGTTCATAACCCAGAGACTGCCCATGCTATGGAATAGGCTTCTCATACATGTCAAGCGGAGTGCCTGACTGGCCATCTTCAAGAGAAATCTTAATGAGTGGATGGGAAACAGACATTTCACCCCGGGGATCACGCCAGTGGCTCTACTCAACAGAGGCTCTGGGAACTAAGGTCGGGCGGCACGATGCCAGGATAATCCTTTGGGCTAGGCTTGTAAAAGGCTCCAGGGCCATTAGCCTAGTACGCACCTATGAACCTATGGCAGGTCAGAGTAAGCCCATTTTTGGTAATAGTAGTCAATGTGACAAAATCACCTACAGACAATTTTTTATTCAATTGAGTGGCTAACCCTGACATGGCACACACTCTTTGATTTATATTCTTCTATCTAGAAGATACTGTGCACCGCAGTTGATGTCTAAAGCTGCTGGTCGGTATCCCCTGATAGGTACTACATAGAGTCTGTACTGCTGTCAATGACCCCATTCACTTTTGGATGTGTTTGAGTTAGGAATGCGCAGCATATTTTTGGGAGGTGGGAAGAAGTCCACAAAGACATGGGGAGAACATTCAAACTCAGCACAGGCATTGGTTGGAGGTTAGGATTGAACCCAATACCATGTGCTTGGGAGGTGAAAACCTGAAGCATTATGCCACTCATGTTACTTTCCAAACAAATCCCATTTTACCATGTTTTATCTGGCAGCATAGGTTCCCAGTAAATAGTTTAGGCATCTGTTTTATAGCCTCTTAACTCCTAGGCTATTCAACCCACATAGCACTGACATGGGGGAAACAGATGCCTAAACTATTTACAGGGAACCTATGCTACCAGATAACAAAAATATCTCCTACTTAGGTATTCATTTGATTTTTCCTTTGGTCTAACCTAACAGCTGATAGCATAGTAAAAGCCAGTCCTGAGACATTTCTATTATCACTCCCACTTGTTTAAGTTACACATAAAAACCTTTACTTCCCCTCATTTGTGAGAGTAATTTTGTTTTTCAAATAGGATTATGGTTCAAAACCACTGGTACTGCGGTGGTGGTGCTGTGGAAGCGTTGTCACCTCACAGTTAGACGTTGCCTGTTCGATTCTCAGTTAGAGCGTCTTCTGTGTCGCAACATGCGTGAATGGGCGTTCCTTCGTTGAAGGTTGTGCATTAGGCCCGGCAAGCCAGCACGTAAAAATCTACTGCCAATCATTAGCGGACCGGAGTTCCGCTGTAGTGACCCCTAACCGGGAAAAGCTGAAAGACACAACATTATGGTTCAAAACCAACATTATATGAAACATTCCGGGGTTCGCTGCCTTCTCTGTCTTTTGCTAAGATCAAACATAGTATATACAGTTCAAAGTTTAACAACACCCAGGCTTCCATATTTGTAAGGAGAGTCATGATACTCCTACTAACTCTTGGTGGAGACCCCTCCTATTTAAAAGTTATGACCAACTTCTTTATTTTTGAAAAAAAGTTTTGAGAGGGAAATGGAATTCCTTGTGAAATATACAAAAAGCAGGATAGAACATACCAAGCATTGTCTCTACCCTCTGTGGAAAATCCATACAAATTCCTTTCCACCTAGGCAATTGTAAATTTACTTCTTTCAAGGTACTCTTATATGTTAAATGTAACATTTTAACACATTTTGAGCCAACAGTATTCCTAAATAATAACTTCAGAACAGCGAACAGATGAAATTTGTACACTACAAGAAGAAACGATCCGGCCACTTTTTTTGGAATTTATTAAAATAACAAACAGATACGATAGTCAGGAAACACACTTTACACTTCTCTAGCTCCTTGGCTGTTAAGCCTTTACAGAGTATGTCTTCCTTTTCCCAAATACCCTTTAAATACATATAACTATTAAATACATTACCAAATTAAATAATTAAGTCATTAAAACAATAAAAAACAATCAGAGAAAACACTTCCAATGACCCTCTTTATTAAGCCCCCCTGGTAAAGTATTAAATTTCAAAATAAAAATAGATTCTTTTTTCCAAAGCTTTCTCTTAATATTACTAGCATTTATATCTTGATCTTTACTTTGTTCTAAAATAGTCGCCTGTAATCCATTGGGAGTACCCTTATGACATTTCTAAAAAAATGTGAAGCTACTGGGCTCTCTTCCCTACCTTTATTTATATCTCTCAGATGTTCTTTTAACCTAGTTGCAAAACTTCTCTTACTTTCCCCTATATAAACTTTATTTCACAGACATCTCAACCCATAAATGAATCTCTCACTATCACATTTAGAAATCCCTTTCTTATAATTTTTTTTCCATTTATCTCATCAAAACCCTGTACTATATAGTTACACCATTTACACGTTCCACAAGGGAAAGTCCCTTGAACTTCAAGTTCCCTATTGCTCCTTACATCTGACAAATAAAACTTCCCATGCACTATAAAATCTTTAATTCTTCTTCCTCTTGTATACAAAATCTGAGGTGGACTTCTGGCCAAGGAGCTTTACTGTTTACATCTTTCCAAAACTCCCCAATAATATCTAATTAATTTAATCAACCTATCAGAAAATATTCTATACTTAGTGACAAAAAACTTTTTTGACCCTCTTCTATCATAATTCTTTCATTTCTTTTTCCCCATGTACTACTGACTTCACTTTTTTTATTAGATACCTTTCTTATACCTTCTTGTATTATTTTATCATATTCTCTATTTACAAACATTTTAACTCCTTTTATTTCCAATTGACACTCTTTTTATCACTACAAAGCCTTTTAATTCTTAGAAACTCACCATATGGAATAGATTTTAATGTGTGTGTGTGGGGGGGGGGGGGGGTTGGCAGCTCTTCCCATGTAGAATATGATCATAGTGTTTAAATTTCCTATTAATTCTAATTTGAATAACCCCATCACTTCTACCTGTTAAAGTAATATCCAAAAAATTAACCTCCACTCCTTTCTGTACTCCATCAAATTTGATATTAAAATGATTTCTATGTAAATCAGTTATAAATCCTTCTACTTCTTCCCATCCCTCTTCACAAATGAAAATCAAATAATCTGTAAATCTATATTATTTTACCACATATTTTTTAAAATGCTGTACTATACATTCACATATTTACATAAGTCCCATGAGCAGATTGACATACATGGGGGGCAAAAGCTGCCCACATAGCAGTGCCCTGTAATTGTTTAAATATTTCACCATTAAATTCAAAGACGTTATTATTGAGACAAAAATATACTAACTCTAAAATATAATGTGTTTTAGGAGTGTCCTTTAGGAAATATAATATAACTTCCATCCCATATGTATGTTGGATATTAGTGTATAGACTCACTACATCTATCACTATAAAAAACATATTTTTAGTCCATTTCACATCTTTTATTTTATCTGTAAAATCAAAGGCATCTTTAATATAAGAAGGCAATTTCACCACGTCATCCATTAAATATTTATGAAGAAAGCATGCAAGGTTATGGGTGAAATAACCACATGCTGACACAATTGGACGTCGCGGTGGATCCACCATATTTTTATGTATCTTCAGAAGGCAGAAAAAATATGCCATAGCACTATCTTTAACATTAAACTTATGATACACACCCTCGTATGAAAAATATTTTAATCTTAAACCCTTAGTTAACAAATCTTTATGCTTATTCACTGCTTCATTATAACACTCCTTTCCCACTTTTGCATATACCTTTTCATTATATAAATGGAAATAACACATTTTCATATACTGTGAAAAATGGAGTATAACAAGCTTGCCACCTTTGTCTGCTGGTTTGAAAACCAGCTCTCTATTTTCACTTAACTGTTGTAAGGTAAGCCATTCCTTCTTACTCAACTTAAATGTCACATTTGATCTATTCTTATCTAGGATTTCAAGTTCCTTTTCCACATTATATTGCAATAAATTTGAAAATGGCTGGATTATTTCATTTTTAAAAGGCGGTATAAAAATCACTTTTATATACAATTCCTTCCGTATTTAACTTACATTGTGCATCCAAATCACAATTAGACATACAGGAATAGAAACTCGCATTACTTAATTCAGAGGCATGTTCTTTTTCACTAGTTACTTGTATATTCCTAAACTCTGTAAAATAATCCATCAAATGTAATTTTCTTATAAATTTAAAAATTACACATTTTATTTCATAACCTCTAGGTAGAACTGTAGGAATAAATTTTAAACCTTTATTTAAATGAGAAATTTCATCAGCTGTTAAAATGCTACCCGCTAAATTAAAAATATAAGCACATTTTTCATTCTGGGTTATTTTTACATTAATGCCACTTGACTCACTTAAATGCCCAGGAGTTATGAAATTACTTAGTTTCTTGTCCATAATCTTGGTTTCTTGTTCTCTTCCGATATTCATTCTTTCGCCCACGATAATTTAAAGGGTATTTAGGAAAAGGAAGGCATACTCTGTAAAGGCTTAACAGCTGAGGCACTAGAGAAGTGTAAAGTATGTTTTTGCTGACTATCGTATCTGTTTGTTATTTTAATAAATTCCAAAAAAAAGTGTAAACACTGGCCAGTTTGTTTCTTCTTGTGGTGTATAGTATTCCTAAATAGATCAGGGGAATCTGAATTGTCAAAAAATTATAAAAATATCAAACACATGCATACAGGAAATGATTGATATTTGTTACTTTGGTTTCAGAGACATTTGCTTTATATCCTGTAAAATCACCAAACTTCCCCAATTCCATAAATATATAGAAGATATTATCTGAATTTTAAATCATGTGTATATAATGATATTGCATATTGTGTATTACTCAATTAATATTCTGTAATGGGGGATTGTCATAATTTACCTGCCTATTGCTTGAGGTAAATTGCAAACAAATGGGGCAGCAGGAGGCAACTGCATCTGGTTCCCCTTGCCAGATAAATTTTCCTGGCTAATTTATCTCCAGATTTTATTCTTGCTGAACTCTTATATAAAGATTTGATTAGGTTTGTAAATGACTTTGGAAAGTAAAATGACTGCAAGGCCAGAAGTGCTAATCCAAAATTGCATGGTCACGTGCTTTTTCAACTTTTAAGTTTGTTAATAATAATGGTCTGCTAGTTATATTTGCATTCTCGAGTAAATTAATTGTTGTAATCAAATTATTGAAAACTGACCTATCATAGTATAAAACGTGTCTGATCTAAGTATTTAATTTCATGAAGTTATTTACAGTTATTGAGCTAAATAGTTTGTCGTCATGATCTAATGTTGAAATAAGTTGATAAGGGCTTTGCTACATGGGATCTTTATTTTCAAATATTAGTTCAATATTTCATAAATTTACAGTGCATCTGAGCCCAGTATTTCCTTCTAACTTAGATTTCTATCACAAATCATACTTATTCTTCGATTGTTTCATTCAGTAAAACCTCATGTATGTGTCTTCTAGTTTCAGGAAAGTTATGGGTATAAAGAAATGCATAACTTTTTGATCCAAATCCTGAGTTAAAGCTTGCATATGTTCTATCATAATAGTCATTAACATTATTCAGTATCTGCTTAGTTATGTTAGTTATCTGACCTGAGGTATGAACTTGTACATTTGTTATCAGCCTATCTTCCACCATTTGAATTAACTTCAGTGCTGGATATTTCTGACTACATAGGGAACTTTCACAATTTCAGTCTCAACAACCTTTTTCTTAATATCAGCTTTATCGTCTAGCATTTATTAAATTTATATTTATAGTCCTACAATTGTTGACTTACTCAAGGCCCTCAATGGGTGTGTAAAATCAACACAAGCAGTGCAGTATGTTGAGAAACTAGCCTTTAAGCATCTTTAAGAACATCCTACCTATTTGTTAACCTTTGAGAGCTATTTTCCTTGAAATAGTACACCTACTCATAAAATGCAATTACCGTTTGCAAAATAAATAAATAAATAAATTTAACTTCCATTACCTATCTAATCTCTCCTTATTCATTCTAAACTCAAACTCCAATATGGCACGGTCTGACAGGATTATAGGATGTACTTTCAGACCAGGTGCTAAGTAAGTATCGGTGTTGCTTTGTTATTAAAACCTTATCCACTGAAATCTATAGCAAATTAACATCTGTAATAAATTTTAATGCACTTGCAATGACACAGGTTGAGGTGGAGAGTGGCAAACGACAAGGGTGCCATCTGTCTTAGCTGCTTTTCACTCTATACTTAGAACCCTTATCACAAAATGTTAGACCATCTGAAATAATAGGATGGGATTGTTATGGTTGGGAAGACAAATTAGCTTTGTCTGCAGATGATGTAATACTATATTTTGTACTGCTTTGGATACACACATTCCAGAAATATTTAAAATATTGAGACAGTTTGCTGGGATATATGGGTATAAAATAAAGAAGTTGAAACAAAGGCTATATGTATAAATTGTGCACCAACATTTACTCAAGTTCATGAAGTGTCTTATTTATGGTGTAATTTTATTCTAAAATATTTGGAGTCTGGATGATAGAGATGCTGATCAGTCACCAAAAGGAACCTAGGAAGAAGTAAAGACAAAATTCTGAAGTATGTTGAGTAGATGGATTGTTATATGGACTATCAAATACAAGAGGTAAAATAGTTATAGTTTCTCACAAGTTATATGCAGCATAGGCCTTTGTGTATGATCCAGGTAAAAGATTTAAATGGACAGCATTAAATACACATGGAATGATAAGACCTAGAAAGTACAGTAGATGAAGATGATTCTCCCAACAAGTTATGGGGGGAGGTGTGTTGGCAATCTGAATTTGTATGACTACTACAGAGCAACAGAGTTAAGGCTAGTATAGCATCTTCAGTGCTCTTAATGTGATATAAGATGGAAGTTGATGATGTTGGGAACCATCCATAATCAGAATATAGCAAGCAAAGTAAATGTCTGGTCACTAGTGAAGATTAAATAAGCAAGAGAGGGGGCATTAGTAAAAATATTCAACAATATGATGGGAGTGTTGAGCACAAAGGAATATACTGTGTGGAAATTCAAATTTGATTCAGTTTATTTATTAATTAGTTATCTGTTTTTTTTTCTGTTCCAAATGTTTCCTAATTAAGGGGTAATTAATACACAGTAGTAAAATAATGAAAGATTGGTGCCTGAGGAAGAGAAAGTCCTGCTTCTGGGAGCAGATGTGGGAATGGTAGAGGTGACTTGATAGGGAGGGGGTATGCAAAAAATACTGCCTTAGGGTCCCAGAGCTTTTATGAAGGAGTATATGAGATTATAGTAAGATTTAATGCTGATATCAAATGCAGAAATACAGACAGGCCTTATATTAATTAATTAGTTATTAACAGAATCCAGAACAAAGGATGCAGAAAGTAAAGAGATTAATGATTAGACTATATAGGGCACTAACAAAAGATAGCTGGTCTAAGAGAGCAAGTCAGTTGGGTAAATGGTGGGTAGATACCAAGAGGATAACGGGAGAGAAATTAGCAATGTTTTTACAATGGCTATAAAGTCTAGAACATTTTTGCATGGGAGTGTATTCACAAATATTTTTATACACCACACAAACTGCATAGAATGTATCCAGGAATGAGTTGTGAATCTAACTGCAAATGTCACTGGGGACATATATTTTTGGAATGTGACCAATGCATGAATTTTATACAGACAAATCTGAAAAAGGTGTTCGAAAGTAACAATTATAGACATACAACTACTTTGGATAAGGAAACTAGTAGGTGTGGTAGGTGTGGGTATTGTAGATACATTTTGGATGAAGTACCTATCACCTTAAAAAATTATGGCAACAGTAGGATTTACTTAAAGAAGGGTAACTGTCATACTAAGGGTATTGTGTACTTAGCCCTGTGTAGAGACTGTCCTAGTTTCTACATAGGGAAGTCAGAGAGAGCATTGAACAAACGAATTTATGAACATTTATACAACATAAAAAAAGGGAATATTAATAATGCATTAAGTAAACATTTACAAATGGAGCCTAAACATACTGGCTTTCATTTTGGGATTCTTGAACAAGTACCTATTGACCCTAAAGGGGGAGATTGGGAGAATTGGCTATGCTGTAGGGAGACCTATTGGCAAATTAAATTGATTCCACCCACCCCCGGGACTAAATGAGCATATTTCTGTTAAGCCTTATTTGATTAAAAAAGCAGAAGATTTATCAAAATAATTATTTAAAACAACCACTGAAACAATGATTAAAGTAATATTTTGATTGTATTGTTTTACATAATTTTAATGTATTTTAAATTTTTTATACCCTTTCCTTTTTCTTTTTTAGATTGAACTGTTATTTTGTGTTAGTTTATAGTACTTTGATTCAAAGTTTTATCAAGTTCATTAATGTTTGGTAAACAAAGTGAATTTATTTGTGTTTTTAAACTTGACAGTTGTAAAAATGTGCGTGGTTACTTTAAATTTAGGTCAGACTGGTTTTGGCACCTTTTTTCAAAATGAAGTTATTTAAAGATGGCTGATTGAACAGTTACACTGTTTTTATGCTTCAAAAAGCCCTACAATTGAGTTAGGGTGAAAGCGCTTGTGGAATTTATACAATAAACATTTTATGGACTTGCAACCTGTGTGCTGACACGATCGTTTTAAGTCAATAAAGGTGTTAGTGCAGGCCCTCCACACACACACACACACACACACACACACACACACACACACACACACACACACACACACACACACACACCATGTACATCCTAGGCAAAGGTGCTGTGAAAAAAATATATTGGGAGGAGGTGTGGCAGGGAGTATTGCAGCAAGTGAATGCTGTGGGCAGCTGTAATAATAAAAAATAGGAGTGATGAAGGGTAACAGATATGATACTCCATGCAAAGGGAAAGGCATGGGACTTTGCAAAGAATATGTCCTCAACAGGAGGTAGATCACAACACAGAAATGAGTCACAAAGATGGATGAGTTTGTGTATGGGTGGAGAGCGGACCCCTGGACCTGGTATGGATGGGTTATGAGGGCAAGGCAAGCAATGACTACTTGAGTGGCCGTAGGAGACAAACCATGTTAGTAATACTCGCTACAAGTCTGCATGTTATAGTGCAGTGTATGTACAGATCATCTAATTCACCAAGGACTTTTTAGGTAACGCTAGGCTGCATCTGCACAGTCCACATGTCTATAGAATAGAATGGAATAGATTAGTACTAGGCTAAATGCCCTTGTGAGCCATTTTAAGCCTAGCCAATAAGATATGTAGTCTCCACATGCTATACACATACCTTGTTATGTGCCACTACTCATGTGGAGATCCCATATATCAAGATATGTAGGTCTCCACATGCTATACACATACCTTGTTATGTGCCGCTACTCATGTGGAGACCCACATGTCAATATATGTAGGTCTTCAAATGCCATGCATATGCCTTATGTACCACCACTCATGCAGGGAGTTCTGAATGTTTATAATGCACTAATGACACAAGGAGTGCTAAAGCTCTATAGCACTTTGGCAAATGCATTATCAGCATAATGAAGACTGCTCTCCCTGGCATCTTGCACCCGGGATGGCTGCCCACTTGACCTCACCCTAGCCATATCTGCTACTTTTATATTATAATCCTGTGATGGTACTTACTGTATAAACCTTATCATATTATTGATGGTATTATGATGGAACTTACTATGTGCAAACTCTTCCATGAGTCCTAAAATTTTATTTCACTGCTACTGTCAATTTGATCTTTTATTGAAATCTTACTAATGGTACAACATTACCCTACCTATTAAAATATTTTCAAACCTTATTTTCTATAAAAAAAGGTTTACCTTTTTGTTATAATGCTGACATTTATTTATGTATTCATTCATATATATTTATTTACTGGGGTATTGTGTACTGATCAGTATTGACCAATTTCATGCTCAGCCTGGATGAAATACAAAGCATTTCACAAACAGAAAATGCAGAAATGTAAGCAAAAGCACAGTAGTTCAGACTAATTACTTAGAAAAAAACGTGTATATACGTTCCAGTGTACAAGCACAGTGCAATGTACAATCAAGAAGAGTATAATGTACAGTATGTACATTAATTTCTAAAGTAGGTCAGTCGTTAGTGAATCTTGGAGGAGAAGATACTCAGACAGGAGATAGATTAGGTGATGTGTCCTGTGTTGAAGCAGGAGCATTTGGCTTGGATGATGTGCTTTTTGAGTTGCATCCTGAATGTAGAATAAGTCTTGATTTCCTTAATGTCAATGGAGAGAGCTTGCCAAAGAATAGGTGACTGAGAGGAGACAGCGTGTGCAGTGCTGTAGAGTTTGGTTCTAGGGGTAATGAAACTTGGTGTGGCTTGTGAGTAGTGTCTCAGGTTGTATAAGGAGGATTTTTGCAAAGTCTAGCTACAAGGAGAATAAATGTGTGGAGGTGGAGTAGTTTTTAGAGTTGGGATCCTACATGTAGGTTATGGGTAGCCATTTGGCTTTTTCTAGGGTGACACTGTGATACTCACAGAGAGGTGAGTTTGTATTGAATCGGCAAACACTGTTAGAGACAGTCTGGAGTTTGGCAATTTTTTTTTCCTGGGGGCAAAATCAAAAATTGGGAGCTTAGATTCAAGTTAAGAAAGGAGAACTCCTTTGCAATGGATGCTGTGGCTGGTTGGGATAGAAAAAGGAAGATATTTTTAACCCAGAAGTTGGGGGAGTTTATTTTGGCTGTGTATGAGTAAATGGAAGTTTAGTGGCTAATCAAGCTATAGTCCTAAGTATTTGAAGGTGAAAGCTGTCTGTGTGGAATGGTTGTGTAAGTCAATGATAGTTAAAGAGTCAGATGCTTGGTGAATTATCTGTGGAGTTCCAAAAAGCATGATTTTGGTCTTGGTGGGGTTGAGAAGTAGTTTATGATTTATGAGCCATTGGTGGAGCTCATGTAAGTCTGACTGGAGTCGGCACTGAATGTTGGTGTGAGAGTGACCTAACTGGTAAATGACAATGTCATTATAGAAGATAAGTGGGAGGTGCGGGGTGTCCCAAGGAAGATTGTTAATAATTATAGAGGAGAGGAAGGGGGTAAGAATGGATTGTTGTGGTACATCTTTGTTTATAGGTGCAGATTCTGATTGGAAGGTTCGTATTTTAACTCTGAAGTGTCTGTCATGGAAGAAGTTTTTTAAACCAGGGAACAGCACCTAGACTGATATCAGTTTCAACTATTTTGTTTTGGACAAGCTAGTGGTCAGTGAGGTCAAATGCCTTTGTCGGGTCTATAAATAGGACACCTGTATGAAGGCCAATATCAGAGTTTAGCAGGATGTCATTAGTTAGGGACCAAGTTTCTGTCATAATGTTTCGCTCAGGCCAGAATCTATGTTGTTTGGAGGAGAGCAGGTAGTACTGCTGGATGTAGAAGGAGAGGTGGGTATAGATTTATCTTTTTAAGAAGTTTGCCCAGAATTGGGAGGATGGATATTGGACAGAAGTGAGAGGTATTTTTTGGGGTTGGTTTGCTTTGGGAGGGGTTTAATTAATTAAATTATTTGTGACAGTGTTGTAGTTGGGATTAAATCCTGGTAATGAACTTTCCAGTATTTTACTTTGTTGGATGTAAGGAACACTTTCCCTTTATGTAAAGTTCATGTTTGATTTTCTCCATGCTGTATAATGTTTTCTTGTCTCATGCTGCATGTATTCACTATGTCACTATTTATTTACATTTCTTTATAGCAGTAGTATTTTGCAGCAGATTCGTACCCAGATTTGCAGCTTCTTTTGAGGGAAGCATTTTTTTTTCAGTCACATACTACCTTATTTATTTCTTTGAGTTGTATTTGAGTCACCATTCTTGTTTGTCAGGTTTGTTCTGTAGCTCATCTACCTTGTTTCCATTTTTAATTGATCATTTAGAGTACTGTCATAAATATTTTACTTCTTTTACTTAAACTCTTCCTTCTGTCTGCTTTTGATCAATTTCTTTTGGCAGTAATAAATGTGCTCACATTTATGCTTATCACAATTGGCATTGTATCATATTTTACTAAGTCACAGATAAAAAGGACTATTTATGTATTGAACCCTTGCTTCCATGTGGGGACTTTTGACTTGAACAATTGAAAAGAATGTGCAGCAATGCAAGATCTATAGGTGAGCTGTGTGCCTTTATGTGTCAGTAAGTAGTCTGCATGTTGTTGTGTCTTTCAGCTTTTTCTGGTTAGGGGTCGCCACAGCGGAACTCTGGTCCGCTAATGAGTGGCAGTAGATTTTTACGTGACAAGTTGCCGGCCCTGACGCACAACCTTCAACAAAGGTATGCCCATTCACACATGTCTCCACACAGAAGACGCTCTAGCTGAGAATCGAACAGGACAACATCTTACTGTGAGGCGACAACGCTACCGCAGCACCACCACCGCAGTTAGTAAGTAGTCTGCATGTACTTTACATTATTATTGCACCAGGAAGCAACTACTACTTTTGGAACTGTTGGACAGAAATAGACATAATAAGGTAGATATAAATCAAAACTTATGTTTCTTGGACTAAAACTGGATAGTTACAGCAGGTGATCCATGGCCAGTGTAAATTTTTCTCCCCTGCAGCTACTGATAAAGTTCTCCACTTCACAAAATAGACTAAGGGTTTCTGCATAATTTTGGGCATATTTATATTCAATTTTAGTCAGTGACCTTAAAGAAAAGACTGTGGCTCTTTCTGTACCATCCCAGTGTTCACATGTTAGAACAGCGCTGCATCACATGCATTTGTGGGTAGACCAAAGAAGGAGAGCACTTCATCCATTTCCTTCCTTTCCTTGAAGTTGGGCTCCCAAAGTGCCATCCAGGTCTATATAAACCCATTCTACTATAGTGCATTTGAAAGATACATCACTACATCGAAATCTGCTAGAAACTTATGATAGCTTACTAGTTCTGAGTATGAACTCTGTTATGACACAACACAGTGTTCATTATATGTTATCACTTAAAAGTTTTTTTCTTATCGGACTCATGGTGACGTGAAATTTTGTCCTAAAAATTTGTGGTTGTCTTATATTGTTTGAGGTCTGTATTATTTTAACATGTCTAGAAGTTTCAAAAGTTTATTCAAGTGAACTTCAACATCTTTCCCTGCCACCAGACTATGTTCGTGGTATTGTTGTTAGCAGTTTCTTTCAGTACTTGGTCCACTGCACGTTGTCAAATGGCACACAATGATTCATCTGCATAAATCAGTCCCTTGCACTGAAACAATTCTTTATGTGTACCTGATGCTGTGAAATTCACAGTAGCTTCTTCCATCTCCTTCTGTAGATTTACCTGCACCAGATCTCTTTTTATGAATGTATCCCCACCTCTGTCAGGAACACAAACATATTATCAATTATTGGTACGGGTTCTTACCATTCATTTAAGGGTGACTTCAAATGATTGGTAGATATGCATATCTGCTGCTTTTCTTTCTTTAAGTGCAGAACTTACAGATGTAGCTCATTCACTCTAGTTATGTCTTTTGTCTTTTCCCGGTTAGGGATCGCCACAGTGGAACTCCGGTCTGCTAATGATTGGCAGTGGATTTTCACAGTGCCGAGCTGCCAGCCCAATGCCCAACCTTCAAAGAAGGCACACCAATTCACGCATGCACCTACCTGCATGTCTTTAAATGTCACTCGACCGCGGGGAGGACATGCAGACTCCATACAGAAGACGCTCCAGCCGAGAATCAAACAGGAGAACCTCTTGCTGCAAGGCGACAACACTAAACGCTGCACCACCACGGCCTATGTAGCTCATTCAGTCTACTTAACTTTAAATAATATCCTGGCACTTTCCAAATGTTTCATTCTACCTTGAGTCTAAGGCATGCGGCATTGTCTTGATATTATAAAATATGAGGCCAATATTCAGTTCTAGCTTAATCTTTACTTTTATGCTCTTCAGATTTCCTGTGCTCTTGGCAGAAACACATACTTGGCATATGTAAATAATTCTGTCAGGACCTCTGTCCTGTTGCCGCTTGCAGCTTCTTGATGTTGTACCAGTTCAGTACAGCATTTCTTATGGACTCTTCATGAAAATAGCACTGATTTGTGTATTATTACATGCATATGGGTTCCATTTCTGTTTTGCCTTCACATGTCATAGGCACAGATGTTTTGCTCACTGAAGACACTTTTTCTCTCGTATATGTCTTTAGTAAAACCTTTGACTCTCCAGTAGTAGAGTATGCAAATAATTTTTCATACAACTATATAGAAATCATAGGCAGAGCAGTTAACATTTCTATATCCATCATACTGTTTACTGCTGCCGCTTCTGGAGTAGCTCAGATAATGGATCTGTCAGTTTGACTTGCACTGTACAGTTTAGCACATTAGATAATATGATTCATGTTATTTGACTCAGTGCATTTTATTTGATCCTGCACTACCAGCATCCACCATTTTGTACACACAATTTGATTCATGCTTGCCCTCCTGTACCTTGTGTTTGCCATTCATTCTTCTATTTCTATCTTTCATGCACACCTTCTTAGTATGATAGGTTCATAGGTTAGTACTAGGCTAACTGCTCTTGTGGGCCATTTTAAGCATAGCCAGCTATCCCACTGGATGCTTAAAATTAACCTATCCCTTTGGAGTTTAGATTCACCTAACCATTTCCAAGATCTATATTTATATATTACTCTAGTAATAGTTACTATATCAAAATATAGATATTTGGAAGGGATCATGTGCTGGGATAAAACATTTAGGAGCTGCCAGTTGAATGTGGTCAGTGATGAGCTTTGTTTTACATAGATGGAGAGGCTTTTCCAGAGCAGTGGTATCCCCTGCAAGATACAGTTGTCCCTCCAAACTGTTCTGTTCATGTTGCTGAAGAGATATAGGTGCCTGGATTGAGTATTTCTAATACCATTTGACTTGCAGATGTGAAGTATGTCATCAGTAATGGGTTTGAGGATGCCTTTCTTGCTAGACATAGGTCACCTCTTAGCAGTCTGTAAGAAACTAGATATAGCGATAGAACTTTGAGGTGGTCCATGTAGTACATATTGTTTAGACTTTGTATCCTTTTTGTAAGATACCTCTGTTGACAGATACATGCAAAACAACCAGAATGCCCACAGAGATACCTTACCAAAAGGATACAAGGCCTAAACAATATGTCCTACATGGAGTACCTGAAAGCCCTATCTCTGTATTCAATCTCTTACAGACTGCTATGAGGTGACCTAAATCTAGCATACAAATGCATCCTCTGACTCATTATGGTTGGACTTACTTCACATTTGCATTGCATAATCATATCATATCTGAATTACTTGATCCAGGGACCTAAACCTCTTAATGTTGTGTTTTACAGTGGTTTTATTTAAATCAATGAATTTATGTCTAATGAGACATGCTACCATGCTAAAAACATGCTTACTTTGTAAGAGAGCTGACAGATATTTTATTGATAGCACATTCAGGTAAATCCTGGTATAATTATAGCTGCTGTGTTTAATGCTTAATTAGGTGATGAATCTTCCTTCGGGAGTGATAACTTTTGTATGGTTCCACCAAATATATTATAGTCATAGAGCCTCTCATGACATCTGGCAGCACTTCTCTAAGCTGCCAATGCTTTCTTGTACAGTTAGAATTGCCATATATTCCAAAATGCATTAATTTGTATTTCTCTTATGGAACTTACATGCTTTGTACTTAGAAAAGGTTTCAGATTCATATGTTTCCATGAAGCATCTACAGTATTTTTGACTGATTTTTTGATGATTTAGCTTTTGCTACTGTTGTACATTTTGGCTTCTGTTACATTCAGCAACATTGCTAGCTTTTTATTTGCAATGCTGTTTGTATAATACAATTCTGTACTCTCACGATAATTTACCCAATCTTATTTAGCGACATAAAACATTAATGTAGTCAACTTGCTCAGCTATTTCTCAATTATATCTTCCTGCCACACCAAAAACTATATAAAAGTAATTTTTTACACAATGAGTTATAAACTATTGTTTTTACCCCATTGCCTATAATGTTTATCTTTACTTTGAAACACTGATTGTCCCTTTGCTTAAGCCACTTTAAGTGTATTGTCGTATTCGGCGACTTACATTTAACACCGTTCCATGTGGCATATAAAGTATTGATTAGCATTTTTGCCCAATTGGCAAACATTTTTGTTAGAGCATTATCTTAGGCCAGCTTTTGTTAAATTTGTTTTCACAGCTCTGAAGGCACTGAAAGTTAAAGATGATCTTTCACTTCAGTGACATCAACTCAATGAAAATGTGAAATGCTTCCAGAGGCTTTAATGGACGCATTTGCGCAGATGCAGAAATGTGCCTACTAAAGTCTATGGAAGAGCTCTTGGTTGATGTCACTGAGGGAAATCCTAAATGTATTTGGGCTGTGGGTTGAATAAAAAGTTAACAAAGCTTTTTATTTAAAACACAGCACAAATAAATACAAAGTGACTAGGGTGACGTGCATGTTGGCAGTTAACATCATCTGCTTAAGTGCACTCATAAAGTGTGACAATGCACTTTAAAATAATTCCTTAAGAATGCTTTTGCTGCAGTATGCAACAATTGTTTTATCTTGCTTTTGCATAATTTGTCCACAAAAATCAGCTGAGCTGATTTGATTAATTTGCCCATTTTGATAGAGAAAATCACTGAACTTACTTGATGATTTGTAGTTATATAACTGCTTCTTCCTAATAATTGCTACTTGTAAAATGCTCTGTAACTTAATTCTTGCAATATTTGACTATTAGCACGTCTCCTTGCTTTATAGTTGTTTCATAATTATGCTGCTGTGGAACTGACTCCCCATCCACATAAAGCAAACTTCATCCGTGTCCATTTTCAAGTGCAACTTGGATGGGAAACAGAAAAGTTACCCCAGGACTGCCCCTGTACTACTTATGGACAGATGCGACTCCTAAATGCTTTATCCCGTGCATGGATCCCCTTAATTTATCTATGGTATGATCCCAGTTATTCTCATTAGGGGTAAAGCCAATCTATAACCAAATGGGATAGGTTATTTTGAGCACAGAAAGAGCTAGGCTTAAATTGGCCTGCAAGGGTAGCTAGCCTAGTACTTACCTATGAATCTGTAATTATCTCTTTGAAAAAGCATATATGCTTTATTATTTGAAAATCATATCATACATTTGTGCCCACTAATCACATTGTGTAAATGCATTTGAATGCCTTTTTTGTTTTGCACCATCATTTATAATCCCTTTGCACCTATCAACTGTCCAGATTTTAGCAGAATATCCAGATTTCTGCCTCATAATTCTTGTCTGTTCCTCATAAAATTTGTGGTTCTCTGGCAAATCTTTGTGCCTTGATATGATTAAATAATGAAATATATTTGAGTTTCAGACTGCATATCCTTTAGAAAATGAACAGCACACAAATGCAAAACCAGTTATTCTAGCAACATTCTAAATTTATAAGAGCAATAATTACAATTTGTCCCTTACTGTCCCCCCATTATTTTTGACTTTGTCCATATTTCTTGCACTAACAGGATGAGAGACAGGAATCCCCTTTATGTGCAAATTTGTGCTAATGCAGCCACCATTTTGCCATTTTGTTCAACCTGCTACACCATTTAGTTATTTTGCTTTCATGCCTCATTCAAACACAGTATCATTGGCTCTTCAGGTTGTACACTCAACTGTGATGTAGGGAAGATGCAGAAACTGTCATTTCTGTTGTCACACCAGGCACTTTGATTCACATTCCAGTACTGAGCTTTGATTTAATACAATGTGATTAGTGGGCACAAATGTATCAATTCACAAAAAAACACTAAACTATTTTTCAGTTAGGAACTATTCTAAACAAGCTACATCCTACTGAGCAATGGTTTGTCAAAGTCCCCCGAAACCACAGCAACCCATGCAGAATTGTTCCCAGAAACCCTGTACAAACATGTGAATGGCTGCAAAGGGGCTGCTGTACATACCAGAAGTAAGCCCATAATAAACACCAAAAGCAAACCACCCATGAGGAATCCCAACCTTAACAGGGTATATAATGAAAGGAAAAAAGTCATGCCCAAAATCAGAAATAGCTACTCTCATAAAGACATGAGCTCACTGATTAAACTAAAGAAGAAACCCAGAGGATTAATTAAGTCCACCAGGGCCAATTACAAGGCCATTATCACCTCTCAGGCTAAGGACAACCACTAGGCCTTCTTCAGCTATGTCTGAAACCTTAAAGGTAACACGCAGCACTGTGCTGAACTGGTGGTAAATGGCACCACCTCCACTGAGCAGAGAGACATAGCAAATCTGCCGGTTAACACAGGCAGCTCAAACTTCACCCCTTGCACTCCCACCCTGCTGTCCCCTGTGAAATCCCCTCTAGAATATTTCCTGCAACTATCAGCACTTGCCAAGTCCAAAAACACTGCCTCAATGAGCCCCAAGAATATTTTGGGTTGCTTCCTAAATAACATAACATATGACCGTTCAGAACCATTTGAGGCACTTTTCAACTACAGTCTCAAATCAGGTTATGTACCATGTGAAAGGAGGACTGCAACAATCATTCATCTTTACAACGGTGGCCCATCAACCAACCAATGGAAATCACAGACCTGTCAGCCTGACATGCCTAATATGCAAAGCCATGGAACAAATTATCCTGGAAATAATCAACAAGGACATTGGTAACCTACAGACACTGGACCCATCCCAGTTTGATTTTGTCACAGGAAGATATTCCTTACTTTACCTGGTAGACTTGTTTGAGGGGGTCACCAAGGCAATGGATGAGGGGAAGACAGTGCATACCACCTACCTTGGTCTGGCTAAGGCATTCAGTATGCTCACGCATTTAGGTATTGTTGACAAATCTACCAAACTACACATAATTTCCTACATAACTCATTGGATTGCCAGCTGGATCACAGATAGGAACCAAGAAGTCAGGATTGGTGAGACCACCACCACCAAAAGACCAGCCACCAGTGGAGTACCTCAGGGATCCCTTCTGGGCCTGTCCCTGTTTGGCATCTACTTCTCAGAAGTTAGAGCTAGTGTCAAGGCCTCTGGCTTACTAAGTTCTCAAATTACTGTAAATTGGGAGCTATCATAGATTACCCCCATGACATAAACATCCTTCAAGAAGGCCTAATACAGAGAAATGGCTGGTGCCAAAGCCATGGTTTAAAACTCAACGCCAGGAAGTGCATTGTAGTCCCCTTTGGAAAAACATCCACACTAGCAAGTTACTACATTGATAAAACACCCCTAAGAGTTGACTTGGTATTTAAGGATCTGGGAACATATGTAAACAGCAATCTGGCCTTTGAACAACATGTAGCTAAGATAGTAAGAAAGTAATTCTATTTTGCCCAACTTATATGTAAGGGTATGGCACCTAGGTCCAAGGAAGTTATAGGACCAATTTATTTGGCCCTTATCAGACCCATCACTGAGTACAGTACCCCCTTTGGCATGTACCTGACGAGGCATTTGCAACAGTGGGAATGCCCACAGAGGTTCCTCACCAGGAGAATCCGGGGTATTAGCACACTGTCCTACACAAATTGCCTTAAGGCCCTGTCTCTATATCTATCTTCTACAGCTTACTGAGAGGCAGTCTATGCCTGGCATATAAGGCATCCTCAGATCCAGTCCTGATGGATCTTTTGCACATTTTCAAAATGAACAGCACTAGAAACACTAGATCCATGGATTTAAACTTTGCCTGCAGCATAAATAAAACATGATGCTGAGACCAATCTGTGTCTCAAAGGATCCCCACATTATGGAATAGGCTTCCCATCCATGTGAAGCAGACATCATTCCTGAACCTATTGAAATGTAACTTTTGCCATTGGATGGGGAATCATAAACTCACCCCTGGTCTGGCCCCCATGTCTGTAAAGGACAGAGGTAGGCTGTAAGAAATACATTACCTAACTAATATATCCCCCCAAAGCCCTTAGCCACCTCCAAACTAACATACCCTTCCTAATATTCACCCAAGGCACATTGTGACACAATTGAGTTGGGCTGCGCGGGTAGGCTTATAAAGGGCATGGTGATCATTATCTTAGTATATACCTATGAACCTATGAACTATGATTCATCTTCCAAAGCTGATAATGTAGTACAACAAAAGGGGGCAGTGTTCAGCAAGTATGGTGCCACTCTCCAGATAACTAAGTGTAAAAAAGGTAATATCCACTTGAGATGATAGTAACTCAGGTAGATGTTAAATGTCATATGACACTTACTGAAAAAAAAATCTGAATGGGACAGTTGCTATACCTGGAGCACATTATAATGTTATTTATTGGTTTTATAAGCAAAAAAACATGGTCTGGTTTTGCTTACAAAAGTCAGCTTCCTCAGTATAAAATGTCCATACTGAGAACAAGCTGATAAGCATTTCATCTATCATGTGGTACCATAGCAATTTAACAATAAAAACATAAAATATGATTGTTATGAATGATTACAAGTGGCCAGAAATATCACTTTCTTGCAAACACATGCATCAACAAATTGTACATAAAAATACTTAAAAATTACTGGATAAAATCAATACATATACCCAACAAATCACTTCAAAGTGAAACTCTAGTACAGATTTCTCTGTTTTTAAATTGGTACCAGAATTTCATATAAATACATAGCTTCCATAAAATAAATAAACAAATATATATATATATATATATATATATATATATATATATGTATGTATATATATATATGAGTTACCTTTAGTTTCCCGACAGACCACTTCCCCGACACTCATTCCACCGACACGTCAAATCACTGACATTCCCAAACCTGACGTTACCTGCACAGTAAATAAACACTTGGCCATCTAATTGAACTTTGCCCCTTACCCCCATGGTAGTGCATTCTCAAAGTTGGTATATTTAGTAAGGGGTGTGTGGGGGGCAAAGCCCTCCACATCGGTGGGCAAGTTTTTTTGGGTAGTTTAGTCCGTCGGAATGGCCTAGTGTTTATAACCGCAATAGTGACATCAGGTTTGGGAATACTGGTGATTTGCTGTGTTGGTGGAATGATTGTCAGGGAAGTGGTCTGTCGGGAAACTAAAGGTAACCCATATATACATAGACTCATGCTAAAATAAGCCTGGTTAGGGAATCTTTTAAAACAGAAGAAAACTCAATTAATTTTTGCAGGCAGACACAAACCTTTAATTATTTATTTATTATCTATTTATTTATTTCAGTTTGATAACCGGGGATGTCCACTGGGCCTTGAAGAGCCCGTTTTCAGTGGAGGCCCGGGGAGAAAAACTCCAATGAAGAGTTACAGAGAAACAAGATATACAATCAATTTTGTCAGAGAAATTATGGCATGCAATACAAAAATGGATGTAGTAAAACATACAATAAAATTACAGAGAAATAACAGAATACAGTACAACAAAAATAAAATGAATGCGTTGAACATATTTTGATAAAAATAAATAAGAATACATGTGAAATGTATTTTTTTGAGACTGTCGCATTTGGGTATAACGGGGTGATTGTACTAGTTGTTGGAGCAGAGGGTGGAGAGGTTAGTGGCTAAAGGGGAAATTTTAAGTTGGGGAATGGGATGGGCATATCCATTTAGTAGTAAGATAGGAGAATAAGAGGGATTAAATTTGTTGTGGTTGGGGGTATTGCGAAGAGTGGGAGGGAGAGAGTTCCATAGTTTAGAAATAGAGCAGGAGAGTAGGAGGTGGCCAGGTAGTCAAGAGGGTTTGTAGATTTGTAGGTGGTTTTGGTTGTCTGATTTGAGTGAGCAATTAGAGATGTAGGGGCTTAGTGCAGTAGAGAGAGGAGTGCAGATAGTTGGTTTATGGATGAGTTTGTGGGCATTAGTGAGTCTAAGCAAGGTCAGGTAATTGGGAAGTTCGAACCATTGTAGAGTATGGAGAGAGTGACAATGGTAGAAGGAGTTGTTTGAGTTGGTAGCAAATTTGCTTATTTTATTGTAGCATGATTCCAGTTTGTGTTGTAGGCCGAGTTGGAGATTGTTTAGCAGGAGGGCGCCGTACATAAGAGCGGGGAGCAGGTAGGAGGAAGCTAGTGTTTTTCTGGTGGAGGGGGAGAGGTACTGTTTGTGTCTGTATAGAAGTCCTAGTTTGTCATGTTTTTTTTTAATGGTGGATTGAATATAGGTGTCAAATTTTAGATGTTCATCAATGATGACACCAAGGAGTTTTGTATTAGAAACTATTTTGATTGGGATGTTATTGTTACTGAGTATTGAGAAAGTGTTTATGTCTATTGGGAAGTTTCTAGAGGGGGAAAAGATCATCATCTTAGTTTTATTAGCATTAAGGGCAAAGTGGTTATTTTTCATCCAGGATTCAGTTTTAGAGAAGGCTGGTTATGTTTTTAGAAGTAGGCCGGAGGGAGTGTAAGCAGAGCAAATGATTGTTGAGTCATCTGCATATTGGATTATTGAAGAGTCAGGGATGGCTTGGTGAAAGTTGTTAATAAATATATTGAAGAGTAGTGGTCATAGAACTGAACCTTGTGGGACGCCGGTGGGTGTGTGTAGAAAGGGGGAGGTTGAGGATTTGCATTGGATGGCTTGTTGACGTTCAGAGAGGTAGCTTGAGAACCAGGCTAAGGTGGAGGTGGAGAGGTTGAGAGAAGAGAGTTGAGTTAAGAGTAGGGGGGTGAGAAACGGTGTTGAAAGCTTTGGCTAGGTCAAGGAACAAAGAAGATACAAGTTTACCAGAGTAGAGAGCTTGATTTATGGTTTTGAGTAAGGATAGGAGGGCAGTCTTGGTACTGTGGCCAGGGCAGAAGCTGTGCTGAGTAGGGGTTGTTTTGAGTAATATATGACATGAGTTGAGTATGGATACATTTCTTGAGGATTTTTGATAGAGGTGAAACGATGGCTATAGGTCTGAAATTAGAGGTGTCTGTGTTTTTGCCACCTTTGTGTAGTGGAATGATGTATGCAAGGCACCAGATGGATGGGACATATGCTTCTTGGATGGATCTGTTGATTAAGATGGAAATGGGAAAGGCTATACTGTCAGCAGCTAATTTTAGGAAGGATGTTGGGAGATTGTCAGGTGTGTTCTGGCTGGGTTTTACTTGAAGTAGTATTTTTTTATTGTACATATGGGGGTGGGTTCAAGGTTAAGGGGGGTGTAAGTGGTTGGTGGGGTTGGGGGGGGGCGGGGAAAAGAGAAGCACAGTTTGGCTATGCAATCTATGAAGAGGGAGTTAAATTGGCTGGCAGTGTCCAAGTCAGTAAGGTTTGGGTTTGGGCAGGGGTTCTCTTTGTTACCAGGGTGAAGTAGGGAGGAGATTGTGACTTAGAACTTTTTTGGGTTGTTTGAGTGGGTGGTTTGAAGTTTGAAGTAGTATAGTTTACAATTTCTGGTTATAAGTTTTTTTATAGAGTTACGAAGTTGTTTGAATACTAGTAAGTAGTTAGGTAATTTGTTTTTTTGATATAGTTTCTAGATTTTATCTCTTAGTAGCATGGTAAATTTGGTTTCTTTGGACAGCCAGGAGGAGGCATTAGCTTTGATTCATCTGGGACATTCTTATAGAGACATGGTTATTGACAGTGTTTGTGACTGTGTCATTGAAGTAGGAAGTGGCACTGTCAAGGGGCAGGATTTTTAGCAGGGACCAGTCAGTAAGTTTTAGACATTCAGAGAAAGTCTGAGGGTTGAAATGAAAGAGATTGCATGTGTGTATCTAATGGTGTTGTTGCTGGAGAGGGCATGGGTGATGGTCAACAAAAGCTGGAAGGTGGTCGCAGAGGGGGTCCAGAAGGATTCATGAGTTTGAGATATGGTTGGGATGGGATGTAAGAATCCAGTCAATGATGGTGCCAGAGGACCCATCTTTGTTTGACCTAGTAGGGGAGTTTATAAGCTGGCTAACCTTCAAGAGATTGACTGATTGAGATGGGGCTAGTGAATTTATTGAGGCCCAGTTAATGTTAGTGTCACCTAGGATGGTGGTTTCATTTTTTATGTTGGAGGAAAATCAGGAAAGGATAGCTTCTAGAATTGGGATGTTTTTACCAGGGGGTATGTATAGGGCAGCTATGCATATGGATTTGTGATTGTTTAATTTTAGTAGAGCAGTAATTTCAGTGTTGCTAAAGTTATGTGTGGATTGGTGTAAGGAGTTATGGTAAAGGAGGAAGAGAAGATTATAGTGGCACCTCCACCTTTTTGTTACGTCTGTCATTATGAATGATTTGGTAGCCAGTTGGGAGGATTTCATTGTCTTTTATGGAGGGTTTAAGCCAGGTCTCTAAGATGGCGGTTATGTTGGGATGGTTATGGTGAAGCCAGGCATGAAGGTTAGGAATTTTATTTCTTAGGCTTTATGCATTGAAAGTGGCAAGACATATAGATTTAGGCATGAGTGTGTGTGTGTGTGTGTGTGTGTGTGTGTGTGTGTGTGTGTGTGTGTGTGTGTGTGTGTGTGTGTGTGTGTGTTGAGTTGGGGGTAGGAGCTGGAGGTGTGGGTCCTGGGTTAGGGTAAATGTCATCAAATAGTGATAGAGTAACCTAAAGGAGGATATGTGTGAGGTGGTTTAGTGTGATTGAGGAGTATGAGTGTAGGAATGGGAAAGATTGGGTGGAATATGGGTTTGGGGGTGTGTAGTGAGTATGTAGGATGGGCAGTATTGTATATTTGAATAGTAGGGTTGGGTAGAGTGGGTAGAGTTCGTGAGTTATGGAGGTGGAAGGTGGTATGTAGGCAGGTTGTATGGTAGATGTGGAGTGTGTAGAGGATGTATGATTGGGGTGAGGTAGTTGAGTGAGATAAGTGAGATAGTTAAGTGAGGTAAGAATGGCTATTACAAGAAGGAGATGGTATGGGAGAGTGGACATGGTGTAAATGGTGGGTGGGGAGAAAGACAGCAAGGTGTGTCTGGTGGAAGTGTAATGCTTAATTGATGGATTGGAGAGATAGGTGGTGTTATGTTTGAAAGAACTCTACAGGCAGTGGGGGTGTGTGGGAATTGGGGGCAGGGTAGGGGAGTGGAGTGAGCCTGAGCAATGGAGGGCAAACGGAGCGGGTTGAGCCTCTTGCTGTGAGATGCTGCCAGGAATTCAAAAACCAGTCAGTAAAGAATCAGGTCAG
Organism: Protopterus annectens; assembly: GCF_019279795.1. Classification (NCBI taxonomy): domain Eukaryota; kingdom Metazoa; phylum Chordata; order Ceratodontiformes; family Protopteridae; genus Protopterus; species Protopterus annectens. Next base: position 608,994,509 of record NC_056725.1, on the reverse strand, counting down.
TGTTTTATCGCAGACCTTTTGGGTTAGTGTTATTCAACCAGGAATAAGGAAAAAATAAAGCATTTGCTTATTAACACGCAGGAGATTATTTGAACCATTTTAAGGCATGAAATTATACTACCTATAAGTCACTCTTTAACCAAGCTACACATTAATATACAGTTAAATAGTGTTATGCCTATTTCAGAGCCACCCAAGGGAAGTAATCTGGCTAGAATCAAGGGAGTTAAAATAACAGGGAGGGGGGACAAATGTAACTCTGTTGTCCACGCTTAGTATACTCGAGCAGTAGGTGTAATATTACAAAATATAGAAGGTAATACTTGGAGGGCTGCAGTACATACTAGCACTTATTTATAAGGGAAACACTGTTTTAAGATTTCTGGGGCTTCTATGACACCAGTCCAATGTGTTGAAGAGGAGCTGAATGGTATTACAGCACTCATTAGGGCCGTTCTTTTAGCACTTATTTATAAGGGAAACACTGTTTCGAGCTTTCTGGGGCTTTTGTGACACCAGTCTGATATGCTGAAGAGGAGCCGAACGGTATTAAGCACTCATTAGGGCTGTTCTTTTAGCACTTATTTATATAATATGTAATATTGCTCACTAGTAGTAAACAGTCAAGTAAATAATACAAATAATACTAAGTAAAATATCCAAAGGCTTGAAAGGAACGGAACAGTCCAACGTGTCTTGAATCAAAATTGACTTTAATAAAGAACAAAAAAATAAAATGTAGAATATTACATCAAGCGCTTTCGCCTGGAGTCATACCAGGCTTTATTAAGATGAACCATCATTAAAAATTCAGTGCTTAAATAGCTTCTAGTCCAAATCATGTGACTAGAACTCCAATTAATAAATTTACAAATAATACTATCTGATACCAAATAATAATACCACAAGGGCAGTTACAAAGGTAACCACATTGCAGATTGCCATATTTAATAAATTATGCATCTTATTTTAAATTTTGGGCTTTAAAACAATTTCCAGTATTTACAACTGCCATTTTCACCATCAAGCTTCCTATACCATATAATGTACTACATCCTAAATAGTAATATTTTTATTCAAATGCCATTTTGTAAAATTATAAAAGGAGTTAGCAAGTCTCATTTAATCCAGGCTTAAACAAAGCCCCACTATTAACAATCCAACACTTTACTTTTCAAGGTGTCATTAACACTTGGGACACTGAATCTATTCTGCTAGATTCTCTCCATTTCTGTAAACATAAATCTAGTGTTTCCTAATTCAGTATTTGAGCATGCATGATGCATGTTGTAACTGAATTGATGTCAAAGCTATGCATAGAGGAAGACTTGCAGAATGTACAAAGACTGGATACCTTTCTTCCTCTCAAAGTTACAGCTGGCGTTATAATTATCCTTTATGTTTAACCCTTACAATATTAACATAAGGAACATTACAGCTGGTTTTGTAACTGATCCTTTATGTTTTAACCCCCAAAATATTGACATAAGGTACATTACAACTGGCTTTGTAACTGTTCCTTTATGTTTAAACCCCTAAAATATTGACATAGGGTACGCTACAGCTGGCTTTGTAAATGTTCCTTTATGTTTTAACGCCTAAAATATTAACATATGGTATGTTATAGCTGGCTTTGTAAATGATCCTTTATGTTTTAACAACTAAAATAATGACATAAGGTACATTACAGCTGGCTTTATAACTGATCCTTTATGTTTTAACCCCTAACCCACTGTTTAACCCACTGTTCAAGAGGAACCTGAATGAGTGGATAGTAAATTCTTACTTGGATAGAACCCCCCAACCTTCCTGGACATGGGCAGTTATCACTAAATGCCGTTTTGGGTATTGCCTAGCATTTCTATGGTATTACATTGGGATGAAACAGCTAAGCTTAAAATAACCTCCAGGTCGATAGCCTATGATCCTATGATCCTAAAATATTGACATAAAGTAAGTTGCAGCTGGCTTTACAAATGATCCTTTATGTTTTAACCCCTAAAATATTGACATAAGGTATTTCTTCTGTAGAGAGGCACATTTGTATGTTAAACAGAACTCAAATATCAGTACTAAAAAGGATGTTTAAATGTGCTTAAATAATATGTATGATTTTAAAATTATTATTATCAAATGTAGTCAGCAAATCTGACATTATTTAAGTTCTTACCCCTTTGTGTGAAGGACTTCATGTCTTGGAATGGTATGTAATTAATCTTATAACATATTTAGTTTAGTTTGGTCATATCCATAGTGTGGTAATCTGAGAACCAATTCATCTGCTGCAGACAGATAGGGTGTTAATGCTTCGTATGCTTCTCATTGTAATAGATTGGGGTTTTTTAATTTGGTTTGTAATATGCAAAGGATAACAAGTATCAATTGTCAAAAAAGTATTTTTAGAGAATTGTTTACGATAAAAGGTACTTTTTATAGCAATAGCCCATAATTTAGTGATTTTAATATCAGAGAAGTCAATAGTAAATAACTCAGTCTTAAAAGTAAAGGTGAGCCCAAACTCACTGCTGTTAATGGAATTTTTATCTGTTCTACATCTTCAAGGTTGCTTTGCCCACACTCATTAAGGAAACTATGCATCTATTATATTAAATATGGATTTTATAGGATTCATAAAAGTAAATCATTTCAGAGAAACCCATAAATAAATAAACAGACATAAGGAGGGTTGGGGAGATGCATGGCTTTTCCTAGTCATGTTTAAAGAAAAACATTTTGTAAATATTATTTCAGTTAATTCCAACAAAAAGTCACTACATTCTGCACATTACAGATTAAATGAGCATAACCAGTATCTGAGTGCTTGCAAACTGCTCCTGTTAAGATATAAATCAATATATGGATGTGACATCAAATGTATACCCAAACCAGTTCATTCAAGCAGGGTATCAGACCTTATTTGCAATTATACCATGATCCCCCCAAAACGTGCACGCTGATTGGCCAGCGTGCCCGTTGTAAATCGAGTTATACTAATGGAAAAAGGTCCGGTCGCCCGGACTTTTTTCCATTAGTATAACTCGATTTTTTAAAACACTGTCTCGCTATGTTAAATGGGGTTAACATAGCGAGACAGCTTTAAAATAAGCAACGGAGATCTCCGTTGCTTATTTTAAAGCTGTCTCGCTATGTTAAACCCATTTAACATAGCAGACAATGTTTAAAAGCACGGAGAAAGCAAGATCTCCGTTGCTTTTTAGTGTCTCGCTATGTTAAATGAGTTTAACATAGCGAGACAGTTTTAAAATAAGCAACGGAGATGTCTGTTGCTTATTTTAAAACTGTCTCGCTATGTTAAACTCATTTAACATAGAACATAAAAAGCAACGGAGATCTTGCTTTCTCCGTTGCTACAACTCTGATGTACTGCGCAGGCGCGCAGTACATCAGAACTGCCGCGGATGCCAGACATCTGCGGAAGGGCAGTAAACAGGCATTATACTATGCCATTATTTAAGAAAAGAAAAAGTTTACTTTTCTTAAATAATGTCATATATAGCAATAACACGCCTGGGTGTGGGTAATGCTAAATTACCCACGGTTGGCTTTGTTTGGTCCCTCGGGCTTCACCCTCGGGACCAAACCATGCCAACCGTGGGTAAATTTAGCATTACCCACACCCAGGCGTGGGTTATTGCTATAATAAACCATTGTAAGATTGCACAAATATTTCAAACAAACTTCACGCAACTTGGATAATAGTTCAGTTATTGAATACTAACCTGACTCTGTTAATGTGCCTGGAGGTTTCATTCTATTTTATGGACTTTAGGTAACTTATAACAACCTTGAAGTTTGGTGCCGAAACATTCAATGAATTTCCCACACACTGGGATATGATCTCATGGATTACACAGCACCCCACACCTTGATTAGCCTGTCTCTTAACTCCCTTATAGGTCAAAAAAGAGAATAAGAATTTCCTAGTATCCTGACCAAATTGCCCTGTCAATGAAAATGACACTTCAGATCTTCCCTAGAGAAAGGTCATAATCCTAGTGAGACTGACTCAGTCAACAAAAGTAAACAAGTTTTCACCTATTTGCCAAAATTGTCCTGAAGTCTGCAATTACAAAAGACTCTGCACATGTAAGCTGTCTTCAGCAGCAGTTTATTGTATTAGCTGGATAGCAAACGTTTGCTGGATAATCATTAAGTACCAGGTAGAATCAGAGCTGCTGCATGTTTGTGCAGCCATTGTTTAGTGCCTGTGTAATGACAATGATATTCCCAGCCTGGAATGTGCGCACACACTTGTGTACATGTACTTCATTGAGCATATCCAACAGCAAACGATATCTCTTACAGCGGGAAAAAGCAATAGTAAAAATAAAGGTGAAAGTTAAGAAAAAAAACAGTTCAATCAAAAGGGGCACAACTGTTTATGAATACATAACAAAGCAATGAAACATAAAAGGTGAGGTTATGTAGCTAAAAACAAAAAGGATGCTGTAGGTATAAAAAGGTAATGAAAAGCCAAGGCTACAACATTAATATTTTTGTTAAATATTCATGAATGAAAAGACAGACAGGGTATTTTCAAATTCCAATCAGTAGAGGTCCATTGGAAATGACTATTGACCCAGTCCTTTTACACAGTAAAAGGCTCTGAAAGGTCTGCGAGATCTGAACATGGAAAATAAAGCAAACAAGACAGTTATTTCTGATAACAGTCACCCAAAACTTTTTAGAGAGCCTATAGGAGACTTGTAATGCTGCTAACTTATTTTTTTAATTAATCAGAAGTGGAAGTATGTTTTCTTATGTCTAGAAGAGGAAAGATATGGCCCCCCTTCAGAAAACTGAGAGTATAGCAGAAGAATCAGTCAACATATCAGTGGGACCTCAGTAGTAGGTACAGTCATGGATCACTGCATCTGGGATTAAAAAAAAACATCAGGAAAGGTGTGCATGACTAGAGAAGTACACTAGTAGCAATAAAAAACCTAAAGTGGAAATTGAAAAGGCTCATACTAGGTAAGTAAAATATATAAGAAGGCCACAAGGAGACTGTGAGATATTAGGATGCAGAGAATGATGTCAAATTTAAAAGTATAATGTAAAATGTTTAGTCCTGTTACAGACAATATGTAACAGCCAGTCTACAGTATTGTATGTTTTTCTGCATTTCTCATCATATGCACATGCTAAAGGCAGTTCAAATGAGGACAGCAAAAGGATGTACAATCTCTAAACCTAAATGTCATATGGTTTATTTCTATGATCTGGAATACCAGAGGCAGAAAACAGGCCAGATAGAAATGTTTAATATATCAGTGACGCTTACACAATTCAAGCTGGTAACATCTTTCAAAGAGTTTAGTTATAAAAAAGGTATGAATTTAAAGCAAGAACTATGTGATAAGGAATAAGATCAAATGGATGTAAGATGAATATGCCAACGAAAAGGGACTTTTCCTTGTAATAATTGTAGTTTTTGCAAATTTATATATAGAAATAATATGTTTGTACATCCAGTTACAAAACATACCTATAAAAGTTCTGCTTACTCAGGCTGTAATTCTACGAATCTGGTATGCATTGCCTTATATAATTCCTGTCTGGCTTTGTATATTGGTAAAACTAACAGGACATTAAAAGAAAGAATGTGTGACCATATATCTGAAAGATGGAGAAAGCTCGATAGTAATGCCCTTTATAAGCATATAAGTGATTTTGATGATACGCATTCTTTTAAGTTCATGGTGTTACAATATATACCCTCTAATTTTAGAGGAAGTGATGTAATAACCAAAACTAAATGTATAGAATAAATCTAGATAAATGAACTAAGGGCAGATAAAAGTCTTGGATTAAATGTTGCAAACAATGTTAAATCTATTTTAAAGGTGAAACATTTTAGGTAGTTAGCTTTAACTGTGTGTTTGATTAATTGTTTTATAATTCTTGCAAGTATTTAAATGAAGAGCTGTTGCACTGATGTTTCTTACAAATTGAAAAAGCATTTGCGAAGGCCTGCTGGCTTGTGGTTTTCAATAAAAGTGTTCTACATGGCTCCTTGAGATGTTTTTTTTGTTCTACTTGTATCTGGCTCCATTTTACCCACTTGAGCTTTCTTATTTGTGAGAACATCTATCAAAGACAAAGGCAGTTATGTGAAAAAGACAAAAGAATTTGAAAAACAAAATGGCTGTCACAGAAGAAAATACCAGTAAGTATTTTTTCAGTGAATGTTTTGAAGTTGTTTGGAGCTGCTGTGCAGAAGTCACCTGGTGTAAAGCAATGGTAGAACTTATGAATACATTGGAAAGTTATGAGCAGGGTGGAAGAAAAAAATTACTGGTTAACCAGGATCTTGAGATAATCTAATAATAAGTAGGGAAATGAGCCAAATAGTTGGCCAAATAACCCTTGTATATTTTCAGAGTATAGGCTTCCATGTTTCTCTGTTTGTAGTGTATCAGGAACTCTATTTTCTTCAGTATATTAAATCCTTAGATGTACCTGTTTTTCCCTCTACAGAACTTGTCTGCCAGAGGATCGTCTGCACAGCTTCCAAAAACATTTGACCCAGACTCTGTAACAAAGTATGGAACATTGGATGTTACATTCGACTATGATTCACAGGAACAGAAACTTTTAGTGACAGTCACAGCAGCTACAGACATACCAGCATATAGCAGAACTGGCAACAGTTCATGCCAGGTCCATCTGGTTCTACTACCCACAAAGAAACAGAAAGGAAAAACCAGTGTTCAGCGGGGACCATGTCCAGTTTTTACAGAGACATTTAAGTTTAACCATATTGAATCAGAAATGATTGGAAATTATGCAGTACGATTCAGATTATACAGTGTACGCCGGATGAAAAAAGAAAAAATTGTAGGGGAGAAGGTATTTTATTTAACTAAATTGAACCTTCAAGGGAAAATGTCAATCCCTGTGATGCTTGAGCCGCCTTGCAGCCTCATGGTAAGTACAAAAATGTCAACTACATGTTTTAGTAACAGTTTTAGGTTCACCTAAAAGTACAAGTAGTGTAAATAGGCAATCCTTTTTATATTTTTAAAATGTTAATTTAACCAAGATAGCCTGGCAAAGACAATGGTAGTCTTTTTTCACTAAGATCTACCTGCTTTCTTAAGATGGCAATGCCTAGAATGTTTTTATTACCTTATTTTTTGCTGAAGCAACACTTTGAGAAGTCTCTAGAACCATTGATGTTGATTTTTGTAAAATTTTAACTTCTTGTTAGTTAGCAAGACTCAGTTCATGTTACTGGTAGTAACTCAGATGAAATGCAATTCAGGTATCAGACTAAGACCTTAACTTTCTTCCTTGAATTCCTAATTATCCTTGACATCTCCATGTGTCCAAATGACCAACAGTGATACCGAGCTAGATGTACTCATCAGATGCACCTGACCTCTAGATATACATCATTGTGGCCCAGTACTGGTGGACAACATCCCAGGGCTATTATTCTGTGCATGATGGACAACATCCTAGGCCTATCATTCTGTGCATGATGGTCAACATCCAGGGCTGCTATTCTGTGCATTATAAATATTTTCCTCTGAATCATGTGGAAGATAACCAAAGGTAATAGCACATAAGAAGAAATTTAAGTGGTTGCAGAAAGATTTTATACCGCTACTAAAGCTAAAGTGCTTACATTAAAAATTCTGATAAAACTGATAGTTATGAAATAACTTAGTTGTTATGATAACTGTTTGCAGATCCTAAAATTTGGTGACATGAAATTAAGAGAAAAGACTTCTGACAAAAGTAAGATCTTAGGCTTTAAGAGTCAGCAGTGTATGGTCTTTTTAACTTCTGAAATTTAGTCTTCAATGACTTTATTATTATTTAACTAAGAAAGGTGTGCTATTTAGCTTCTCCAATATTGCGTAGTTAGCACACGGTTATTAGATTACATATTTGAAGCAGTTTTTTTCTGTTTTTTGTATTTTCTGAGCTACATGCTAAAAGTTTATCTCAGGACAATAAGTAGAGCTACATCCTGCAGATGAATTGCAAACACACTGTAATGCAGGTTTGGAATGTTAGCTGTGAGGTCATTTTCTTCCTGGATATTTGGAATTACAGGCTGGCATGTTTGCAGTCATGGCAAGTACTGAGTAGGCAAGGATTCTTGATGGTCTGACAATAGAGGCAGTTTATTCCTTTCCATTCAAGTCTGATCTTTCAATCCTTAGGAAAAGTAAGCAAGGTGTCTGAAGTATTTTGTAGTTGCAAGATGAATGAAACTTTTTGCTGTATACTAAGATATAAATAATCACACAGCAATACATTTCCAATTAATAAACAGCTAGAGGAGGACAGAGAAAGTGAGAGAGAGAGAGAGAGAACGTTCCTTTTAATATGTATTACTTTATAACACACACAGCCTCTAAAATGTCATTGTTATAAGTCTGCTGCATAGCTCTCAACTTTCCAGATTTTCACAGAATGTCCAGATTTTTGACTCGTATTTTTGGTCCGTTTCTCCTAAAATTGTAGTTTTCTGTCAAATCACTGAGGACTAAAGTCATACAATAGTGGCAGTTATTTGATTTTCAGATTTCATATCCTTCAGAAAATTCATGCTAATGCAAAACCTGTAATTTTATCAATGTTCTAAGTTTGTAAGAGCAATATTTAAAAAGTGTCCCTGTTTTTGGTTATTTGCTACCCCGATTTCTTGCTCGAAGAGGTTGAGAGGTATGGTCTGCTGTCATTTGTCCATGTTTTGCTTGAGCATATGTCATATATCTGTGATGAATGGGGAAGTATTCAAGACATGGAAAGTCTAGTAAGTGATGCAAAAAATCTGGGATTAGTGTTGAAAATGACTGAAAATGTATGAATGTATTGGAACAAAGTTTTTTTTAACAAAATAAGTCAAATGGCTTTATGTCTTTGAAATGGTATAGGTAAGACATTTTTTTAAAGCAATAATTTGCTAACCCATTTCTGAACCAGCAACCTAAAATTTGTTGCTTGTGTTAAAAAAACGTACTTAAATATTATGCTGCTATAAAAGTTTCAATATTTTTTCACTAGAATAGGAAGTAGGTGTGGCTTTTTATTATGCGGCTTTCATTTTTGATGATGTCAGTATTCCTGAACTGCAGTTTCCAACCATCTGCACCTCCACAAAGGAAGTCTGATACTGAAGAATTAACAGCACAGGAAAGCATGAATAACAGCTAAAGGCAACTACAATGTCAGTATTTGGAAGACGAATATCAGTGCCAGGTACATTAGAGGACTACTGGAAAATTATGCCTAAATAGTTTTCTGTAGTGATGTGCTGTCATTATAGAAGAATAAAAAGGAAAGAACTCTTAAGGCATCACATATACCTGCATCCTTAGTAATGCAGCGTATGTCAGCATACATAGATGGCATGCCATTTTGGTCACAGACCACTTCACTACCACTGTCGTCTGCTGGTGAGTGTATGATACTTCATTTGTCTGAGGTCACTGCATATTCTCCCCACTGGTGAGGTGACTTCTAAGTTTGTTATACTAAGTAGGGGAAAGAATCTAACTCTACAAGCAGGGTGTGGTATTTCAATCATCATCAGAAAACAGTTTATATGTTTTTGCAAACTCTTGTTTGATCATCTGGTTATGGATGGATGGGCTTTTGATAAAGTGGCTCCCAACAAAATAAACCCTACGCATTATTAGGGTGCCAGAGTTCAATGCATGAAGGATTAGCAGATGACATAAATATATGACATTTCTTCTGTCATGATAGCTGATATAAATGTAATAGAAAGACAATGAGCACTTCTGAAGTCACATAAGAGAGAACAATTATACAAGCAAAAGATAAAAGAGACCAACACACATTAGCAGTAATATAAAATATAAGAGGAAGGACACAAAAATTCTTCAAAGTAGCTAGTTGAGCAGAAAGCAGAAAGTTAAAATAGTTTTAAAACAGGTATCACATAGATTCCATACTGTTAGACATGAATAGATGGGATCAAAATATAACATAATCTAGTTTAATCGACAGGGACATAGATACACGGAACAATCTGCCAGGCAAATTTAGTTCACTTACAAGATACCTGTTTCACCAAAACCATTTTAATCAGCCCAAACTGCCAACTAGCTAACAGTTTCTTTTTACACAGATAAAGCCCTTCCATCCACCAAGGCCTACTCCTGCCACCTACGTAAATATACTATGAGGTCTTCCAACCTTTGTAGGTTATTTTATACCTGACAAATGAACCTGCAATTGTATTTATGATGATTAGTTGTATGTTTAGTTTCCAGAGCTTGCAGAACAAGTTTTGATGAAAATGGCATCAAGTAAGTATATATACCCCCTACAGACCATGTTAAAGTTATTTAAGGGAAGCTGAGATGCAGCAAACTTTGTCAGACAGGATAGTACATAGTCTCTCACACACACACACACACACATATAAATATTGCTTAAATAACCCCCTTGTAAATTCTCAAATAACTGGAATACATACACAAAATCCTCAACAGTTTTGTAAAATTTCATTAAAAAGTTTAGAGATAATTACATTGTCTATAGCTACCCATATAGAAAGACGAGGCATTATGATATTAAAGATGCGTTTTGAAACATTTTTGTACCTGTATTTCTGCCTGATGTTACACATTTTCACCATCTGAAGCATACCAGAACATTAAAAAAGGTTATGAATCTGAATCTTTCAACACTCATCTTTTTTTACCTTTCTCCACTGTTTGCCTTGTTGTGGTGGTGAAGGACAAGTTTTGCTTGCATCTTTAAGTATTGTGCATACAAATATTAAAGCAAAAATGTATTGGGCCTTTCTACTGAATAAGGTATGCAATATTCTGAGACATCATGATATCAGAAGTGAATTAGTGACTAGTGACTACTGAAAGGGTTGCACAGGCATTGAAAGCATATGTTGTAACTGCAGTTAATCTCGCAAAATTATCCATGTTAAACTGGATGAATCAAATTTCTTTAAAGGAGAAACATGGGAGGGATGGCTTTATTTCTCCATGCAATCGATTCATAGTGACTGACAAAAACCCTGGAGTAGATTTTCACATTTATTTTCTGGAGAAATGTCAGTCAGTTGATTTCTTTGGTCAGTCACAGCTCAACATTGTTTAATCTGCAGAGAAAACTGCTGTCTTCTCAATGCTGTAAATTCCAGGTGGACAGATTAGAAGTACTTTGCATGCAATTATGTTTTTTTTTTTAAATATCAGGGCTACAATGAAAGCATCAGTTAATACTTTTTTTACCAGTCCATTTATACTCTTTTTTTTTTTTTTTTTTTTTAATTATTTATTACTTATCTTGTTTATCCTTCCATTTTCCTAATGGTTTTAGCTTCAGAATTATCAGAGATATATATGATGGTATTTTTGCTGCGACTGGATTGCATAATCGATACCCATCTAGTGTGAATTCTTAATGGCTCCCCTATTGAAATGCTGAGTGGCAAAAAGCCAAAAAAAAAGACCGAAACTACATGAGAAGAGAGAATTTCAAACATTGCTCTTCTCCCCATACCTCCCAAACTTGTATATACCAACGTTTAGATCGCCATACCTCAGAGAAAAGGGAATATTCGGAGAAATGGCCGTCTAGGACTTGGTATATGGAAGTTCATTTTTTTGGTCATTCAGTCTCCATGGTCCCGACATTTCAGATGGTTAGTGTTCTCAGTGCTTGATGTTCATACTAAAAATAGCATGATGAAGAAATAATACAAACAAAAGCGATTGTTGTTTTAGTATTTAGAAATTACACATATAGGGCAGAATTCACAGAAATCCTCTCTACCTGTGCTAATTGCCCAACCCAGGGTAGCCAGTGAGAATGATAGACAGAATCCCAGATTCAGAAACATGGTAAAGCTGCACAGAGAAACATGTCTTTGGTGGCTCATTACCATGTCACTGAATTGAGCACTTCACTGTCAGATCTGTCCACTTTAGCATTCTCCCTAGTATTGCATGCATTACACTAGAAAAGGTACCCCCACACACACATATGTACACAAAAACATACACACACACACACACACACACACACACACACACACACACACACACACACACGCGCGCGCGCACACACATTCAGTCTTATTCATGCCCCCCTACAGAAACACACACATTAACTCATCCCTCACCCCCATAGATCTGTGTTACTTATCTGCATCGTGAGTTCTCCCATAGTAGTGAATGGGTAACTGCCTTTTTCCTCCTAGAGTAAAACTTTACCTCGCCAAGCAATTCTCTGAATTGCACAGATATATACATTGAGAGCTGAGGACATTTCCAAGGGAAAGCACATGGCTAATTGACATTAGCCAGTCCTCCAGGCTGCTGCATTAGCATGCATTTTCCTAGTGAGACTTCTATTCAAGCTAGGACCTCTGCAAGGGTAAAGCAATATCGGTAGAGTGAAGTTTGAATCAGAAATGCTTACCACAATGCAGAAACCTTTTGACATAAGGCTTCTTTATTGCAGTAAGTCTTTCTGAATCCCAGAAACATTGTGAAAAGAATAAAAGGATAAGCAAGTGTTATGACAGCATAATAAATTGAGACAGTTTGGTGATATGTCCTTGTCTGAGCCATAAAAAACTTAAAATACCTCACTTGAATAACTTGTCCAGTAATTCTGAAAGAGCTAATATAACAACTAAAGGCAAAACAGCCATATCAGCATTAGAAAATATAGAAGTAAACAAAAAATAAACATTCATTTCATGAATCTCTTCCACCACAAATATTTCCTTACTAAAATCTTACATCAGTTGTGCCCTTCTTTAAGAATACTTGATCTTTGTTCACGAAAGGACACTGTGATAGAAAATCTTAACATTTAATTTTACTCATATGCTGAGCTGTGTTTGTACAGCCATTTCTTCTTCCTTTGAAGGCTAACGCTGCCGTTATACAGCTACAGTACAACTTATGTGGTGTGAGTCCCCATATAACTCTTGCACTGCTGTTCACTTTCTTCACTTCTCTCTGTTGACAAACCACAGCTGTGTTTCAGAGAAATATCCTGTCTGTGGTTGTGATATAGGTCATTCATATGGCAGACCTTCACGGAAAATCTGTTAAAATGTCATTCTTCAAGACATAAAGGTATGTCTCTCCTTTCAAAAATCAGTAAATAAGTGTATTTTTGGTGGATAACTAGGGTGGCACAGTGGTCCAGCAACTAGCATTGTCGCCTCACAGAAATAGATTCTCCAGTTTGATTCTTGACTGGGGTGCCTTCTTTGGGGAGTCTACATGTCCTGCCTGTGTTTGCATGGGTTTCCTTTAAGTGCAACAGTTCCTTCTCATATTCCAAAAACATGCAGCAGGGGGACTGAACACTAAATTGGCTATAGCTGTGAGTGTGTATGTAAGTGTGTGGTCTGGAAAAACAACTGTGCAGGGCTAGTCACCTGACAGTATAAACCTTGGCTCTAGATGATTGTCACTTTTGAAGTGATAACCTGACCCATGTGCAATAATAGGAAAAGGGGTTGTGGATGGATGGAAGTAGCCCCTAAAGATGTTCGTAAACAGTGTAGTTTTGGCCCTGAGCACAGCACACAAAAATATGGTATTTGTGCTTAATAAAGCTACAACATAAAGCAAAATTAAAGCTTCTTCCACTCACAATACAAAAAAAAAATAAAGACGCTTGAAATCAGTCAAAAAAGATGCTTCATTGATGATGATGATGATGATGATAATAATAATAATAATACTGATCTAGCTAGAGTTTTCTTTTCCAGAAACTTTGTTACTATGTTGGTCCTTTAAAAGTAATAAAATAATGTTTAAAATGGCATGTGGATCACTTATCCCCCCCAAAGTTTAGATCTGCTAAACTGCTGAAGCTACGATTGTCAATTTAGGAATTCCTGGCATTACTGATTTTTTTTAATATCTTCTTGGAGCTTTCTTTAGAATCTAATTCTCATGCATCTAACCCGGAGAAGACTGACCGATTTATCAGGAAAATTTCTATATGAAACCTAATTGTAGATCTTGCTGCTATAGACCTGACTACTTCTAAGGGTCAAAAAATATCTGCTCTGATTACCCTTTCTAATAATAAATGGAGTAAATTGCAGGACAGGTGTGAAAAAAGAATTGTACCTCAGAGCGGTAGTTCCATCTAGCTCCCTGTTCTGATCCGCAGTATGGCTTCCCACCCTCTCAGATCTTCAAAAAAACAAAAACAACAAAAAAGTGTCTTAGACACTACAAGTCAGAGATCTCCACCCTCCTCAGCTCTACAGTTGAACAGCAATAACAACAGCAAAAAAGGCTTCTTCACTTTTAACTATAGCAAGCTTTTTGGAAACGGTTTTACCACTCACAAAGTGTTAAGGTGCTGAAGACCATTTCTCATTTCTGAATGCTGGTACAGAAAAAAAGGAAAAACAAAAAAAAACGGCCAGGTAGACACACTCACTTTATTGACAGAAATAAAGCTTTCGGGATAACCCTTCTTCACTATTCAAGACACTTTTAAAACACGCCTATTTTATACAAGTTGGTACAAATAACAAATGACACAGCCAACCAATAAAATTAACTAGATAATTAGTTAATTAACATTTCCCACACACATATATGTCGTATAAAATCAGTGTTCCTTAAACATATCATACAAAAAAAAATTAAAAAGTGGAATATAAAACTAACTACTTGGATAAAAAAGGTCTGTTTTAAATGTGTCTTGAAACACACCTTGATTGGTTGATTCATAGGTTCATAGGTTCATAGGTTGGTACTAGGCTATCGGCCGTAGGGCCTATACAAGCCTACCCATAACAATTCTCTGGCTATTTCTTCCCACACTATTTACTTCCCTGGACCCTTGTCTATCAGGGCGACTGACATGATCCCTGGGGTGAATTTCCTTTCTCCTATCCAATCATCAAGGTTCCTTTTGAAGAGGGCCAAAGAGACACTCTGCTTGACATGTATAGGCATTCTAGTCCAGAGTCTGGGGAGTCTCTTTGTCAGGAACCTATCCCTCCAGCATGTTTTGTTTATTGTGATGACAAGGTTTACATCCCTGGAGCGTGTGGCTCTGAGTGATTGGGATTTCTTTAAGTGTAGCATGTCCAACAGCTTTGGGTTTGACATGGCCTTGTATGTTAAGCAGAGATTGCTTCGGAGTAGACAGTATGCAACAGAGTATAGCTGGAGTTTTTTGAGGCAGTCAACATAGGGCATCTGCTTTAGGCCTGTGATTCTTTTAGTGAGGTATTTCTGCGGCCTTTCCAGTTGTTGCAGATGTCTTGAGAGGTGCATAACAAATGGAGCATTGTATTCTATAATGGGTCTAATGAGGGATGAGTACAGTGGGACAATGACTTCCTTTTTTCTGGATGAAAAGCCCTTAGTGATGAGGTGTGCCACATAGAAGGATTTCCTGACTGTTGTGGTGATGTGGTTGTTGAAGGTGAGACCACTCTCCTCTTGTGTCCCTAAGTCTCTTATCACACTTTCGGTGTTTAGTGTACTGCCATCTATATGGTAATTCCTGGGTACATGTTTTTTCCCAAAGGGGATAACTATACATTTCTTGGCATTAAGCTTGAGCCTATGGCTCTGGCACCAAGCATCTGTCTCTGTAAGGCTCTTTTGTAGAGTATCCACATCATTTGGGGATTCAATAATGGCTCCCAGTTTGCAGTCATCTGCAAACTTTGTTAGCCAGAGTCCCTTAGTGTTGGCCTGTACTTCAAAGAAGTAGATGCCAAACAAGAGAGGTTCCAGGACTGAACCCTGAGGTACTCCACTTGTCACTTGTCTGGAGCTGGATTTGGAGTCAGCTACTTTTACAGTCTGATGTAGGGATTAATGCCCAGCTTAGTAAGTTTATCTATGATTCCAGAGTGGGGGATGGTGTCAAAGGCCTTGGCAAGGTCCAGATAGGCTGTGTGGCTGCCTTACCCTCGTCCATGGCTCTGTTGACTGATTCGAAGAAGTCAGTCAGGTTCAGTAGACAAGATCGGACCTTCACAAACCCAAACTGGGTGGGGTCCAGTATTTGAAAGTTGCCAATGTCTTTGTTTATAAGTTCCATGATAATACATTCCATGGCCTTGCAGATCAGACTCGTCAGACTGATGGGGCAGTAGTTCCTGGGATCCAAGGTGGATCCCTCCTTGTGGAGTGGGATAACTGTAGCTGTGCGCCACTCAGTGGGCATGAAACCTCAGGTGAGGGTATGATTAAACATGACACTTAGGTGAGGTGCCAGTTCATTTTGTAGTTCATGTAGTACACAGTCTGGGATGTTATCTGGTCCCATGGATGCTGTATTCTTAGCTTTGGATAGTGCGTTTTTTTACCTGTGTGGCCATTATTACCGGAATTTGGCAATCTTCCAGTATTGAGATGGGCCATTTAGGGGGTGAGAGGGGGGTGAAGTTGGCACTGAATCGATCTGCCAGGATATTGGCAATATCCTTGGGATCAGTATATTTAATGCCATTCTGTTGTAGCTCAGAGCAGATCTGAGCATTGCCATTTAAAATGTTCACATAGTTATAGAATGCCTTGTGGTTGTCTTGGAATCCTTGGCAATTTTATTTTCATAACTAGCTTTGGAGGATTTTATGAGGGATCTCACCTTACTGAGGCTGGTAAGGGAGTTTTTTGCATCCTCGGATTTTCCTCTTTTCTGCAACAGTTTTTTCCTTTTGTAGTAAAGTTTGTTTATGGCAGGGGACCACCAGATTGGCTGTCTTTTTTTAGAGAAGAGCATCTTGGCTCTATTTGGGATGGCACGATTCATGCATGGGTGGATGTGCTCGTACAGTGCCTTAGTGTAGGACTCAGCAGTCGAACTTTGAGTTCCCGTCTGCATGGGTGTCATGAAGTTTGTAACTTCTGACTTGAGTAGCATGAAGTTGGCTTTGGAGAAGTTTTTTTATGGAGGTTTCCTTACTGGGGGGTGGGGGTGGGATGTAGATGTTAAGAGTGATTAGCTTATGGTCTGACCTGACCAATGAGGGGGTGACTATAGGTGTGGAGCATCAATTTCCCATGTTGGTAATGACCAGGTCTAGGATATTGGAGTCCCTGGTGGGACTATGGATTAGTTGATCCAGGGCATTGGAATTTATGAATTCCAAGAACCGTTGGGCAAAGGTTGGGCAAATGTATGAACCTGTGAACCTATGAACCAATTGGATGCTGTCAGTCTTATATGGTGCATCCTGCAGTACACTCATTAACCAAATCAAAGAGACAGTGCTATCTAACTAGCACTGCTCAGTTTTCAATCAAGTCAAAACAGAGACACTACAGACTGTGACAGTCAACACAACAATAATATGGTACATCAACAGCTAGGGAGGGACTCAGACTTACCTGCTTTGCAGACTTTCTCTCATCATTTGGAGACACATACTGTTCAAATGATCCTTACTGTCTAGATGGTTTACATTCCAACACAAGAGAATACCATGGTAAACAGTCTGAGCAGACAAGTGTCAGTCTCTACTGAGTGACTGCTCGTCAAAAAAACACCTTATTGATTTTGATTAAAAAAATGAGAGCACTGAAAGGTGAACCTATGTGTCTGCCATCAAAATCAAAGCATAGCTAGGGTGGGGTGAAGAGGACAATTGACCTGGATGAAAAAGGAGCACAGTCATTTGGTCCTGATCACTGTTTAATGCATACCAGCTTTTAAAAGCTAGTATTGCATTTGCAATCAAACCTGAGCCCTGTAGAGCTCCCTGTGTTGTCTAAACAGCAGTTTGCTACAGTTTAAAACATTTCTTTTTTTATAATGCTAATACCTGAGTGCTATAGCACTCCTTGCCAAGTATAAACTGTAACAATGCAAGCAGTTTGCTACAGTTTAAAAGTAAAAATAAATAAATAAACAAAAGAAACCTGAGCACTTTAGCACTGTGCTTGGGGTAAAAACTGTAGCAACTGTTTGTTACATTGTAGCAAACAGTTTGCTGTAGTTTAAAAGTAAACAAAATATATATATTTTTTAACAAAAACTTGAGTGCTGTAGCACTCCGTGCAGGGCATAAACTGTAGCAGCGTAAAAAGCATTTTTCTACAATTTAAAAGAATTATTTTTTTAATTAACTAAAATGTGAGGAAGGAGGAGGGTTCTGAGCATGGTGCAGCAATGAGACCTGATTGGCTTCTGGAGCAGAAGGGAGGGGCCATGTATCTGGCCAGCTGATTGGTTTGCCATTAGAAAGAGCAGCCTTTTTTATTTGGTTTTCATTTGAAGAGTGGGAAGGGGGTGAAGTGAGAGAGTGGTGTGGAGCCCGACTAGTATATATACTGCACTGTAATCGGCTTCCTGCAGTTTTATATGCTTGTCTTTTTTTTTTTTTTTTTTTTTTGAAGAGCTGAGTGGATGGGGTGCAACTCAATAGGACTGTCACAGGGTGCTAGTTGAACCAGCTATACCTCTGACCAGATTCATCAGTTTCCTTAATTCTTTTCCAGATTTCCTGATACACACTCAATGAAGACTAGTGCCTTCTCACACAGGTAAATTCAAAATGCACTGTATGCTTTTTATCCAGATTCAGCTCATCAGATCTTAAGAGGCTTGCTGAAATGTAAATACAGAGAAAGTTGACTTAACTGTTATAACCCCAAAGTGATCAAGACAGCAACAATCCAGACTTCTAGCTCATATGTTGGTGGCTCCTCCAATAAATTTGCCTCTTTGTAACAGACTCTTGTCTCAGTAATAAAGAAGAGTAATGCATCCAGACCTCAAGTCCTTGAATCTAACAGACTGGAGAATATCAAATTAATTCCAATTATCCAGTTTTTCTGCATAGTATTGTCCAACTTCACAAAGCTAAAAGACCAAATACCAAAAAATCATACATTTTAAAATGGAAATATTTTGTCTGGTGTACCAGAAATGACTTAGATACTGCTGTTTGTAGTACCTGACTTTTTTATTCAGTATTGGCCTGGTGTGTTCATTCATCCAGTTGGGAGGGTTGTGGGATGATTCACTTAAAGAAATGATGATGCAGAGTGAGACAAAAAGTTAAGGAGATGTTTCCTGGTGGACATTATTGAGAAAATCCAACCAGGAAAAAACAAAATTTCACTAACCAGAACAGCAAAAGTTAGCAGCAAAGGATGAGAACCACAGGTGCAAAATCCAGTAAAATGCCATTTATTTATTACCAATAAATGCTATTTTACTGGATTTTGCACCTGTGGTTCTCATCCTTGGCTGCTAACTTTTGCTATTATTGAGAAAATACAAAGGAGATGCAGAGGCAATCCTCATGATCAGTGGTGAGATGGAAAAGAAAACATGCAGAGAAAGTAAAGGAAGGCAAAGGGGAAGTAGTAGAAAAGAAGGCAGAAGAAAATGAAAAACAAGTACAAAAGAAGGCAGAAGAAAATTAAAAACAGAAGTACATGGTAAGGATTAAAAGTAAAGAAGACAAAAAGAAATCGACAGGTATGATGTGGGACAATTTAATAGCTCCTTTGGGTAAAACTTAGCACATGAGGTAAGAGTATTTATTATTAACAAGGAGTCATTTTGTGATATATATTTGTGACTGTATTTTCAAAGGAAACTTTTATTAGAGAATATGAAAAAAGATTGTAACCCATGGAATCTTTATGGGATAAAATCATTTAACAGAGAAACAAAAAATAAAATCCATGTACAGTTTCAAACAGAGGTAGAAAGAAAGACTTTGAAATGACATTTGAAAACTTTATGTAAAGAAGTACTGGACATTGCAAAAGTTTATGAGAAAAGGGGTTTATCGGCTGGTTGATGGGATTGTAATTTTGTGTTAAAAATAGAAAGAAATATATATATATATATATATATATATATATATATATATATATATATATATATATATGGGTCTACTTCACGTCACCTAAAACCCATTTGAGTGACTTTCATTTGACTGAGACTAAATCACCTAATTTTCAAAATACTGAAAACTCACTGAGTTTTAAGCAATAGACATGATGTGGGTTTCCATTCACCTGTGACTTGTTTGTGATAAAAATAATTTCTGTTACTTACAGTGCTGACTCTCAGAATACCAATAGTCATGTAGAAAGTAGTGTTGTAGTGTTTTTAAATGTGGGTATGTCTCTTTATATTTTTGTGGGAAGTATCTAAAGTAATATGGCGGATGTCTTGTGCATTCCCAGCAGTAGTGGCAGCATGAAGAGTACTGTAAGGCAAGTAAAGGGTATATGCCATTTTCCCTACTGTAGTGCGATCTTGGAGTCAGTATATATAATCACAGTGGGTATGGAGTTTTATATTGTCTGGTTTGTGTTAAGAGTGTAAGTAAGTAGGTTTTTAAGTTCTGGAAAGTGGTAGTTATTAGTGGTGTGAGTATGTTTATTTATGGTTTAAGGTTTAGTCTTTTGAAATTTAGCATTGTAAGCTGTTGGTGAAATGAGATTCAGTCAAATGATTTTTCAGTATTTTGACAAATTAGGTGATTTGGTCTCAGTGAAATGAAAGTCAGTCAAATGGGTTTTAGGTGATATTTATACTATGTCAAGCATGATAAATATGAAGAGGAATAAGGGTGTTGTAAAATACTGGGGATAACCCAAAACATGTTTTTTTTTTTTTTTTGTGGAAAAGAACATTTGCTAAGTAACTGTGATAAAATAAAATGCTATATTTGTGGGGAAATGGGACATGATGTAAAAATGTGAATTGAAATGTTATAAATTTAAAATATTTGGACATTTATGGATAGATTACAAAAATAAAAATAAGAGTAAAAAAGAAAAAGAAAGAGAAGAAAATGGACAAAGCAAATACATTTTAGAAGTAGTAGAACTGGAATAAAAATTAGATGAGAAAAAATAATTAAGAGGACACAGAAAAGGGTTCTGAAATAACTGATGAAAAAGACATAAACTGGGAGGTAGTAAAAGAACAAAGAATTCTACTGGTAAATGGGTAAAACACATAAAAATTTAAAGGCATAAGTACAAAAGAAACAAGAAAGGAAATTGATGAAAAATAATATATACAGCTAATGATTGGGGTATGGTACAATGGTTAAGGTGTTTGACTCAAAGTACAGTGTTTGATTCTCACCTTTAGGAGTGAAAATGGCTGAGCTTAGAATGGTCTGTTAAAAAAGCAAACCTGGTAATTGGCTTTAACTTATGAAACCATAAATCTAAGGAAAAGGGAAAATGAAAATTTTAGAGTGCTTTCTGTGAATAGTGATTTTGGAGTGGTGTAATACATGTGATGTAGATGTGACTATATTAGAAGACACAGGATTTTCAAGAAATAAATAAAGATTACAGAGAAACTGTGGGAAGGAAAGATAATCTGGAATTTGGGAAATGAAGGATGTTCTGGAATAACCATGTTCTGTAGAAATACAGTAAATACAGTAAAAATATTACAAGTAACTTTAGCAAAAATGGGAAACTTAACCACTGTAGATTTTAAATAGAAAGAATAAATATATAGAATTATAACATTATATGCTTATACTAGTTCTAAAAAAATGGAATTCTTATTTCATCAGATTTTAGACTATGTAGTGATAAATTTGAATATTTCAATAACGGGAGACTTTAATTTACTTAAGTAAAAAGAAAAGAAATGATTTAAGAAAAAATGTTAGAAGTTATAAGATGTGATAAGTTAAAACTAAAAAGTCTTTTGGCTTTTCCCGGTTAGGGGTCGCCACAACGGAACTCCGGTTCGCTAATGATTGGCAGTGGATTTTTACGGTGCCAAGTTGCCAGTCTGATGCCCAACCTTCAAAGAAGGCACACCCATTCACGCACGCATCTACCTGCATGCCTTTACACTTCACTCAACCGCAGGGAGGACATGCAGACTCCACACAGAAGGCACTCCAGCCAATAATCGAACAGGAGAACCTCTTACTGTGAGGTGACAACGCTAACAGCTGCACCACCGTGGCTACTTGTGATAAGTTAAAGCTATGGGACAAAAATTCATGGACTTACAAAAGGGGTATGCATAGAACTGAAATAGCTTATTTTATATTATCAGAATGTTTAGTTATAGAAGAAAGGGAGACAGTTGAAACAGGGCTTTCTGATCATCTGCCAGAATGACTAGAGATAAAGGAAAACAATGAATATATAAGAATAGGCAAAAGAAAAAAAGGATAAATGAGAAAGCATGCAATGAAGAAGGAAAGAGATTAGTAATACAGTTATAGAAAGATCATATTACTATGAAAACATTTATACACATTTGTCTGAATGGTGGATGATATTTAAGAAAAATAAAAAAAAAAATGTTTTTTACAGTGGCAATATGATGTGAGGAAAAGTAGAGAAAGAAAAATATAAAAGTACATGTAACAGTAGCTGGAAGATATAGAACATAATGCAAAGCAAAATAATTATATGAATGAATTTCTTTTTGTGGTTTCTGTTTACTTTCTTTTTGTGGATTCTCTTTTCAATTATATGAAATAAATCAAGAGAAAATACAAAAATTGTTATATAACCAAAGATATTTTTACAAGGAAAAGGAGACATATTCAGTTATTTAAGCAGATTAATAAAGGAAGATGGTAGTGCAATTAGAGAAATAAAAAATGTTAAAGGAGAAATAGAACTCAGGAAAAGATTATGGCTTGTGTAGTACAATACATACAAGAAATGTTTAACAAAAAAAAGTTAGTGTAAAAAACATGGAATGTAAAAATGTTATCATTAAAAGAGAATAAAGAGTTGAAAAAGGAGATGTCTTTACTTAAGCTAGATAAAGTATCAGGACAAGTAAATATAGATTTGGTTGCAGGACCAGATGGAATAGGGTATGAAATGCATAAATGTTTAAATGATTGGCAAAATAGTATTTTTAAAGATTTTGAACGAATGGTTAAATGAAGGTTTTACATATAAAGAATTATGTAGTAGAATATTTAAATGCATGTGGAAGAAGGAAGATAGAAGGCAAGTGAAAAAAACTGGAGACCAATAATAATATGTTAGAATTGGGGATTCTACCTCTACAAAGAGGCCAATCACAACTGGAGTACCGCAGGGATTAGTCATTGGACTGCTCCTTTTTGGCATTTACTTCTCAGAAGTCAGGGCCAATGTCAGTGGTCTTTGGCTGACTAAATCTGCAGATGATTGCAAATTAGGAGCTGTCATTGAATCTCATTCTGACACAAGTATTCACCAGGTGGGGCTGACACAGACAAACAACTGGTGTCAGAGCCATGGACTAAAACTAAATGCCATGAAATGCGTAATAGTATCCTTTGGGAAGTCATCCATCCCTGGTAACTATCATATTGATAACATACCCCTTAGAGTTGAACCAGTAGTCAGGGACTTAGGAACACACATAGACAGTAATCTACCATTTGATCATCACATGTCTACAGTGTTGAGGAAATCATTCCATGTTGCGCAACTTATAAACAAAGGTATGGCATCTGAGTCCAAAGATGTCATTGTTCCACTGCATTTGGTATTCATCAGACCTATCAATGAGTACAATGCCCCTTTTGGTATGTACCTAACCAGGCATATCCAACAACTTGAACATCCACAGAGGTTCCTCACTAAAAGAATGCATAAGTAATTTGTCCTATGCTGATCGCCTCAAGGCTCTATCCCTGTATTATGTCTCCTACAGGCTTTTGAGGGGAGATCTATGCCTGGCATACAGGGCATTGTCAGACCCCAATCTCATAGAACGTCTGCATATCCACAGAACAAACAGTACCAGAATTACCCATTCTAAAGACTTAAACCTTGCCTGTGATATAACTAGGACCTGCTGGATAGATAGGTGTGTATCCTAGACACTACCCCATCTATGGAACTGACTCCCCATCCATGTGAAGCAGAATTACTCCCTAACCCAGTTCAAGTGCAGCTTGGACAATTGGATGGGAAACCAACAATTCATCCCTGGGTTGGCACCTATGTCTCTAAAGCAAACAGGTAACCTGTAAATGGTTCATCTCCCAGGCCCATGCTTACACTTATTAAGGGTGTCAGAACTTGTCAGAATTTCAGGATGCATGGCTAGACTTAAAAAGGCCCTCGTGGTTGTAAGCCTAGTAAACAACTATGAACCTATAAATCTATATTGAATAATAACGATTATAATATCTTTATGAAAATAATGCAAAAGAGATTTGAAACTAAAATGGAAACTATTACAGAAGATAATATATATATATATATATATATATATATATAGAGAGAGAGAGAGAGAAAGACAGTATAAAGGGGAAGGATTGTATTGTCAAGAATTATTAATGATAGAGAAATTGTGGATGATATTATCAATAGTAAAGAAGCAAAAATCATGTTAGGAGACCTTATTAAGGCATTTGATGCAACTGGACATGAAATCTTATGGGTAATAATGAAAGAATATAATACAAGTGAAAAAGGAAATTATGTATGTCAGTGTATAGTAATAATAAAATGAAAATACTTGTAAATGGCTGGTTAAGCCAATAGGTACATATAAAGAGTGGTGTAAGACAGGAAAGTCCAATGAGTTGTATACTCTTTGCATTATTTATAAATGTGATAGTATGTGAACTAAATGACAAAATGAAGGTGGTGGGGTATGTAACACCTGAAGGGATAAGGATTCCATTTCTGTTTACCTATGCAGACAATATAATAATTGCAAAAAAAAAAAACTAAATTTGTATAAAAAAGGTGTCTATATCACTTCTTCAAATCACAAATCAACAAAAGCCTGTTTGTTGAATGCCTGTTCGTCAAAGCTACTAATCATTGAACTGAGTTTTCAGCAAAAGTTTTCCTAGGGTAAACCAAAGGTAGTCAACCCTAGTGACTGTGAACAAAACCATAAAACGTAACACCTACCCAGGTTGGGGGGGGGGGGCTGCGCATCCCACACCTCCCAGTTTGGGGGGCTGCGCATCCCACACCCTCCTAACTAAATATACCAACTCTGAGATCACAGCACAGTGGGGAAAAGGGCAAATTCCAGATGGTGGCTAAGTATTGGTTTTCCGTAGGCAAAATTTTACTGAAAACTCAGTTCATTGATTAGTAGATTCGATGAATAGGTGTTTGACGAATAGGGGTTTGCTGATTTGTGATTTGATGAAGTAATATAGACCCAAAAGAAGTAAGAATTTGCACAAATGAGTGTCTCAAGGTGATAGGGATGGCAAATAAAGAGAAAAGTAAAGGTTTAGGTGAGTAATAAAGATAGGGGGGTATATATTTCACAATGAGTCCGATTTCTGTGTTGGGTGTAACATTTGGAAATAAAGATGTAAGTAGAATTGAATGGGGAAAAAACAATAGAAGAAATAAAACAAACCTGTCTTTTTTGGAGAACATTTAAATTATCATTTAGAAAAATAAGGCTTATTTGATAAATTCAGTGTTGATGGGGAAAATAGCATATTTAGCAAGTGTATTTATGTTGCCAACAGTATTTGAAAAGGAATTATTGTAGATAATATTTTCATTTATATGGCATTCTATATTAAACCCAATAAAAAGAGTTTTGTATGTAAAGCTGCTTCATTAAATTTGTACAAAGTGTTAAAGTGGGTAAATGAAAAAGATGAGAGATCATTAGTAGACTTGTATAAATATAAGTATGATAAATGTTGGGGATATGATAAAAAAGAGTAAAAGAGAAAAAGAGTGTATCAATGAACAAATAAAATGTTTCCAAGTAAACATATTTTTCTGGAAAATAAAAATTGATGATATAGAAAAAGATAGAGAAGTATGGTATAAGATTGTAATGATAAAACATTACTGTGTAAAACCATGGGAAAAGCTAACAGATGGAAAATTAAAGATACACAAATAAAAAGGAAATGGTGTAATCAGAAATAGAATGTCAGAGTTTTTGTGGAGACTGGTAATGTAAAATGAAATATGCAATGTAAAAAGAAAAGTGATACAGTATGTTTACATTGTCAAGAAGAAGAAACTATGGAACATGTATTTTTGAAATGTAAAAGATTAAACAATTATGGGAAAACTATATAAAGATTTTTTTGAAGACATAAAAGAAGTGGAAAAAATAAACATGGATATGATTACATATGGATATTATAAAAAATAGAAATAAAGAATATGTTAAAAGAATAGGTAAAAAGTTATTTTATGTCATATGAGTTATATGAAATATAAGAATAAATGGAATTATGTTTAATGGTAAATGGATTTTACTAACAATATTATTAAGTCAAATCAGATGGTGGTTATTGAAAAAATGAGTGGGGGTCTAATAGTGCTGATAATTTGTAAAGGAAATTATGAATATGTACAAATATATTTCTATATCAATATATTTGTATTGTGAAGGATTAAAGTCATTGCTTTGCAATGGTTAAGGTTCATGGTTTGACTCTAAGCAAAGTCACTTAGGGACATTTCTGTCTGTGTCTCTCACACACACTTACAAACACAAACTCACACACACACACACACACACACACACACACACACACACACACACACACACACACACACACACACACACACACACACACACACACACACACACTTTCTTCCCTATGCTCTAAATGCTGCAGCTCCTGACTAGTTTTCTTGCTGCATAAAACCTACTGTTACTGCTGCTATAGAAGAAGGAAGGAAAGATGTGTTGCTGTTAACCAAATCTTGCTGCTCGCTTACTAAATACATGTGGGCATACATTATGCGTTTGATTGCTGAGGTCTCTGAGGATGCCCAAAAATGTGATGGAGCAGTGGCTTTGCTAATATATGTGCACCGATAGCAGTCTTTTAGACAACATTGAGTATATATTTATTTTTTAAGCCGATCCTTAGGTTACCTTGTGATGGATCCAGTTCTGATAGTGATGAATACACATTCAGTTATAAAATAGAACACAAACTATTTATTACAAAGGTTGTTCCTTTTCATACATTATAGATATAGGATTTCTTTCTTTACCATTATTATTCAGTTTATCATTACATCAATTGCTCAAGTCCTGCCTTTCCTGAAATATCAGTCTTCCTTCTGAAAATCATTCTGTATGTGTTGTTTCTACGGATTCCATTTATTTCTATGTACTTTGTTCCTTCTGTTTTCTAAGGAACCCACCTCCAATTCTTTAATCTCCTTAGCAATATTCAATAATCCTGTTGAAGTTAGTTTTGTTTGAGATTTCCATTTTCTAGAAATTACTTTCTTTTCAGCCAATAGCATTAAACATAGTAGGGCCTCATATGAAACAATTCTGTTTCTATATCCCAGTTCAAAAGAAGCATTTTGTTAGCTAAAATAATTTGCTCGCTCAGCATTTCTGGCAAGGTACCATGTAGTGAATTTCTAAAATCTGCAAACTCATGGAAATTCCCAAAAACATGTTCACAGGTACTCTTTCTCATCATGTTAGAATTGCTGTCTACCTGTGGGAATATTTTTTGAAGTCTACTTGAAGTATTAAAAAACCCATGCAAACACTTCCATGAAAAACTCCTAAACCTTCTAGATTTCATTGCATATATGCAAGACATACAAATATCCTTCCATTGTTTCTTTGTATATTGCCTTTGCATTTGCATTTCCAACATTTTCTAATTAATTGCTATCATGCATGATTTTTACGTCTTACTAAGTATCTCTTTTTATCACAGTTTCTAATTTAGACACATCTATAAACTCAACAGAGCTGGTCTTTCATTTAATACTACCCTTTCCCTTTCAGTATGCTTATACTCTATTATCAGTCCCTGTTAGGGAAGGCAGTCTTCAACCCACAATCTGAACTTCTGCTTGTTGTCATTCCAGTCTGTGACTTTTCCCTCCCTAGTTATGTGTTTCCAGTGCCCCGATTCCTTTGCTGATTTCCTCCTATAAATTTCAGCGCCATCTTGCCTATTTTGTATGCCCTATTTGCAGTCATCCTTATTGGTAAAATCTCCTTTCTCCATTCTCTTGTTGGTTTAGTTCTTAAAATATTTCTGCTACTTTGTAAATATAATATTCTGTATGGTTGTTATTTATCCTCTTAAGTGCATTCATTCAGAATACTACTGTTTGTTTATTTCTTGAATCCACCCCCATTTCAACATTATTTCTTTCCACCTTGATTTGTAGTGATCTGCTTGTGTTATATATAGGAGTCTTAACTGTGTATCTCTGAAGTACCCCTTCAAATCTGGTAATCCTAAACCACCCTTTTTCTGGGGAAAATAACGTATCCAACTTAATCCAAGACCTCTTTCCTTTCCAGATATGTCCCTTCAGACTTTTATTAATTATGGTTCACAGCTTCTCCTCTGATTGATAAAAATATGTATGACTTTCATACATACTTTTAACATTTTCACTGCTTGTATCTTAGTACCAATATCCATAGTCAAGAGCTTCTAACTTCTCAGTTTTTTTATTATTGTTTGTTTCACCTCTTTCCATATATCCTTAGCTGCCTTAATAGAATCCCTTTTAGTCCATATCCCTAAATACTCATCTTAACATGCCCCCATAAATGTGGGCATTGCTGTACCAGTTCATGTGTGGGAACATAGTTTACTACTATAGCCTTTTTATTTTAATTTATTTTATATCCTAAAGAAAAAAATATCTCAAGACATTCCACAACAAACAAATATCCTTTTCTGGATTTATCAAATACAAAATAATATCATCTGCAGATAAGGGTAATTCTTCTTGAGTATCATATATGTTATATCATTGAGTTTGTGAGTGCCTTATTTTCTTTAGCCTCTTTAGTTCTGTACACAGGTCAGGCATATTTTTATCAATCAGAGGAGAATCTATGGATAGCAATTAATAAAATAAAGTTGAAGGATTTTATTTGGGAGGGGAAGAGGGCAAGAGTCAAGGGGGATAAATTGCTCCTTTCAATAGAATACATGTTTTGGAATTATCTGATTTGAAGGGATACTTCAGAGCTTCAGGTAAAGCTCCTATACATAACATGATCAGAAAGCTATAATTCAGAGTGAAAAGGGATGATGAAATTAGAAAGCTAAAGAAATAAGGAGAGACTGGGATTTTGGATGTATATCATTAAGGAGAATAACAATAGCCTTACAAAATATTATATTCATAAAGTAGCAGAAAGTATTCTAAGAGCTAAGCCAACATGGGAATGGAGAAATGAGATTCTGCAGATAGGGATGACTGCAATTAGGGGTACAGAGAATTGGCAAGAAGGGCATGGAAGTTCCTGAATAAAATTGGCAAAGGAACCAAGGTACTGGGAACAAATAATTAGAGAGGGAATAGAATGGGAAGAGGCCAAGAATACATTTGGACTGCAAACTAAAGGCAGCCTTTCTTATCAGAGCTTGACATCAGAGTATGGGCAAAGAGAAAGGAATAGGGAGATCCTAAGTGAAAGACTAGAACTTGGTAGAGTTTTTAGTGGGATCTAGAACAGAAGCTGCTGTTAAAAAGGGGACAATTAGTAGGGCATATACAATGTTGTATGATAACTGTAGGAATCAGTCATAGAAGGTTAGAAAGGCTTGGGAAGAGAGATTGGATAAGCAGATCACAAAGAAACAATAGGAGGATATATGTATGGCTCCCAAATATGTAACAAAGTCTAGAATATTTTGGATTTTTGCTTGGAAGTGTTTGCATAGCTATATTTATACCCCAAGCAGACCCCAAAGAAGTTTTCCTCAGGTAGATTGCAAATGTTGGAGATGTAATGGGGAGTAAGGGGGTAATTAGGAACATATTTTTGAGAGTGAAATAAGATGGCAGGCTTTAAAAATTCCCTGCAGAGTACTCTGTCAGAAATAATGGGTGAGCAAACTGGTATAACTAAGGAAATTATTTTTTTGGTTTGTGGGACAGCATCTAATTGCCTAAACATAGTAAGGCCTTGCTGACTTCAATTCTGGTGGCTGCCAAAAAAGCAATTACTACAAAATGGAAATCATACTCTAAACAAACCATATTAGAAGTAGTGATTATAGTAACATATATAAAAGAACTGGAAGTGGAAGCTTTAGAAAAAAAAATAGGAGCAAATTACACAGAAAATATGGAAATTGTGGAAATAATACATGCAGAATAATATTTTGGAGGAAGAATGAGGTTTAAGGGAAGGCAGGAATTGAGTGAATTATGTAATATTTGATTGTGATGTATAATGTTTGCAACTGAAAATATGCCAGTATGGCTTGTTTTCATTTATATAAACATATGATTGATTTGCCTATATCATGAGTGGTACTTCAATAAAGATGTTTTCTGTTTTAAAAAAGTCGTGATGTATAATGTTTGCAACTGAAAATATGTCAGTATAGTTTGTTTTTATTTATATAAATGTATGATTGATTGCCTATATCATGAGTGATAATTCAATAAAGATGTTTTCTGTTTTAAAAAAGTCTATGAACTGTTGATGAGCTTCCTGTAGTCCAGAAGTTGATTTTTTTCAGTCTGTATTTGCATACTTGGTGAAGCTGATCAAGTCATTTAACCAGAGAGTGCTCTGGGTCAGTTGGAAAATAGGGCTGGACTCCTCAGGGTTCTTCTTGAATGGGCACCTACTAACAACTTATGGACCTATACAGTACCTTCAAAGTTTCATATTATATACTGATATATTTCAGGACTGGAAACCTATCACATTCGTCGCTGTTTTTAATAGATCTGTAAAGAGCAAACTAGAGCATGCAGAGAGAGAGAGAAAGAGAGATAGAGAGAAACTGGAATTTGTTGAATTAAATTTTACAAAAAAATCTGTTTTAATTAACTGCCATAAATTCAAAGATTGATTCATTTGAGCCAATTTTTCAAAGTTACATACTATAATGCAGCAATCTAATTTTTGTATATCACATTTAATAATGCTAAATTAATTACAGAAATGAGATTATTACTAGCTCCAGACTTGAGGTAGAGTTACTTCAGGTTTCAAATACACAGACTTCTTTTTAACAAAACAAGAAACTTATTTAATTGCAGGATAGTTGAATGATGAAAAATCCCACCCATGAAACTAAGGAGGCAGAAACTATTAATGACTTTTGCACACAATTTCAGCAATTACATAACTATAAATAAATCATGCAGTCTTTTGGGTATTATTGTCTGGAGTATGGGATGTTTGTTATACACCAGTTTGATGAGTATGAGTTGTATGATTAGTGTGAGTATTTTGATCAGTACAAGTATTATGATGAGTATGAGTGCTATGATTAGTGTGAGTGTTTTGATCACTACGAATATTGTGATGAGCATGAGTGCTATGATTAGTGTGAGTGTTTTGATCACTACGAGTATTGTGATGAGCATGAGTGCTATGATTAGTGTGAGTGTTTTGATCACTACGAATATTGTGATGAGCATGAGTGCTATGATTAGTGTGAGTGTTTTGATCACTACGAGTATTGTGATGAGCATGAGTGCTGTGATGAGTGTAGTATGATGAATATGAGCAGTGTGATAAGTACGAATGATACAATGAGCTTATGTAATAGGGAACATCCAGCACTATCTGCAATGTATTATATCACATAGTACTATCTGTGAAGTATTATATCGCTTAATGCTATCCATGAAGTATTATATCATTTAATGCTATCTGCAAATTATTATATCACGTAATCTGGTAAGAGGGAGTTCATCTTCGGAAAGAGCAGGACTAACACTAGTCGTTATGACTTATCAACAAATAAAAAATTCTCAGACTGCTAGCAACCTTCACTCTCATGCACTGCAGTGCTTAACCTCTGCAGAATGTTATTCTGTACTTTAGGCAGATATCAAATGGCTCCAGGTTACTATATGTGTTTTTTTAGTAAAATTTTCTTCAAATTTATGATTCATCTTCTTGGGCTTTTCTCTTCCATCTTTGTCCTTATCCCTGTTCAGCAGGTCGTTCTTTTCCTTTCAGTGGGGTTTCCCCTTTCTGGGTTCTGGCCTACCTTGTCAGCTGTCTGCCATTTTATTCTGACTTTATTTAAAGAAAGGCTAATACATTAAAGATAGATTTATTTTCTTTTCTTCTCTTCTGATTTAATGTTGCCTGGGTGTCCACCTGCTTTCAGAAAAATAAAATATGTTTAGAAAGTGTTCCTTTGAGAAAAAGATTCCTCCTCCAGATCATTATGCTGTATGTTTAATTTGAGTTGGAGCTCAATATTATATGACCAAGTGTTTTGTTTTGTAGTCAGTTTTTATTTGTCTGCTATAAAATGTTGCTGTATTTGTACAGGAAGATTCATTTTAACTCATGATGGTTATTCTTCATCTTCATATTCTGTATTGCTAAGACCTACTTCCTTGTCAGCCTTGAAACCATTGGCCTCCAGCTGTTAGAAATAACAAATAACCTTTGAGTTTCAGTCCATCTGCCTCCTCCATGGTTGCTGAGGTCAAACCCAGACTTATGGAGTCCTCATCAAGTAGGTACATGTTAAAATTTTTGATAAAGCTTCTCCTGTTTCACAATCTTCCACAGCTTAATGCTTGTCTAATTTGTCAGAGATTGACCCTTAAAAGAGGTTACATGATTCTGTAATCTAAGCTTTCAGTGACAAAGCCTTCCACATCAAAGACAAACTACAACTCCTATCATTTAAGATTTTGACTACTATAGGTTGGCAGTGTCAATTGCCAGTAATAAAGCCTCCATCCTACTTCACTGTGAACAGGGTGGCCTTCTCTGTTTCTTCATTTAAGCCCAGGACACTGAGATTATTCTCACCAGCCTCACAGTTCTCACAATGGTCCTGAGAATGCCATTCTAAGCTGTTATGGCAATGAACTGAAGACTAGAGCCTGTTTCAATGACTGATGCTTTGATATTGATTTTGGTGTTGTTTGCCTTGACGTCAGTGTTTCTTTCCTTGGAACTTCAGTTGGTATCACTGTTATTGATGTCATCTCTTCCAGTGCCAGTTGACCTTCTGGAGCTGATGCTTGGTCCTTGGGCATCAGTGTGGATGCTGGAACCCTTTCAATGCAGTGCAAGAAGAATATTCAACAATGATGACATTTCAGCAATTAATGTTTCTGTGGTTCCTCCAGACAATACTTTGACTCTAGCAATTACAGTGCAGCTGAATAAGTCCTTGCCTCAGTCTTCTGCCTTATAATCGTTCACTAACCTGGACATAGAGACTAAGGGTCTTCTGCAGCTTCCATCTGATGATTCAGCTCCTAAACAAAATCACTCCCTCTATGGAATCATGGGAAGGCTATTTGCAAGAAAAAGCACATTTAATCACCATCTGAATCTCCTACAGGTGATCTTGATGATGATGATGATTAGGAGGAGGAGGATGATACCAGTACTCCTGCATCCTCCCAGTAACTCCATATTTGGGATAGTCCTGGAGATGATGCATCAGAGGGGTAGGTGACCTAGAGACTCTGTATCCTCCCCACACAGGACACAACAGGAGGAGTTTTGTTCAGTTCAACATTCCTCCTGAGCAGTCATTCGATTGTTAAGCATTCTCAGGGTGACCACCAATGCAGCTTGGGAAAGCACAGATGTGGTAGATTTGGTATTCAAAAAAGGAGGCTGTATCCTCCAGCATCTGAGAGAGTGGAGTTTCTGTTCAGAAGCTCCCAAAGAAGACTCACTAATCTCAGAAGCTTTTCTAAAATGGGTCCAACGGAGTCTAATGATTCACCCATCAGATAAAGAGTAATGAATGTTAAACAGTCGTGGGAAATGGGAAGTAAGTTCTTGCATCCTTTATGTTTTCTTTAAAGGCACTTAATTATTTGTACTGCATAGTGGATTTCCAGAAAGGCACCTCAAAAGAAATGTCCAAATGATAGCACAGTTTTTTGATGGACCCACTGAGGACAAACTAATGTTCCAATCTGCAACTGCTCAAAGTATGAGTCTCTTAATGAGGTAGATCAACTACAACTTGACCAAGGGTTCAGCCAGAACCATGGGATCTGGCATTGCCATTTATATGCACTTATAGCTGTTCTGAAAGGACTTTTCTGAGGATATGAAGCTGACTTTCATTAATTCACTTTTTGGGGGATAGAAGCCTTATGATTAGGGTTGTAAAACTTCAGCCACCTTAACTGTCCTTTTCAGAGAAGCAGAAGAGCCAACATTAGATGTGGTTAAGATGTGGCACACAACAACAAAACAAAGAGAAATATGGAAAGAATCTTAATTCCCAGGAACATTTCCAAAGAGGTCACAGTCCTAGAAGACAGAGTCTTTGGCAATTGCCAGGCAGCCACAGGCCACCCAGTGATAGCAGCAGTCCAGTGGCCTTTCCTGACTGCCCCCCCCCCCTCCCAGTGGAAACATTTGTGGGTCAACTGTCTCTGGAGTTATTCACCAAGGACAAATGGATCAGGCCAGTCATATCCATAAACCACAGGATTTCTTTTCCCACAGTCATAGCACCACTGTTTTTACATTTGTCAAGCGCCTCATCCCATGAAAACTAGTAGTAAGAAAGAGGGTTTTAAGTGTCCCTCTCAGAAGATCAATGCAAGAGGTCCAACTGCACTAGAAAAAGCAAGGAGTTTATTAATTTTTCTTTGTAACACCAAAAAAAAAAAAACTCCGCTAAGTGTTAAAACTAAGTGGCCTAAATAACTTTACCACAAAGAAAACAATTTGTATGCTCCTTCTTAGCCACAGGAGACAAGATATAATGTTTAGGTTTGCATGATACTAGTCTTCACATTAATGTTGCCAAGCAGTCAAAGAAGTTTCTGTGCTTCCAAGTCAGAGCCAGTCATTGTTAATTCTAACTCTCCCATGTAGTACGTGGGGTATTCACCGAATGTCTGTCTGTTACAATAACCTTTTAGAGACTGTGGGAGCCCAGATTTCCCCTTACTGGGATGACTTTTTCCTCCCTGATCCCTCTGTTTAAGCTCTGGTTCAGGAGACTCTGACTTTCTTATTTTACTTTTTAAGGCTAACAGTAAGCGTTGCAGAGTCACATCTATTGCCCTTTCAGCTTTTGACATTCTTCAGCTGCAGTTTGGATACTAGAACATGCATATATTTTCACCTAATAGAATCCAGTCCCATCAGTTCAAGGTATCATCCTTTATCACCACGACAAAAGTCTCCATCATTATTTTCTCAAAGTAGTGAGTCTCAAGGTTGTACCTATTCCAAATGTACCTCATTCCAGCTGCCACATGAAAATTCTGTAATGGGCTTAAGAGTACAGAGTTCACAAATCCTCTGACCCACTGAATGCACATGTCAAAAGCTTCCAGGAATGACCTCTAGGGATGGATTAATCTTGCTAAATTCTCAGAGGCAGTCCCTTTCAGTTACCCATTCTAATGCTTTTGTCACTATGGATACATTAGCTCTATGCTCAGGGTCATTACAGAGGGTGGATGGCCCAGGGGATCTGGATGTGATTTAAATTCTCTTTCCATATCAGCATTCTGGAAATTAGAGAAGTTCTGCTGACCTCACAGTTGTTTCTTAACTCCCTTCTACAAAATATCATTGGTATACTTTCTGACAACATGGCAGGTATCTAGTACATCAACAAACACTGAAAACATGCTCTTATTCCCATTTGCCAAAAAGATGTGAGAACTTGGAAATGGGCTATGTTAAGAAATACCTTCTGAGCACAAAAGTCATCCCTGGCATGTCTTAGCAGATACTTGCTACTACCTCATAAGTTGTTCCTCATTACTTCATTACAGCAGAAATGTTTCCATCAGTGAAGGAAGCCCTGTTGTGACCTGCTTGGACACCTTAACCAACACCAAGTGCAGCACATTTTTCTATCTCACCTCAGCACCAGGCTTACCCCTTGGAATAGTCTCTAGAATAAGCAATCCTCCAGTCTCCTCTACACTTTTACCCCATTTCTCCTGATGACAAAGTGCATTCAGAAAGCCAGACTTTACAAACTGAAGGTAATTGTTATAGCCCCAGATTGCCTTCACTGGTCAGTGTGACTACCCCTACTTCTGCTTCATCTTCTGGAGATGACCCTAATATTAAAGTTAACAAACTCCTCACACATCTGGCAGGTAAATCATTCTAAATCACACTGCCAAATGAACAAATCCCTTTGCAGCCTCAGTTCTTTTAGTTTATTTGCATGTTTGCTTAATTGTTGACTTAACATTATTCATTCGTCAAAATTCATTTGAGTACTATAACTAACATTCATGAAGGCCTCAGTTTTAATTGTTTGGCTTCATTAAAGGTTTGTAAGGCTTTTCTTAAATGTACTTCCCGTTAAGGCTACCTTTCAAATACTGAGTACCTTGCTGATAATTGTGTACTAGAGAATTTGACCCTAAACCCCTATAAACCTGTAGCTTTTGCAGACTTAAAATGCCTCTCCAAGAAAACTGTCTTCCTTATGGCAATTACATCTGCCAGAAGGTTTTCAGAGCTACATTCTTTGTATGTTGAATGTCTGCAGTAGGTCTTTCACAAGTCTAACCAGCCTCATCTGTAAGACTATGGAGGGGATCATTATGGAATTAATAATAAGGAACTGGGTAACCTACAGACTCTTGACCCAAGACAATTTGTTTTTTGTCAGTGGCAGATCCTGCCGGCTTAACCCGGTATACTTCTTCAAAAATGTTAATGAAGCAATAAATTAGGGGAAAATCAGTAAACACCACACATCTTCACCTCACAAAGGCATTCAATATAATCCCCCACTCAAGAATTGTTGATAAATTTTCCAACTAAATGTTAGTCCCTTTGTAATTCATTGGATAGTAAACTGGCTCACATTGAATCCAGGAAGTTAGGTGTCTCTACCTTCTCAAAAAGACCTGTTACTAGTGGTATATCTCAAAGTTCAGTGCTTGGACCACTCCTTTTTGATTTTTATTTCTCAGAGGTGAAAACTAGTGTTAATATTTATGGCTGACTACGTTTTCTGATAATTGTTAACTTGGTACTATCATAAACTCTCCAGAGGATAGCAAACTCCTCCAATAGGGTCTTTCCCAAACAAATAGTTGGTGTCATAACTATGGACTAAAACTAAATACCAAAACAATGCATAATAGTCTCCTTCACTAAGCATGACATCCCCTGTAAGTATCACATCAACAATACACTCATGAAAATCGAGCTAATAGTTGAGACCTTTGAACTTATGTGAACAACAGACTGCCCTTCGATTGCAATGTATACACCATTGTAAGAAAGTCCTTTTTCATTGCACAGCTTGTTAATAAGGCTATAGCATCTAGATCCAGGGATGTGATCATTCCACTGTTTTCAGCACTTATTAGGCCAGTCATTGAGTATAATGCCCACTTCAATGTGTATTTAAACTCTTAACACAACTTGAATGACCACAGAACATTCTCACCAATAAAATCAAGGGCCTAAATCATAAAAACTATACTATCTAAATGCCTTGTCTCTTTTTGCTGTCATATAGGGTACTGAGGGGTAATCTCTCCAGCACACACAGGGCCTCAGCAGACCCTGTCCTCTGAGATCTACTGCACATCTGCAAATCCAATGATGGCACAAACTGCTTAACAGATCTTGATTTATTCTACAACATAAATAGAACATGTTGGAGGGTTAGATATATATCACAGAGAATATCACTTCTTTAGAATCGTCTTCATCTCCATATAAAGGAAAATACTTTCCTTTCTCTGTTCCATTGTAATCTGGACAATGGAAGGGGAAACTGCACATTCACCCCCTGGTTTAGCACCCTTGTCCATGGGGTAACATGTAGTTGTTCTGTCCAGCTCTGGATTTTACAAACTTAAATTACAAGAACTTAAAAACTTCATGGGAATGCAGGGCTAGGCTTCTATAGATCCTCACAGATCAGTAGCCTTATAGGTACCCATGAACCTATGCACAAAGATAGGCTGTCTTTTCATACTAGCCCCTCCTTTGTGCCTTTGGTAGCTACTAAGTCAATCCTTAACCAGTATATTTACTTGCCAGTCTTTTCCCTCAGTACTGCATTTCTGGATGGTTTCTTCTCAGATGCATGGACGTGCACCACCAAATGAGATTATTTATGGTGAAGACTAGGTCTGAATATAAAACAAACAAGCTTTTTGTCTGCTTTTCAAACAAGAAATGAGGTAGAATATTTCAAAAAATAGCACTGCCAAGATAGCCTTCTGACTGCATCACATTTGTTTTACAAAGGACAGAACTTTTCCATTTTATCCCAAGCTTCACTGTGTCTTGAGAAAGGCAATTATTAACTATATCTCTGCAGCAGCTACCTGATCTTCTCTGCACACCTTTGTGAGGTACTTCAGGTTAGATATAATGTGCACATCCATATCTTCCTTTGGAGCTGCTGCTGTAAAAGGGTATGTTCTCATAGGACGGGCCACACAGGAAGACTAACTTTGGACTCTATCTTGTTGTTACCAAGGTCGAGCCACCTCATATCAAGTGTTAAAGTTATGTACTTCCCATAGCAATAAATAGGAATGAGGTGATGTGTTCTTGGCAATATTCCCACCCACATTCCCCCTTCTCAGTGAAGTAGGCTTCATCCCTCTTTAGTTTAGTCTTGTGCTTCACACGGCTACCTCAGATCTGAATAGGCTGGGCAGTGCAGTGTATGATAGAATTGGGGGGCATTAGGATTCTGGGAAAGTTTTATTTGTTGAGCAGTCCTAATGACTGCCAACCCTAGTCCTATGTTACTGAAGGCAGGACTGCTGTTCTAGGTCTAACATTATGGTTATTACATGATTTTTTCCTTTTTTTCTACATTGGCCTTCTTTCTGTGTCTTCTTTCACAGATTGATGGTACCAGCTAAGTTCAGATTATTAGGCAAGTGCTAAGTTCAGCACGTTGAACCATCACATCAAAAACAGCTTACATTAGTGATTAATCAGAAATATGTAATTACAAGCTTGCAATGGAAGTTTCATGTCTTTATTTACCTAGCAGACACTGCATGCTGATGGTTATTGCTGTTTGAGATAGATGGACTACACCTGTTATCAATGTACTGTCTTCTGATGACCTGTCAGAGATTATTAAAATATAGAAAAGGAGGAACTCCTTCAAAAAGTTGACATCCTACTCTGATTCCATTCTACCTGATGAAAATCCATAGTAAACAAACATTATAAACCTGTAACTTAAATTTTTTAAAAAATTGCATGAGGGGAGTAATCTCCCTGTACCCCTTTATGACGGACTTATGTCCACACATTTAAACATGCTGATTCCACAGATACACAACTGTGGTAGTAGGTGGAATGTGCTGCAGGGGTGAAAACAAAGCTAGCACATACTATGGTTTTGTAGTATAACACACAACAGAACTCACAGTTGGGGTCTATTGACTTTGGGAAACTGAGATTAGGGACATTACATATGAGAAGATAGTTTTCATCGAATGATAGATCTCCCAAAAAATTCAGACTGTCCTAATTTTTTTCAAGAAATACACAGCTAGCAGAGAAGGAGACAGGATGAGGCAATGATGGTTGATGAGCTGTAATAATCTATGCACAGATAAAAATCAGTGATATTTTTACACACACCACATACACACACACACACACACACACACACACACACACACACACACACGCGCGCACACACACACACACACACACACACACACACACACACACACACACACACACAAGCATAAGTCATAGCAACACCAGTTTTGTTTATTTCAGTAAATAGCAATTTGGTGTGCAACACTGGACTGCCACACTAGATCAGAGAGTGCTGTTTAGCAGTTGTCAAACAGCAACAGGGGTATGTCACTTTTATTTACCTCATTGAGGAGTAATACATAACTGTCACTGTCCCTGTCCCTGATTTCACATATTTTGCTTATAAATTTGGTCCGTCCATCGTAAAAAAAGTTTGATTTGTTAATAAATCATTCAGGATTACAGACCATTAATAAATCCAGAGATCAGAGTTTCACACTTTTTATTGTCCAAAACGTTCAGATTGATGCAAAAGGTGTTATTCTATTAATTTTTTTAAAGTGAATTAAAGTAATATTTAAAACATGTTCCTGATTTTCAGCATTTATTTTGTTATTATTTGTGGCACTGGGCTGAATTCTTCAGCAAAGAAGTTGATTGTTATAGTATCTTGTAGTTTGCCAGTATTTATAAAACTCCCAGAAAGAAAAAAAAAAGCATCCCTGAAAACTAGAAGCATCAGCTCTTCTTAAAATCCAACGTTTGCACTGAGATCAATTACTGTGGGCTGCTGTCTAGTACTAACCTTGTTCATGTTCATTATTAGCGTTAGCGTAATCCTATTTGAGTCCTATCACAACCCTGTTCAGGTTAAAGAGCATAATCAGGAAATTAATACTTTTTTCTTCCCAATTTTTCCCCAACCAGCAGCAGCATATGTGGGGCCCCCACATAGTCAAGGGTGGTTAAGGGGGCCCTCCTACAGCCACGTGTATTGCAGGTACCTAAAGATGGCTATGCTGTTTGTTTTTGTGAAGAGAATGTCCACCTGCAGGGTTTAACTAAGCCACGGGCACTATGTGAGTGGTAAAATATTTAATGGAATTGTGAAGCCTTTTACTTGATAAAACACTGTTAATATAACCAGAGATATCTTTGAATATTAACAGAAATATAATTGAGGTATTACCCAGCTAGTTTATTAAGTATATAAGATTGCTGTACTAGCTTTTGTTGGTTTGACAGACAGATTACAAAATAGCAAGTTAAGATAACTTGCTGTGGTTGGGGACCCTCCAGGAACAGGTGGCCCCCAGCAACCGCAAGGTTCGCTGGTGCCTAAAGTCGATTATGGATCCACAATGGCATGCCACAAGATAAATAACCATCTCAGATGTCCACGTGATATGTTACCTAATGTCATAAACTCAGCTAGTGTTAAGATAAATACTTAGTGGAAAATCACAAAAATACAGGGCCACAAGGAAAACAACCTAAATTCAAACTAATTTGAGTGGAAGGCAAACATTCAGCTAGATTTTGTTTATATACAGAAAATAATTATAGGTTCATAGGTTGGTACTGGGCTATCTGCCCGAAGGCATATATTAGCCCAGCCACATTGTGCGGTATTCACCACCCCTTTAGTAGTTCCCTAGACCCTTGTACTAGCAGCTAGTACCCTTGGCCCCTATCTAGTAGTGCTGTTGGTGTGATCCCCGGTGTGAACTTTCTGTTACCCATCCACTCATCAAGGTTCCTCTTGAAGAGTGATAGTGAGGGGCTCTGTCTTATGTAGATCGGGACTCTGTTCCATAGTAAGGGAAGTCTCTGCAAAGGGAATCTATCCCTCCAGCATGTTCTATTCATTGTTGCTTTGAGGTTTATATCCATAGAGCATGTAGCTCGAGCAGATTTGGTTTTGCTAAGATGGAGCATGTTCAACAATTCTGGGTTGGACATGGCTCTGTACGTTAGACAGCGATCGCCTCTGAGAAAGCGGTATGCAACAGAGAACAGTCTTAGCTTTTTCAATCGTGCTGCATAGGACAACTGTTTGAGGCCAGTAATCCTCTTGGTTAGGTACCTTTGTGGTCTCTCCAGCTGCTGGAGATGTCTAGCCAGGTACATTCCAATTGGTGCATTGTACTCAATAATGGGTCTGATGAGGGAAGAGTAGATTTCTACCCATTTTATATGTAAATAGACATTTTTGCCAACTACATTAGAAAAAACTTATATGTATGTAACAAATGCCAGTGTTCACTGATAACATGCTTAATCTGAAATGTGTTGTGCTTTAAGTCATTAAAAACCTTAGACCAGAATCCACCTTAAAGTGACTCCTTTTATGGTCATATGTCAACAAATCCAACATGTCTATTTCCTGTCTTTCTTGTCTGTATGTTACCATTGTTTTCTCCTTTATAACACTATACTATTATTTCTCTACTACACACTACTGCTCTATCTCATCTCAACCTTTCATCTGTAACAAAAAAAAATCAGAGTTGTAATTATTTCAAACACAGTTGTACTAAAAATTGTTAAATGCTCTAGGCTTTGTAAATAATGCAAAACACTTGCCTGAGATTCAGAAAGGCCAAGTACAATGAGAAACCCTTATCTTGGAGGGTTTCCATATCATACTAAGCCTTTCCGATTCTCAGTCTGCTCTACCATTGACGTTTTCCCTTCTGAGGATAGTGGTCTCTCGGGAAAAGCTACATGCTAATTTGACAGTCTAGGGGAGTGGCTTATACTAACTACCCATGTACTGTCCCTC
Organism: Protopterus annectens; assembly: GCF_019279795.1. Taxonomy (NCBI): domain Eukaryota; kingdom Metazoa; phylum Chordata; order Ceratodontiformes; family Protopteridae; genus Protopterus; species Protopterus annectens. The sequence continues at coordinate 608,952,331 of NC_056725.1, read as the reverse complement.
AGAAATGCTTGTGAGTCAGAAATTACTCAGCTGAGTGATCCCCAATTAGATTGTCTATGTAAAATTTTACTTTAGGGGGTAAAGTTAGAACCATCAAAAGACAGTGGTCATCCTTTCATTCCTATGGTAGTACTCACAGTGTAGGTAAGTACAGCTGAGCCATGGGGAAAAGGGAGTGTCAGCATATATATGTGTGTACATAGGAGAATGAATGAGACAAAAAAAAATGTGTGTGTGTGTGTGTGTGTGTGTGTGTGTGTGTGTGTGTGTGTGTGTGTGTGTGTGTGTGTGTGTGTGTGTTTGTGTCTGAATGTATGTGTGTATTTTGAGGGTGCCTTTACTACTGTGATGCATGACTGCTAGGGGAACACTAGCACAGGCAGGTCTGGCAGTATGGTGTTCAGTTCAGAGACATTGCAATGAGTCACTTTTTCATTGCAGCTATATTATGTGTCATAATCAGCATTTCTGTTTATCACACTAGTTAACCAATCTGCGTTGAGCAATTAGCATGGGTGAAGAAATTTTTTTTCTCCTAGAGTTGGTTACTACCTAATGTATCTAAGTATGCTCAATTTATGTAACTGATTTTGTTGATATTGGTTTATTCTGGATATGATATGATGTTTTTAAGTACACTCAGCTGTTCTGGAAATTGCTACAACTGTCCATCTAAAAATTGTCTTCAATTGTGTTATTTTTATTTTTATATTCATGGATCTTATCTTTCAAGGCCTCCAATAAAAATGTTTTCTCCCCGAGCAGACTATTCCGATAACCAGATACAAATAAATAAATAAATATATATATATATATATATATATATATATATATATATATATATATATATATATGGGGTACTTATAAAATGCAAAGATCCTGCAATACAGAGGTCATGTAATACTACCTTTTATTGGACTAATATATGTTTTACAAATACTCAAGCTTTCAAACAACCAGGAGTCCATCAGGAGGTATTAAGCTGCTAATGTTAAAATACAATGTTTTAATATCCACTTGTGATAGGAAATGGGAAGTATATCATTACTTCAACATAGACAAAAGAAGACACTTAAAAAATGTCAGTTTAGAGTGTATGGAATTTGTGTGAAGTTAGTTTTGTATATAAGTTGTGATTTAGCTAAAATAGAGACAGAGAGAGACAGGAAAAAAATATGTTGACATGTCTGTCTATGGTTCTGACAGATACCTATGAAAGTCAGTGGTACTGAGCACAGTTTTGTTATACTTTTAAAATTTTCTGAATATTATGACCTTCCTGACTGTTGAGCTTATGGATATTAGCGTTTAGACTAGATGTTACCTTCATGATAATGACTGGTCTCATATCACGAACAAGGTACAGGTGCCAGCATTACACAAACCACAAGTATTTGAAACTGTAAGAGATGGTCAGTATTTTTGATTTAGGGTAAACTATTCATAAAATAATACGGTACCATTCGTGCCCATTGTTAATTGTTCAGAGGGGAAAGTCCTGAAGTGGTATATTGTCTCATTAAACCCAGATCCTGGTTCAAACTACTAAATGTCTGACTGAACAAATGAATTTGGATAATCTCCATTGTCTTTCTTTCCAAAGTACATAAATGTCTTTGAAAAACCATAACAGACATGTCTGATACAGAATGATTGGGAAAATGTGGTGTTAGTAGCTTGTCACTCATTTTGCATGTAACCGTGTGTTGATGGCCATTCATCCTAGTTATAAGGTTTATGATCTGTCTTTCTTATATAACCTGTGTCTGGACACTTTCTGCATTGGATTAGATAAATCACATTCTTGAAAGTCCATGTTAAGGAACTCTGAACTTTGAAACTTCTGTTTAGCAAAGTTATGCTAGAAGCAGAACAGATTATCTGACATGTTTTGCATCTTGGCTGGTTACAGGGTATAGTACCATTTTGGAAAACGATCTATTCAGTCTAAGTGTTCTTCTCACAAGAAGATTGTTTAGATTTAATGGTTGCATAAATGACAGCAGTGGGCACGCTTGAAATTTTTTCTCAATTTGTCATCCTCACTAAATACTGAATGGAGATCCCTCATGATTTTATAGAGTTGTTTAAGTTCTGGATGATACGTCACCACTAGTAGAACTCTGTCACTCAGGTCATCTCTTTCTACTAGAGCAGATTTTTTCCCTTAGAATCTGTATCGCTGTGTCTACTGTACGGTCAAACTCCCTGGTAGAGTGACCTTGCGCAAGCATGGCTTCCTTCATTGTGCCACCTGTGTGTCTGTCTTTCTGCCTCACAAGAACAACTGTGGTGATATTGAAGTGCTTAACTGTAAACGACTTCTTTGTGTTGTTGGGATGAATACTACTTCTGTACAGATAATTTGTCTGTCTGTCAGTTTATCTATAAATATATTTGGAATGTTGTACTGAGTATATTGTGTATAGTCACCTTAGTATCAAGAAAGGTTCCATTTAAAGTTGAATATTCCAGGGAGAGTTAAAGTAACCACTGCCTTGGCTATAAGACCATGGGCGATCTGGTTCTGTTTGAAACCCTGTACCAGGAATGTACCATTTGGGGAGCTAACACCAAAGCAGGGAACCTAATGCAAAATAAATATTAATAATCCAAATAAGTGACAGATGCATTAGAAACTGCCTTCTAAGATTTGTAGGTAGAATATGCTTTCCCATGCTATCAAGAGAAGTCAGTCATTAACTTCTTTCAAAAATTATCAAGGTATGCATGTAAGAAGTAGAAAAATATCAATATTGAATAATGGCAATCAAGATTCTTGAAGGCCAGTAAATTATAGGCTTGAACTGGAACCTATGACCTTGTAGTCTTTTTGCCTTTTAATATGTTTAACATCTGTGCTAACTGGCAACAGCTGTCACAGAGGGACTGTGTGCCTTCTTCACTGCATTAGACTGTAATTCTGCTATGAAACCTTGAATAAATAACTGCCAATGTGTCAGATTGTTGAAAACAAATGCCAAAATGCACAAGGGTAAAAACTCAAACAGGAAGCATGTTTTGTAGGGGGAAAGACCCCCTTACACACCTCACAGTTTAGCCAACCCCCCCCCCTCCCGAACTTGTATACATGAACTCTGTGGTTGCACAAACACAAAGAAGAAAAAATAAATCTCTCAAAACAAAGGCATCATTGCCAGAACATACATCAGCACCACATTAGCAGTGATTCTAATGGCAATCAGTCATCAGTGATTAAATCCTCAGCTTCTTATGAATCGGTCAGGGGAAGGGAAACTCAGGGACCTACAGAGAAGCCTTAGACTGCAACCTAATAGAACAGTTCCTCAGATTTTCTTCAGGTGACAATGAGCCTTGCCCATTGCATTTTAAAAAATGTCATGCTTTGCTTTTAAATCCAAAATCATGTGTACTTGGTGCATACACATTACTTGTGGCTGGAACTTAAATTTGGCTGAATGTTTCTGCCAAAGAACTGATGCTGTCCTTTACTGTATCATTTTTTTTTTCCATTTTCACAAAGTTGATGAAATCATATCAGAAAGAGGGTAGTGGCATGCTTCTTTGACACATGTAATAGTAGAGTGCTGGAAGAAGTCTCTTAGTCAGCCATTAAAGCAATGATGAGAGCATTGTATCTGCCCCCAATAACATTTTGACACATAAAAATATGTATGTAGACACAGGAGCCTGACTGAACTTGCTTTTGTTACTTGTTGATTCAATACAAAAATGTGCCCCAAAGGAATATGCACAGATAGTGCATATGCCCTTTAAGATCCACAAGCATTTCTTCTCTTCAGCCAGCAAGGCCTCTCTGTAAGCAGTTAAAACATGTTATTTGGTAAGGAGATGTTGTCAATACCTTTATTTAAAAGAAAGAGTTGCCTCATAAAAGCACTAACACGCTGTGTCACGATGCTTATAGTGGTCTTCCTCACTGAATCGTCTTAAAAGAAATGTATACTATTTCTGGTACATATTTGAGCTACATGTTGTATATCCATAGTCTATTGTTGCATAAATCATCTCTTGTTAGTATTCATAGCATCAGGAGACTGTTTCTGTGCTCTAGAAATGCATTTTGTGGAACCAGACAAGTTGCTACATCATTCATCTAATGTTTCAAACCTTGCAAATGAAACTTTCCACATTTTTTATTGTGTTAGTTAAATATTTAACTGTGTGGTTACAACACTGATGTTATAAATTGTATATAAGCAACAGAGTGTTTTCTGTAAGATATTCCACCTGTCATGCTCACCCAATCTTTTTAAGTACTTTTTATGCATGCTGAGGCTGACATTGTTCATTCTGAACCATGATTTCATACAGTAAGGATGCAAATAGGCATACGTTGCTCAAAAATATGTAGTAGCTAAGATGTTTAAATGGGAAGTCAGCAGATAAAAGCTGACAAAAACATTCACCCTGAAGTGTTGGGTGAAGAGATCACGAAGATACTGAGGAGTACAGAGCTTCTCACTTCACTTTCTCACAATGAGAATCACAGACCTGAATGTTTAATTAGAAATGACATTTCTGATATCAATACGGTACTCTGGTCACCTTGCTAATGACGAGTGCATTTTATAAGTGTTGTGAATGAATAATTTCTGGAGCTGACATGGACAAGTTTGTTTTTCTTGCATGTTGTCATCTTGCCTTATTTCTCTTTATACATTCCTGTTGTGCATCATTCTAATCACCACTTCAATTTCACTATTATTGTGTAGGAGTATATAATTTGCTGCATTTGTGTGACCACCTGCTGTAATGCACATTAGTTGATGGTAGTTTACTCAGTTTGATTTTATGCGCACATCTGCTGTCTCGAGTTCTGAATTTATTGAACATAGGCAGCTGCTTCAAGAATTCTGTGCAAAATAGTAAACTAAAATAATTCAACGTTTAATGTAGATGATTGACTGATGAAAAGCAGTAAAGGACTACAGCTGCGGAGGAACTGTGTGCGCTGTGTGTGTGTGTGTGTGTGTGTGTGTGTGTGTGTGTGTGTGTGTGTGTGTGCACGCCTGTTGGCAAAAATATGAATCTCAAACATTAATAAAGACTCATTTGGCAGATATGGAATACCTGTAAGCATAATTAAACTCTTGGACAATTTTCCTGTCTTACTTTTTTTCTAAACATGGCTTAAGTACATTATATAAAGATTTAAGTTTTTTTTAATGTACATAATATTGATTAAAGTTTTTTTAGCATAACTTCTAGAGTCATAACCACATGTGCTACTGGCCTTATACCTTGGCATGCATTATAACAGTAATATTGTATGGTCAGGTGGAGAAAGGCTGAAAATATAAAACATGAATTATTAATGGCAAAGTTCAGCTTTTTCTTAAAAAGTACAATATCTGTCTATCGATCTATCTATCTATCTGTCTATATAGTGAAAAAACTGCAAGACTCAAACAACAACACCCTATGATGACAATCAGAGTACACATAGTTACCTTTAGTTCCTTTGTCTGTTTAATGCCGATCACCCACATCACTCTTGGGTGTCCTACACCCTTCCAGTATGTGTATGTGCTTCTACCCTAATACTAATGATGGCTAGCATTTTCAGCGTGGGATCACCAAATCCACAGCCTTAGTCCTTGCCTTTTTGGTGTTGTGCAAGCCTCTGCTTGCATGGTGGTGGCTGGCCAACCTAAACCACCCCTCCCTCCTCCCATGATAGGCAAATTAGGATGGGATGCTCACTTCCATCCTCCTCTATCCAGCTCTGCCAGCTCCTAGTTATAATCAGGGGGTTATCCACCTATGCTACAGAGCTGAGCTAAACCAGAGTGAACTTAAGCAAACATTACTTGGTTCTAGTGGCAAGGTTCATAGAATCAAGCCTCCAAAGGTTCTGCATAATTTCTCAGAGAATGAAGGATGACGTGTTCAGCTGGAAAATTATAGGTTAAATAAGCAAGTAAGACAGCATGGTGGGAGGCATAAATTAAGAAAGATATATAAAGAGGGTGAAAAATCTAAATCAAAAGTGGAAACCCAGAACTTGGAAGAGATTTCACAGGCTGAATAACTATTAAAAGTTAGATTGGAAAATAAGTAAGCTGTATATTCTGGCCTGTGTACCTGCCTGATATTGTTCCGACCAACTAGATGACCCTGTGGGAAGTCTCCCCCAAATGAACCATTGGTATATATTGGATGTGTGCCAATTGTGAATTATGGAAACTGCCTGGATTGTGCTTTGACACAGTTATCGATGCTACCCTGAGAATTTGCTAACACCAAGCAGTTGGTGGAGTGGAAGCCCTTCCTGTTGATGTACCTGATACCCTGTGGACAAAAATGGGGGCTTTGATGGTAATGTATGTCCAGTCAGTGATTCCACAGATCTCAGGGAAATGAGCATTGATATAAAATGATCTCATAGTGATAGTTCTCCCCTCTGCAGTGATCAGGAACCATATATGAGCCTCTGCGTGATGCAGCATAATGTCAATGGTGTAAGATAAGCGAAGAGGATGCCTATGATATTCATAGCATGTCTTCTATAGGTCATTGAAAGGGTCTTGTATCTAGGCTGGTTAAAGCTACACATACCTTAGTGTTCACTTGGGTGGGCAGTCCAGTCATCTTCCTTGATTCATTGTGTAGGAGACCCAGTTCAATAAACTGTCATATGGTCTCCCTATCCACTAAGAAAAGGTCCTTGATTGGATGGTCAGTTGATTGCTGGTAGGTTCGATGCTGATGGTACCATCTGCATGGCTGTAGAGGACTGAGTTATACCACATTGTGGACACTGGCTTTGAGAGTGGCCAGTAACATGCACTGCTGTGACAAAAAATGTAACATCCTGTTGCCCGAAATATATTAAAGAATGCCTGTTATATACGTCTCTAAGAGAATCAGAGACATATAAAACAAAGTGCCTGTTTTATGTCTATGAATCATTTAACCATGTTTGACGATGTAATTTGAATTGTTGTGTGTTATTTGCATGTGGAACTTCATTTGCATATCATTATATGCTGATTTGTATATGCAGCAAACTGCACTATTTTTACCCTGTTACTTTTGTCTCTGAAATACGTCTCCCTGCATTTTGCCACTTAAAAAGCCAATTTGCACAATACATTGTGCTGTCTGTGAATATTGGCTCTATTTACAGTTGTTGGGTATTTTTATAGTGCTGTCGTGTTTTACTGTTTGCAGGTAAAATTGTGGCTATATTGTAATTTGTTATATTAGAAATGGACCATACTTTGAAAAAAAAGTTAGTGTGGAAACAAAATTCTACTTCACAGTGTCTTTTTTTTTGTCTGAGTGAACAGCATATTAGTAAATGTGACATATATCGGTCTTTCATCCTCAGTACTGTTTTTGGCTTTAAAAGCCAACTGAAGGGTTTTTTTTTTTTGTTTTTGTTGTTTTTTTTCTGTTTGAGAAGTCACCTTCAGCTGAGTGGTACTTCCTTGGAACCAAAAGAGGCATTATTGTTGAGGCTTTCTACCATGACCTGAGTACTAACCATCTTTGCTGTTACCTCTGAGTCTCCTATGTTTTAAAAGAGAAAACATGAGCAGACACCTAAAACACGAAGACCTCTTCTGCAGGCCAGAAACATAAAAAATATAATCTGAAAATGTGAGGACAGCTGACTTTGAAAGTGGTGACTAGTAACTCACCAGTTAAACTGACCAAATTTCTTAGTTTAATTTTATTAGCAAAGAGATTTCTTAAAGTTTGCTTCTAAACCAACATTTGGTAAGACATTCTTCATTTCCACCTCCAGAGTTTGATTAAAAAGTTTGTGGAAGCCATCTTACAGGCTTAGGTTTCACTACAAGTTTGTGAAAGCCATCTTACAGGCTTAGCAAAAGATGTCTGTGGATTCATCCTCAGCTGCATCCATGGTGGGTTGTGGCCTTTTCTCCCTCTTTCCTTTCTCTGTTAGTTTCTCCAGGGTTTCCTTACTGATGCCATCATTGTTGACACAAGCACCATGAAGGTCAGAATCAACCCACACAGTCTCAATATTGACAACTGGAGATTTTTGACATTGACTAAGGTCCCATCCTCTAGACTGCTGTTTTTAGAATCAACTGGTCAGGCTGTTGACTGAGCTATCTGTGTTGATGCTGGCAGGCTTGCTGGTCCTTGCACTGGGTGTCAATACTTCAAGAACAAATGCAGTACCAAGTGTTTTTGTACTAGCGTTGGTCTCAATTGTCTTAGCCTTTCAGTTATTGGTAATGATTCTAATGGCATTAACTATGATATCAACACTAATGTCAGCATAAATGTTGGAGGTATGGTATTTGACACCTTTAGCATCTGCCCCACTGATGTTAGTCACCGCTTAGATAGTACAACATAATTTGCCTAAATTTCTGGTCTTTTCTCTTGTCCAGCAGGTGCAGAAACAAGGCAAAGGGTCTCAATGGTCTTAGAGGGCCAGTAGCCTGGGGCAGTGCCTATCTATGATCTCACATCAAGGCTGTGCTTCTTTATCCTCCTTGGACTAGTCACTTCTGAGCATAGCCAAAAAACACACATGCAAGGGAAGCACTTTATCTCATCCATCAAGTCAACCATACTTCATATCAACAATGAGGAGGGCACATATTCACTTACCATTTTTCCCCAGATGGCTCCAAATTTGAGACAGTCTTAGAATTGGTGAAGAGAAGGGGAATGCCCCTCAGATCCTTTGTCCTTACTACAGAAAACATTGTTAAAAGCCTTTTGGACCTCCCAGCCATCTCTTTTGTGTTCCTACTACTGGTAAAAATTCTCACATTCACCAACAGTATGGTGCATACAGTCCTGATACTGTGGTGCCATACTCAGTAAACCTGACAAGATCCTCTGGCCCTCTAAGGTAAAACTGTTAGTTGGAGAGTCTAAAGCCGGATGCAGTTATTGCAGTTGAAGGCACCAAAATACTTCATCTTTGCAGATCTCTGCAGTCCATCACCTGGAAAAAAATCTAGGGCTATGGATCACTTTGGGAAACATGTTTATACATCATCTTCTTTCTGTTTGAAGGCCATAAACTGCATATTCATACGTGATTCAGTTTCAGAATCTGCTGGTTGATGAAATACAGCAATCATTAAATCAATTTCCAGACAAACATTTAAAACAGATTTTGCAGTCCCAATCAGCAACTTTCTGTTCAGTATCAAAGATCACAATAAGATTAGCATATATCTCTGCTGATGGCTCAGCTCTAGATGTAGATATTTGCTTTACCATGCACCAACATACCTGGCTGTTGCATACTGACAGTGAAAATATCAAGGAAATGTTTTTGAACTCACATTCAGAGCACCACTCTTTTCACTCCTAAAATAAATGCCAGCCTAGAGACCGTCAAGAAAGATGACAAAACATCACAGCTTTCATTGTGAAGTTTCAAATTCTGCAGTGACCTGTTTCCATAATGCAGTGGAGCCCATGCCAGCTGTGGTTTAGGCATAGCCAACAACAACAGAACACATGATAGGGAAGAAGCCAAAATTAACATGGCAATTACATTTTCCCTTGCAGAGGAAGGGATAACCAGCAACAGCAGGAAAACCATGCCCCCTATATTCAGGGGGCAACACTGAAATCCATGAAACCCTGCCTGAGTGTCCCACTCTGGAGGTAGTCAGCTCCATTTCACCTTTCTCTACTTTCAACTACCTGCATGACCGGCCATCACATAGGACAAATGGATAAGGATAGTAATATCCATAATGCTTACAATCTCATTGCATACTCCCTACAGCCCCCGCTTTTCCCCTGTCTTACATTTCACTCCATCAAAAAAAAGTCAAAACCATGTCATAGAAAGGGTCAAACTAGAAGGTTCCATCAAACAAGAAATGTAGGTTCTTTATGGTACAAAAGAAAATAAAGGACCTCTTGGAAATGCTTTAATCAGTTTTATGCCAAAACTACAAACCTCTCAGATGGTCTTGATGAAGTCTAGATTTTCCTAATTGACAGAAGGAGATTAGTTGGCTTTGTATGCTCCAAGATACCTATACCTTAAATAAAAGTATCCAAACAGTCCAGGGGAAGGTTATGCTTTTGGGTAGGAAATCAGTCACTATCAATTCAGAATTCTTTCATTTGATCTCACTTCAGTCCCTTGGTGCTTACCAGATATTTGCCTGTAGTTGCAATGAACCAGATGCCTCAATGGGTGTGTGTATTTTCTTATCTGGGTGAAAGGCTCCTAGCCACTTCCTCATTGATGAGACTCTTTTAGTCCTTTGAAATTGCTGTGAACGATCTAAAATCTCATCTTGAGCCATCTGAACTGCTCACATTCATAGACTGCAGACTAGAAAAAGTATCCTATAATACTTGTTTATCCATGAACAGGGCTGTACTTCTTTTATAGGTCATCTTTCAACTCATTCAGTCACTACCTGGGGCAGACTATCTTTGCCTAAAGACCTTAGCACTGGTGGTAGTTCCAATTTCAATGATAGCAGTTGCAAAATGCTGCATGAGAGCCCTTCAGTGAATGTTACAGGTACAATGGCAGCACATCTAAAGTGGTAGTTGTATTTGCCAATTCTGTCAGTAGGCAACCTATTTCAGATTTTTAGCCAACCAGTGATGAAAACTGTAGACAATTCTGTGATGTCTGAGAATAAACATTCCACTGTTTTCTGAGACAGCAGGTAACAAATATGTGACCTGCATTTATTTACTCCTTGTACCTCCTGCAGCAGATAAACTAAAAACCTGTGATTTAACCTGCAAAATGTGTGTTTCACAGTGGCATGGAAATGTATATGATCTTGTGATCTGTGGTTATGAAATGAATCTGTGTGTGTGTGTGTGTGTGTGTGTGTGTGTGTGTGTGTGTGTGTGTGTGTGTGTGTATATATATATATATATATTTTTTTTTTTTTTTTAATTTTTTTTTTATTTTACATTTGTTTACCGGGAGAGTCCAACTGGACATAAAACCCTTTTTCAGCAGAGGCCATGGGAGAAAAGCTCCATTGTTAGTAAACTGCTTTGTTAGTAGAATGAAAAGTGTATAATACAATAAAGAAATTAGTAGAATGAAAAGTGTATAATACAATAAAGAAAAAAATAGTAACAGACATTCATAACGGTAACAAGACGAACAGAATAAATTGGTCAAGTGGGAGACAAGACCAATAATCTTGTATAACAATGCTTCTAGAAGACACTTCTTACAGTAGTAGCAGGTAGTGACATTGTATACAATAAGATTGCAACTACGATAGTCTTATATACAGGTAGCATAGCAAACTGAAGACAAAATCTGGCAGATATTAACAGTGAGAAAGAAAAAAAAACAACATAAGTTAGTCGTATGGCTTAAAGTCAATGCTCATTACATATGCAATTTAAAATTTAAAATCAGCTAGTTCCATGGTTTGGGCTACCCATGCCCAGTACATGTACAAGTCCAGGAATTGGTGAGGTGGGCTTTAATGTGATGTTTGAATTTTTTTTAAGCTAGTTATAGTTCTAATTTCAAGTGGTAGGGCATTCCACAGTTTAGTAATGTAGTAGGAGTAGAGTCACCTGAGCTATTTTTACTCCTGGTTACTTCAATTAGAGCTTTATTAGTGGATTTTAGTGGGTGGGTAGTTATATGGGGATTGAGGAGGCCTTGTAGAGCTGGTGTTTTATCGGGTTTATAGTACATTTGGTAGGCAGTAGAGAGTTGCATGAGAATGAGTTGGTGGGGTAGTTCTAACCAAGATAGTTGTCTTAAGGCCTTACAATGATGGGTTCTAGGAGGAATGCTAATGGCAAATTTAGCTATCTTATTATAGCAGGCATCTAGCTTGCTTAGGTCTGATTTGGAGAGGTTGGTAAGGATGGGTGAGGTGTATAGTAAAGTTGACAGAAGATGGGTTCTGGCTGTGGTTATTTTGGAGTTTGTGGTTAGGCAGTTTTTGCATCTGGATAAGGGACCTATTTTCTTGTGTACTTTTTTTACAGTCTGGGCAATGTGTAAGTCGAACTTCAGATTTTGATCAATAACAACACCGAGAAGTTGGGTGGATGGTACTGGTTCAATCAAAGTCTTATTACTGGATGTAATGTTGAAGTAAGTGGATTGGGTTTTGAATTTAGTGTAGTGGAAGAGCATGAGTTTAGTTTTATTTGGGTTCAAGTTTAATTGGGCATCTGCCAACCATGATTCAATAACATTGAAGGATGTTTGAGTTAAGTTCTATAGTTCAGGTAGCCCTCCACCTATTTTAAATATTTTGAACTATATACATGGATACTTTCAATTCCAATAAATTATTCTTTTCTGAACTTAATATATATCCAAAATATGCGGTGCCCCCCACACCCCCCTTACTATATATATTAACTCCAGGGTCGCACAACAGTGGGGAAAAGGCCATATATAACTTTCAGTGATTTGTGCACAGTCATTTGACTTTCAGTGAAATGTGCTTTCAGTGAATAGTTCTAGATTAATAGATTATTATTATTATGTGTTTGTGTGTGTGTATGTGTATGACATAAAACTAATGAATAACCCAAATGGTGATGTCTATAACGTTGACAAAAACATTGAAACTGAGGAGGCAGATATGGTATGTGCATGTGCTGAGTAATAACCTCTGCATAAACAACTACATGAAAAATTAACAAAGAAAATCATTTTTGTTTTTGCAGGGGGTAAGCTGACCCCCACCCCCCGCTAACTGTATATACTAACTCCAAGATCGCACAGTACCGGGAAAAGGGCATATTCCCAACCACAGTAATTGTCCACTCTTGCACACCTGATGACATATGCTTAATTGATCAAAAGCTGTCAACTAAGTAGATGCTAAAGAAACAAACATTCAACCAGAGTAATTACCTCCATCAAGTTTGCAAATGTGATTGTAGTTTCCTTCTGTTGGGAACTACAGCAATTTATACATAGGTTGTGAAAATGAAAAGCAGACTCACAAACCAGGGGTTGTAATTGTTCAGTTCTTTGACTGCTTGATCTGTGACTATTCCTAGGCCAAGAAATTGAATAAGAGAGCAATTAGATAATTCTGTTAAGGAGTTAGCTACCCAAGAGCAAATAAAGATTGTAAACTCTAATCAGTTGCAAATGTGACCTGTATGAGAAGATGCAAGCACAATGGCAGAGAAAGAAAAAGAAGTAATTAGAAAGAGCTGAGAACTTCTTTACTTCATTTGATGTATAGATTTTTGAGTTATCTTAAATTTATTTTGGCCTGATAAGCTGCGGTGGTGCAGCAGTTAGCATTGTCGCCTCACAGCAAGAGGTTTTCCCATTCAGTTCTTGGCTGGAGCGCCTTCTGTGTGGAGTCTGTATGTCCTCCTCACGGTCAAGTGACGTTAAAGACATGCAGGTAGGTGCGAGCATGAATGAGCGTGCCTTCGTCGAAGGCTGGGCGTCAGGCTGGCAACTCAGCACAGTAAAAATCCACTTCCAATCATGAGCAGACTGGAGTTCCGCTGTGGCTACCCCTAACCGGGAAAAGCCGAAAGTCTATGTACTGGAAATGCAACTACTGTAGTTAGGGTAGTAGTTTTTTCAGTAAGTGATGAAAAAGTTTAGCTGTAAATAGATGATTTCTTTACTGTGCCATCTTTGTTCAAAAATATTATTTTCTGTTTCCATATGAAATCCCTTAGTTCTCTGTATATTTACCTAATAAATGTATTGCTTCATTTATTTTTTTCTATGTAAAATTGTTTTATTTATTCACTTTTAATCAGTCTGTGGCTGGTTGTCTGTTTACAGATTTATTAATTGATAACAGAGTATTTATGATGAAATGTGCAGTGTGCTTGGTTGAGCATTCAAATAATCAACCACAAACTGAAGAAGCACCCTTGGTCAAATATATGAATGAATGACTTGCATGCAGGAATGAGTTATGCCCTCTATGGCTGATTGCTCTTCTGTGGCAGTTATAGAACAGTGGAGTTGGTATATACAAGAAAAGGTGTTCATGAACAAACCTCCCAACATAATATCAAGCATGTGTGTGTGTGTGTGTGTGTGTGTGTGTGTGTGTGTGTGTGTGTGTGTGTGTGTGTGTGTGTGTGTGTGGTGGGGGGATTGTATGTATGTTTTAGTACTGGAGGTGCAGGGTTGTTTTGTGTGATATTCATTTTTGCATGTTTGTGTTTTTGCAATGTTCAGCCATTCAGTAGTCAATGTTTTTTACTGAGTATTTGGTGGTCAGCCTTGTGAATGTGTGTTCATTCTGAATATAATTATGGTTAAATAGTGACAAGCTGCTAGCATCTACCTCTAATTGCCAAGGCCACCCTGCCTTATACTTTTGGTTGAGTTTATAATTATATGGTTTATTAGCAAAAGTAAAATGGTAACTGGGAGGTCCCCAGCCTGATAATGTGATGCTGCTGCAGTTACTTGGTTCAATTCTGTTTTTTTATGTTTCTCCTCCCTCTTCCTAATAGTACCTTTTGTAAGAGGTTTGGTTAGTAAAGGGAATGAGAATGGTGGTTTCCAAAGTAGATTCTGGTCTCCCCATTCAGATTTCATGCTGATTAGGTGCTCTACTTTTTACCAGACCTTTCCAGTACAATAATAGCCCTCCTGGAACACTGAGTGTCTAAATGGGATTGCTGATTCTACAAGACATTTATCTAACAGATTTTACTTCCAGAGAGTAACACACTTCAGTGTCAGGTGAAATATTCCCTAGTTGTACAACATGAATATCTTACCCACCTTCTTCTGGAACATACTACTCTCTTTACTATGGAAAGGGTTCATATTTGTAATATTTACGAGAGGACTTAACTTTCATTTAGCATCTCTACATTACGCCAATTAACTGCTCAGGTAAACATTGAACTTTCTTCTTGTCACTCAAATTATTTATTAGTTCCCTTTGTCACCATCCACTAGGCAAGTTATCTATCCTAAAAAACTGCCAACTTCAATACCCTTATGTTTTCTTCTTGCTTTGGTGTGTGTGCATACTGTATGCACCTCTTAAAATGTGAAGTAGTGTGTTCAGTTGTACCTTCTAATTTTTAATAGCAATGTACACAACCTATTCATTGCTTGCTTTTTCTTAGACTGAAATTATCTATAATCAAACCTGGGGCCTCTCTAAAACATTACTATTAAATTTAATTATTATACTGATGTTACAGAGGAAAATGACTAGCAAGTAAATGATGGACTTGCTAAAGTGACTGCTTTGGAGTGATAACTCCAAAGCATAAAAAAGCCAATAACTGAATAAATACTGTATTATATGCAAATAACAATGGTATTCAAAGTCAGACTTGTGGTTTCATAGCCTAACATGTTAGGCCACTATACTAAACTGCCTTGAGGTTAAAAATGTGTACTTGCAGTAGTTAATGTGTGCGTGCATGAGTATGTGAATGTACTGACCATATATTCTGTCTTTTAGCTTTGCTTTTGAAGTATCTTCACAGAGTCCTTCATTGTCATTCATCACAAATAATTTTCTGTGGCTTTGTTCATATTCATTGCCCTGTTGAAATAGCTTCTGTTTCCAAAATCTCTTTTTACTTTTCCATTAATTCTCAGTAGGCCATGCAAGGATTTGGCATATGAATTTACTTTTAAGTACAGAAAAGGCAGAATATGTTTAATGTTTATTTTATTCCATGAATCTTGTATGATCTTATTATGACTAATGCAGAGTTGGACAACATATTACAAAACAAGTAAAGTAGACTCAGTTTCGTATACTGAGTTTTTGTTATATTAGTGAAATTGACAACTTTTCTTTTCCAAAACTGTTTTATAAGAAGTAATTGATAAGTATATATATATATATATATATATATATATATATATATATATATATATTTAGAGAGAGCAAAAGAAAGTTAGAGAGCTTCTGCAGTTTTTCTGGCTTTCAGTCTTCAAAATCAGAAGTCGCAGGCACTGAATAATTCTGTGGTGTTAAGCCTGACTGTGACTTAATTTATCTTTCCATTGTTTGCTAAAGAATTCTGTTTTCACTGTTTTTCCTTCTGTAGTGTAACACTTTCATTTAGTATGTCATAGCCATGATGTTTTGCTTTGCACTGGCATATCTGTTTGAACTTGCTCTGCCAGACTTAGGTTTCTGAAACTTTCAAATGTTTTATTACAGCTGCTACTGCCATATGGTATTTACAGTATTGTAGTACCACTGTGCATGCGCTGCTTCTATAGCAGAAACAGGTCAGCAGCAGCAGTACACAATCTAGTCGTAAGAGACATCCCTGAAAGTTAGCATCAGCAGTGCACAATCTAGTTGTAAGAGAAGTCCCTGAAAGGTAACATCAGCAGTGCACAATCTAGTCATAAGAGAAGTCCCTGAAAGTTAACATCACCAGTGCACAATCTAGTCGTAAGAGAAGTCCCTGAAAGTTAGCAGCAGCAGTGCACAATCTAGTCATAAGAGAAGTCCCTGAAAGGTAATATCAGCAGTGCACAATCTAGTCATAAGAGAAGTCCCTGAAAGTTAACATCAGCAGTGCACAATCTAGTCGTGAGAGAAATCCCTGAAAGCTAGCAGCAGCAGTGCACAATCTAGTCGTGAGAGAAATCCCTGAAAGCTAGCAGCAGCAGTGCACGATCTAGTTGTGAGAGAAATCCCTGAAAGCTAGCAGCAGCAGTGCACAATCTTGTCATAAATGAAGTCCCTGAAAGCTAGCAGCAGCAGTGCACAATCTAGTCTTAAGAACAGCCCCTGAAAGTTAGCAACAGCGGTGCACAATCTAGTTATAACAGAAGTCCCTGAAACTTAACAATAGCAGTGCACAATCTTGTCATAAGAGAACCCCTGAAAGTTGACTGTGCCTGCACTTGTGGCTTCATATTCCTCTTATTGCCAAGGCACAATATTGACACAGTAGCCAGCTGATGAGACAGACAAAGCTTGAAAAAATGTCTAAAAGGAACATACAAACTGTCTTCCTCTGTACTAGCTAAGAAGTGTTCCTTTCTTCACAGGAATACAGTTCTCAAATTAAATGTTATGGCAGCTTTCTCAGAATAACATGTCATAACCCTCAGCTATTACAAAATGTAGGAAGCTGGTATTTTTTTTTAATCTACTTGTTCACCAGGTAAAACTGGACAAAGAGCTAATTTTCAGGGGTGACCCAAGAGCACTGTCTGGTTAAGTGACTTGCTTAGAGTGACACAGTAGGCAAATGGAGGTAGAAAGAGTCAAAGAGTCAAACTTTGTACCCTTGACAATGGAAAGTCTATTCTTTAGATATATACATACATATATGTATGCATTTTTGGCTCTGTCACTGATTTTAAATTGCTGAAGATTACAGACAAGTCAATAATGCCAGATATGAGTTTCATACTTATTGTTATTCAGAAAATGCATGTTGATGCAAAATGTATTGTTCTATTAACTTTTTATGTGAGTTAGAATAATATTTATAGGTTCATAGGTTGGTACTAGGGTATCGGCCCTAGGAACTATACAAGCCTAGCCATAACAATTCCCTGACTATTTCTTCCCAGAATATTTACTTCCCTAGTCCCCTGTCTTTAAGGGGGACTGACGTGATCCCCAGAGTGAATTTCCTATCTCACATCCATTCGTCTAGATTCCTTTTGAAGATGGCCAAAGAGGTGCTCAGCTAGACATGTATGGGCAGTCTATTCCAGAGTATGGGGAATCTCTGGGTCAGGACCCTATCCCTCCAGGCATGCTTTATTCATTGTGATGACCAGGTTTAGATCCCTGGAGCATGTGGCTCTGAGGGATTGGGATTTCTTTAAGTTTAGCATGTCCAACAGCACTGGGTTGGACATGGCCTTGTATGTTAAGCAGAGATCGCTTCTGAGTAGGCGATGTGCGACAGAGTATATCTGGAGTTTTTTTAGACGGTCAGCATAGGGCATCTGCTTTAGGCCTGTGATTCTTTTAGTGAGGTATTTCTATAGCCTTCCCAGTTGTTGCAGATGTCTTGTGAGGTACACACCAAATGGGGCATTGTACTCTATAATGGCTCTAATGAGGGATGAGTACAGTGGGACAATGACCTCTTTTTTCTGGATGAAAAGCCCTTAGTGATGAGGTGTGCCACACAGAAGGATTTCCTGACTGTTGTGGCTATATGGTTATCAAAGGTGAGACCACTGTCCACCTGTGTCCCTAAGTCCCTTATCAAACTTTTGGTGTTTAGTGTACTGCCACTTATGTGGTAATTCATGGCTACATGTTTTTTCCCAAAGGGGATAACTATACATTTCTTGGCATTGAGCTTAAGCCCATGGCTCTGGCACCAAGCATCTGTTTCTGTAAGGCTTTTTTGTAGAATATCCACATCATTTGGGGATTCAGTAATGGCTCCCAGTTTGCAGTCATCTGCGAACTTTGATAGCCAGAGTCCCTTAGTACTGGCCTGTATTTCAGAGAAGTAGATGCCAAACAAGAGCGGCCCCATGACTGAACCCTGAGGTACTCTGGTTGTCACTTGTCTGGAGCTGGATTTTGAGTCAGCTACTTTTACAGTGTGGGTTCTGTCAGTAAGCCAGTTGGCAACCCATCGAGTGACATAGGGATTAATGCCCAGCTTTGTAAGTTTATCTATGATTCCAGAGTGGGGGAAGGTGTTGAAGGCCTTGGCGAGGTCTAGATAGGCTGTGTGGACCGCCTTACCCTCGTCCACGGCTCTCGAGACTGATTCGAAGAAGTCAGTCAGGTTGAGGAGACAGGATTGGCCCTTTACGAAACCAAACTGGGTGGAGTCCAGTGTTTGAAGGTTTTACCTGTGTGGCCGTGATTACTGGAATTTGGCAATCTTTTGGTATTGAGATGGGCCCTTTAGAGGGTGAGAGGGGGGTAAAGTTGGCACTGAATTGATCTGCCAAGATATTGGCAATATTCTTGGGATCATTATATTTAATGCCATTCTGTTGTAGCTCAGAGCAGATCTGAGCATTGCCATTTAGATTCTTGACATAACAATAGAATGCCTTGTGGGTGTCCTTGGAATCTTTGGCAATTTTATTTTTGGAACTAACTTTGGAGGATTTTATGAGGGATCTTAGCTTCTTACTGAGGTTGGTAAGGGAGTTTTTTGCTTCCTGGGATTTTCCTCTTTTCTGCAACAGTTTCTTCTTCTGTTGTATAGTTTGTTTATGGCAGGGGATCACCAGATTGAGTTCCTTTTTTTTGGAGGAGACCGTCTTATTTCTCTTTGGAATGGCATGATTCATGCATTAGTGGATGTGCTTGTACAGTGCTTTAGTGTAGGATTCAGCAGTCGAACTTTCATTTCCCATCTGCATGGGTGTCATGAAGTTTGTCATTTCTGACTTGAGTGGCATGAAGTTGGCTTTGGAGAAGTTTTTTATGGAGGTTTCCCTACTGGGGGGTGGGGTGTGGATGTCAAGGGTGATTAGCTTATGGTCAGACCTGACCAATGAGGGGGTGACCACTGGTATGGAGCATCGATCTCCCATTTTAGTAATGACCAGGTCTAGGATATTTGAGCCCCTGGTGGGATTATGGGTTAGTTGATCCAGGGTTTTGGAATTTATGAATTCCAAGAACCATTGGGCAAAGGTGTTGGTACCCGAGTAGTTTTCCCAATTAATGGCAGGATAGTTGAAATCACCCAGTATTAGGGTGTTTGGTTGTATCTTAATATTTTCCAGTATGTTTAGAAAGGTGTAGTGAGAATCTTGGGGCATGTGGGTGATCTGTAGCAAGCTACAATTTGGATTGCAGTCTTACCTAGTGTTAGTTGCACCTGTAGAATTTCAGATGCATTGTGTTGTGCAACTAGCCTGATAGAGTGGTAAATCTGTGCATAATTATGTTCCTCTACTTGTTGTGTCTTTCGGCTTTTCCCGGTTAGGGGTCGCCATAGCAGAACTCCGGTCCACTAATGATTGGCAGTAGATTTTTACATGCCGAGTTGCCGGCCCTGATGCACAACCTTCAACGAAGGTACGCCCATTCACGCATGTCTCCACACAGAAGATGCTGTAGTTGAGAATCGAACAGGACAACGTTTTACTGTGAGGTGACAATGCTACTGCAGCACCACCACCGCAGTCAATTTTGTTCCTCTGCTATTTTATCTATATCCAGAATTCTTGTTTAGAAGGATCCCCAATCACACTAACAGTAAATTACAAAAAAAAAAAAGAAAGAATGTATACTCTTTTGTGGACAGTGTATACTATTACCACAGCTTGCAGCTTCATCTGACTTCCTGTAATAGTTTAGAAAGAAAAACCTGTATCAGTGTGATCCATTGCTGTTACCCTTAGCAACTGATTGCAAGTGCTTAGACTGCAGAGTTGTCTGCAGTCTGTAGTTATAGACAAGTGTTTGCCAGCTCAGAAAGCACAGCAATCAGTTGCAAAGGGTAATAGATTCCAGGTACATAGATGGCATAGTAACAGGAAATTGGTTGGCTATCCATGTCCTATTGCTGCTATGATATTTTTTACCAGGGCACTCACCAGGTCACAGTATTTCATAGCTGGGAAATGTGTCCCTATATGCCTTGGTGTAACACCAACTATGCTTGAGGATATTTGGCATACTCTTCTGTGAGTAAAAGTTGGCCATAGCTAGTTCAGTAGTAAACATCCACACTAGACATCTGTATCAAAAGGAAACAAAATTGTTATCCTGCATGTTGTATGTATTCCAGGTTCATAGCTCATGCTGACCTCCAAAGTTGCTGCTTCTCAGAATTACACCAGGAAGCACAAGACCAGCTCCTTTATTGTGTACAGTGTGGCTCACTATTTCAATGCAGTGTATGTTGTATAACACGTAGTGATATTACTCCTCATCACATCAGTGGGTCTCCATGGTCTAAAATGGGATAGTCTGAATTCACAGGTACATAGCACTTCACTTAAACTGTGCACAGGTCTGTGCCATACAGCAATAAAAAGCAATGTTTCTACAATCAATATCAGTTAAAAGACCAGCATGAGCAGTAAATGTTGGAATTTGCTTATACTCTTAAACTAATCATAGTGGTATGTGTACTTTTCGGAGTAATGTTTGTTGCTCTTTCCTGTCTCAGTAAGCTAAAATGAAAAATATAAGTTAAACTTATCAAGTCCACAGAATCAGTTAGGCGATTGAGCCATTCTGAGTCCAGTGTTCAAAGCATATGCAATACTCTTCTCAAAACAGTGAGGAAAAAAATAAATGCACACTCAAAAAGTGATATATTCGAAATGTGTGCTAAATGCTGTGACTGTGCAAATGAAGCTAAATATACCTGGAAATATGATCAAGCAGGTCAGTGAAAGCACTGCTAGCAGAAGGAAACAGAGAGGTGCTGATTTAACAGAGGGTGATTTGCCATGTCTGTATGACCGTACTGCATTAGACAGCAGACAAGGGCGCCAGAACCATAGAGAGAGGGAGGGAGCACCCCCCCACACACACACACATACATTTACAGCTACAAGACCATGGTGGCAGCGTCTTCTTTAAGGAGGACCCATGCGTTGTTCTTCTTTAGAATGGTCCCATATGTCTGCATGCAAGTGTTCCTGCCTCCCATGATATTTAAAATACGTTACAGCTTTTAAGGAGATCACATTAGTTTTCTGCTCACATGTGCTTCCTGATCATTGTTGCCCAAGTGTTGGGGTTGTTGCTTTTATGCTGTTCATGTGGAGGGGCTGTTGCTTTTATGCTGATGTTTTGTGTTATTGCTGATCACGTTTTTCTGTATTTGCTGATCATGGTGTGTATGTGTGTGTCTGTGTGTGTGTGTGTGTGAAATGCCCCAGTTAGGTATACCCTGAATTCTCTACCCATACCACCACTTTTGATTCAAGGAGTTGAGTGCATAGCTTTCAGCTGTCCATATTTTCACAGAATATTTGGTTGATATTTGTGGTTTTGTAGCAAATCAGTGAGAACCGAATTCACTAAATAGTGATAGCCCTTTAAGTTTCAGTCTTCCCGTCTATCAGGAAACATATGTTAACACAAAACACTTTATTCTAGCAACTTTCTAAGATTATACAAGCAATGATTAAAATGTGTCCCTGTTTTTTGCCTTTACCCCCCCCCCCCCATAAATGTTGACTTTTTCCAGATTTCTTGTGCTGCAAAGTTGAGAGATTTAGTTGAGTGTGAAGCGGATTTTACAAGGAGCTGATAGCTTCAGGGGAGGAGAAGTTTAGTGCTAATTATGCCAAGTCTGTTTACATTGTTAGTAGCACAACTAGTAGTATACTTGCTTTTGATGCAGACTGCTGTGGGTTCTACTCCCATAGTATGCATATCAAGTGCTGATACTGTACTATGTTGTACTTTAAAGGGAGTGGATGCTGCAGTCCTGTGAATGTCCTCCTGTGGAGGAGCTATTTAGTAACTATGAGCCTGTTATCAGTTTGCCATCCATTCCCTGTTGCAATATTACTAGCTTATCATTTTTAATGTAACATAGGCAGTTTATTCCACAAGGGCAACAAGCACTTTATTTGTAGATGAAACAGTGAAATATAAAGTTGTTTGCTAGCAGGAACCAATTCATTAGTTACAGATCCCTTTAATGTGGAATTATTTAGATAACTTTTACATCTGCAGAGATTATGCATATTTACTGATATTGGTGGATTGTAAAGACAGAAGCTTGAGTAGACTTTTATGATGGAAATAAACTGAATTGGGCAGTTTTATCACTATTGGTTCATAAATTTTGTTTCATTGCTTACTGGAAAAATGTTCAAAACAATAAATTTAAAACACGCTCAAAAACTGTGGTGTATTATACAAGAAATATAATTTAATACAATCAGGAAGGTGAATCAAAGACTGCATACATGTTTGCATGGCCCTAAAAATGTGTAAAGAGCCTATAGTCTGAAAACAGCCCAGAGGTAAGCTTAGTCCTCCACTGGCCAGATGCAAAATGAATGTGAGTTTTCATTCCATTTCAATGAATGTGAGTTTCAAGAGCAGAGAGGTTTACTGCTAAGTCTGTTTCCATTGTGATATTATATTGTTTGTTTAGGTTCATAGTTCATAGGTTCATAGTTGTGTGCTAGGCTAATGGCTCTGGGGCCTTTACAAGCCTAGCCCATAGAAGTGCCTTGGCATTGTGCTGCCCGTTGTTAGTTCCCAGTGCCTCTATCAAGTAAAGCCACTGAAGGGATCCCTATGGTGAACTTTCTATTTTCCATCCACTCATCAAGATTTCTCTTGAAGAGGGCTAGTGAGGTGCCCTGCTTGACATGTATGAGAAGTCTTTCCTAGAGCATCGACAGTCTCTGGGTTATGAACCTGCCCCTCCAGCGTGTTCTGTTAATTGTGATAATGAGGTTGAGGTCTCTGGAGCGTGTGGTGTGGAGGGATTGGGATTTCTTTAGATGTAGCATTTCTAACATAGCTGGGTCAGACATGGCTTTGTAAGTCAAGCAGAGATCGCCTCTTAGTAGATGATATGAGACAGAGAATAGCTGAAGTTTTTTGAGTCTGTCTGTGTAGGACGTGTTTTAGGCCTATGATCCTCTTCATGAGGTACTTTTGTGGCCTCTCCAGCTGTTTGCAAGTGTCTTGTGAGGTACATGCCAAATGGGGCATTATACTCTATGATTGGTCTAATGATGGACGAGTAGAGAGAAATGATGACCTATTTCTTCCTGGATGTAAAAGCCTTGGTAATGAGATATGCCACATAGAAGGACTTTCTGACCACAGTGGCAATGTGGTGGTCGAAGGAGAGGCTGCTGTCAAACTTTGTCCCAGATCTCAACACCTTCAGTGTTCAGTGGGCTCCCATCGATGTGGTAATTAGTGGGAACTGAGTTTTTTCCAAAGGGGATGACGACACATTTTTTGGCAGTAAGCTTAAGACTATGGTTTCGACACCAGTCATTGGTCTCAGTGAGGCCTTTCTGTAGGATGTCTGCATCACTTGGGGAGTTAATAATGGCTCCCAGCTTGCAGTTGTCTGTGAATTTGGTAAGCCAGAGTCCCTCCGTGTTGGCCTGGACTTCTGAGAAGTAGATGCCAAACAGGAGAGGACTCAGGACTGAGCCCTGTGGGACTTCACTTGTGACTGGTCGGCAGTCTGACTTGGAGTCTGCTACTTTCACACTGTGTGTTATATCTGGAACCAATTTGCAACCCACCTAATGATATAAGGGTTGGTGCCTAGTTTGGTGAATAATTCCTGAGTTAGGAATGGTATCAAAGGCCTTGGCCAGATCCAGGTAGGCTGCCTTACCTTCATCCACTACTTTGTTGACTGACTCAAAGTAGTCAACTAGGTTGAGCAGGCATGAACTACCTTTCACAAAACCAAATTGCGTGGGATCTAGAGTTTGGAGATTCCCTAGATCCTTGTTAATTCGGTCCATGATGATGCACTCCATAGCCTTATATATCAGACTCATCATGCTAATGGGTTGATAATTTCTAGGGTCTGTAGTCGCTCCTCCTTTATGGAGAGGGATGACTGTAGCACTGCGCCATTCGGTAGGGACAAAGCCTGAAGTGAGGCTGTGAGTGAACAGAACACATAGATGTGGTGCCAGTTCACTGTGTAATTCATGTAGAACACAGCCAGCAATATTGTTGGGTCCCATGGAAGCTGTATTCTTGGCCTTAGACAATGCAGCTTTAACCTGTGCTGCAGTAATGCAGGGTGCCTGGCATTCTTCCAGTATTGAGATTGGTCCTTTAGGGGAGGTGAGAGGAGTGAAGTTGGCACTGAATCTGTTGGCCAGTGTGTTGGCAATATCTGTTGGCTCAGTATAGGAGGTACCATTATGCAGTAACTCAGAGCAAATATGGGTATTGCCATGGAGATTCTTGATATAACCAAAGAAGGCTTTGTTGTTGTTTTTAGTGTCTGCCGCAATTCTGCCTTCATAGCTGGCTTTGGAGGTTTTGATGAGGGATCTCAATTTTTTGTTGAGGCTAATCAGGGAATTTTTCCAGTCTTGGAACTTCACCTTTTTCTGCAACAGTTTCTTCCTTCTGTTGTAGAGTTTATTAATGGCAGGGGACCACCAGACTGGCTTCCTTTTCTTGGAGGAGAGCATCTTGATTCTGTTGGGTATGGCTAGTTCCATGCATTTATGTACGTGTTCGTACAGTGTATTGGTGTATGATTCAGCATTCATGCATCTATTTTCCATTGGCATGGGTGCCATGAAGTTAGCCACCTCTGTTTTTAGGAGTCCAAAGTCAGCTTTGGAGAAGTTTTTCATGGTGGATACCTTTGTGAGGGGTGTGGGTGAGATGTGGATTTCCATGATGATTAGTTTATGGTCAGATCTAACCAGGGAGGAATTGACTATTGGTGTAGAGCAGCAGTTGCCCATGTTAGTAATAACCAGGTCAAGGATGTTTCTTCCTCTAGTCGGGTAAGAATGAGCTGGTCCAGGGCATTGGAATTGATGATTTCCAGGAAGTGTTGGGCCAATTCATTGGTGCTTGAGTAGTTTTCCCAGTTGATGGAGGGGTAGTTGAAGTTTCCTAGTATGAGAGTGTTGGGTTGGACCTTGATAGATTCCAGGGTGCTTAGGAACATGGAGTGAGAGTCTAGGGACATGCTTGGGGACCTATAGCAGGCTATGACTTGGTTTTCAGTCTTAACCAATGTTAGTTGTACCTGAAGTATCTCAGCTGCATTATGCTGGGCTACTAGTCTGGAGATGTACATATCCTTTTTGAATATGGAGACACCACTGCCTTTGGAGCTTCGGTCCATGTTTCAGGGCCAAATGGTGTGGAATGAGTTATAGCCTGGTAGTGCAGGGGCACTTTCTGACGCTTTAAACCAGGTCTCTGTTACAGCACAAATGTCAGTGTTCTCCATTTTGAGGAGTGTTTCAAGTGAGTGCATCTTGAGATTTAGACTTCTAGCACTGAGCAGCATGACCCTCAGATTTCATGTATTTATAGCTGTTATGGTGGTAATTTGGTCTTTGGAACTCTGCCTAAAAAGGCACTATAGGGGTGGCAAAAGCCTTAGCCAGTACCTGAAAACCCAGGGGTGACAGATGCAGGCCATCTCTGGCAAAGCATCGAGGTCTGTCAATCATGTCATCCCAAGCAGACAGATACTGGATCCCCTTAGAATGACACCAGAAACTTAGCCAGTTGTTGAAGTCAATAATTTTTTGTTTGTACTGCAGTATCATTCTGGGTGACGGTAGGGTACTGCTCAGGACTAGTGCCATACCTGCCTAGGATGGTGTTTATGGTAATTGAGAAGAAATAGTCAAGTAATGGAACACTGGAGTGGCTGGGGAGGGGGTAGCTGCTGGAGCGGTAGGAGATTGCTGCAGGACAGGATGCTCTGGGGGGGCCCAATCTATTACCCTGCCTAGGCCCCATTTAACCACGATCCAGCTCTAGTATTTTGCACTGTTATTTACTATTAAATTATCAGAAGCTGTAATGAAACAAAGAATTGCCAGTTGTAAAAAATAATAAGCACTTTCATTCTGTGTTTGACAGTAAAGGAAAGAAAGAGCTTATTATTTTTTTACAACTGACACTTTGTTGTTTCATTCCAGCTTCTGATAGTTTATGGTTTTCATTGTTATTTTAATGATTAATAACAATATTGTTGAACATGTCAGTGCAGGTTTGTGAATTGTGGACCTCAAGTCACCTCTACAAAGAGATCAGTCACCAGTGGAGTCCCCCAGGGTTCGGTGCTGAGACTTTTTCTGCTTGGCATATACATCTCAAAAGTAAAAGGAAATACCAAAGGGCTTTGGCCAACTAAGTATGAGATGACTGCAAGATAGGAGCAGTTACTGAATCCCCAAATGACTTAACCATCATGCAGGAAGGTTTGTCCCAAACAATAACTGGTGCCAGAATCATGAAGTGAAACTAAACTCCAAAAAATACATTATCATATACTTTGGGAAGTCATCTACTCCAGGGGACTGCCAAATTGACAATACCCCCTGACCCAGTTGTTTGGCATTTGGAAACTTGTGTGTACAGTTCCCTAACTTTTGACAAACATGTGGCCCAGAATCATAAAGTCTTTCTATATTGCACAGCTTATAAACAAATTGATTGCGACTAGATCTAGAGATGTTATTGCCCCCCCTTTACATTGCCCCCATTACGTCAATCATTTTGTATAAATAATGCCCACTTTGGCATATATCTGTCCAGACCCATGCAACAATTGGAATACCCACAGAGATACCTTACTAAAAGGATACGAGTCTTAAACAGTAGGTGTTACATGGACCACCTCAAAGATTTATCACTATACTCGGTATCCTACAGAGTGCTTAGAGGTGACCTGTGTCTGACATACAAGGCATTCTCCTACTCAATACTTATGGACCTACTGAATATCAGCAAGTCAAATGGCATCAGAAATACTCAGTCCAGGTATCTAAACTGAATGTTGTGGAAAGATGGATGTATATCACAGAGGCTATCACTGTTCTAGAACAGAGTATCCATTCAAATAAAACAAAACGCATCCCTGTCTGTATTCAAACACAACTTGGATCTATGGATGGTTAATAGAAAATGTATTGTGCCACTAATGGATAGAAGCAGTTCCTAAATGCTGCATCCCTTATATGGGTCCCCTCAAATTATCTATGCTATGATCACAGCTATTCTCACTAGGGTTAATATACAATTATTAGCCATGGGATAGGCAACACCAATCAGGAAATGTTAATTCAAGCACCAAAAGGGAAATTGGCTAAGCTTAAAATGTCCTCCAAGTGAATCTATATTGTGGTAGTAAATAGTTTAAAAAAATTTCCCTTTTTAGATCACTAAGTGCTCCTCTCACCCTCTGTCCCCACCCCCCCGCCTTCAGCAGCTTCCGGCATCTCTAACAGCAGGGCCATATCAATATAACTGTACTATATCAGACAGCAGGGCCATGTCAATATACCCATACTGTGTTAGACAGCAGGGCCGTGCCTATATTTAGACAACAGGGCTTTGTCTATATAACCATACTGTGTTAGACAGCAGGGCCATGTCTATATAACCATACTGTGTTAGACAGCAGGGCCATGTCTATATAACCATACTGTGTTAGACAGCAGGGCAGTGTCTATATAAGCATACTGTGTTAGACAGCAGGACTGTATCTATATAACCATACTGTGTTAGACAGCTGGGCTGTGTCTATATGACCTTACTGTGTTAGACAGCGGGGCCATGACTATATAACCATACTTTGTTATACAGCAGGGCTGTGTCTATATAATCATTCTGTGTCAGACAGCAGGGCTGGGTCTATATAACTGTATTGTGTTAGACAGCAGGGCCTTATCTATATAGCCATACTGTGTTAGACAACAGGGTCGTGTCTATGTAACCATACTGTGTTAGACAGCAGGGCCATGCCTATATAACTGTACTGTTTTAGACAGCAGGACCGTGTCTACATAACTGTACTGTCTTAGACAGCAGGGCCATGTCTATATAACCATACTGTCTTAGACAGCAGGGCTGTGTCTATATAACCATACTGTGTTAGATAGCAGGGCCATGTCTATATAACCATACTTTGTTAGATAGCAGGGCAATGTCTATATAACCATACTGTTTTAGACAGCAGGGCCATGTCTACGTAACCATACTGCCTTAGACAGCAGGAACATCAACTACTGTGTGTTAGGATGAGGAATGAGCAAAGACGCTGCAGGAATCTCAAGACTGGAACTGCATAGTTGTGAAACAGAGCTTCTTCTTCTTCATGTGTTACAAGTACAGGAGAACATGAAGAACACATAACTTGCCAGATGGCAATCGGATAGTACAAATGATCACTCTGAAGGTTAGCAGGATTGGCAAGTATGGAAAATGGGAGAGGCAGCATGGCTCCAAAGACATCTCACACTGAGGAAGTACATGTACACCAGGAGAACATGTACACCAGAGCCACAAGCATACCTTAAAAGTGTAGCATAAGCACAAATCCTTGTGATATATACAACATGATCAACTTGTAAGGAGTAAATCACATTGCAGAGCAACATAGTGTCATCTATGCTCATGTATTAATCAGATGGGTGCAGACTATATTGGAAGCTCAAACTACACACAAACACCCACATGCCCACGGCAGCGCACACTGTTGTAGGAAGGTATTTTTGGCATCCAGAACAATGCACAGATTTGACAACAAAACTTACCCTACCTACTCAGATCATAAATTAATACATGGGAAGATTGTCACTGCTTCTGAAGAACTTTCAGGGAATGTGCAGGTTGTTGTATATATTTTATTAAAAAAAAAAAGGTAAACGTTTTTATAATGCATGTAACAGAACAGATTCCTTGCATTATGACAACATAATATTTTTTCTTTCACCGAATGTAACAGGTGCAAAACCATCTTTGATTCATTTATTCTGAGATACCTGCATTATCCTGTTAGGGTCATAGGAGATACAGAGGCTTTTCAAGCACTTGACAGGCACAAGGCAGAGAACCAATCCTGAGCAGGATACATATACACACTGACACTTTTAGACAATACAGGAAGTCATCAAATTTCCTAGCAGGATGTCAGAGGAACTTGAAATCCTCTATGAAAATCCACATAAGCACAATGTGGACATGCAGATTCCACAAAGAAAGCACCCCAACCAGGAAAGAGAATTTCGAAAACAGTAACACAGATTGCAGTGGATCTATGTTGTTCTCAAAAGCATCAGTTTTAGATTGGAAACCTTGCACTATATTATACATACACAAACATGTAGGTATGGATACAGGTATAGCTCTTATTTGCATGCTCCTCTAGAGTTGGTAGAGGTGAGATTCCGCGAGTTTCATTTGAAAAAAAAAAATATCAAAGCCTGTACATTGATTACTAATCTCCATGGAAAAACATAATTGCTGGTGTGATTTCTAATTGTGTTTTGGCAATGATTCACATTGTTTGTGTGATTCTTCTCTTCTTTAAATTGATACAACTCTGGAGTTGGCATATGTATGTCTGGAGGTGTGGGGGGCTTGTCTCCCATACTTGAAGTTAAATGTTTTGTCTTTCTATGCTTTGGGTGGTATTTTTCAGTATATTCAGTCATCAGCTTTGTAAGAGTCAGTGATTCATAGTAGTACCTTCTTTTTTTCTGTTTCTTTTCTAACCATTTCATAATTTGTACAACATAACAAGATGCCTAATTCTATGTAGAAACTGAGAATAAATTAAAAATCACTCTGGATTTCTGTGATTGAAATATTGACTTATTATCTGAATTATAAAACTGGAGTAATTATCTCTTTGTAAATGGAACTAAGAAATTGGTTTTGTGAGTTGAAAGGGTGGATCAACACAGAGAAATAATGGGACAACACTGTTTTGATTTAATTTATTATGTCTGAGAAATAATCTTGGACAGTTAAATGATTTAAAGATAAATAGTCAAAACTGCATGGTAAAACAGCAACAGGAGAAACAGAGTAAATGCTCAACATATTGCTTGCACATCAGAGGCATGAAATGAGGGTGAGGGAACCCTAGTCTGAGCTGAATACTAAACTGATCAACCTTCCTCTGAGCAATATGAACCTGCCAGGCATAACATATGAATATATAAGACACTACTATAATGGCTTACAAAGAGGTTCAGACACAAGTACCAGCCATGCTGTAGCAGTTATAACCAAAACTAGTAGTCTCTGAGCATCATAACAAACCTGAATTGGGCATGAAAATCACTCAATACCATACTTTGATTGATTGTGATGTCACTTTATTACAGATGTTTGTGTCTGGGGCAGCTGCTCCACTTTTTGTACTGGTTTTCAGGCACTCAAATGTAAGCATGCACATGCGCAAGCACGTGTGTGTGTGTGTGTGTGTGTGTGTGTGTGTGTGTGTGTGTGTGTGTGTGTGTGAGTGTGCATGCATACACATACATGAACATATGTAGTTGTATTCAGTTCTATAGCAGTCATAGAAACACTCTTAATCATCAGTTTGTAAAGGTTCAAAATGTGTTTCTTTATAAGAGAGAGTTGAAATGAAATGTATACTTCTTAGCAAAATGAGTAGAAACAGAAAACTTAAATGAAATGCAGACTTTACAGAAGTACTTACAGCTTTTTGGAAAATAACAGCTTAGGATGGTTTCACACAACGTATACAAGAGTCTGTCAAAGTTGACACCCCCAAATGTTCAAAGCTCTGTGCTTCAGTGCTATTTCTATTCACCGACCAATCTCTTTTGTTCTGCAAAACATTTTTTTTAAAGTGCCTTAAAGGCATGATATGAAAAGCTATTTCTGGTGTTTAATGTTGCCTCCCCAACTCATGGCTTTTGTGTTGCAAAAGTTTTTTTTAAGTACTTTTAAGGCACAATATGAAGAGTCATCCCTAAGTACCTTTAAGGCACAATATGAAGAGTCGTCCCAACTGCCTTGTGTTCCCCAGCCCACAATGATTTACTGGAGAAAAAGAAACTAATATGGCAGATTCTTATAATGGCCTGGAAAAAAAAACAGGACTGAATACCAAAGAGTCGATCGTCCTGATCCTCAGCCTCAGAAAACTTGAGCATTATAAATATCACTAAGGAATAGGACCATTTTTCAGGTTATTTTCCACAGCACTGGCTCAGCTTATAGATTGGGACTATAAGGTTTTCCGTCGCCTTTACTTAAGTTTTGAAGTACTAGATGTTATTTTTTCTATTTTCTCCACTATAGCTCTTGATTAAATTCTGAAATACTAGATTACATCTTTTTATCTCCACTATACCTTGCTCCCTGTTTTACTTTTTACAAGTAGGTTTTCTCATTTAATTCATTTACTTGTTTTTTTATCTGTAGTTTTTATTTGCAATTTGTTTGAAGTGATTTGAGGTTCTTCGTATTTAGCAGTTTCAGTCTTTTCAGTTTTGATTACTGTTTTGATTATTAACTTGAATCTCTACAGTTATGAAGTGTTTTGTTAAAAACGTATTAGAAACTTATTGAAAGTTCCCAGAAGAATATGACTGCATCCCTGAAGAAGAAATTCGAAAGTGCCGCAGATGTTTGGATTTAGCTTACTTAGGCACATCATCTGACACTTTTAACATGTGAATTAAATTACTTTGGTTTGTGGACACTCCTGTTTTTCACATTGCATTTTACTCATTGCATTTTAGTGATCGAACACTCAAAAGTTATTTAAACTATAGCTGGAATTGTAACAATTCTGATTTGTGGTTTATTTAAATTATTTAAACTATAGATGGAATTGTAAAAATTCTGATTGGTAGTTTATGATCTCTCTGATAATCCAATGGGACTGCAAGGACTGGGTTCACCTTTTAGCACGACTTTGAATAAAGGATTCAACCCACTCTTACACACCTACACACGCCGACTGGCTACTAGCCCTATTTACTCCCATTTACTATACAATAAAAACAGTGCATTGAACCCTGTAATCTTCTGTAACACTAAATAGCACTTGGATGCAATAATAAGGTATTGAGAAATGAAC